>NC_046188.1:20730000-21330000 GCF_011004875.1 Balearica regulorum gibbericeps | reverse complement strand
CAGGCTGATGCTAGACACCTCTCTCGTAGTAAACACTGTAAACTCTACGAAAGTACTACATAACCCATTAAGAGCAGGAAAGGTCAGAGCTCTGAATGAAAAGCCTCATCAGCACCTTCTGAGAACTGAAATCAGTGTGCGGCAGTGTTACTCCCAGTTCCTGCCGGCAGCTTTTGTCATTCCTTCATCAAAACCAACAGGGAAAATTAAACTGAAGAGAAGAGTTTTTCTCAAAAGTTCTTCCAGTCCTGCACTATGTAGCCACACAAGTAGCTCGTACCTCACTGAGCTGTTCCACAAGAGTTAGCCAAGAGACACCCTGTGGAAAAGGGTTGCCCACGTGGGGAAAGGACACAGCACTCCTGCAGCGTGTCCTAGCACTGCTGGGAGCCTTCAGTGATGCTCATACACAGTCCTCAATCTTCACACAGGTTGCTGAGGACCAAACCATAGTGCATGGTCAAACTGCAGTCATAGGATCGTCAGCCACAGGCTTATAGGTCCAGAGTTAAAAATATTTCTTTCTCTTGAGATTTCCTGCGTGCTTTTTCTACAGAGAAAAAGAAATGCACTATTAGAACTGTTCTAAAACGGGTATGACATTCACAATGTCATTGGAAATGAATGCAACAACAAATAAGTCTTCTTTTATATCAACATCTTACTGACAGAACAAGATATTTAATATAAAGTTCTGAAGAAGAAATGCAGATTTTATACATATACATACATATAGTTTGTGTTTGTGTTACATATGTAGATGACTGTGACTTTGTGTATTATCACAGAGGTCTCCCTCAGACCCTTCAAAGCATATATAATTAATTTTCATTCAAAATTAATTTTGTTAATGAACTGCAAATCAAATTAATCACGAAGAAAAACTTATATTTTTCCTCCAGTGTGTTGGAAGATTCTATACTGGGTAAAAAACCCGAGGTGCTCCCAAGAGGTGTTGCTCCCAAGGTCAATGGAAAGAGTCTGTAGCAAACTTACCTGTGCTTATGAAATAGAACTTCACAGCTGAAAAACTGCTTTTTAAATTAATGTATTTGATTCCAGACTCAATCCTTCTCTCTTTCACTGGCAAGTTAATTTCACAGACACTCTTCTCATGATTAGAGATTACTCATGTGAGTAATAATTTGAATAGCCAAAAGTGATGTCATTTAGCTGTAATTGAAGATGATACAAACCCAACAGTGTGTCTCTGGTTATACTAATGTAAATATGCTTTCATTAGTAGTTTCTTCATGTGTGTATGGGAAAACAAGCCGTATAGGTACAAGTCATTTAAATGACTACAATTGCATCCATATTAGGATTGTAGCAGTATATGTGTTTGTCGCAGAAACAGCCTGCATAGGTGTACTTCTATAAAAACTATCTGTAGGCATCGGGTGTGCCTAACATTTAATCAGTGATGATTTTGGTAAGTGAGGTGGTTTTAGTGAGTCTGT
Source organism: Balearica regulorum gibbericeps (assembly GCF_011004875.1). Lineage (NCBI taxonomy): Eukaryota > Metazoa > Chordata > Aves > Gruiformes > Gruidae > Balearica > Balearica regulorum. The sequence goes on along the minus strand of NC_046188.1, from coordinate 21,328,540 downwards.
TGCATGCCTGAAATGCTAGCTGAAACCATGGGACGTGTGTCTAAATGAAGGAATATTTGTTAGTAGTACCTTATAATTTCATTTGTGATATAGGAAGTTTTTCCTAGGTGGTGCTTCTTGTGTCATTGAGAGATTTGCATCCAACTAAATGTACCCCACTTAGCAATCTTGTTCATCTGGTTTCACAGGCCACTTTATTGACTGATCTAGATTTAACCCTATTCTTATCTTTAACCACTTAGCTTTGGAGTTAGTCGTAAATGATCCTAGACTAAACATTATTTCTTGAGACATACGAGTTGAAAACTTGCTGTTTATTTCATAATTTGTTATAATTATGTAAAAAAAAAATCACTTTGATAACTGAATTGATATAAACCTGGATCTGGTGGTTGGAGGACTCCAATTTACTATGTTAATGCTCTATATGCGTATTGCATCATGTTGTACTGATCCATTACTCTAAGCCCCCGCATTATTCATTGAACAAGAGAATCTGGAGGTGGAAAAGACATATAAGGCTAACCAACAGCTCATAGTCATCTCTCTAGTATACTCACAAAATTTTCATTCTTCATTTAAATGTTTTCAGAGATTTTGTCTTAGACATTTTATCCTTTGAACTGCCCATAGAAAATTAATTTCCAACATAATATAAGTAAATTAAACAAGCAAAAAGTGCTATTATCCAGCCTGATAAATTTTTCCTTCTTTAAAATGAATTTAGCAGTCTAACAACAAGTTTCCTCATATGGAAGATAAGTATACAGTTAGAGACTGCTAAAATTTAACAGAACATGAACACATACACACAGACACACAGAGTCATCCCCAACTGTATTGCTAAATCCTGTATATCAAATTGGTATATGCCCAACAGCGGTTTTTGAAATAGCTCGTTCTGGCCCTGTGCCATGCTGCTCAGTGAAGAGCAGCTTCTTGCAGCAGTTCAGCAGTAAATTGTAAAATGCATTTTGCCAGTAGAAGTCTTTTTTTTTATTTGAGAAATTACTTTCACTGTTTGACAAAATTAATTTCAGGACCTTATGCTTTAGCAGTTGTGCAACAAAATAACAGTCTTTACTCAGAGAGAAAAGTGTCTACCATTATAGCTTTGAAAATACTTAGGCAAGAAAGAAGCATAATGGACAGCTCTTTTTTATAAAATGTATGCTTTGAATGTCACAGACAGAGCCAAGTCCCTTATAATTGCCCAGAGATGCCTAAGCCTCTGTGGCAGACTATCTGACAGTAAGGTTACTCTAATTGCTTTATCCATACTGTGCCCTAACAAAAATCTCTTTTTTATTCATGTGGTATTGTGTATTCATAACAATAAACATGCACGCACATGCATGCAGGGGCGTACACACAAACAACATGTAAAAGAGAAAAAAAAGAGATTTCTGAGAGAATTAGAATGGCAAAAGATCATTTAGAAAAATCTATTTCCTTCTAAAGCTTAGTTAGCATCTTCCTTTTTTATTATTTAACTAGATGATAGCAGGGCAATCAGTGATACTGTAGAACTTTGAAATGGAAACTGTATATCAGTTTTTCTAGTTTGTTTGCTTAGCTATCTCCCCTAGTGCTTTCCCCTCCACAGTTAATAGAGAACTGTTTTCACAAGTAGTACTGTTTAATACAGTATTAAAAAAAAGATGCAATTGGATTTCTATTTTTTTTTTTTTTTTTGAGTGCTGTCTACAGGGTGCTCAATCTGTCTTCACACTAGAGCCTTACTTTTTGGTTAGCATAGAATCACAGAATGGATTGGGTTGGAATGGACCTTAAAGATCACCCAGTGCCAACCTCTCTGCCATGGAGGGGCATCATCTTCTTCCCATCTAAATCCACCATCCTTCAGTTTAAAGCCATTACCCCTTGTCCTACCACTACATGCCCCTGTAAAAAGTCTCTCTCCAGCTTTCTTGTAGGCCCCTTTAGGAGGGGGCCCTTTGAGGCCTACAAGTTATGTATAATTTTTTTTATATATATATACACATAAAGTGTGTGTGTGTATATATATATAAAATTATGTATAATTCCAGTAAAATGCAGTGGTTTAAAATTAAATGAAAGAAAAAAAAAACCCCACACCAACAAATCAAACCCAGAAGCAAAACCAAAGGAAACCCAAACCCACAGACCAGGAACTACTGAAATCTCAACGCTAATGAGATGGTTGTTTTCTGTCCCAGTCTGGATAATCTTATCAGTACCTATTTAATTTAATATTTTGTACCAAATACAGGTTTCAACTAGATAGTCTATTATCATAGAAGTCAAACACTCAGCTCTATCCTCAGATCAGCACAGTGGATCTTTATAAATCTGGAATAAATGAGATGTTAGATTTGCTGCCAGCAGCTCTGGCAACAGGACTGTTGATCTGCCCAGATTCTCTTTCCTGCAAGATTTTCTTATCAGCAGATCCACACATCCTACATGGTGTGACTGTGGATTTACAGATAAGAGGACAGAACGACTGAAAGTGGATGGATGGCATGAGCATAAATAGGTCATGAGTTACCAACTGTGGAGCTTGATCCTGAGCACCAGGGGAGACGATTATAAATTTCAGAACCCCTCTAAGGATAAGAAGCTCTCTAGGCAGAAGGGTTTGGATTTAATTCTTCGCCCTTCATTTGTCCAAAGTTGAAAGTGCATAAATCAGTCTGTACGAGCAGAGATGACTCTGAAATTCATAACCACTCATCTCTGTGACACTGATGGAAACTCTATTGGATCAAATGCATAGGTATTCTAATTATGAACCACTGATATTCAGAACTTCCCTTAGGCCATCAATATCTCATATGCAATCATATTTTACAAGCTGCCGAATGATTGTCTGGTTATGCATGTGCTGATCGAGAGAAGACATCCTACAGTCTAGCCAACCAGCTGCAGAAAGATGATCCTCTTTAAGCACTAGGAGAATAAACACCTTTACATTTCAGATAACATCAGTATCAGTTCACAAGCTACTTAGGTCTTGTGAAGAGATATTTGGCAATCTTGGGAAGGGGTGTTTAAGTATAGCCCTGTATATTGTCTTGTGTTGAATGATAACCATGTTTGACAGAAAGGCATTCTTTTTAACTCTTTAATACTTTAACTCTTTAATACTATGCTAAAAGTATCTCCTGCTTATTAGAAGCAGAAATAATGCAAAGATCTGTAGCCTTGCTATGAAATTTACACTCCCACCATCTGGGGTACTTTTACTGACATGTATTTATATTCTGGTAGCAGCATACTTCTCTCCTGTTTCTCTCTCACACTTTCTCTTTATTTTTTAAATACATGTGGCAGCCCAGGCTGAATCAGAATTTTTAGTTAGCTCTTCAGCTAAGAAGGATCTCTCTTTTAAGCTGGAGTTCATTCTGTTATGTCTGTCATGTCAGGTGCATTGAGGACACTCAGTATCCTAAAGATACTATCAAAACTAAAATAAGCAATAATGCGGATGGAAGCTTTTATTTTCATTTAAATATTTCCCATATTATTTTTTCAGGTCAAGTATTGCAGTATTGTGCAGAGGGAAGATAAAAGCAGGAAAGGGAAAGTGACTAGAAAATACCTGGGGGGAAAACAGGATGAAAGTGAGTAATCAAAATTGTCCAGACTGAATGAAGTGCAGAGATAAACAATCGACTTTCTGTGCAACAGGAAATCAGAGTTTCCTAATGATCACAGTTTTAACCACCTAAGCTGTTACTCATCTGAGAGGAAGACTGTCGACTGCCATGAGAGGGAGAGGTAGGACAATGCACAGCCTAGGAGGAGCTGAGAGGGGAGAAAAAGATCTGTGAAGTTCCCCCAGTTCTTTCTGTGGTGGGCATAGCACTTGGGAATCATCAGTGTTAATGCTGTCTCAGAGTGGTTAACTCCAGAACAGAACCTTTACTGGCTTAGTGAGTCCGGTCTGGTGAGTTTTGATGTATTCCCTCTTAATATTATTTCTTGTCCTCGTTTTTGTGACCTTAGAAACTGTGCATGTTAACCATAAGAAAAAAATGGATACAGAGTAAAGATAGGATGGATAAAGCAATTAGTGAAATCTAGTCTCAAATTCTCCTTTCAGGCATGGGTATATATACAGAAAGCCCACTTTACATGGATAAATCAAAGGCAAATAATGAATATTATTTGTTATTTAAAATATATAATATAGATCCTGGCAGCTTTTATGTAATTTAGTTTTCTCTTGCCTTTAGACCTCTCATCTGAAAGAGATTAGAGATCCATTATATAACAAACCCCCCCACTGAATTAGGAGAACACTGATGACAATACAATGGGGGCAAATGGCACTGAAGTGGATCTTTGTTATTCTAGCTTATAAGAAACATGCTGAAGGAAACGATCATCATGCACTGCAACATACAGTATTCTGATGTTGCTTCTGTGTCATCAGTGAGTTCATGCTGTCCTGTTGATTAAATTAGGGGCTAGGTCAAACATTGATCACACTCTACATTATGGTCTGAGCTTGCAGTATGCTCTTGCCCCTTGCAGCTGAAGGCAAGGCAGAATTCAACACTGGATTCTAAAAACAGCAAGGGGACAAGAAGTGGTGCGCGCTGAGGACTGAACCAGCAGCGGTTGCAGAAACTCGCTGCATGTGTCTATATGGAAGGGTTGGCATTTCTCTTCCCCCAGGCACACCAAATGCCCATAATCATCAGCAGCACCAAGTCCAGGCACTTAATATAAAGGAAGGAGATAATTTATGGGGAAGATTATGCTAAAGGAATATGCCCTTGATTTGTTAGTGCAATTTTTGTATGATTTCAGCATTCCCCACAAGTGTTCTGGTAGTAATAATACTTGGGACAATATGTAACTCTACTTATTTGCTTACTTGTAATCTTGCAGAAACTCTAGTAAAGAATCTGACTAGAATTCTGTTACTGTAACTGTAAAAGAGAAGAAAAAGCTCAGTGGAAAGATGGCACTGGATGAGTTAACATGTTAGCCCTTCATTCTTTCAGATCAAGCTTCCTGTGAGTAATAAAACACAAGTCAGATGAATTTGGCTGGTCTCAGTCAAGCCTCTCATGGATAGTTGCCCACATGGGAATAACTACCGCATAGATTAGCTCTGTGAATAGTTCCAGGACAGGTGTGGGGCTGAACTGCATTGGCAGAACTGCTCCGGGGAACTTGTGTGTGATGCTTCACTCAGTGCTATCTGTCTTCCTTTTCATGAGCACTGAAATTCAGCCAAACATGTTTTTTAAGTAATTGTTTTTAGAGAGTTGGAGAAATCTCACATTTTGTCAGATTTGCAAGTCTTTTACTAGATATTTCAAAAAAATGAAGTACAAGTGAAAATTAAAATACGGTGAATAATTTCTTACTAGCCAACATTTCATTCCTGAGAAAAGGAACAGTGTTATGGCTTCTGATCTGTCTTTCCTAACAGTCTAAGACAAATAACAAAAAGCACAATATTTTTAATGCTTAAGAGGGGACAGAACAACACAAGGTTTCTCCTGCTGAATACAAATTCTTTCTGTTTCTATTTGAAATCCAGACGTAGTCTACAGTGATCTATATGAAATGAAAGGTGGACTCAGGTAAACCCACCACTATTAACAGAGCCTCATTTTTCCAGTCCCTGTCAGAAGTGGAAAGATTTATTAGGTAAAAAGGATGAACTGCTTTTTCACCTCCACATCCTCTTCTTCCTCTGTTCTTACAAAGCAGAACTGAGCCTAAGTCACACTGTACCAGTCCATGTAAAAAGCATGTTATCAGAAACAAACTCTGCACTATTCTTCCTGACATAAAAAGAGACAATGCAAACGAAAGATAGAAGGAAGAGTTAATAACAGCATTTGATCAAAGGAGCGCTGACGCACAAGCAGATTCAGAAACCTGCTTGATATTAAATGTGTAGCACTCGCATAAATCAGGGCTGGACCGGTTTACAGCAGCTGAATATCCACAACATAAAACACAAAACTTCTCTATTGAGTTCCTTGTTAGAGCCATGACTGTAGGCCAGCCTGCCTTCTTTAGCAGTAAGGGGAAAGGATTGTAGTCTCGGAGCTGACACTGTGCTGTTTGTGCCCTCGCTGCCTGTGAATCAATAGAGGACCCTTCTCTTCAAATCTCCTACACAAAGTAATTTTTTTTCTTTTTCTTGATTTAACTGATGATTTAAGGAAATGATTTGGCATACAATTGCCTAAGGTCAGGTTTACAACACTGTTCTAGTTACTTGCTGCATAGTTTGGAGTTTCAGATTCATATGTGGACATGGTTGTGTAATTTATTGAAGCATCTGTTTATACTTCATTTATGTTTCTTACCTCCGTCTCATAGCAATTGCTGTACCTGTTGTGATGACATATTTTCCATGACATTTTTCATGCATTCCACCATTGCTATATCTAATGAAACTTGATTTTCACATGCATATGACCATCGTGGGCATGCAGTATGGTTCTAAAAATTTTACCAGCCTAATCTTCATCTCCTTTTGCCAGAGGACTACAAATTACAGATGGTTTTATCAATGCAACTGTAGGTTTTGACACTTGCATTAAATTTTAAACTGGTTGGGTTTAGTGAATTAAATAATTTCTCTTGCTACGGGAACTCTCTACTGCAGGAGTGGGGAGAATAATGAGAGATGTCCTCTATCCATTTGCCATTTTTTAATTTCAATTAAGCCTATAGTTGTGCATATTCTGATGATGATGTTGGCTAAGAAAGATAAGAATAGTACGAGGAAATTGCTTTAATGTTACTGGAGATAATCAAGAACTGCTGTTTTGCGAGTGAATATTTACCTCCAGAATCTGCAGTAAGACTTTACACTGTTGTCTCCAAACAGAAACGGGCAGCAAAGTGTGTGGAGCTTTGCTAACTGATAACCGGTGATATAATACATGATTTAGCAGCTTTTTTCAGTACAAATCTCAATAGTACCCCAAAGGTAGTTAATGTCCGAGAATAAATGTATCGCTTTTGTTAGTCATTGTTTCCTTTATAGAAACTAGTATAGTGTTTTGCAATTAGATACAAAACAATCTGAATAATAAGGAGCCACATTGTCTTCTATTCTACTTGATCTTATACTCTTCTCATTGCTGTAGTAGCCTAATGCCAATCTGTAAAACTTTAGTGAAAGGTGTCATTGCAAAAGAGTTCTGTGGTGTTTGATAATACCAAATGACTTTATTTCATGCAGAGAATTTTTAATACACAACATGAGACCTGGTCAGTCAGAATTGCAAAGCTTAAAATTCCCTTCTGAGCATGAAATTCAGGGCAGTGGTTTGTACCCACGATTATTTATAAGTGCATGGATTATATTTATAGCTCCACTGACTTATGAACAGTCTAGATAAGTAGTTAGCAAAATGACACCGATTGTGCTGCATATTCCAACTGCAAACAACAGTGTTGCGAAAGTGACTCCCAATGAATCGTTCTTTTAGAAATGTAATATATAGCATCTCTCTCTCACCCTTGCTCTCTCTCTCTCTCTCTTTCTAACTACAGTCTTAACCTCCAACGCTTAAAACCCTAGATATATTGAAACCGAGGTCTTCCCAGCAAGATTAAAGGGTCGTACTTTCGTGGACCTATGATTCTATCTATTTTAACATCTCTTATCTGAGAGAGCTACTTTAGGAAGGAGTCTACAGGTTCTCTAATAGATATAGGTACAAAGCTGTCTTTTTAGACTGTGTGGAAATGAGATTAGAGCTGATCTGACAAGAAGCAAATCTCCCCTTCCTTCACTCTAGCTCCTTTCTCCCAGGTAATTATACAAGTTGAATTCATCAGCCCCGTGTATTGCTTGCTTTTCAGGCAATTTCCAGTAGGAAGATTCTCCTTATAAATAAGTACGTATGCTCTATAATTGCTGACAATCACATGGGGATCCTTATTTCTTTCCCTTACATGCATTGCAATGCTGGAAATAAAATCCTGTGAACTAAATATCTCCATATCTCATATTACTGTCCTGAAATAGAGGAGGATCTTTCTGTCAGTTTTGCACTATTTAAATCTTACCATGACACACCACTACCAATAAGGGAAATGGAATTATAAGACCTGAAATAGCAAGAAGTAGTGTGTGACTGGTCACACTTTCACCGTAGACTTTCTCCAGTGTAAATTCAGGTTTATTCTTCTGAAATCTGGAATTATTTTACATCCATATAACGGAAAATGAAGGGACTCACTAGTTGTTTCAAGTCTTCATCCATAGGCTAAAGCAGAAAGAAGATGAGCATCCTTACATCAGATGAATTGACAGTCTCACTGTAAAACATATTTAGGACTGTAAATAACCAGAAATGCAGCACACGTGCCGAACTGTGTGAAATGCCTGAGGTAAAGTAGAGAGTGCTGATGGTTTATGAATCAATGCATAGATATCAGAGTATTGACAAATCAAATGGGTAACTACGAAGAACTGCCTATTTGTACACACCACCCACATCCAGAGAAGAGTTTAAAAAGCGACTGCAAAAATCCACAACATTTTTGAAACCAGAATCAAAACTAGAACATTTACTCCAAAAGGAGTATTCAAAATTTCATTTTTTTAAAGTATGTTAGATTTTCATTAAAAATACTGAGTCATAGGGAAATGAAAAAGAATCCTCTACTTTTTAATATAAACTGTGAAAAAAATTGGCATTCCATAACCAGCAAAATTATCACATTGTTTGAGCCAAGTTTCTTGATTTACTTTGATGATTAGCATGCCATCCTATAGAGAAACTCACACATGTGCTTAGTATGTGGCCATTCTGCCACTTGAGTGTGTGAGACTCCAGAGAATAATAAAAATAAATCCCGCAAAACAATTGTCCACTTCCAGCCCAAGTGCAAGCATTACAATTGTTACCACAATCAGATAATTCCTAATGAAGCTGCAACCTCGCGGTATCTGATTTTTCCATATACAAACAGAATTTGGAATAAATAGGGGAAGGATATTGTAAGGCTGTTCAGAAAGTACAGCAAAAATGTGAAGAATACTGTAACAAAGTGACTATTACTATTGCAACTTATGTGTATAACACTTTTTTACAGAGACCTATAGGCAGCCATGGTGGATTTCTAATGGTTTTGCACTCCATTGTAGCAATGTAAGTCAGGAATATTCTCTCATGAGTATTTAGGTGCATATAGAGTATTGTTCCTGAGGAGAACTGACTCCACATCATTACTTGAATTTAACAATATCTGGTTTTCCCCCAGCACAGCTTAAGAATGATGCAGCTGTACTCATTTTTGCAGTCATGCCATGCCAAAACAATAGAAGTTGCTTTGATTTCTCCCCTAGCCACCCCCGCCACCCAAAAGTCAGTAGAGTATTATTCCTGTGAAATGTAGGCCTCCATTTTATTCTACATATGACATAGGCTCCTTCTATTTCCAGCTTGACCAAAAATAAATTTGGGAATCAGTCCCCTTTCCACACCTGAGGCTAAGTTCTGCAAAATTTTGCATACTTTCAATTCCAGTCCAAGTCAATAGGTTTGATAACTGTCTTGCAGGGTCTCCACATGTATTAAACAGACAGAAATGTGTTGTGGTTATCTCCATTTGAAGCAACAAGAAGCATCACCCATTATATTGCTAGATTTTTGAGTGAGAAAGATTTCATTTCAAAATACAGTATGACCTAAAATTAAATCTGAGACAGTTTGAAATAAAAGCCCTTTCTGAAGATCACATTCTCTCATGCTGATGTTTTTTTGTTTATTTGTAGCAATATCACTTGCAAAGTCGACAAAACAACAGCAATAAGTAATAAAAGTCATAAGAATAGGTAGCAGGTTGGCTGGCATACAATGAGAATTAAAGCAAAGACCAATCTCCCTTGGTAAACGTTGATATGAATTATTAAATGAAACAGTGGAAAAATATAGTCTGTCAAAAGCAGTTTCCTTCTAGATACATGGGAGGAATTAACACTTATTTCAAAGTAAAGGTTTTCTGCATGTCTTCAACATCTTTGCCTGCTTGAATTGCGCAACTTATTTCTGTACTAAAAAAATCGCAAATTAATTTCCCAAATAAAGAATGTTTTTTGGAATAATTTTTGCAATGTGAGGCTCACCTAAGCAATTTCTCATATATATCTGAAATTTCCTTTCTCAAATGTTTCCTGGAGAGAAAATGTTTTAATATTGTAGGAGGTGTGATTCCAGTGGGCTGAAAGTATGTCATCCAGTTACTGATTTGATATTTAGCATATCTGATGATGCTAGAATATGTACTCTGTAATTTGAACATGCAGGTCTGCTGCTCAGTATGTCTGTACTGGCATAATTTTCTTGGCTTTAATAATCTCATCATTAGATGAGTTATGCTAGTTTAGGATTTGCACCAAGGAATGCATGGTCAACTAGATGATCTGATCTCTAGATTAGCTATCCAGAGTAGCAAAAAATTAAAGAGAATATCAGATATTAATGATGAAGCCATTCCTCTTAAATTTAACATAAAGTCATGAATTTTCTCTTTGGCATTATGCATAGAATTGGCTGATAATTTTAGAAATATTTAAATAAATTTTGAATAAAACATTTTGATTTGGTGAAACAGGGTATCTAAAGCGATACAGAATTACTTATTTGCTTCCCCAAGTAATATTTTGATGGCCACAAGCCCCAGAAATTTAATACCAGCCTATTGCTATATATAATTGATTAATTAGAATACGGTCCAATTAATTAGGCACTTACCTGTCTAATAGCACCAAAACAGCTAAGAGTAGCCATGTGAGTCTCTGTTTAATACAAGTGATTAAAGTTCCTGGAGTCAAAGACCTAGGTGATGCTTTGGCCCTCAGCAAAATCAATAGAAATAATTCCCACTGACATCAAAGGAATGGGGTTACTTCTCCTGGCTGCCCTTTCCATATCCCTTATGGCTAATTAGGACTTCATTCAAGCACATCATTGGGTATTTGGTAAAACTTTTAATATGCTTATGAGCTCTTTATGTTTCCTCTCTCATGCAAAAGAGCATCTATCCAACAAAAGGTCACACATAAACGCTTAGCTTGTGATCTGATTGCTTATTTTAACTCTACTGTAAAGTCCTGCAAACCACCTGGAAAGGGACATATTCTTGTTCTTCCTGCTCTGTGCACTGATGGAACATGGGTACTGAGACAAGCACACACCTCAAAGCCAGACAAAAAAAGTATTACACAGACACCTGGAACCTAAGATAATACATATGAGTTCTGTGTAGAATTCAGACTCAGTACTGTATGTTAGCATCTGTCAGCAAAAACTAAAGAAAGTCTGTAAAACTAGGTGCCAAAATTTATATGTATATTTTGCCATGTAGATATCTTGTAACATTCAGGCTTGAATGCTTCATAGACCCTACTAAACTGTCTTTCTTAAAAGTGGTTGTCTCCAGATACTCAGATAAAAATTATTGAGAGATGCTGAGTATTCTTTGAGAAACTGAAAATCATGATACTGTCTCAGCAGCTGGAATGCCATCTTTACTTTTTTAGCCACTGTTTCAACTAAGCAGAACATCAGGATATTTTTCTAAGAGCAAAATCTATTACACAGTCTCCAAGAAATTACGGAAACCTTATTTCTAGGCACAAATAAAATTATCTTTGAAAAGCATTGATGTATTAATGTTGAAAATATGCCTGCAGTGACAGGGCTGGTACAGCTGGCATAAGGAAAATCTCCCGCCACTTAAGATAAATTAATTAACCGAGTTTGGTCCTTTGGAATAGCAGAAAAGAATAACCAGGGTTGAATCTTACCATAGGATTCGTATCTTTTCCTTTGACAAAGAATGCAGTGACTGCAACATCATTGTCTTCAATTGGAGCTGTGGGTGAGTAATTAAGAAGATAATGGGAACACATGGCACTGAAATAACAGCAGGAGTCTATTGAACACTGACAGAGTTTTTGTCCAGGCGCCTATTCATAAGATCTGTTATGTATATATTCCAGATCTTATATGCATAGGGCCAATTTGCTAAACCCTTACAAATGTCCAAATTTCCATTCAGGAAACCACATTCACATAAGAGGAGTACATATGTTGCAGCCAACAGTTAAAATTGTGTACTGTAGAAACCTCTGGAAAGATACTATGATCATTTACTTTATTGAACTCTGCTTGCATCCGGTTGTCTCTTCTTTCCTCAGTCCTCTCTTACTGCCATTGTGCACCTCCTAAAGCTGCTCTGCCTTCGATGCAATAAATCATTAAAAAAAAAAAAAAATTATTGCAACAGAAGTAATGCCTTGCTGACATAAACTGCTATGTTGCACACAAGATAGGGAGGTATATTTTATACTTGGATACTTTAGGTGGCATTAATAACATCAATATTTATATTGTCATAAGCTTAGCTTGCACTAGAGTGTCATTTATATGGTGTTATGTTTCCTGCAAGTATTCTTCCTGTCGCATTCATTTCAGGCTTTTTGAAGGTAAACATACAGCAGAACAAAGCCATGTGTATGGAAATCCAGTGTTTTTAGTGTTATAGCTGTATAAATAATGACCTTTATGCAGCCATCTGTGGCTCTATGCAATACCTTCGAACTCAGAGGCTCTTTGAGATTATTAATAGCAATAACGTTATTTCAGTAATGTGAGAACTATAGCTGTTCAGATTGAATGTCACTGGTAAAACTGCATTGGAAAACATGCCTGTCTGTATTGGTTAAAATATAAGTATTAAATCAAATAATTACTCCTTCCATTTTGAATATTTCTCAAGAATTTTGAGCAAAATTCTAGAGAGTTGCTATCATTGGAAAATTATTAGGATTATCAATAAAGTATTGAAGATGTCTCAGATAAGCTTCCACTAATTTTTAAGTGTTGCTGCAAAAACATTAAAAGAGATATGGTGCTTGCAAATTCTTGTCATAAGCTTATGAAGTATAGCAATAGTAAATAACAAAGAATGAAAAAAAAGTTTATTTATTTTAAGCAAGTACCTCAACAGCTTTGTTGCTATCAAAAGAAGGAAGATTTAATCCTGCTGGACTATTCAAGTTTCTTCAGAGTGAGCAAAAATACAGTTGTTTTATTTCATTTACTTTATTTCACAGTTTCCAAAGATTTAAGACAGAACATATTATCATTGTTATTAATATGAGTCCCTTACAAATAAACAAAAGTTGTTAAGGCATTTCTAGATCAAGTACACGAATAGTGTACATTATCATCATGTTCTTTAGTGCAAATAGTCTGAAATGAGACCTGTCTTTCTACAGAAATTTTCTTTATAGTTTACTTGATTCAATTTTGGTATTATACTGTCATTTTCGTTCCCTGTAATAAGTTAATGCTATGCTGGAACTATTTAAAGGGATTATAGTGTCAGTAAGCCTAAGCTTATTGAAATAATGCATGATGAGCACTTTTGTGAAATCATGTGAAATCAAGTACATTAGTGGGCAAAAACCAGCCCCACCAACAAAACGGCCTTTAGAAGTTTAGTAACTGAAGAGTCACTTAGCACAACTGTGCTTTAGTGATTGCAGAAGGGAGAAGCATATTGCAGAAACTGAAGTGAAATTCTGGCTCTGCAGAAGGTGTTGGGAAATTTCTGTTGGCTTCAAAAAGTCGAGATTTCACTCCTGAATTCCTTCTGACTGTGCTGCTGACTCACTGAGCTTACTTGGTCAAGTCATTTAACCTTTGGTCCTATCTGGTTAAAAATACTGACCTGTTCCAGAAGGTTTCCACAAAGCTGTGTTGGTGAATCATCTACTGCCTGTAAAACACTTAAAGATGATGCCGTGAAAGATGATCTTTGTATGAAATGTTCTGTAAAAATCTGGACATCTCAATTTCTTCAGCGAGAGAATTTCCTGTGTTTGGTTTTGTTGGTTTGGTGGGGTTTTTGGGTTGGGGTGTTTTTTGGTTGTTTTTTTTTTTTTTTTTCCCCTCAAAGGAAACATGCATTTTTCACAACAAAAATTGTTAATATTGTGAGGAGATGCTACACGAAGTAGAAATATTTAGCTTAGAAGGGAGATGCCCAAAGGACCTGATACTGTAATACAAAAACTATTAGGTAGATAGGGAGAAATAGAATATTCCAAACTGTTTTTCTTTATATCAGAAGAAGGATGTATATAAAGAATACTATAAATATAGACAAATACTTTCTAAAGTGATTGTATTCTCTATAGTTAGGAGCTATCCTGCTGAACTCAGTGCCACAGGAAATCCATAAAGTCAAAAATTTATGATCAGGACAAGTATTGGCTATTTATATGGATAACGGGACACTCTTAGTTACCAAACATTTTTATTTTCTGGATGTGAGGATATGTGCCTTTGTAAGGGAGTGAATAAGACAGCTGTTAATCATTCAGGAGCTTGGTAGAAGCTTAGAAACTTGTTTAAAAATATGTGAACAATTGGAGTTTAGGATCTCTTTAGTGTTTTAGTCTTTAGGACTTTCTGAAACATCTGCTTATTGCCACTGCTTTTGACTGGTCTGGCTTGCCCTTCTTCCCCCTTCTGTGATGTACAGCATATATTTTCAATATAAAACAATTATTTTCTCTAGTCAGGATCTTGCCACTTACCATATATTTTAAAACATTATTCTTTATTTTTCGTATATTTTTAGCATTAATCCTTTCATTCTGTCTAATACTGTGCAGCCTTTTCAGCATCTACTTACCAGGTTTAGTACCAATTAAAGTGCATTTATCTGAGCTACTAGTCTACATTACTGAGATATATTTTATAAAGATTTTTCATGCATATATAGATATATATGCACCTGCACATAAATATTATCTATGCTGCATACATTTCTTATTAGAATTTTCAGCCTATGTAGCATTTTCTATTTCTCATTTGCTTTCATGAATCATGAAGCTATTGTAATAAAATTGTAGCAATTTTTACCACTGTAGGATTAGTCTGTAACAATAGTAACAGTATAATAACTTATTATCATAGCACAACAGCAAAAAGATAGACTGTAATGATTTAATCTAGATGTACTCCTAGAAAATACCTAAATATATGAGAGTTTTTCATCCAGCAGAACTTGTGAGACACCCGAGAGGGTGAGGATTTGGACACTTAGGTTGCGAGATCACAGTGTCATTTACTGGTCATGTGATGATGCCATAGACAGTGGTTTTTATTTCCAAAGTAATACATAGATAGAAGCATAGAATCTCCTAACCCTGCTTTGAGTGACATATATTTCATTATCCCTATTGTAGGGGAGAGAGGTTTTTATAACTCCTTCCAAGTAAGTTAAATTAGTCTTAGTATCAAGGTTACTGAGTGTTCAGTGAAGATGACACTGAAAAAAAACGCAAAGGCAGAAAGGCTAATAGAAACATGTATTTACAAGCCAATGTTCCTCCATCTGAGAATGCAGCAAGAGTCAAGGACATATAGATTTCACCCTGGAAATCTGGAAGATTTGAAACGGTAGCTCTTGAAGCATCCTTCATAATTGGAGAATAGCACACAAGGAACACGAAAAGCAAGAAGAAAAGAAGAAAGTGATTGTCTTTGTTATGGTGGCTATTGGTTCTTTGCCTTTATCATGATCAAGGATTTAAAACACATTTTGAGACAAATATTTAAGAATATAGATATCTGTGGAAAATGGGTTGGAATGCAATTTGCATTAGTCAGAGACAGAGAGAAGTCTCATGCTAGACTAGCCTGATGATAGCTGTATTTAACAAGATAACTGGTTTTCTAGATGAAAATTATAGTGCATATTTTGTATCTGGACTTCAAGAGAACTTCTGATATGGTGAAATCATTTAGCCCGAGGAAGACACTTTGAGACTTACGAGACTTAGAAACAATTAGTTTTCTAAGTGTAAAACAACTAAAGGAAAGAAAGCTAATAAAAAAAGGAATATTTTTTCTCCAGAGATATTATTACCAGAATTCCTCTAGCATTTCTTTTGGAGCTGACAATTATTAGCATTTTCATTTAGGAATTTAGTTTTTTAGGAACAAAATCAACCAATGACACAAATTTGAGTTAAATTCTCATTAGAGTACTGCAATAATATATGAGAAGTCTTCGGCAGTTTTAAGACACAGAAATAACAGATTTATGATGAAATTAAGCAAAACAAAGATACAGGGTATTGACACATTTTTATTCTTAATTAACAAAAAGTGTTACTTGCAGGCTAGGAAAACAACACATGGGAAGGGAGATGTGGATGTATGAGTCAGTCAAGGAACCCTTGTGTGAGAGAGAAAAGAAAGAAAGAAAAGAATGAAGAGGAGAGAGAATGAGAGAAGGAAAACATCTTAGAATGTATGAAGCGACGTATTTCCAGTAGTTAATGAAAACGTGATGGTTAATAGTAGGAATGGTTAAAACTATTTGAAATAGTGTAGAGAGTATTAAAAAAAAAATAAAAATGCTTGTACTGGAGCAGGTACACAGACCAGCTTATTTGATAATTAGAGGAATGAAGAACCTATTTTACGCTGAGGACTGAAAGAACTGGACTTAGCCTAGCAAAATAATAGCTGAGAAAAAGTATGATTGCTTTCTATAAATAAACAGGAGGCAGGAGGAGGATGAGCTATTTTTGCTAAAGGACAAGGTTACACAAGAACAAATGAATATAAACTAGCTACGAATGCATTTATTCTGCAAATTCATAAAAAGGGTTTTAAGATGGAGCTCAAATGAGATGAATGGGATTATATGACATGATTGCTTATGATAGCAGGGAATTGGATTCACTGACCCAGGATGCCTCCTCTAGTTCTACAGCATGTGCTCACACAAATTGCAGTTCTGTGCTCAGACCAGTAGATCACCTATTTCTGTGATTAGTTGCTTCCTCTGCCGAGATCTTGTTCAGCATTGTCTAAAGTTTCTTCAGTATTCATTTCCAGCAGTGATGAAGTCAGGGAGACATTTGGGATTATTTTTTTTTCTTTTTTCTCCCCCCCCGTCTTTTATGTATAAGGGAAATAATGCTACACTTCTGCGTTTTCCAGTGACTTTTCAAGTTTTGTTTCATGTATTTTTGGCAGAAAAACAGTTCAAGGTGAGCAAAGGCAACAAAGTACATGAAAGGTACACGGTAAACTTTCTGAACAGGAATTATGTGTGAGTAGGTATGAACAACAACCAGTTTTACAGCTACTGCAGCACTACTTCAAATATGAGCAGTAATGTATATGTGCATGTTATATTTTAAATTTGCTATAAAAGGCAGTAACAGCTACTTTAATTTAACATTAAAGTATTTTATTTTTACAGACATATAGGAAATTCAAATACAGAGATGTAAATATTTCTCTGTAGATTTTTTTTTGGTATAAGTTCCGCTGATTCCACAGAATTTTCTTGCTCTCCCAGCTCACTAAGCTGATGCTGTGGATGACCTGATGCCTCAAAGTCCCACGTTGGCTCAGGTGACCTAATTGGCTCAGGTGACTGGGATGATCAAGGTGCATCTGTTCATCTTGGTGACTCAGATTTCTCTCTTGATGAACAGTGTAGACAAAATTCTCCTTTCAAAACCAGACGTTATTGATAATTTGCCTAGAAGAACACATGTGTAAGCTATGAACGACTATGTAAAACTGCCCATCAGGCCTTGAAGAATTAGCTCTACAGTCTTTAGTCATGATTTTGCAAGAACTTGTTAGTCAAAAGAAAACCATGTGCAACAGGTCATATGCCATATATTAAAAAAATCTCTTTACTAGACAGAAAGTTTCTCTTTATCTTTCATTTGGTTTTGAAAAAGAAATGAGGAAATCTTTGGAAGACAGGTGAGTGATTTGGGAAAGTGGTAGCAGAAAGAAACGAAATTCTGGGAAGAGTTAAACAAATGCTAAACTTTTTATTCATCCACTGTGGGTTGTGAGGGCTATTAGTAAGACATAACGGCAAATCAGTCATAATGTTCAGAATTTCATCTCTGTCTTCCTGCTGCTGAGCATGTGCTGGATCTGACTATGGCATTGTTAGGCATGATAGAAAAATATCAAAGAAGTATGAGAGGAACAATGCAGAAAAACTCAAACTTGTGTGTTGCATTATGCCCTGTCAGTCACAGTGAATGTGGCCTGACACAGCATGGTATTTGTACCTGGATAGTCTCAAGGGCTTAAAATTCTTAAAAGGAAAATTTCTCCTGAGCTAAGTTATTAAGAGTTTCATCTGAATAAGGAATGAAGGATGTAACCCTTTAGAAACAATGGTGTCCCAAGAGATTCTTATGTCTTTGTCAATTTAAAATGATGGCAAGCAGCAGCAGTATATTCATTGTACAGCAGTAACTGTATTAATAGCCACCACGTAACAGCTGAAAAACATTCCTTTTCTATCTGGGCATGTCGCCTTAGTACATTAGCAAAGGTTCAAGAACAGAAGATGACAGGCTTTCACAGAGAATCATGCTGTTAAAATAACATTCTCTTCCGTGCTATAGCTTCTGGCACTGGAACCCACCATCCCATCATAAATTGCTGACATCAGTGTGGTATAGCATTAATATTATGTCTTTAACCCCTTCGACACCATTTCTCTGCATAAACTTGTATCAGATTTAGAAGGAAGGGGAAAAAAATCACAGGAAAAAATACACATATACATACACACTATATTTCTTGCAGACAGATTTCAGAACACAGATTTCAGATTTTCTTTAGAACCCTCATTGCATTTTCAAAATGATGGCATTAAGGATGATTATTCTTTACTTTTTATTTATAAGTGAAAGAGAAATTAGGTCCCATATATTTTAAAAGGTCATCCTTTAGAATTTCCTGATAAAGTTCATCCACATCAATGTATTATTTCAGTAATAGCAGAGTTTAATGGGGAAGAGGGAGAAGCACTCTGTAGCTATTTCAGTAGAGAGTTTTCTTTTATTTTGGTTACTGTAACTCCTTTTACTATATTGATCCTAAATCTCAGTTCTCTATTTAATTCCTTGCACCTTTTAGGTTACATCTGTCACTGTGAAACACAGTCTTTGTTATTTCTTTTTTTTTTTAGCCATTTTACTCTGATGAGTCTTCATTCATAAAGAAATGCATTCTAACTATAGGTATGACTGAATGCAAAGTAAGATGACAGCTAGAATGGACATAGAGTAAGCCAAGGTTGCTTGGTTTGCAAGAGGGCCAAACTGTTTGCAGTGTCAATTTTCAAGTCGTGGATAAACTTCTGAACTTCACTGCAGCTGAAAGGGGAGTGAAAAACAAGCTGTGGGTGGTGACTTGAATGAATGTAGAAGGGTCTTGCACATTTGTTGGAAACAGGCAACAGAGATAATGTATCACACAAATGTTGACCAAATCTGAGTTTCTTAACCTAGAATCACAATGCTAATCACAACTCAGAAAACTGTCGTTCATATGTTAAATTAATGCTTGAATTTAATTATTCCTGTTCCTTAAGAAGCTCGCCTTTTTTTTTAGAACACATGATAAATTAAATCTTTCATTCCTTTTGTCTTTGCCCCGCATAAGTACCCTGTTCTGCAGCACAGCTCTTCCAGGTATAAAAAATACTTTCTCACACCATATACTGCAGATCTTGAGCCACACTGCATCAGAAAGCTTTAAAATCACCTTCTTTTCTGCCTTTCAAATGGCTATTTCATTTAATATCTATATTATTTCAGCCCCCTATAGCATGGAAATTATGCATTCTGACATTTGTTTGTCTATATTAAATTCAAAGGTGATAACACAGCAAAAAAGATTATTAGATTTTCTTCTGTCACTCAATTCACTAGCAGAAATTCTAGAATATATAGTTTGGCCCCAAAGTATTCTTGGCATAATTCCATTAAATCTTGCTTTCTGTTTACATCAAGTTCTGCTCTCATGTAGGGGCTCTTATTTGATATGGGATTTAACTTACAAGATGTGGGATAAGAGAACAGAAGTTGTTATAACATAGAATAGCTTAGATTGCCAAGACTGACATATTCACCCCTGAATGTGTCTCATTTTTGTTCAGGGCACATACAGTGTGAAGAGACAAAGGAAAATGAAGGAATGAACTTATATGCTGCAGAATTATATTTAATATACATCCAGCTATAACGAGAGCTCATCTCGTTTAAATTATTTTGACTTTTGTTTGGAAAAGCACAGAGTTGTTCATATATCTTCTTGCATGTTCCCTTTGCTGAAACAAGGACAGATAAATTTCTGTCCAAGAAGCCAATTACCCACTAACAAAACACAGTATACAGACAGAAAGTGTCACTTTGATTCATCCCTGGAAAATAATACCATATCTTCCATTCTGCACCATCATAGAGGCGTATGCCACTATTTCCGGAGGTGATGATAGGCTACTGATCTTCCTAAGCTGCTTGGACTTCTGGCACTCCTTTTCACACCAGCTCTATTTTTAACTTTTCAAGACCTTGTTGGAATCCAAGAACTCCATTCCTTTAAAAAACTGCAAACTTCTGCAGTGTTTTTGCTGTCCGCTATTGCAATTACAATTACAATTTGATTTCTGTTTATTGGTTTTTTCATGTTTATTAGGTTTTACACCAACATTTTTTCCATTCTTCCCTAAGTTATAAAAGGTAGATCTCTGCTGCAGGGTTTGGGGATTTAGCCAAAGGCTCTCATTAATGTTATTGGAAATTGTACATAAATCTGTGGGCAGCATAGAGAAATCTTTCCCTTCATTTGTTTTGGTGAAGGGTGATATGACTGTGATTAATTTTCCTTTGATATTGTATTAAGAAGGATAAGAATAAAGACATTTAAATGGCTTCTTATTATAATACAGAGTAGAAACTACTAAGATGCCTATAGATTGTTCTGTATTTACCCATCTTGTCATTTTAGTCAGTAGAAAAGATTTATTTTCACCATTTTCAATGATTAATTACTGTAATGCTGGTTTATCAGACTGAAAGCCTTGAACAATGAAAGTCTCTGATTATTCATAGAAGAAATACAGCACAAGCACTATGGAAGCACAAGCCGTGCTTTTATCCTCCTTTCACATATGCATATTGTCTCACTATATCCCTCAACTTAGCCCAGAGGGACCTTTCAGTGAATTAGCAGATAATTTAATCTCCATGCTTATTTGTTTTTTTGGCCTCACAAGGGGCCAGTTATTGCAAATGGGAACTGTGATTTTTGCTGTGCACACCTGCCCTGTGATAACTGTGCTGGAATCTACTTACTTATTTCATACAGAACTGCCATCAGCTGGCCACAACTGTTGGGTCCAGCTGAGATTGATTTGAAATAATATGCCAAAGTTTGAGGAATCTTGTGTTCTATTTTCAAGTTTTTCAACCAAATAATTCCTTATAATTATCTTAATCTAATACCATGTCTACGATCTGTATTCTTTCCAGGACAGTATTTCCAATCTAAACTTTTATAGGCTGAAACAAGGAGCAGATCATGCAGAAACTATTATAGATTTGTCAGACTTTGATGTGGAAGCTAAGGCTAATTGCATTTGACCCCTACTGCTTTGAGGCAAATCTGCACTGTCCTAGCTCTAAATTCTGATTATTTTCTATTTGTCCCTCAAAAAAATCTGATAAAATGAGAACTATGTTAAATTTTATAATTTTAAAATATATTTTCTTCTTTAATAGTAATGACAAATAGAACTCTCGAGATTTTCCAAGGCATCTCACTTAAGCCTTAATAATTTTTTTTTTTTTTTTTTTTTTTTTTTTTCAGACTTATTAGTTAAAGCTAGTTTGTCTGTCATTGGTAACTGTGAGACCTGGACTGGGCTACGTGAATGTGACTATGGCACCTTGTTGCCAGAATATATGCCTGGAAGGAAGACTGAATCCACATCTGTGTACATCTAGATCCACCTTGTCTCCCTTCCTGGCTCCAGAGAGCCAGGGTGGGCTGTGGGAACCTGCCCAAGAGGAGGTGCAGTAGCTGATTCTCTATTCCCTGTGATAGAAAATGTGAGGCTGGTTGGAATCAACCCTCAGAGTCATCTGGTCCCAGTTCAGCAGTAGGAAGATGCTGGTTTGTATGAACAGTGAAAATATCAGCCATATCTGAATAGTTTTTAAATTCAATTTACAATTAAAAATCTAACGATAACAATACAGTAAAAACCCTTTCAAAGTCATTGATTCAGAATTTTTCACCAGAAAATGCACACTGCTGAAAAATAAATAACCAGTCTAGTACCAAGCATCTAAAATTCTATTAGAAATCAAGCTACTTGTGGTTACTCAGAATCTCCAAAATACAGGTCTTCAGTTTTCCACTTCAACTAGTTTGTCTACAATATTTATCTACCCTACAGAAAATTTTAGTGATTTGTTCATGTTTACAGCATGCTTTTAAATGTAAAAAGGCATGTAAATCAAGTGTTGCTGTGATGTGTGCACTGCTAACAGAGCTTAGTCTGAAAAACTTCCTGATCTCACTCAGGGCTTGACTGCCCTAGCTCTAAGTTTCATTAATTTCTGACAGTCCTTCCTGAGATTAAAATCTTATTTTCTTTGTATAATCACAGTCTCTAAATGGTAGGAATAAGCATTTAGAAAACACTCAGATGTTAACCTTACTATGATTATATGATTTAAAACGGGGAACTTGATTAAAATATTCAAACAGTTGCTTTTGGAATGTAGTCCTAGTATTAGCTGCCTCTAACATTTTGTTAAATAGAATTTGAGAATTTTATTTTTCATGTCTATTATTCCCATCTGGGTTTTGACTCAATAATTATAGTGGGAGCTAATTGCAAATTCTATATTTAGGTTGGCTATCAATTCCTTTACAAAGGATAACTGTGAGCTCTTCTTTCAGAAACTTTCACATCTGTCTTATTTACAGCAGACATCTGATATTAGTCAAGAAATAGCCACATGGCTTTGTCCCAAACAATTCAATATCTGATTTGCTTGTAATGCAAAGCGTTAAATGTTGTCATCTCTGTTCTCTTGCTTGTGAGTCTATAGTCAGTATTCTCAGACTGCAGATTACACCTTCTCCAATCTAATCAGAAGCTACTGGTAATGTTCTTAGGACATCCTTCATTCTTGACTGTGGCCACAATAGTTGGGGTAGGGATGAAGACCAGAGTCTTCATATATATACATCCTTTCCTCCCCATTAGTCCAAGAGGGGGCAAGTGTGCTGAAGACCCCATCATTGAGACTGGGCACATACTTGAACTCTCCCCATAAACCCCCCCAGCTGACGTATGGCCTCGTTCTGTTCTGCTGACACTGTCAGTGAAGTAAGTGAGATAGGAGCTCCTGCACGGTTCTAACAACAGAACAGCTGAAGAGTCTCAGCGGCCAAGAGGTGAGAGTAAATCTCACTCAGCAAGATTCACGGGCCAGGAAGAAGCTCTCAGTAGTGCATTGTCCTTCCTAGGAGACTTACATGAACCAGAGCCCAGGTACCCTCATCACTAGTCCCATCACCTGTTCTTATGGGGAAAAAAAAAAAAAAAAAAACGATGAAAAAGAGAACTCCCTCTTCATTGCCTTTGGGGAAACAGTCTGCATGGTCATCAAGATTAATTTCTAGACACCTACATAGCATCCTTTGAGCCATTCTTCATAGGCAAAACACTAAATACTTCAATAATTTTTTATGCATATATTGCTTACCCTATAGAGAATTGTTCAGAACTTGTTTTACAATCCAGCTTTGCTTTAGCAGAACAAAGTAGAAGAATAAGTAGTACTGCTTATTCCCAGTTGACAATTCCATCACTAGCCTGGCCACAAAAAATGGGTTACCCTGGGGGTCAGATGGACTAGAGCCAACCGTTTACCAGAGGCAACCGCTTGGCATCTGCTTACAATTGCTCTCAGATGGCAAATGGCTGTGCAGAGGCTGCTACCAGCCAGAAGGGTTTAGAGCAATCTGAAGTGCCTCTAAATTTTACAAGTACCAGAGTTACCTTAAAGCAACAGAGCAGGCATTATCGTAGAGCAGAGATCATCTGAGCATAGATCATCTGAGAACCTGGGATTTGCAAACCCATTGTGGAAGCATTGTATGCCTGGTATGTTCAAAAGAGATGTGAGGAGAATACTGATTCTGCAGTAGTGTCCTTAGTATTGGTAGAAAAATATTGGAAGGAGCCTTGCGATCATTCGATATTTAGTTCACATCATTTGCTTTGTCTACTATCATATGCTACAACCCAGAAAATAAATTTTAAAGCCCAGTTTAAGATGAAAAGCCAAAACAATTCTGGCAGTAGAAATAACATAAGATTCACAAGTAAGAGCAACCTCTTACTTGTGAATGTATTAAAGAGAACTCCCATGTGAACATAGAGAGTGGAATATTACCCACACTAGGTAGGACAACAAATAATGCCCTCTCTCCAAAAGCAATTGGGAGTGAGAAAACATTTGCTTTTAAACCTGACAATGAATTTAACTTAAAGCATGGTTTTCAGTCATACCAAGTGTGCATTTGACAGACCATGCTGCTGCGAGGAACACAGGAGAACAGTGCCAGAGAAGAGAGGACAAGGTACATCCACTCCCTCTCCCCTTCGCAAGTGTTGGCCAGCAGCCAGTGGAGGAAAATGTCCCAAACCCTAAATTATTCATCAAGGCAGGTGGACATATATCTTTTCCTCTCCCTTAAGAGACCATCAAAGCCCTGAAACAAATATGGTGCAATCAAGAAATTTATGTAATCTCTTTGAACCCCTGGAGGTACTAATGAACTAGGTAATCCAAGATTCTTTTCAGAAGTTTATGTTGTTTATATCTAGAATTTGTCCATTATGGTTAGATGCCTTATTGATGTGCGATTAATTTTCTCTGGTTTATATATTTTTCCAACGGTCTAAATCATGGTTGTGTGAGAAAGTCTACTTGTAGATAATTTAACTACAGAAGATGTTTCATGATGTGCTCTTTCTATACTTTTTGAGTACTAGACCAATTTTTTATTCCTGATTCCTGTATATCTTTTCTGCAATCTTTTCCCAATAAATTATCGCTTACCGATGTTTAATAATAATTTTAATAATTTCTGCAGTCAACTTATTATAAGCAAATATATTCGGTTATGTAGTGCCTACTTCCTGGGTATCCAGTACTCCTTCTTTGGTACCTAGCATCCCCAAACCCAGACATTTAATTAAAAAGAAGCATTTGAAACAAGTGTTTTATTAAAATCAGTAGGTCAAGAGATTCTTTGCACATTCGGCTCTCAGCAGGGGGGCGTCTGCTGGATATTATTATAGTTACAGCTGAAATCAAGTTAGACTGAACTTAATGAACTAGCCTAGCTGCATGTCTGGGGGTTTATAGGTTTTCTAATGTTCATTGTTTTCTTAATTATCCATTTGCTGTTTTTCTATTGGACTGGAGCTTCATTACTTCATGTTTCTACTATACTTGAGAGATGAAAAGTCATTTAGCAGAAAAGTACATTTACTGTAAATGCTAAATGTTCTTAGTATTTCCTATGGAGATAGCCTGGACATCCTTAAATCCATTTATTTAGCACAGAAGACCTCTTGCAAGAAAAATGGATTTATTTTCTATGCTCTTTTCATTGATGCCATTTTGGAAAAATATCAGCACACTAAAGGAAACAAAAAGTTCAGTTCACAAATCTAAGGGGAACTTATTTGGAGCTGCTGGAGACTCAATTGCTTTGATATTTAAGAGGGAGAAATTCTGTTTTGAACAATTAAGAATCAAAGAAGTATTCAGTTTCCAACCAAATACAGTCCTTTCAAAAATCCGGATAATTCATGTAAGTCACAGGAGAGAGAGAACAGCAGTCAGAACCCAGTCCACCCTTGCTGAAATCCACAGAAACCTCCTGGAGTGGACTGTGCTTCACCTTGGAGAGCGGGGAGTTGAGGCAGGAAGAATGTAGAACAAATGCCCAGATGAGAGAAAGGGAAAGAAATGGTGGCAACACAGACGTGTGTGTGTCTCTGTGTGTGTCAACTTACTTTATTTTCACAGAATAGAGGAAAGAATATCTAGTACATAATTCCAGTTGGGTTCTTCTCAACATTTCACTGGTACCAATGATATCTTTGTTAAGGGAGTGTGGAGGGGGGGGGGGGGGGGGCAAAGAAGAAGAAAAAGCACGTTAGAAAATTTAACTGACAGCAAATAAAATAGCATTGATTCTGTAGAAAGATGTGAGGATAAAAGTAAAAAAGAACAATGCCTGGAATAAGTTAAAGTTTTGGCTGACGATCATTAGCAAATCTGCTGTAACATGCAGTGGTGTTTTTATCTTTACTTCAAATTAAATCAAACCATGGCTGCTAGATTTCACACAGTGCATGATGGTGCATTGCATCACTCCATGAAACTTTGGGATAAATTTTCATTTTGAAAAGTGAATTAGACACTTAAATATCCTATGAAAGTGATGAAGCCCATTATCTTGTTTGTTATTCAGGTCTTTAAAAAATCCCTTGATGCAGCAATAATTGCATGCCTGAATCAACTGACTTTATGTAAAACAAAGTTTCAGATGCTTTCTTCAAAATATTGCTCTCAAGCCTATTACACTTAATGTCATTCAAAATAGTCCCAAGAAACTTGGAGAAAATTGCCTTTTTGCTTTTTTCCTAATGTACTGAAAGTACTCTCTTGCAGTTTTATGTCCTTGTCGTTCCACAAAGTATTAACTGTGTTTTTCTAGTGAGCTGCCATTGTTAGCAATATAACTATTGCATAAGCTGCAGAGCTGTTTATCTTGAATTATAAAGTGGGATGAAGAAATCTAGTGATGTGATTGGCATTCCAGGCAGTTAACAGAATATGGCACTATAAGTGGTGATGTTGGGTCCAGCCCTCCAGGCTCATTGACTGCAGTAACTCTGTCTACTCATGTACATAAAAATTCTTTCAAGATCACACCCAAGGTTAAATCATGGGAACTTGGAAATGGGAAACTTTAGAAAGTACTTCTGAAAATAAAACAAAGGGCCAACTGAAACTAATGGGAAATTTTCCATTGACTTTAAAGGCAGTAGAATAGAATCAGAGCCATGAAACTTCATACATGGGAATGGAATCCGTGACTGTGATTTTGTTCTAGTTTCTCAAAATTGTACTTTTATTATACACCAACTTCTTTTACCAGTTTTAATCAGGCCTAGTGCAAATAAACCTATCTCCCCCACAAAAATATAAAATAAATATGGGAAGTAAAGTATTATAGAACTTGAATATTTAAAATTAGGCAATAAAATAGCTATCATTCAGCAAAGTCTGTTTTGTTGTCTACTAACAATACCAATACTATTTTTGTTGAGAAACCATACAGGACTAGATGTTATTCTAACATATTAGCATACAACATTGGAAAGAAGGTCAGAAGGGGGGCTATTTCTGTTTGGTTTTTTTAAGAGAGGAAGAACATTCGCATTCTCAAATTTCATTACCAGATTGTGGCTGGTTAAAAAAAAAAAAAAGTATTTCTCCACAAATCTTAGGTAAGTTTAGAACTGAACCAGAAAAAATAAACCTTTGTAAGCTGCTAAGAATTGTACAGCTCCTTTTTACTTGTTTCTTAAAATGTCCATGTAATCCCTTAGTCAGACTTTGGTTTGAAATGTCAAAATATTGTACAGTATGTTCTCTGCCAGACAAGCACAATAAAATGGCTTGTTTTCATCACCAGAGAATTTGGCCCTGGAAGCAGAAATTCCTGAAAATTGGAGAGATGCATTTTCATTCTTTTTTTTCTTGGTGTTTGGGCACATTTGTGTGAGTTTTGAGAAGGCTTTGAAAAGTGAATTGTAAGCTGTTGTAATGAGTTTGTCTTATATATCTTTCTATGAACATTTCCACCAGATAATCAATCATAGGAATTATGAGCATTGAACACAAAACCAGAAGCTGTCCATACGACTAATGTGATCAACTGCAAATAATAAGGACACTTTCAATAATAAGCCAGGTCATTGCTGTAATTTGCAGAATATTTTATTATGTAATTCCAAATAATTAATATATTTTAGAAAATAATGATATTTGAATCAAGAGCACTCCAGGAACAGAATAAGAGGTGATATTTTCAGTTAGGTATTGCAATATTTTTGTCTCAGTTTGAAGACTAAGATGGCTCATCCAATCCTATGTCAATAGAAGTGCAAGAAGTGATGAAAGACACAAAGATAATTTAATTTTGGCACAAAGTTGTCCATGTGATATTGTTGAATCAAGAGATTGGGGTAATCTGCCTACGTGGAGTATCCTGGCATTACCAACGTGAGGTATGTATTTTGCTCATGAAGTAAAATAACTGCCATGAGTTCTACCATGTCTCATTCAGGCTACATTAAAACCTGGATGCCGTAAAATCTAGGCACTTTAATTCACGTGGATCTCCGTATTCCAGGTTTATATTTGCTTTCTACTGTGCATAGTTGACACAGTATATGCAGCTATTCTTTTTGGCTTTGGCTCTGCAGTGCCACTCAAAAACCACAAAGACAAACTCCTTCTACAATTCAGAAAAGGCATACTTGCAAATTTTCAGCATTTAAAAGGACTTTTGTCACCCTCTGTCAGAGAGACAAGGTAAAACCAGCATGATCACTTTAATAGTTGGTACTTAAAACAAAGATGGATTTGAATAGTTGCTGTGGCTTTCAGCAGCGTGTGTTTGTGCTGTTCTGTCACACAGCACAATAGTTTCCACGTTGTCTTAACCACAGCATCAGGGGAAGCTGCGTACTTGTTTCTTTGTAACCTTGTAAATCATACTGTCCATTTCCATGCTTTCAATAAACAAAAGAATTTCTGCAAGTGCTTTCATTAAATTGAGTTCCCCACTGTGACACCAGTCTTCTTCCCTATAGTTGCATTGAATGACTCCGTCTGAGGTTGGTAGTAAAGGCTGAAGGGAAAAAACCAAACCAAAATAACAAAGCTGGAACAGTCAAACCTCAGGCCATTAAGGGCCACATCTTCAAAGCTGGATGTCTAAGCAGAGGGAACATGTGGTTTCATTGATTGAATGCAGACTGGGAGACAGGAACTTGTAACTTTTAATTTTATTTGTACTCCCATCCCACTTTGCAACCCTTAAACAACTTTATTTAACTCTGAGGAAGATCTAACATTGGCTTTTTTAGCGTTGCAACACCAATCCCAAAGGCCAAGGGAGACTTAAGACACACTTTGAGTTGTGCTCATTCTAGGCTGCTCCAAGGGTGCAAGAAGGCCTCCTCAAGGAAGCTCAGAATAAGCAGTGCGCTTATGTAAGATCCTAAAGCCCTCAGCCTTACTCCCTTACATCCCATATACTCGGTCTTATCCTGCATTTCTTGGAAAAGTCTGAGCTGCTTTTGATATTGCCTGTGCCAGAGCAGTTTCCTCAGAGGAGACTAAAGGTTTTCTGTAGTTCCTATATTCTTCCACAACACTGTATGCAGTCCATAGCTGAACCCAAAACACATAGCTGCGGTGTCTCCGTTTCTCAACCTAAACTGAAAAATAAAAATGCTTTTTGAATTCCAGGAGGAGGCTAATAATGCTTGTCATGCCGTGATTTTGCAAGGGATTGTTAGCTAACCTTGGGAACAAAAACAGCTGAAGCGCACAAGGCCTTATCACCCAGGAGAAAACGGGAAGGGCCGCGAAAGGATTCACAGCAGGAAGAACAAACCATGTATCAGCTCTTAGCTAATGTATTACCTTTCAGTGACAGAGCTGCCTGCCATAGCAGGGGTCTGGACTCCATGACCCAGGAGGTCAGTCCCAGTCCCGCATTCCCATAACACACAAATGAACCAGGGAATTAGTCCATCTCCTGCTGGCAGCCATCTGGTCAGAAACACGGTCACTGTTGCCATTGCAGGGCTTTCAAACCCCAAACTGACACGTGTGAATGAGCGCTGGGTCGGATATAATTAACTGTATCTTGTATTACCAAAAAAATACCTTCACAAAGCCAGCACATGAACATATGAGGCCTGGCCTTTTGAGTCCTTAATTTGAAGATGGAAATCCAAAACCTGATAAGTTTAAAACAAAAAAGGAAAATTTCCTTTTTTTCTACCATGGCACTGGCTCAATGAAGCCTGTGGTACTGCCACAAACCCTGTTTCTTTGCCTGTTGAACGCAAGCTGGCAGAGAACACTTTGTTTATTTTCATCACCTTTGTAGTGAGATATCTGGGACAGCCTACCCACACAGCTTGATGAAGAATGCCATTTTTAGGTGCTTGTCTTCAATTTACCTTCTATTATGCTCAGGAGAGATAAAGTTGCCATAAATATTCAAGTGGGAAGCCAGGTGGGATAATTATATTAATCAGTCATATTTACTTAATGCTTACATTGAGTTTAAGAAACACATCCACTGGTTTTATGCCTGATTTTAGGTTCTGACTTGCAGCCTTGCCAGTTCTGATTTTATAGTGAATCTTATGGTACTTAGCATTGCTTTTATGGCTCCTTCTCCTGGAAACCGTGGGTCTGAAAGAACTTCAGCTTTTCTTCCCTGAGATGCAAGGGAAGATTATGATTACAGGGATGTGAATCGTGATTGCAAATGTGAATGCTAAAACGGCTGTCCAGGCCACCACAACATTTCTTAGAAAAATAAATTATTTCATCAGTTGAACAACACCATTTAGAGCTTCTCTGGGTGCAGGGGTAATCTACTTGCCATACATTAGGAGGACGGTCTCATTTTCAATCCAGTGTTCATCTACTACTTCTGTTTTCACCCTAAGAGCTTGTCAGAGAAAAGTGTCTACAAGAGAGCCTGAAGAGTAGAGTTTTTTCTGTCGATGGAGTGACACTAGTCTCTCCAAGCACTGCTTTCAGAGGTATGCCTGACTTCTAACTCAGTAATTAATCAAAAAATTGGTGCTGGAGTTAGGAAAGAGAAATACGACTATCATACATGCAACTGCCTCACTATCATACATGCAACTGCCTCCTCTTTACACCATTTCAGACTCTGCATCTCCTCAAGAACAGCCTTAAGCTACCACCTCATTTTTCACCATACTCATCACCCATTCTAATGACTGATCACTGGACACTACTGACCTAGTCTGGATTAGAAAGGACGATCAGAAGGTGAATAATGATGTATACAATGACAAGTATGGCTGTACCCAACAGATTGTGGGATATAATTATCTTTTAGCAATAAAGCAGTGTTTGAACCTATGTGGCTGTGTTAACACTGTAAGATCGTATTCACTATGTCCTGCAGTAGCTGATGCAAAAGCTAAGCTGACTCTCTCAGAGAGAGACTGCAAATACAGCATGGAAATGAAATTTTCATTTGTGATTTGTTTGCTGTTACCAGAAGAAAACCCTCTGCTTTTGTTTCTTTTTATCACTATATTTATTCTGAAATTTTATTCTTGAAAAGTATCAAATTTAGAAAGAGCTAACTTTTTTGCTAAACTCTCTTTGCATTGAAGCACAACCAAAATTATGGATTCTATAGGTTAGTGAAAGATGAGGCTCATTCAAAATATCTTATCTCAAAGGAGGTGAAGTGAGCTAGTGAACAAGTGAGTCCTTCTTACAAAAGACTCTGACAATCTTCCCAGCAAAGAGGAAAATACATATTCTAGCAAGTTCACAGACTTTACATAGACTTTATATAGGAGCTGGTCTAATGACCTCTTTCACCAAAGTTTGGGCAAGAGTCTGAGAAGAAAGATCCTATCTGTAAAATAGAAAGAATACAAATGGAATTGAAAAAAGAATTTAATGATGTTTCTGTAAATCTTAGAGAAATAAAAATTACAGATTTGTTCAAACTGAAACCCTAGATTCAAAACAGTCTGAGCTTTAAGGCAGTGCAATTATATATACAGACATTGTGGCTTGGGTTTTTCTCTACAGGAAAAGTTCAGAGGTCATTGAAGAGAAGAGTCCAAAACATGATGATATGTTTCAGTTTCTTTTGTGGTCACTACTTCACTCTATAAAGTTTCCAGTTCTCTAAAGCTAAAGCAGGGCATTGCTATTTAGGGAACTAGAACTTGCTGTAGCTCTGGAAGCGCATTTTTGCATCATCATTTTATCATTATATTTTTTTCTCACTCTTAAAACTCAAAAGAAGAATAAAGCAGTGAAGTGTCCCTTTTCCTTTTTGTTGCATCTAGAATGCTCAGGAGTAAATAACAATTGCTTGAGATGGCATTATTTGTTCAGTTTAGGTTTAATATTATATTTGTGGTCATTAGCAGCTATCCAGAGTTTCAAAATGCAGAGTTTGAGCTGTGTCAATGACTTTTAAGCTATCAGATACCTTACAGGATGGGACCGTATTTAATTTCTGACTCACTCTGCAAGTGTAATGGACAGGTCCATGCACACTACATTTCCACTGTTGTGCTCAGTCCCTAATTCTGACCGTAATGTGTGACTCACTAAAGCATAAGAAATTCCCAACTGAGAGAGACCAGCAGTCCATCTAGCTCAGAGTTTTGTCCCCAACAAAGACAGCGAACTGTTGGAGTTGCTTTTTGCCATCCATTTCATCCCTGCATGCCCCCAGCAGTGCCCGAAATGGTGGAACTAGGCATATTAGAGGGTGCATCCCTTCCTCTTCTCTTTGAGGGAACCTGTTTAAAGACCATGAAATTGTTGAATCCTTTTTTTGAACCTGCCAAAACTATATGTTCCACAGACACCTGTGGTAGCAAATTTCGCTTCTCTATCTGCTGTGTAAAGGAGTACTTTGTATTATGTGTTTTAAACACATATCTTACTAATTGTAATGAATCTCAGTGACTCTTGGTATTAAAAATATGATTTTCATACAGGAATTTTCCTAATTCAGTGCTTATTATCGGGTAGTGGGAGTCAGGAGCTTACCAGGTCAAGACAAGTTAATTTGCACAGGTACCTATGCAAATCATCTTAAATTTTCTTTCGTTATAGTGTAGCTCATTGATTTGTGGGAAGTGAACTCAGAAAATGACCAGAATACCCACAGAATGTGTTTAAACATCCAATGCTTAGCCAATCCTTATCTGTGCTTCAAAAGTAGTTGGCTTTTAGTAATAATAATGAACACTATTGCTTTGGCAACCCTTTCTCCATCATATATGCCCAACACACAAGATTTGAGTAAATTGGGGGGGGGGGGGCGGGGAGGGGGATTAATGCTTAAAATATTTGCAGTGAGTGTGGAATGAGATTTTTTTTCTCTTGAATACAAGATGGTTTTCTGCTTCACTGGAACAGAGGAGGGCAATATCTCCCAAGAGGCTCAAAAGCCTTGAAGATAATTGCTGCCAGGGTTGGTTAGTTTAAGCCTGTGTTTGGATAGAGCATGTGGCAGTATCTTTCAGGATGTATAGTATTAGGAAATGCAGTTCATTTTGATTGAACTAGCAAGAAAAGGATTTCTAAAATAATATTATACAGTAAACAAACTCCACTGCTGTGGGCTGAGCTCATTCAAACTCTTAGGAGTCAGTAAGTCTGTTATCCTCTGGAATAGCTGCAACTGTTCATTTTTTGTCCTTTATTATTTCACACCACTTTTTGAATCAAGGTCAGCTATTTACTATGATGGGTCAGAGAGGTCTAGATAGATCTGGAGTGAAATGTCTGATAAATTCCTGCCAAATCTGAACTGAAGGGAGGGGGGTGTGTGTGTGAGAGAATGCTCAGGTGACTTCCCCCCCTTCATATTTATTCTAATCTTCAGTGCCACTTCTGTTGTCTAGGCCGTATTATGTCCTGAGTAACACAACACAGACACAGTAGCCCAAAGACAGAGGTGGAGTAAAGAGGGCTTTGCGCTATACGAAAAGTCCTCTGTGCAATCAAAGCAACATCTGCAGCTACTCCAATTCTCAGAATCCCTTTTCCAGTCTGCTTGTCAGCACTGCTGCCATTCATCTATCCATAAAGCAGAGGATATGTTGGTTTGGTTTTTTTTTCTCATCTGCTCCATAGGTATCCTTCCACATCTGCATTTACGTATCCAATATGAAATGCAATGGGAAGGTGTGAGCCTATGCCTCCTATAATGAGTGTATGCAGTAAGAATATTTTTCTGGTCAAATCAAAGTTGATTTGCATTTTAGTTCCCTCTTCTTATAGACCGCTGTACAAAAGGATTGTCTAGAGGTCAGAAGAGACTAGCAGAAGTAAAATTGTTGAAAATACCATGGATTGGATGTAAAATTAACACTGGCTTTATACCCTACCTCAGTGGGTTACAGCAAATATATGCCTTATTAGCAAAAGTATAAAGAACCTGTGCCTCCAGTATCTAAAATTCTGGTGCAGATGTAGGTCTAGATCCAATATTTCCCATGCTTACAAAGATACTTGTATTAGGGACCTACCTCAGTTTTTAGTCCAAGCGAAAAACCCATCAGCAAACCCCCAAATCCCTTAGCAGACCTTCATCTGAGGTCCATTGAAAGTACCCAAAGGTCTACACAGAAAATATAAGAGTGTCTTCTTATTTGACTCATGCAGTGACCCAAATAGATAAAGTGCTCTGCAAACAGAAGAAAACAATAATTGCATTTTTGAGCAGGCATATTTTGCTGCCTGTAGAATAGCTTAAAACTCTCTCTCACCTTTTTTTTTTTTTTAAAATATTTCTCCCTCTGGCCCTCTCTCAGGTTTTATTGTGCCTTCTCTGCCTTCCTGAACTCATTCAAGATGTCCAGTTTTGTATAAGCACAAAATGCTGATAAGAATACTGCTGTGATTCCTTGCAATAACGACTGTGCTGAAAAGTAGCACAAGGACACATATCGATAAGGAGTTTGTTGCCTGAAATGCTTTGGCACATGTCAGATGGAATTTGCTTTTGGGCTGAAGGCCAACTCCAGGCTTCTGCACCTCTTAGGACCCACTTAAAAGCTATTAGGAGAGTTTAAGTGGTGCACGAGTCTCTTGTTGGCTGTCTGCACAGGGCTAAAGATCACCCACTGTGAAGTATTAATGGTAGAGGACTATTTTTTTTCCTCTGCTGCTGGTAGGTGTCATTTGTGGGCCTGCTGGCAATTTTGATCTCACTGATGCAACCACACACAGACCTCAAAGGCAAAGGGGAGAAGTGGAAAAGCAAAGCTGAATTGCTTACTGTGCTCTCTTCTATCTTTGTCAGGATTCATTCAACATGAAGGCTTTGAACTTCCTAAGTGGAATAAGCTTAGGAGAGCTCTTTAAAGAAAGTTTTACAGCAGTTATTGAGAAAATATAATGACAGAAACTTTAGGAGCGAATACCAGGGGTTTATTCTGCTGTGAGCTGCTTCTTCATAAACACACATACATGGCAAGCTCATTCCTGTCACTTCATGGAGAAAATTAGACTTATTGCCATTACTGTATCCTCTTTCCTCTGTTCATGGTCAGAAGACTTGTGATACTGTATAGCATGTGAAACTATTCACACAAAATACTCTGTCCTGCAGCTGTCAGCATGGGGTAGAAGAAAAATTGGCTGGAGCAACACATTTCCAGCTTCTGGAAATACGATGTCCATTTGGCTTTGTTTTGTCTTTGTGCACCCCCTGTGTTGGCAGCATCTCTGTTCCTTCAAGGAAAGAGTAGAGCAG
This sequence comes from Balearica regulorum gibbericeps, assembly GCF_011004875.1. NCBI lineage: Eukaryota > Metazoa > Chordata > Aves > Gruiformes > Gruidae > Balearica > Balearica regulorum. The sequence continues at coordinate 21,293,003 of NC_046188.1, read as the reverse complement.
GAGGAAGACCGAAAAGTGACTTTAATCATAGCTGCAGATGTAAACACCATTTCCTCTTCTGTTTTTTCTTCCGCAGGGAACTGAGCTGCTGCCAGAAATTAAAGGCAGCTAGTAGTTCCTTGGTTGATGTAAACTGTTGCAGCCAGTGTTTAAACATGTAATCTGTAGTCCTTCATCCTGCAGGAGCAGTGCTTTTGCTGGCTGACACTGCCTTTATTTACGACTGTGTGATCCCTTAAGGCCTCTCATGATCTTCTTGTGGTTTTAATTCCATGGCTGAGAATCATTGGGTTAGAAATGTCTATTTACTATTTCTAGCTTGTTCTTATTTCTACTTATGCCTAAAACTGAAGCTGCCCTGTGTTAAATTCTGTGTAGTCCCATGCAACCTCCCTTTCTCAAAGAAATTTGAAGTAAAATTCGAAAATCTAAATGATTGCTATGGAAATGTAGTATTGTACCCTTTCACCAAAGGAGAACCAAACCAGAGCAAAGTGCCAAAAGAGTCTGGTTTCTGTCAGAATTAGGACTTGAGGATTCCCATCCCCATTACACCAAATTCTTTAATCTAACCACCTATCAGATTTTCCTTAATTGTTTTATTCCCCAGATGTGTACATTCTTAGGATATGTGCTTGGCCATCAATGCTGAAAAGGGACAACAGGACCCTCTCACTGAAAACAGTTATTATCACACAGAGTTACTGGAATCCTGAATGAAAATGAGCAAAAAATAAATGTCAAAATTAACTGGAAAAAAAAATAAAATCCTGAAATGGTCCATATCCCTGCTAAACTGTTTTCCCCTATGGGCTCTGATGTTTCTTTCCTCTCTGTACTCTAAAGGAAATCACTGGTTTTACTGGCGTCCAGGTAAGTAGCGGGCTTTGAAAGAATGCCACCACACACTGAATGTTTTTGTAAGGCTATAAAATTGTTACTGCAATATCTTTAATGTTTTATATTGCTATAAAGTAATTTTTTTTATTCTGATGATACATGGGAGAAAAGGTGTTTCCTGTATGAAGTGTCCTAGTGTCATTCCTGGAGTAGTGAGAATATTGCACTTTCTCCACCTGTGCATACAGAAAAGTGTAATTGAATCACTGGGAAAAGATAACAAATCCAGATCCCCAGACCCTTGTCAGGCACTGCTGATGATGAGATGTTGTACAGTTGATAAATAATTCAGCTATTTAGCTGAATAGGGATTTCAGAGGCTTAGCTGGACATTCTTCATCCATCATTTTAATATCTTTCCCCTTTTTTGTTAACTGGCTATCTGATGGCAATGATTTAAAAAATTTGTTTGATGACCTTCTGTTTGCATGTTACAGAGACTGTGTCATATAAGCAAGATTTGTTCTCTAGCTGAGGAATATCTTTTGTTCAGTGGTCCCATAAGTGACTACACCATTCATGACAGGTTCTCTGAAGCTGTTAGGGCAAACAACTTTATTAATCTTTCTTGATAGCTCCTTAGCGGTGTTTATGGAGCAGTTCTTAGTTCTGTGAAGGAGCAACATGCTAAGTAATATTAAAAGGGGAAGGAGAGATCTCCATCTGGCTTTGTTGGAAAGATGAACGTATACTTTCAGCTTTATTTACGTGCCTAAGAGTTTGAGGGGCAGCTAGTGATGTATTTTCTCCATGGGCCATATGCTACAAATAGGGAAGCTAAGAACATGGTAGCCCACACTCATTTGCTTAAGACTCTAAATGAATGATACCCCACAAGGTAATGTGACATCATGCAGAATCTCATCAATGATGTAGCACCATGTAACACATTTAAAATGTGTCAGGATGTTGTCTCCACAGAAGCAATGTTTAGTCATTTAGGTCACTAAAAGCAGCTTTTTCAAATTATCCATAGACGTTTTGCCAGGCTGCCCACATATCTCTAGATAAAAGCAAACTGTTTGCTTCACAGTGTAGAATAATTTATAGGTAGGGACCAATTTGCTTGCAAAGAAACAGCAGGTTGCCTTCATTTTTTCTTAGTACAAAATGCATTATGCTAAACACAGTACAGAGCATTTGTGTTCTGAAAGGGGAATTATTTTAAATTAGTCTAGTATTATTAGTTTTTCTCAAACAGACGTGTCCAGTTTTTGTCACAGAAAGCTGTAAGACCTCTGGAAAAGGGTCAAGAAAGCAAACAAAGAATATCTTTCTTTTCCTTTTACCATGTTAAGTGCAGCTGTCCAGAGGCAGATAATTCTACGATAACTTTCATGGGTTTAAAATGTGAATGTAAACACTATTTCATGAATGCTTTCATGAAATGAAATTGTGTCAAAACTACCTTTTTGGGTAAAAAGGTCAATTTTTTACTCTTCCTCTATCTTTTTTTCTCTCTCTGCCTCTGGTCATAAATGATCAGAGAGTAGTGGACCTCAGGCACATTTCCTATTGAAAACATAATCAAAACCGACAAATCTTTATGAAACATTTTGGCTTCAGTTAAATCATATATTTTAATGAAAATGTATTTCGTTGAAATGTTCCAGATAGCTCCTCATGTAAGATTCTTTTCATCTGCCATTTCCAACTTTCTCAATCCATCATCACATAGTACATTGCTGACTTTACGGAGTCCTAGATGAGATCCATCAAAACTATTATTTCACCTAAGATGAAATCAGTTCTTTTGGGATGAAAGACTAGGGAATTAATTCACCACCATATTAAATAGATTGTTCTCACATTTTTTGACAAATTTGTTAGGTTTTGAACAGTGCAGCATTAGACTGGTAAAAAATTAGACTAGGCCTTGGGGGAAGGTTAATAAAGACACCAATAGCCCTTTGCTAGTAGGTGCAGTACTCCATTTAATATGAGTCCTGGAGGTGATCATCTGTTCCTCTTTGCCCACTGGAGTGAAAATATCATGATGGTCACCATCTGGAGTAAATGTTCAACAATCAGCAATTTTATAATGAAAGCAGGGATATTTCCTTATAAACAGATGCTTGGGCTATCAATGACTTTGGGCTGCCTTGAAGTCCTACACAATTCAGAAGCTCATGTAAGTTAAAATCCTGGAGTTCTGCACGTTTCCTTCTCCCTTGTGTTCAATGAGGGAGTCCTACCTGCTTGTGCACAGGCAATTAAAGATTTTGCTTTTTAATTGCCATGTGTGTTCTCATTACCTTTTACTCTGACAGCTACAATTAGCTGAAATAGTTGGTTTTGATGATTCCTAAATTAAAATTCCGGACTCCACATGCAGGAAGTCCTTAGTGGCAGTTTTCCATTTCTAGAACACTCCTTCTGGTTCTGCTAGAAGCTGAAATGATCGATAGCAAAGGTCTATGCAAGATTAATCTGTATAGACAGGCATTCAGGTTGGACTGGATGGTAAGAAAACCTAAAAGATAAATTTGGATGGATGGCACAAGAGTGTCCACTAATGCAGCCTGCAGTAGGATATGAAGTATTTCTTTGATGTTGTCCATTAGATGTTCTATGCTTTTTAATTTCTGGGTTTTATTACTAAAAATAGTCATCTTCCCTGACATACATTGACTATGACAAAAATTGTATTGACATATAGGACATCTGTACACATGAGCAGGGATGAATTTTTTTGTCACAGACTGGAGACACAGATATTTCTGGGCTCAGAGGTTTATTAATTATCACAAGTCATATGGTCTTGATAAAGTTATGCAACATCAAGTTTTGAGAATAACTTCCTTCTATCATAAATAAATAACTGTTAAAGTAAACGCAGGAATGAAGATTCATAAGTCTAGGCAGGGTGTATTCTCCAAAGCTGAACTTTGGCACTTCAATGCCCACTTAAGAACAAGTCAGAGAAGCTGGGTAGGATGAGTGGCACAGCACAGTGCCGGACGGGATGAATGGCAGCCTTATATTCATGTCTCCACCTGAAGCACTAATACCATTGTTTTTGTGGTTATTTCAGCCCAGCTTCCTGGAGTACAGCAGTCACTCTTGTGATTATGTCTTGTAGTTTGTTCTCTCTTTTGACCTGCCACTGGTTCCTACTAATCTGTAAATGGGGAAAAACCTGCCGTAACTGAGCTGTATCCCTCACAAACCTTTCTTCCATTGCTTACTCTCTTTCCCCCCTCCCTCCCTCTTGCATGCCTCCTCACACCTATGGAATAAATGCACTCTGTAGTAACCTACAAGTAAAAAAAATCTTGAACCATGAAGCACATAAAATTCAAGCTGGGAATAATACTCATTATTAGAATATAGAAATATGATTTTTTTCCCAGAAACAAAGTGGTGGACTGCTCAGAGTTTATCAGGCATATAACAGAGACACTGTCAAACAAGACAGCAATCACTGGCTATCCCAGACATCTGTGAGCAAGGAGAAGAGTGTGCATGAGTATGAGGATCGATAAAGTGGGAAGAAAACGAGTCCCACGTTTATTCATTTGTTTGGTCGGGGGGGAAGTTTCCTGCTGCCTTAGCTCCCCCTCCTGGCGTCAGGAATTGGGTTCGGTCAGAATCCTGGTGACTGACAAGAACCTGTACACCACCCACATTTCCAAAGACAAAGCTTTTGTACATTATAATATCATGCCTTTTAAAAAGGGATTTCCTGAAGCCTACATCCTTCTGGGAAATGTGTCTGCTTAATAATTTGCAAGAATGTAGCTGGAAAGAGATAAAAAGCTCGGAGGAGCGGAAGGTTAGAGAAGAGCAAGGGAGGACAAGGGTGGTGAGTGACGTCTTTACACCCATTGTTGCAAGATGTGCCACTCTCTAAACTTTCTCCTGCCTCCACCAAGGCAGATCCAAATCCATTTCACTTGCCTTCAACAGGATGCCTGATCCAAGCTTTTGAGAATAGTTATAAGTGCAAATTGAGAGGCAAAACCAGAAACGTCCTGATCAGAGCAGAAAAGAATGCCTGAGGGAAGAGCTCATCTCTGTACATTTGCTGAATCATTTTGCTAACAGTATTGCAAAGGCAGTACTATCTTTCTCTGCCAAAATCTGTCCACATAGACTGTAGTGTCTGTAAGAATGTACAGAGACACTTAAAGGTTTCCTTCCAGCACTAGCTACTGATCATTATCCTGACATCAATATTCACTTTAGAAGAGGGCACCAAGGATGGTTTCTCCTTTTCCTTTTCACCTCTTTTTCTTCCTTCTTACCTCTTATTCTTACGTAATATACACCCATAAGTATGAAACAGCCACAGCAGCAAGCACACAAAAGGGCTTCCTGTAAAAGCATTTTGGTTCCTTTGGCTCATTTTCTCTGTTCCTTTGATGAAGAGATTATAGACTCATATTAAATTTTCAACACAAAGTTCAAAACCAAGTAACTCATAGAGCAACATATGCAGTAAACCATCACCTTAGGCTCCTAATCAGTTAAAAAAAAAAAAAAAAAAAAGCAGTATGTTCATTCATGTGTATATGTGAACTCTGCTTTGTGGAAAAAGGATTTGTCAGGTATTATTCCATAATTATTTTTGTTACCAGATGATAGAAATACAGGGGCATTTTTCTTAAGCACTAGGCACTCTGTACTAGGTTTGAGAGGAATGGAATTAGATTTGTTTTCTGGTTGTCATTCAACTCCAAACTCCCATGGTTTAACCCAGCTGGCAGTTAAAATAACCACACAGCCGTTTGCTCCCTTCCCACACACTCCCCACACACAGTGGGATGGGGAAGAGAATCGAAAAGGAAAAAAAGAAAAAAAAAAAAAAAGGAAAACTTGTGGGTTGAGATAAAGGCAGTTTAATAGTATAGAAAAGGAAGATAACAACAACAATAATAAAATATACAAAACAAGTGATGCACAGCACAATTGCTCACCATCCAAAGCCAATGCTCAGCTAGTTTCTGAGCCATGCCACCTCCCAGCCGACCCCTCAGTTATATACGGAGCATGATGTCATATGGTATGGAATATCCCTTTGGCCAATTGGGGTCAGCTGTCCTGGCTGTGTCCCCTCCCAGCTCCTTGGGCACCCCCAGCCTTCTCATTGACAGAGCAGTATGAGAAGCTGAAAAGTCTTTGACTGCTTAGCATCAACTAAAATATCAGGGTGTTATCAACATTATTCTCATTCTTAATCCAAAACACAGCACTGTACCAGCTGCTAGGAAGAAAATTAACTCTATCCCTGCTGAAACCAGGACACAGTTTCTGCTTTGTACTTGCTGCATATTACAATTATGTAAAGTAAGATTATGAGTTGATTATGACCTTGGTCTGCAGTGAAGCCAAGACAATTTATGCTGAATGGTTTTGTGCTAAACAGGAGTCACTGACTGGTAGTAGTGAAAAGAGTAGGTATGACCATTTGATTTTGGTTTTGCTTGCCTTTCTATTTATGCTGCATGGCACTCAGGTTCAGATAAATGGATGAACTACTAGGAAAAGTGGTGCTGAGTGGTTAGAATATCAGAGAAAAAACTTGCATTCCTAGGACGTATTTTTGATTATTTGGATTATCAGGATTCCTTGAAGGAAAGAATAGCCAATCATTGCTAATTTTATTCCCTCTAAAAATTAGTAGCTTTAATATAAAACATGGGAAGAATGTCTGAAGACAGATGACCTGGTTTCAGGAGCACAGCAAAACTCCTGTGCTTATAACAGGGCTGTAAGTATTCAGGCTGTGCTCCATATGCTACCTCCTCCCTTGATTCTCTGTTATCTCCCCTGAACATTAATGGGTTCTCAGGCAGCCACAGGGACCTTGAGTGCTACACCTGGGACTGCATATTTGGAAGACTGCAGCACGAAAGGTGGGGATGATGCCCTGAGGGCAGCTTTGGAGCTTCTTTAGACACCATAGACACAGCCACTGAGGCAATATAGGTCAGTGAGGTAGGAAAGAGTTCCATAAGCAGGCTGCTAGTGGGTTGTTGGGGTTTTTCCCTAGATACCACAAATTTATGATTGAGTAGCATTTTCAGTAATATATTAATTATTGAAGCATGTTTATTTAATGTAGCTAAATTACTTCATCGGTATGCACAGCAGGGTGACTAAAGCTTGAATTTGTGTGGATGATTCTGACCAGTGAAAGGGACACTAATAAAACCTTCACTTTCTTAACTTTCAGCCAGACATTTCAGCCTTTAAATACCTTTAATCAAAATATCTGAAAGAAGCTGTTCAGAGGCAGTGTTGAACAAAAGCAAATTTGAAATTTTTATCCAGTACACAAAGCCAGAATTGTTCTTCTCCAGCTAGCATTTGTCCTGCCAAAAGGGTATTTAAATAAGGCAGGTTTGAAAACAAGTGAGATAAAAACGTTGATCAGAAATTCCTCTTAAGATGTGAAAGGGAACATTTTCATTGGTGTCAGGAACTCAGGTCACTAAGCCAAATTTTCAGACATGGCCACCTAAAATGGGTGCATATGTTCTCATCTATTTCAGTGTGCTTTTCTGAACTTTATTGTATCATTCCTTAAATCCTAATGGGATTTAATATCCTGGCTGCAGTAAGACAGGAAATGTCCTAGACACTTGGAAGACGTGGCTTGTGCTCCAAGGAGGATATAGTGAGAAATAATAGAAATCAAGTGTACAGGGTAAGGAAATAGAAACAAAAGTGACCAAGGTGACGATGGGCAGATGTCTTATTATTGAGGTATTTGCTTGTAGATTTCTTTAATTTTAAGTTAATCACAACAAATTCCCTTACTCTCATCCTTGCTTTTGGTTTTTGGAACTTTCTGGCTTCACAGTAGACAAAGTCACTGCCATCTATAGTTTGTGAGTCAATTCCCAAGATTTACAATCATGAAAGCTAACGATATTGAGTGCCCTTAACTCCTCTACTTTCAAAATTCTACTGCAAATGATCAGTTTATTCACAGAGACGCTCAGTTCAGTTCTTATAAGAATAGTGAAAATAGAGAGCTTGCTTTAGGAAGCCAACATGACAGGGATGGGGAGAAAGTTCACTTACTCCATCTGCCTTCAGTGTTGGCAATTTGCTAAAGAACAAACTATTTCAGCTTTTCCAGTCTTCTGGAATTTGCTGAGGATGTTTTTTCCTTCACCGAGTTTCTTTTTTAAATCAAGCAGGTTGTTCAACCCTTCAATCTATTTATTGTCTTTGGGGTAGAGATTTCTAACACGGGGACACAATTCACTTTTGCATTAGGGTCCCTGAGATTTGCTGAAAATACTGCAACTATGACTGCATTAGGCAGTTGTAAAAGACTACTGAGGTAAAGCTTTTCCCAAATAATTTATTTAAACACATTCAGTTGTATCTTTGCTTCCTCATTCCTTCCCTCTGTCACACCACAGTCAACCCTAAAGTCATAAATATTGAATTAGATTTGTCCTTGTGCTCGTGCTTAATACAATCAACAGTAGTTACCAATGCATATTTTCTGTACTGAATTTTATAGTAACAGTTTATTAAGGACTGATAGCTAGAAATTAGGATACTGGCATTAATAAAAGGAGTCCCTTTCTCATCATCATAAGGGGAGAAAACCAAAGGAAAGTTTTAACAGATTTCTAAGGGCAAAATCCATCCAACAATAAAAAGAAGATAAACTCCAGAGTGCCAGCTTCCAAAGTGCTGATATGCTTAAGTGACTGTCCAGTCAAAGCTCTTTTACTTGTAATATCTAATGAGAAGTGCTGTGTGTTTGACCCAATTTACTAGAATCATTACTGAAATCTTTCATTCAGGTGCCACATTTACCTAGCTGAGAGGTACTTTGGGCAGAGTCCTAACATAAGGTGAATACATAAATCAGTTTTAATACGACATTCCCTCCCGAGGACATTCCCCGCAAACCAGGAGCTGCAACTGCCTGCGGCTGCACGTCTTCAGCTGGGCTTTCTATCGTACCCGGGAGTCAAACAAAACCTGATCAGCAATCGGACTTACAATCGAAAGAGAGCTCAGTGCAGGGCATTGGCCCTGTTAGGAGATAGAGACCGTCTCTCTCCGATGATGGGAAGAGACTGAGAGAACCGCTATTATCCTGTGTGGTCCCAGGCATCTCAGAGGAGGGTCTGCATGTCCTTTCTTGTTTTAAAAAGAGAGTGTCATGACGGATCAGAGCAGTATGATCTAGATGGGAGCCAGGCCATATTAAAGGCGGATAAACTGTCACACTTAGGCTCATGTTAGAATGTAATCCTGTTAGAGTTTCTCTACAGTATCACGTCATCCTACATAATTGAAAAGAAACCACTCCTGATCAAAATACGACTGTGAGAGAGAAAACCTTGAACAGTGGGGTAGCTAATCTTACTGTTTCTAGAAAAGGACAACACACAGTATAGCCTACATTACAATATAGGTACATTTAACATTTGAATTCATGATGATAAGCTACAGGACTTTCCAGCATTTCACTTTTTATCTCCAACTGTTCTAGCCTTGAGGCTGATACCTGATGATGCTCCAAATAACTATATTAATCTACAAGTGCAAGGTTGCAAGGTTATAACAATTTGACTCCTAAAGAGACTTTCTACACTGTCAGCCCATGAGGTTCCCAAAAGCAGCATTTGGGATGTGTTATAAACTGCACAGCTGTAGCAAAGAACAACCTTTCATGTATTCCTGAATTACATTTATTTTTTAATTACCTGAATGGTGCTTAAACTGCTTAAGTAAAGGAAAAGAGATTTTTAAACATGATTTGTGTTCACTGAAATTGTTTTCCTGAAATCCCAGCCAATTAGTTTTGATCTGGGTCAGCAAAATCTGGAAAAATACTATGCTTATGTAACTGCATTTCAAGACCCTGAGATCGACACATACTTGGTACTTGTCAAAGTTTATATCCTTCATTATGTTCATGTATGTAAAATGCAGCTTTTTTTTTTGTTGTTAGTCATTGGAAACAACATAACAAGACAAGTTAATGCCATACAATACAGTATCTTTCATTGCATGCTTTAGAGATTTGAATTGTTTGGTTACATTTGAATTGTTTGGTCTGAATAATAAATATTAGCTGGGAAGGTAAAAGTTAAAAAGTACACTTAAAAGCTGAAAATATACATTAAAGAGCTCGTCTATACTAAAGCTAACAAATTTGTTTATGAAGCCTTTTACACACAACTGTGTAGCAGAATTAAAAGAAGTATCTAACCTTTATGGTTTTAAAGAAAGTGCTCTTCTACAAAACTGCTGTAGTCTGAGCTGATATCCTACAACAATAACTTAGCAGATGTGAGCCTGTTTCATTTAGTGGAAAGCTAATTCTAAAGTCTGTTGACAGCACAATTTGCATCAGAAACAATATAAGATGATAGTTTTAGCAAATATCTGCCTTACAGCAGGGTATCTTGTATTTGTGGATTACCATACTTATTTAAAAGACTCTCCTCATAAGTAGCTAATTCACTGTAGTGAAGTGCAATAATCTGGCAGTGTGCATTAAGCTGGAGAATATACATAATGGCATTACAGAAATAGAAGCAGAGCATTCCAGAGTCTGGTAGGAAATGAAAAAACCATAGAGTGTGATTAAATAATACAGCCCAGAGTCTACTCTGTCAGGCATCAGTGAATAGCATTCATTGAAGTCAGTGGTTCTGCAAAAGAAAAAAAAAATACCTGAGGAAAAATTTCCGGTTAAATGGTTTAGGTTTAGGTTGGTAAAATGGTTTAGTTTTCAGATTTGAAACACACTGTGAGAGGACAAAATTGGACGTACAATATGCAAATGCAAGTGATAGATCTAGCCTTCACTGAAAGTCACTGAAAGTCCTTCAATCACTGCAATGACTTTGCGTCAAATCTATTTCACGACTATTTAACAGTAATATTAAGCTAATGTTTAATATTAATGCCTTTTTTTTCCAGAAAGCCATAAAGAGCACAGCCTTAGAATAGTCTTCCAATGGCCTTGATCTTCCCTATTAAACATTTCATGCTATTCAGCTTTTTCTTTTCTCTTTTCTTTTACAGGCAGGACAGATCCAGCAGATAGCTGATATGAGGACTTTGCTGACTTCAGAAAGCTCCATGTAACACCAACAGACTTCAGTGAAAGGAAATATTATCCCTACAAGCAACTTATACACGGACGACTTTTGGTAGCTTTAAATTAACGTGTTGCTCACCTGCAAAGACACGGCTATTGTTTCTTTCAGCACACATGGAGGAAGGCAACAAACTTTGTAACCCTGGCTAATAAGACTGCGGCTTTCTTATCAAAAGTAGGAGGCAGGCCAATTATAAAAGGATTGTTTTATACTTAGCCTCCAGGACTTAAACTCTGGCCTGAACATTGGACATAAATAGAAGCCAATTTTAATCACCTGAGATTTTGCTACCTGTGCTTTATTATTGCTATTAGTTCTTTAACATTTTGGTACTTTATTTCTTTAAATTAGAAATGGGTTTGTGGACTAGAATGTGGCCCACAGATTGGGCTGTTCTCATGAAATCATGGCTTATCTTTTCCCTGGGGCTATACATGCAGGTCTCCAAAACTTTGGCCTGCCCAAAAGTGTGCCGCTGTGACCGAAACTTTGTCTACTGTAATGAGCGAAGCTTGACCTCAGTGCCTCTTGGGATACCGGAGGGTGTAACCGTCCTCTACCTCCATAATAACCAAATTAATAATGCTGGATTTCCTGCAGAGTTGCACAATGTCCAGTCTGTGCACACAGTCTACCTGTATGGCAACCAATTAGATGAATTCCCCATGAACCTGCCCAAGAATGTCAGGGTTCTCCACCTGCAGGAAAACAACATTCAGACCATTTCTCGGGCTGCCCTTGCTCAGCTTTTGAAGCTGGAAGAGTTGCACCTGGATGACAACTCCATCTCCACTGTTGGTGTTGAGGATGGGGCATTCCGGGAAGCCATCAGCCTCAAGCTTCTGTTCTTGTCCAAGAATCACTTAAGCAGCGTACCGGTTGGCCTTCCGGTGGACTTACAAGAACTTCGAGTAGATGAAAACCGAATTGCTGTCATTTCAGAGCTTGCCTTCCAGAATCTTACAAGTCTGGAGCGTCTGATTGTGGATGGCAATCTCCTTACTAATAAAGGCATAGCTGAAGGCACCTTCAGCCACCTCTCCAAGCTCAAGGAATTCTCAATAGTGCGGAATTCACTGACCTACCCTCCTCCTGATCTTCCAGGTACACATCTGCTAAGGCTCTACTTGCAAGACAACCAGATATCCCATATACCACTTACAGCCTTTTCAAACCTCCACAAGCTGGAACGTCTTGATATTTCCAACAATCAACTTCGGATGTTGGTAAAGGGGGTATTTGATAATCTTCACAACCTGAGACAACTCACTGTAAGGAATAATCCCTGGTTGTGTGACTGCAGTATTAAGTGGGTCACTGAATGGCTCAAATTTATTCCCGCTTCCATCAATGTACGGGGCTTTATGTGTCAGGGACCAGAGCAGGTCCGAGGTATGGCAGTCAGGGAGCTCAATATGAATATGTTGTCATGCCCCACCACCACCCCTGGTCTGCCACTTATCATCACCCCTGTCCCAGCTACAGCCATGCCAACTACATTAGTTCCCACCTCATCAGTTCCTCCCCCAAGTAGCAAATATAATCTCAGTCCCACCATAGCCACACTCCCCACTGTGCCTGACAGGGACGACAGAGAAAGGGTGACACCTCCTATATCTGAACGGATTCAACTCTCCATCCATTTTGTGAATGACACTTGCATCCAAGTTAACTGGATGTCTCTTTTTACTGTGATGGCATATAAACTCACATGGGTTAAAATGGGCCATAGTCTGGTAGGAGGAATTGTTCAGGAACGAATAGTTAGTGGTGAGAAGCAACACTTAAGCTTGGTAAATCTGGAGCCCAAATCCACTTATCGGATTTGTTTGGTTCCACTGGATACTTATAACAATTACCAAACTGGAGAAGATACTGTCTGTTCAGAAGCCACAACCAAGGCTTCCTTTTTGAGCAATGGCAGCAACATCCCCTCCAGCCATGAGCAGACAACTTCTCAGAACCTGGGCTCCCCATTTCTGCTGGCAGGGTTGATTGGGGGTGCAGTGATATTTGTCCTTGTGGTCCTACTCAGCATTTTTTGCTGGCACATGCACAAAAAAGGGCGTTACACCTCCCAGAAGTGGAAATATAACCGGGGCCGCCGGAAAGATGACTACTGCGAGGCAGGCACCAAGAAGGACAACTCCATCCTGGAGATGACGGAAACCAGCTTCCAGATTGTCTCCTTAAATAATGATCAGCTCCTTAAAGGAGATTTCAGACTGCAGCCCATTTATACCCCAAACGGGGGCATTAACTACACAGACTGCCACATCCCCAACAACATGCGATACTGCAACAGCAATGTCTCAGACCTGGAGCACTGTCATACGTGATAGTGAGGGAAGATGGGGGTGTCTAGGACAAGGAGAAAAAACTCTGGAAAAAGCAACCCCCCCCAACAACAATGAAAAAATTACATTTGATAAATGTTACCCAGATGCATTTATGCATTTGAATACTCTGTAATTTATACGGTGTACTATATAATGGGATTTAAAAAAAGTGCTATCTTTTCTATTTCAAGTTAATTGCAAATGGTTTTGTAACTCTTTGCTTTTTAAATCTTTAAAAAATATTGCTAAGTACTGTACAGGGTTGTACAATAAGAACCCAATGTCATGGCAAAGGAAAGAATGACTCATTCTTCAAACATTAACCACTTTGCTGTCGAAGCTGTCTGAGGGATGTTAAGTTTCTAGGTGTCCTGTAGTACAGGAAAATAAGTGCATATTAAAACAGGGTCACTAGGAATGACAAAAGCAATTCAGATAAAATGAGTACGACCCTTCTGACTTGAACCCAGCAGCTGCAGTTGAGCTTCAAACAGTTGGAAGTACTTCTGTTCCCCTTTGTCAGTTCTGCATTCCCTACCTCCAACTGAAAGCTGGAGCTCTGGGTGCTACCAAAAAGGCGACTTTCTTGTTTGATCAGTTTTCTCCCAATATACTTGGAATAGGAAAGGTAGACAGAGCTCAGTGTCAAACTCAAAGTAACCTTGATTCCTATTTGCAAAAACTACTCTGAAAACACCCCCCAATACTATATACTTTTATGATAAACACTGTTCCTGCTTTTCATTATGATTAAGAAGCTTTAGGCATTCTCTGACCCTTCTCAGTGGGAGATGAAGGTTATCAGTATGTAACAGATAGCTGTCATTAAGTTGCACCTCTCTTTAATAGAGCAGCATTTGTTGACACAGCATGTCCAGGTAAAGCCTGAATGAGGGAATTCTGAGTGCTCTCAGCTCTGCAGTATTCACGTAGAATTTGGAATCTAAAAGTATAAATTGCGGAAAACATGATACAAAATATGATGCCAATGGAAATGTTGCTATTGACTTTTATGCTTCAAGCCCTGTTCGATTTAGGGGTCTTAGTTCTGTTCACTATGGAAAAGGAGGAAAAAGACAAGCAAACAGAGAAAACAAATAAGAACAATCATTTAAAATTGTATTTATTACGGGAAAGGCCTCCAGGCCTATCATGAACTGAAATACGTTCAGCAGGGAAAATCGTGTATAAATCCTGGTTGGTTTTTGGTTGTTTTTTTGTTGTTTGGTTGTTGTTGTTGGGTTTTTTTTTTTTTCCTATTCAAGTATACAGAGACTGACATTAAGCATTTGATTAGCTGAGGAATTTTGAGAACATAAGTACACACTGTCCCTCTGAATTACCCTTCTTTTATCTTAAGCTTTTGGAAGTTTTCCATAATGATCTGTGCTTTATAAGCAGTAGGTAGGCTTAGAATTTGCTCTTTTTTCCCCTCAAATTCTTTAGCTGGAATACTTTCTGAGCCCTTGAGCCTTACATGCGCTATGTGAAACATCATGCTTGTATTAAAACCATGATGCTGCTCTCAAAATTGTATAATGTTCCAGCCACTCCATTGATTCTGTGACTGCCAAGAACTCTGGATTTCTTGCCAGCTCAGTGGTGGAATGTAATTATTTCTTTTTTTTTTTTTCCCCACCCCCCCAATTTGTTTGTTTTTTAATGTGGCTCACTTTCTCCTGAGCTGGGAGACAAGCAAAAGTTCATAACAAAGAGGAACAAAAGAGGGAGATAAAACTTTCCTGAGGGAGTAGGGAACCAAAGAGAAAACTTTTTACAGTGACCAATTAGGGACAAGGAGAAGCTCATAGAAGTGGATTGGAAGTAAAGGCTAAAGCACTTTCACTGTAGAATGCTTAGACTTTTCACTTTATGAGGCTGCTTATGTTGGGAGAGAGGGTTTTAATCCTTTCCTTTGCTCGTTCCACTCAACCCATTCTTGAAATCCAGCAGTCTATGAGTGTGCAGTTTCTCAAATACAAATCGCATGATAACACTCATTTTCTGCAAAGGCAAAATGAATCCAGTTATGATTGATGGCAAAGTACAATCATTGTATAAGTAACCGCATCCTCCTCCCAACACCTTTTATAATCACATTTTGAAATTCCACTCTATATTCTGTATATTTGCTATTTTCTCCAGCTATAACAGCTATTTTAGGCAACCTGTGTGGCTACTGTAATAGTAAAGTCACTGAAATTTTGCTGAATAAAAGGCTGCCATATGATTTCAAATGGTGTAATTCTAGGTAGAAACGTCTATGCAAAGTGTTTTTTTCTGTGATCTATTTACTGAATAGTATGATGAGAAGGTTGATGCATTTTGTTTGTTTAATATGTTTTAGCTGCCAAAGCCCACAAGACAAGCAGCAAATAGTTGTGCTTCTGCACGCTCCCATTGCATGCTGGAGTTTGTTTGAAATTAAGTAGAGGCAGAGATCCCCCTTGGGTGTGGATGTAGTATTTAATTTCACTGAACTAACTAGCTGTACATTTTATTTCAAAAGGCATCCTTTGAAAGTGCGCGCTTACTAGAATTTTGTACTTCAGCGACTGATGCTGGTGGAATCTTTGTCCTCCTTGACGAACATCATCTGTTCTAGGCCATAGTTTCAAGATGAGCTAGGCGCCTTATTTGTAGCAAATGACTTAGGGAGTTCAGCCATACTGTAGGTGAACAATCCACAAGCCCAAAACGATGACAACAAATCTGGTTATTGTCCTAGTAGGGTAAAAACAGAAGGCATTCACAAACTGTTTTGATCTTGGGTGATGAAATGTATATATATCTGTCTGTGGACTATTACTCACCTACATCAAAAATCAAAATTATAATAAAGATAGCATAGTCTATGCTTCTTTTCAATATGGACAAATATATATATATATTAGTATGGGATACTGACAAAGTTTCTTTTCTATAAACACACATCTGAAAAAAATAACAAGCCACTTATACCAAAATTTGTGGATAGAACTGGGAGCATTATCTAAACAAATTCACAGTTATGGTCAACTGAAAGGTCATGTTTCATTTGAAGAATGTTTCTCCCAGTTCAAATTGCTATTGAGCTGGAAAACAATTAAAGTATTTCAACCTACAAGAGAGTTTGGGACATTTCAACGTGTCAGTCACACAAACAGCTGAGGCTTCATTTCGGGACGCATCTAGATAAGTACATAATGGGCAATTTTCACTAGGTAAAATATTTAGAAAAAGAGTTAAAAATGGACAAGAATCTTTTGGCAATGTAAAGTTAATATCAGCAGCTTTTTCCTTGGACTTCATAAAAAATGGGGTCATCTTCACTTAGTGCAAATGTCTGACCACAGATACTAATTAAAGGCTATAGAGCACAAGTCCCAAATGTGTGTATATGGTCACTTCCAGGTCCTGATTTGAACAGGTTCATTGGAACTGAGGGCAAATGAGTGGTTTACAGACAAAATCTCACCCATCTTCCATTGTATACTGCTAATGGCGGAAATAAATGTACAGAAAAATATTGGTGAGTGGAATAAAATCAGAGGTTAAGTGAAATTATGTTAAAGCAGTATGGCAACACTGCTGTGTCCAGTGCTTAGGTTCCTTCTGAAGACTTATTTATTTACAAACAAGTCCTCCTTTTCACAGATTCTGTCACTGTAACAAGTGTTCCTTGCATGTAGCTTACTGGCAGAAACAAACACCTGATGGACTTTTTGTTAACATGTTCTTTTTGGAGACATTATTATTGAATTTCTTTATAAGAATATTTAGGGATTGGATTACTTTGGACTGAAAAGATATTAGCAGTTTTACCTGCAAGCCAATAAAGGACTACAATGAATGTCACATAAAACAGAAAAAAAAATGAAATAGCATATGCTATTTGCTACTGCAGTAGTTCACCTATATTTTTCTCTCAATCATTTTCTCTTTTCATAAGAGAAAATTTTTCCCTCTGAGAAATGTATTGATTTTAATTTTTCAAGCAAAAAATAAATTATGCCTATTGTATTGTTGTTATGGTTTTAAGGGTCTATATAAGGCACTTTATTAATGACATTGAAGTGAAAGTTCAGTCTCAGCTTTTGACAGTGAAGTGGTTAATTACCATTGAATTCTCCATTTATAGTACTTCTTCACCTTAAATTATAACATGGAGATATTAAAGTTTTTTCTTTAGAACATGAGAATAATGGTTTTACTCATGACTTATCTTTCCAGCTCAGTGGAAAAACAAAACAGAAATGAGTGCCAAAATCAAAAGTTACGGGCTCTGAGCTTTATCAAATCCTGCCTGATGCTCTCTTCTAAACACAGAGATAATCCTAGGAAGCTGATGATCGCTCCTTCCCTGAACTCTACTGACCAGGGCATTTTGAATCCCATATGATAATATAGGCAATACTGAAGCATTTGGCATTAAACTTTTGTACAGCATAGAATGTCTTGCTCTTTAAAAGGACATTGGCTAGTAGTCCGTCTGGAAAACTAGTACAAAAGAGATTTGGCAAGCTTTTATTATACTGGGGCTCTGTGGAAATGTGCCTCATGAGAGCTGAATTCTGATCTGCTCAGAAACAGATAAGCTACTAAACAAATTGTTATCATCACTTGGTCCCAAATATCTGAAGATGATCTTTCATAAAATTGATTTTAACTGAGACATGCAAACTTGATTCTGTTCTGTGCTTGGTATACTTTCTATCTTTAACATGGAAAAATAGATGGTTTGAAGTCTGCATTATCTGTTTTCTGCAATCTGCCATGTTGCACGCATTGTTAACTTCAAAACCTCACTATACACTATATATTATCTTGTTGACATATTCAGTAAAGAGTTGTTTAAAAAAATACAACAATCCTACTGTATTTATATGAGCAAGTTCATTAAACTAAGGATGTGAATATCTGAAAGGGAAAACAGAAAAACAAAAATATCAAACTTCTGTACTTTCCTTCCTGGTAATATTTTCAAATGTTCTACTGTAAGTCCACACTCTCTTCAGCTTCTGAAAGACAAATATTTTCATCTTGTTTCTCAAAGAGTTAAGCCATTTGTTACTTCAATTTCTGAGATTTAATCTTATCTTTATAAGATTATCTCATTTTCATACGCATATAGGAAAGCTCTGTAAAACAAGAACGGATTGTATTCCAGTGTTTGCAATTAATAGGTACACATAAGCAACTACACACGTCTATAACAAATATATATGTATGTGGAAGCTGTGACCCATTATATGCATAGTCATTTGATAAATGCATTTGACATTCATCCTTGACAATCTTAAACCTGCCTTTTACCTATTATTATCTATTTAATGTTTCCTTGAAATGAAATGTGATTTTTTTTCCCCAATTCTCCCTTCAAAGTTGTTCTTGAATTTTCAGAATGCACAACATTCAGACATAGGCCTTAATAAATTTTTTTATATCTTATACATAACATATATGGTAATATATACAGTATATATAAAGAGATGTGTTAGCTACTTAGAAATGAAAATTACCCCTCTTCTAGTTACGTATACAGGAACTAATCTTGGCTTTGCCAGAACCTGAAACATTGAATGTTACAAGCTGTGGCATTTCAAAGCTTAGAAATGTAATATTGCTGAATGTCACAATTCCTCTATAAATTAGCTTATTCTCTGTCTTAACCCTGAATATCAAGTAAAATGACTAAGAGCTGCCGTGCCACACATTCACATCTAGGCCCCCCCTCAATATGCTTCCCTGAACTTGACATTTCTTCTGAGCCAGTTTAGACCCTGGTGATTTAACCTTCTTGCCTTACCACAGGAAGGTGAGGAATAGAGGTAAAGTAAATGATAAACAGTTATGATCCTTTATATATTTCTGGCAAAAATAATGATATGATCGTTTCCAATCAACAATTTCATTTTCTCTCTTAAAAAAAAAAAAAGGTTGACAAACACTGACTACTTCATCAGATAATCTTTTAATAGATCAAAATGATTTGTCTTAGTAGAGAGCAATCTTTATATTTACTTTTTATAGTTCTAAGCTCAGTTATCTAGAGCTGTTCACCCACATGTGTGTGTGTGTATAAATTCCTGGGGTTGGGTACAGAGGGTTTAGCTACAAGGAACCCCCAAAGCAAGTGCACTGAGGAGTATTTTTCGATATTGTTCAATAAACATTTTTCAATATTTCACTTTAAAAAGAGTTCTTCTATCTAAGAAGAGTTATGATGCCACATGGAAAAACTACATTTGGTTGTTAAAGTATGAAACAAATATTTTAATTCTACTTGCAGTGCAGTCTCGAACTAAAAATTGCTAAAATACTTCTGTTACACAGGTAGATACTTGGTGAATTTTTAAACAATAATTTGCATTCCTGAAACAAATTAATACACTCTTATGGTGAAATCCTGACCCCACTGGTTTCAACTATAAATTAGAATATTTATAGCGGTAATGTATATGTTGGAAGGATTATTAAAAACATCTACTATGACACATTGTATAACATCACACTATGTATCCCCATATGAAATACATCAACTGAGTAAGGTAGTACGCCTACATATCATGTTATAAGCTTGATATCTCTCTTTAAAAGCTAGGGGAGCAGTAAAATACACTTTACAGAAAATGGGGGAAGACGGAAATATATATTGAGCAACATAGTCCAACGTAAAGCCACACAAGATACGGACATCTAAAGCCACAAATAGGCCACTGAGCATAGCAAGAACTTTCTTTTACACATAAACACACACATATTCTGCTTACAACTCTGTATTATGGCTAACATATGTGACTGCAAAAATGCATGTGTGAATATTAAGAGTGTATAGTTAAACTTTGGTGGGGACATCTTATATAGAATAAGAAGAATCTTGACCCTGTGCGCTGGGTCTGTTATTTACCTTCTTCTGTATGGAAAGGATTCATACACAGAAGGGAGTGACAAAAAAAAAAGAAAAGTCATGCTGATTACACTATCCTGGGGGGGGGGGGTTAAGTGTAAAATGCCTTGAAGAATGAAGACAGTGTATAAACTACTATAGAAAATCCAACTCAAATGCACCTGCGTGTTTACAGTTTTAATAGACTCTGTGCAAAAGCAAGAAGTCTCCATGATGAATACTAGTCAGAGTGCTAAGCTGAACATGGCCATTCTTGACAAGTACAATTGCCAGAAAGATTCTGTTATAATGGTGTATTTCTTGAGTGAAATCAGTATTTCCACTCCTATAGACTTTGAGCAGGTGATCACATAGATAAATAAAATTCTTTGTGATGGGAATTGGAACAATGTGTCTAAAGATGGAGTCCTGTAATTTTCATAATTTGAAACTGCCTGCTTGTGATGAAGAACAGGCAGATTTTGTTCTGTGAAGGTGAAATATAGTAATAATGATGGACAGAATGTAGAGATACTCCTCTTTACTGACATTTTATGGACATGAGAAAGGACACATACATGTGCTCCATACATATACACTTGTGACATAATTTTAAATTTTCTTTACAATTTTCAGACTCTTCAGATGAGATCCACTTCTAACACATGCACAATATTCCAAAACTGATGAAATATGACTGTTAAACTAGAAGAGCTTTGTATTTCTATTTAAATGATCAGTCCTTCTAAATTTCTAACACATTCACTTGAACATCAAACTCTGGTTTGACTTGAAAGTCAAATGATTTAAATGACAGTCTTGTGAGCCTGACCTCATATACCTTCACAAACTGGTTTGTGCATTCATGGTTCAGGAACCAATACGTAATTCATTGCTCTATGACTTACAATGCTAATGTTAAGAATTTTTCCCCATTAAAGAAACATGTTGAGAAAATTTAAGAGTTGGTGTGAAGTCAAGTACTGCAGTATATGTTAATGTGAGCAATTTCATTTATTCAAGCAGAGTATTAGCATGTATTTGTAAGTGAGGACTGCAGAAGCAGGGCATGCACTCAATGTCATTTTCAAGACAACCTTTCTCACCAATACTAGACACTACTCCTAGCTGACAAAAAGCACATATGATTTACCAAGCGTATATGACTTAGAAAAATAAGCCCATGGAAATCTGAGAAAGGGGAGATATTCCAAATTACTATAGTTATTCTAATAATATACAGTTGAGTACTCTAAGCACTTAAAAAATCTCATAAAAGTAGCAGCAGCAGCAGCAGCAGCAGCAGTAGTAGTAGTAGTAGTAGTAGTAGTAGTAGTATGAAGCTTTTCATATTACAGTAGTCATGCTAGGAAGTTGAGCTGGGAAGAGTGGATAAACTCAGGTTTGTGGTTATAGGAACTTCACGTTTATAGGTTCAGTTTTACAGATTATTACTTGTAGCTGCATAAAGAAAAGGGGACAAATGTTTCCTCTTCCTTACGCAGGTACATCAGACTCATTTCTGCAGTGATCAAGGAGGAAGAAAGCTACTTCACAGAGATCTCACTCAAAACCCAAAATGTCCAGAACAAAGGGAAAATAACTGGAGTTATGGCATTTCTCTTTGCTGACTACAGAAGCTGGCAGATGCAGAGCTGGATCATTTTATGAGGGATGCAGCAAATTACAGGTCCTCTGAGGCATTATATAGGACCTTTGGTTTGTACAGGACCCTAGTAAGGTACCTTCACTGAGATGCATCCTCATGGAGGTCTGTAACAAAATGCACAACCCATGCCTATAAAAGCAGAAAAGGATCTGAATTTTATTTTGTTTTGTGGCCTTTAATCACTACTTCCTGTAAGTTCTGGAGTTCCAGGTACAGCACTATGTTCAAGGCATATATAACAGGGCAAGTTTGGAAGGTCATGGTTTTGTGGGCTCTCCTTTTATCAATGCAAATATTAGTAAGGTGCTTGCAGACGAAATTCCAAACCACAGCAGAAGCAATCATTGTGTTAGTGATCAGATTGGACACTTCTACTTTCAGTTTAGATGTCTATTACTTTTCTTCGTTATTCCTTGTCCAATTAATTGCTTTCTTAACATTTGAAACTCAGCAGTTAGTACTATTTCTTATTTGTCACAATACAAGGAAAAAGTTTCTACAGAACCATTATACCTGCAAACTGTGATGAAGATTACCTAGCAAAGCCAAGCTACAGAAATGCTGGCAGTACCGTGAACCATTTGTCATGAGGTAATGATCTTCTACTGCAATATCAATTCGGGTTATACCCAGACTATGAAAAAAATCACAATTTCCTTTGCATTTGCATCATTTCTTCTATGCCACATCAACCTTCACTAGCATGATTGGCTTAGAGGAGAGATTTCTGCTTGCTGCCTCACCGGATAAAGTAATCTATAAGTGTTTACATTTAAGATTAAAACAAGAAAAACAAAGCTATTTTCTGATTGCCTGAATCTTTGGGCTGCTGTAGTAGTAATTTGCTATGTACCTGTCTGTGCACTATTTGTTTTTTACCATTTTGCCACACACAAGAGACATACATACACGAACGTATACACAAGCACGCTCTATTTATACATCTTTTATATATATATTTATTTAGATACTCAAACGTACACATAAGCATATATATAGACACATACTACATATTTCTGAATGTATAAATATGAATTGGTCTAGGTTGACCCCCATACTGATCTTTTGCTCTGGATTTATGCATTGTTTCAGTTCCACTTAAGCTTCTGAATGCAAGCAAAGACGTAGAATAGCATGATTTTTTTTTTAAGAACTGTATTGTCAGTACTGGTGAGAGCATCTTTTCAATAATGTATGTGCTGTGGCAGCCTGTGCACTAAATCTTGAATAAACCAGAAAAGATTAAGATAGCTCCTGGAAGTGGATACCATGCACCTTCTGAACTACACTCTCCAATACACAAAGCACATCTGAGGAGTCAGTTTATAGTAGGACTGTCCTGTGTGGTTGCTAAATAAACTGTAGACAGAGCAGAATGTGGGAAAGGACAGTATGTGACTAAACCCCAGTATGAACAAGAAGGGAAAAATTCAGATGTTTCTACATCATTAACATTACAGTTGACTTTTTCTATGTCATTTTCTTCTCTGTGGCCTATTTTTCTTTCCCTATATTTGACAGTTTTTCCTTCTCGTGAACTGCCTTTTAACTCATTCTTCACCTACTGCTTCATGAACCCTTTGTCATATAGGATTTTTGTGGGATGCCCAAAATGAGGGCCTCTCTCGTACATGAGGGGATGCATTTGCATGTAGCAGCCCAAACAGGCAGTGTTCATTGCCACTCATCCTCCTCAATTCATTTATCTAACTGTTCCAAAAATGTCTGTCTGAGGTGAGCCACACAGCAAGTGTGCTGTTACAGGAAGACTCAGAAATTTGCTATGAAATACTCTTCCAATGTTTCATTTTAGAGGGTGTCTGATTGCAGCAAACATGCAAGGAAATTTGCATGCAGCAACAGCCTTCTCTGCTACACCAGCCGTGCTGCAGCAGCGCCTTTTCCTTTGTTCCCCGCCATTCCATTTGCATCTGGCTGCTGACTTGAAATATGAAAAGCCCATTTTGCTTCTGTTGCTCATACATAGCTTAGGTATCCTGACTCCGTAGTTAAAAGACATGGACAATCACGTGTCAAATTCAAGGAGTAGGAGCAGGAGCTGCAGGGCTCGGAACAATGTGTGCCTGGACATGGGGTAGCCTACAAGCCAAGTCCTCTGTGCTCCATACGTGGCCCCAGTCACCTGTACTG
Organism: Balearica regulorum gibbericeps; assembly: GCF_011004875.1. Classification (NCBI taxonomy): domain Eukaryota; kingdom Metazoa; phylum Chordata; class Aves; order Gruiformes; family Gruidae; genus Balearica; species Balearica regulorum. The sequence continues at coordinate 21,268,985 of NC_046188.1, read as the reverse complement.
CCCCTTTCTGAAACAGCTCTGGTGTAAAAAGAAGATAATTTCCTTTTAGATTTACAAAACTATCCATCCCTTCCTCAGGTCATAAATTGTAATATAAATATTATTTCTCCCAAGGTGAGGAGGAAAGGGTGAGAGACAGGGTCTCCCCTATTTCTCCAAAAAAGGGCAAGCCATCCTGGAATGACCTAAAAACGGGCTCCCTCACCAGTATACGCTGTTTCCTTGTGCTAACCAGGCTCCATGCATTGCAGTAGCCCCAGCTACTCTCCTTCTGCCAAATGTGTTAACTCTGTAGTTAAAATGACTCTTGTTCATGCTTATATTATAGTTCTGAAGATTCAAAACCTCTACGCTCACATGCATCTTACTGTAATTTTTATTTGTTACTTTATGTACTCTGTTTTTGATAGGACTCCTGCCTTAGTCATTGCTCAACATGGAAATTTAAATTGCAATTTAAAAAATATTTTACTATGGGTTTTAAGGGTTAGGTTTTAACTCATAATGCTGCATACATTTTGCTAAATATCTCTCTCATATCTAGAAACACAAAAGCGTAAAGAGTGCATATTGTCCTAGAATTTGTTAGCAAATGTCATTGTTTTCCAGCTAGAGATCATCCCTGCTAGTAATTGAAATGATACAAGTAATGAAGTTCCTTCTAGTTTCTGAAATTTCTGTAACAGACTACTCTGAACTTCAAAGCTAATGTAATATTGGGGGCGGGGGGAGGCAGAGAAAGAAATACAGATTTGAAAGACAAAAACTGTGCCAGTACAAAATGTATTTTAAATAAATATGGGACAAAACATAAAAATTCTGTTCAGACCTGGGGTGTACAGATATAATTGTGGTAAATACAAAGACACAAAACTTCCTTCTCTGAGCAATGTTCTCTATTTGTGGGATTTAATTAGGGTTGCTGCTTATTTTAATCACCTGAATTAATAGACCATTGATAATTTTTTTGCCTAGGTTGAGAAAAAAATATTTGTTATGTACATTTGCCAACTATTTATTTTTTAAATTTGAATCACTCCAATTTCTTTTTACATTTTTTCCCAAAGATGCCAGTGTGTGCTGAGTTGCATTGAGTTTGGGAAGCTGCATGTTTGTCAGTGTAAGCAAAACAAAATTTCACAGCAAACATTCCTCTGCCTTGTTAAAGAAGATAAATTGTTTAGAGATAAATTTCTGCAAGCCCCAATAATCCAGCAAACAAAGTTTGATCAGGAGACAAGATTTATCTATGTTTCAAAGGCTGATCTTAATTTGAAATTGTAGAGAAATGCACTGTCAGATGAATGCCTTCACTGCATTGATTCTAAAAGGTGACATGTACTCATTTGGATTTAGCTTTTGACAGCTGATGAAGAATGAGAGTGAAATAACCCTAGCAAATAGAAAAGTTATGAGTAAAACACTAACAGTATTACTCTGTTGAGTACAGAGTATTATGTGCCTGAAATAACATGAATTTCCTTATGTTAGAATTTACTGCTTGCTGTAAAATACAGTTGTATTTTCTAACGAACATTATGGTCTTCAAAATTTTATTCACAGGATATTTCTCATAATTATTTTAAAATTGTGTTTCAGAGACCATCCACTTCAGAAATGTCTTTTAGTCATGCTAAATACTAGTCTTCTGCTGTATTACCTGCTTCCAGCCCTGACACGTCTTTGGCAATGCTCTCTTGGATTTGCTCACAGGTTTTTTCTTTTTGTTTTTCCTGCTTGACTACCCCTGCTGGAGCGGATCATGTGGAGAATATGTCGTATTTTCCCGTGTGTAGGTTTTTCTCAGGCTGGATGGTGACCCAATAGCAGTTTGCCAGACACATCCACCTGCACAGCTAATGCAGAGCCCTCAGCAGGTGCTATGAAGGGGGAGGATTGCAACAGCGAGATGGACCATCACCATGTCTGTCACCTCTCCTCGGTGTCACAGTAGCTGCCACACATCTCCAACATTCAATCTGATGCATATGTGAGGGGACTTAAACCTGGTTTGTGAGTTTAGCTCCATATTCTCCGGTTTCTGTTCACTAACTACGAGCACTACATTCTTTAAAAAAATGTTAAGACCATAAACTAAACTGATAAAAGCCAAAGCTTTTGGAACTTATGGGAAATTCAGAGTTAATGCTAATGGCTCCAGCTTTTATATATTATACAATAATTTACATTCATATTTTTAGTAGGAGATCCACATCCATTCAGAATACTTGAGTGCATCTCTTTATTAGAAGATATTAACAAAATGTGGATTGCATGGGAGTTTAAAAGCGTTGAAATGGTGTGTGGATTGCATTACAGACTTCTTCAGAGGGAATTATTCTAACCGCTTCAACAAGTTCTGGACTGAATCCTGAAGCATATCTTTAGCCAAAAACATGCTAAAACTGCTGTCAGATTAGAATAATTTATGTAGAAGGCCATCTAGGTCAGTTATGATTTCTTCTGTAGATCCACATATACAGTTCTAACCTTCAGTGTCGTCTAGTGCATAGAAAACAGAAATTCTGACACCAAAATGCTAATGATCCTAAGTCTGTATGCCTGCTGAGTCTTGCTTATAATGGGACAAATGATACATCCCTTACTGACCTACTTGGGATAAGCACTGTGTAAAATCTAGGCATTTTTATTATTTCACCGTATGCAGCTATATGACCTCTGCTGCAAAACAGTAGATTCACCTAGAGGCATCTTAGTAGGAGATAAGAATCTGGTTTACCATTTTAGCAAAAAGATTTCTTTGATCTAATATATGGACTCCACAGGATTTCAATAAAGATATACAAACTACAATTGAATTATATCATCACCATATCCACACTTCTACTTAAAAACATTTTGGGTAAAAAAGGAAACAACAATTATACGTAAAGTCAGTAGTTCATTATTAGTATAATTGAAATCTTAACAGTCTAATTAGAGATTTAGTCAACATCTAGCTATAACAGAAAAAGAAGAGAATAAGGAATATAAAGAAAAAGATACCACCATACAAAAAACCCCAAACAAACTAAACCAGTACCAGCAGCACAACTGCTTCCCTGGGAAGACTATGATGTTGACATCGTTGGTTTCTTCTTCACTTTTGGATCTGCTGGGGTCATTTTTATATGTTTGTTAATTCTCTTTTACACCTTGCTTTTTCTTCATTGGTCTGCAAGTCCACATCACATCCAAACTTACCACAATGATGCACTTGTGGTACTCTTAAAATGAATTTTGTCCAGGTCTGCACTTCTTTAACTAACCACTGATGAGTTTTTTATAGCCACAGGCTTTTCAATGCCAGCCTGTGCCCCATCTCTTATCATCCCATGCCTGTATTCCTCTGTACTGCAGCCTGTGCCTCCTCTTCTCCAGGCCTCTGCTGTCATACTGGGTCTGCATTTCTCTACATTGCTTCATTACGTTAGAGTCACAAATATCTCATTCCATACAGGACAACTACTCATCACAACTATATAACAAACTATGGTTATACCATAAGAAGACAAGCTATATTAAACATGGTCATCTGGTTATTAGAGAACAATACTCTTACAGCTAAACCAGGTCAAAGCAAAGTTCCAGGCAGATCACGACAAGGTCAGACAAAGTCTGATAAGCCATAGTCCTGAGGCCTTATAAACTCAGTACAAATCCTGTGGTCTATTGCTAGCGATGGAAACATTGTGCTACTGAGCTACGGGTAGGATAGATAGTACGTGTGTTAAAATGCTGTAAGAGAGTCCCTGTACAACCTCTCTAATCTAGTTTAGAGACTAGTATCTGGACTATTATAGGAAATAATCTATTTAAGAATAAAAAGCATTATCTTAGTTGTAGGAGTACTTATGAAGTGGCTTAAAGTATTTAAAGATATAATTAAAAATGTGGTTTAATTTTATTTTTTTAAAATTTTTTATTTTTACTACTACCTTTCTACAATTTAAGGTTTATGATTTAGTCTAAATAAAGCCTTCTGAAAGAGAATGTACTGTGGAAACCCATGCCAAAGCAGGTAATAGTTTCTGCAGTGAGTCAGCAACCTTAACTTAGATACGGAAAATCTGTTTCTGAGAAATCTTTACAAGCTGTCAATTCCATTTTAGAAGACACTATCCTTCTCAGTGTGATGGCTGGCTTCTCTAATGAGATTACATTTCTCATAAGATTTTCCTAAAGTCTTATTCTCATGCTCTGGCTTATTGTTTTTCAAACAGATTCTGAATCTTTAACTTTACCATCAATTAAAGTAATTGATTAATTAAGTCTTGTTTTGAGATATTGCCCTCTAAGTGAAGAAATTAGTGCATCATTGCTTATTCTTAAGAGGGTAGATATTCCGTATCACTCAATACTTCTCTAAGAAGCATAGTTTCATGTGTTTGTATTTTATATGCCAATTCCTCACTCATGTAAAGGCACAAGGATCTGAAATCCAGCTGAAGGTAAAAGGCAATATTAAATAGATATTAAAGAAGTTATATCATATTAAAATGGGATGCTTTAGTGCATCTCTGTTGTATAGGGCACCTTCCATATTTTTATTACTTAAATAGAATCCTTAGTAGGTTTCCTAAAATGATACAGCCTGGTTCCTGTTACTTAAATCAAGGACATCCTCAATGACAAGATTTCTTCTTTTCTTCTGTTTGAAAGGCAATCTTTCCCTTATCTCTTTCTGTTTTGGTGGACATCTAATTATACCTTGTCTCTCTTACAGTATCAAGTGTGCCTACTTGATGTATTTGTAAATTTATAGTGGGATAACGGGCTTTGTTTTCATCTAATTAAGGATTGTCAGGTGGTTAAAAAGGTCAGCTAGCCTTTACAACAATGAAAAACTTGCTCTCTTAAAGGAGGAAAACCCATAATCTCAAAAGAAAGCATTTTCTGTATTATTATTTCATTACTACTACTTATTGTTCACAGACTTTCTGCTGTTAAATAAAACATCACTGAATAGATAGTGCTGAAATGAATAAACCTTCATAATAACTATTTTCTGTTGAATTTTGAAACAGCTAACATAACTGAAGGTATGTTTGTACTTCAGCCCTAAAATTCCATATGTTGAATTTCAAAAAAAAAGTTAAAGCAAAAAAATGCCAATACAATTTGATGGCAAAGCCTACCAGTGTTGCTTTCATTCCTGCAATGATCAAATGAAACAATTTGAAGTTGTTTTCAAAACAGACTTTTAATATAGCGAAAAGAAACTCCTGAACCTGCTGCTTTGCCTCTGATCATTGCTCAGCTGGATGTCCTCCATATGCCTTTTCGCTTTTATTCTTGAATGTGACTTGTTTCTCCAGCCCAGACATGATACCAAAATAGATTTTTTAAGCTGGGAGAATTCTGTTTTTAACTAGTGGATGAATGTATTCTAGTCACACCTCTGTGCCCTTCCCATCCATCCAAATATGACTATAAACCAGCATTAGATCATTTTGTCAATTTATCTGGCAAGGATTTTTTATGGTTTATTTTCTAAAGTTTTGCTTAGTCTTAAGTATTTCTCAGCCATGTTACTGCATCTAAATGTTAGCTGTTTTAACTGTTTTGCTTTTCTCAAAGAAAAAGTCTATTTATTAGCAACCTTTTCCTTTTGGTACTTCCATAATTTCCTTTCTGCTTAGTGTTCACATAGCTTATATGTAGAAGATGTGGCATTTCAAATACAGAGCAGAGTTACAAGTCTGTATCTCTTTCTCTTCATACTTCTGTTCTTTCCTCCTTGTTCTTTGTTGCTTCTTTTAATTAACTCTAATGCTATAGAATATGTAAGTGAACATATCACTGAATTCGTCCCCAAAATGTACTGCAAGCTGCTGAAAAGTACAAATTCCCAGCCAGGTTCTCCCTCCATAATAAAATTGTTGCACGAGCAAGTAATGAAGCTGACCTGCTATGAATTTATTTCATATGTCCCATATCCTTCTCCATTCTTCTCTCCCCTCCTTTTTCATGTCCATTTCCACTGTGTCCCTTCTTTTAGTTCAGGGCCCACCTGTAGCGTGATATCTATGTTGTGCCTGCACAACAGAGCTCCTTCCTCATTACCTACTGTCATGTAAACATGGAACTAGCTGGGTAACAGGCTAAAGATGCTGAGGGTGATTGAGAAAGAGTAGTGATGCAGTGATGTAATGGTAAGCCAGTGCAGAGCTCTGATTTACCCAGCTGGTTGTGCTCTATCTAGCTTTCCCTGAGAATGGGCATTTCCAGTGTCTTTCTTTACAATCTACCCAGTCACCAGTTTTCACACATTTTGGAGCATCTGGTTATCTCTGAGACCATTTATTCTCCTACTTGCTTAAAAATAACCAACAAATTAACTAACAAACAAACAAACAAACAAGCTACCCCCCAAAAAACCCACAAACAAACAAACAAGAAAACCAACAAAACGACCCAAACAGATATGACTGACAATCTGACAGGCAGACACAGGACACAAAATGTTTGTTTTCTAAATAAAGCTATCAAAAAATAGTGAAGTGATGCTGCAAGAAAATCATCTAAGGAATTATATTAGACCAAGCAGAATAAGGAACAACAGGGTATTGCTATGATAAAAAAGCAAGAAAATCAAACAAGTTGCATTTAGAGTTGTGTTAACAACACTGCCACGTATTAGAACAGCAGGATGATTGATTGCATAAGCCTCACTTAGGGATGAAGTCTGAAAATTTTAAAACCAGAAAGGATAAGAAAAATAAAAGAAGGAAATAGTATCAGAGGATGTAATTCATCCAATGCATCACCTTGTTCTCCCATTAAAACATTAAGAAATGGACAGTATTTATGAAAGACTCATTGCATTTAAAAAGATGTCTTTGTGAAGAAACATTATAGCTTATACTTTGGCATAAGTTAAGCAAAACAGATGTATCCCAAATAGTCAGATTTAAAGGTAGGTTTTAATTAACCCATACTTTAAGGGGCCTCTTAACAGAAGGTTTGATTTCAGTCTTTGCTGAAAGCCTTTTTATTATACTATATTGTGTAATACAGCCTTAAATTCAAGGCCACTTTTTGTACTTCAGAATATGTTTATGTTTTCAATTTTTAATTTATTTAAACTTCAAACTAATATCAGCACTTCTAGAGAAACACACACAAAAAAGAATTATGTTAAATGATTTTTTTAAACGTCACATATCTTCTAAGGAACAAAATTGCAGATATGACCCTACTGCATCAGGGGGGTTGGAGTGTCTTGATATGGGATAGAATGAGCTGATTCAGTGAAATATTACCAACCAAGGATTACAAAGGATATGAATCAAGCCATCAAATATCCAAATTAAGTAAAAAATAATGATTTTTTTTAAAAAATATACATTTTGCCAAATCCTTGTTTTGCCTTTGTTAGGAATATTTGGCAATCAGATAGATTTTCAAACCTTTTTGCACAGATAATTTAAAATGTAGAAAAAAATATGTAAATTACATATTTTTGCTCAATTCTAATTTAAAGCATGACAAAACACCAGAACTGTCAGTCATACCACTGGTGATAGTATCAAAAGTGTTATCAAAACAAATAATTTCCAACAGAAGATACAATACTGATTTCATTGTTAATCAGAAATTATTCCACTGAAGAAAAGCCTAGAAATGTGGAGAAAAAAGTAAATTCTGGTCTCAAAGGACATAATTGAATTTCAGTATTTTGATGCATCTTAAATGAAGATAAGATGAAACTTTCATATATTGCATCAATCTACAGAATTATCTAAGAAAGTGGAGGGTTTTAAATATCAAACCCGCAACACATTTTCACTCTGCCTTTACTTCAATGTCCTACTTTACAGTTATGTAAGGTGAATTCCACATTTCTTTTTGCCAAAAATATTCTTACAATAGCTTCCTATAAAAAATGGGCAACAAGAATATGTTCCTATGTCATGACTCTGAGATTCACACTACTCACCATGGTTCCACCATCCAAAGAATTTTCTTGATCATTGTTTTTTGGCTTTCAGGTATCCAATCCACTGTAGCTTTCACTTAGGGACTAGGAAGGTATTCCATCCTCAAGCTGGTGGCCCAGGTAATTAACTGTGAATGCATTAGATGTTATCCTAATAATTAGGATCTGGGGGTTTTTTTTCAGACAAATCCAACCTGCTTTATGTATTCTTTGCAGCTGCTTCTGTAAATGATTGCCACCAAGATCATGATGGGCAAAAATAATGGAGTCCTGACATCTCTTGTTTAGTTGGTTTCTGAAATGAAAATTCTGCACTGAACAGTCCGGGAGACACTATTTTGATCTCCCAAATTGTCTATGGTGAATACAGATGTGAACAGTTTGAGCAGAATCTGGCAATATGAACTGATCAAACCCAATGGAACTTTGGTTGAGATGACTGCATCAGTTCTAAGTTTCTAGTAAATTATTTACCGTGAAAAAAAGGAAATAAATGACATATTGTCATTGTGCCAAGCCTTTGTAAAGTCATATGGAAAATGCATTTTCAAAATGTCCTTACTGTGTCTCAGGGCCTACTTAATTTTGCCTTAGTCCTTAATTACAATGCTCAAACCTCCCTGACCTCATATTCCTGGCTGCAACCTTGTCTGATAGGATCTTCATCAAAGCCTGCTATTTTATCAAAAACATTTTTCTATTGATTTTGTGAAGTGTGGTTCTGCCTTGTAGAAGGAGCTAACTCCCAGAGCAGACTTATGTTCTTGAATGGGTTTCCTTTCATTGTTGGTGAGTATATCAGACAGAAGAGGGGTTTGGGATCCCTTCTCTTTCCTATAAACCATGTTTATAACCTTTGTATATCTGTAACAGGCTTTCAAACTATTAATTTGTACAGTTTGTGGTAGAGCCTGACTGTGTCATTTCCTGACATTGTAAGTAGATTCATTAAACTGTTCATTCCCTTAAAGGCTTCTCTCCCAAGAATTTTGCATGTTAGGGTAACACCGAGTCCTCTACTTCAAAAGAATTCTTGCAACTATTCCAGTTGTACCACTTCTTCCAGGTCCTTTGGCCTTTGATCATATTTTGTTGCATCAAACATAATGTGGATTTTAAACCACATAACACTCTGAATATATGAAGTTCCTCCTTCAACCTAGTGCTGCTTTACAAAAAATATCCATAGAGATCTGAAGATTTCTGTTTTTTTCTCTTTCTGTATGGGTGTCTAAACTGATGAACCACACAGATTCCGGAAGTACCTTGTAGTAACCAGAAAGTAAATGAAGTAATACTATGCTGCCATTGCAATCTTTTTGGTTGCATATATTTTCAGTTTAGCCTGATGAAAATTTTGATGAAAAAGTCCATTAAACAATTTATTTCTGGATAATAGGAGGCAAGTATCATCATTTTATAATTCTTTAAAAATTAAGATCATAAAAATTGTCTTTTCATTTCTTACCTGAAAGGATAAAGTACTTGCTTTAAGGTAGAAGAATTTCTTGCAGGGATTAGAGGCAAGGTGTTTTTCTCCATCTAGCCTGATCCATAAGTGCACTCATAATGACCATATAGATCATTCAAAAAGGCTGATCACAGAAGCTACAGCTGTCTTTACTTCACCCTGCCTGCTAGGATGAAGAAGAAGAATTTCTTGAGCACCTCAGAAACATTCTTGACCTTAAATGAGAACAGTAATGTGGTAGCTGTAAAAGTATAGTGTGTGTCCAATAGTCTACAGGTCTCTCTCACGATTCCTCTCATCTTTGAGGTACCTCTCTGCATAGACACAAATTTCCATGAGGAATTTCTTTTTTATTTTAGACCTGCAATGTCATATAGAGACAAGGTCTTCTACATAAAACCAGTTTCTTTTCTGTCACATGAAACCTTCTTGTGGTGCAGGTAGTCTCATTCAGCAGGGCTGATCCTCACCCCATAAGTTCCTCTGACTTCCCAGTATTTGTGTCAGTGAGTGGATCCTAGTCCTTAGCTACCTCTGGCTTGCTGAGAGCGGCAGCTCCGTCATCTGCAACTCTGGTTTTAGCCATTCTACGTATATCATGGAAGATGATACCATTTCAGGCAGCATGCCTGCAAGTAAGCAATAACTCCCACCAGGTAAAGGCTCCCTACACCTTCCCACTCAAGGATGAATCCCTGCTCTTCCTTATCCAGTTCCTCCAAGTGTACTTCTTAATAACACTCCCCATTCTTCATGATGTATTCCAGGGCTATAAAGCTGTCTATACTGGCACAGTCCTATATTCTACACTCCATCGACGTTTTCAGCAGACACATTACACCTTGCTAAACTGCCATCAAAAGCAACTAGTTGTTTCTCTGTGTGCAGTTACAGCTCTGTCTGTGACCGTTCTCCTGGGTAAAGCAGTCCTTAGTCAGGTAAAGTGTTTCCTATTCTGCAAATTCCCTATGCTATCTTATCTTTTAATCTCCAGCAGAAATGTACTGGTTGAACCTCACTCTTTTTCTTTTACCTATTCATTAAACTGAGCCCCTCACCTTGACAGTACCTTCAAAACACTTATTCTTGCTTGTTTAATAGACTGAGATTCAACTGGCTGGGCAGTATGAACACAAACTACCTTGGCTAAAGCACTCTTGAACAATTCCTTTGGGACCTTCAGGCATCAGTTGTCCTGCTTGCTACAGTGCCACACAGTAACTACTGAAAAATATTTCTTTTTCTCTTAATCTCCTGATATAGTCTCTTATCCATGCAGCTGAAATGGAAGAATGGAATTTTTTCCCTTTTGAATTTCTTGCATCAATATTTAGGGAAGCTGAGAACTTGCTAAGAACCCAGTTTTTAGGATCACCACATCTATTGATGTAGAATAGCTTGCTGTTACCATATGTATTTTAATGGCCACAGTCTGAACCAGATTATGGTGAAATACAAATAAAAAGTATTTAAACCTTTAAATATACAACAATGTTATAGGTGCTTGTAAAGGAAAGGTAACAAAAGGACACTACTTTATTGAATTATACTAACATCAGATTTTTCTGCCTATTGCCAGTATTCTGCTGGAAACTCTCTCATTCAAGATGGATCTCCATCTTACTGCATAACTACTTTCTGAGGGCTTCTTCCTGGACAATCAAATATTCTTTCAAAGTCACATTGAGCTTTGCTTGTTTGTTTTGGTTTTGTTAGTATAAATCTTTTCCTAGGAACCCTTCAAGCCTGTCATTTCCTTCCCAAATAATTTTCTCTTCCCAAAGCTTGTTCACCTGTAATGATCTAGAGTTGGGTTTGACATTCTTCTTACTAAATTATAGACTGGGGTTTTTTTTATTATTCTTTGGAAATGCAAAGTCACCTGTTCTCAAATTGCCTATTAGCAACTCATGAGTTTTTGTAGCAGTAAGCCACTCTCTTCCCCATTTGATTACTGAATGTGTACATTCCTATGTAAAATGTCTCCACATACAAAGCCTTAAATTTGATACCAACCTGTAAACTGAAAAACATACTTAATTCAAGGTTATAGATGGAAAAAATGTCTGCCATTCATTACCAGCTCTTAACTGGGACCAGGCATGACATTAATCAGAACTTTGGAATGATAATGGCCTAGGAAAAATGTTGCCCAAACTAGTCTTTGAGGAATACTGTAGTAATTCCTGACAAGCATTGGGTCGGTGCTTTCCAATGACAAAACAAGCAAAGCTATTTTGTTGGAAATGTTATAATTAAAGTCATAACTGAACTATTCTATAACTACTGAGATTCGGCACTTAGATTAAAATTCCTGAAACAGAACTTGAAACATGTGGATATAATTATTGAATCATAGAAAATTAGTCTGGGAAGGATGTTCTAAGCCCTCTAATCCTTCCCTCTCTTCTACCTCATCACATTCCAGATAGTTGTCTGTTCAATGCTTTGTATTTAGTGATAAATACTATGTCCCAGGGAATTGCCTCTGGAGTTTAGTTAAAGTTTTCCAACACCTTATCTAAACCCCTGCTGAAAATTAAATCCATTATTACTTATCCTACTAGCCCTGGACAGTGAGAATGAAATAGCATTTATTATTTGTTTCTACATGACCTTTTTCATTTGAAGAACTACTAGTTTTTCTAACCTCTGCTGTGTCTGTCTTGACTAAGCAAGGTCAGATCCTTCAGTTATTTCTTGCTGTTCGTGCTTTTAAGATCTTTTCTTTCATTTATTTTCTTTCCTGATGACTCTGTCCAAGTACTTTGTTGTCTTCAAGGGCATCATAACAAAACTACATATAATATTGAGATGCTACCAGTGCTAAGGAAATCAGAATTATATCACTCTTACAGCTGTTGCTCCAGTTTGGCATTTTTCTTTTCACAACACAGCATTACACTGTTGATTCCTGTTCAGCTTGTGATAGCATCCTCTCCTCATGCTTTATCCATGTGTTAAGTGGTCATTGAAAGACCTCTGGTAGCTCTCTGAGACCTAAACCTTCATTTTCAGAAATTATACTGACCTTCCCATATATATTTGTTTTATTTTTTTTTTATACTTTGACTTCCAGCATGGAAGTCAGACTTGTTGGTCCTTAGCTGTGTCAGTCCCTAATAGAACCTTTTAAAACTATATTCATTTCTGTGAAACACATTTTAAAATTATTACATTTGTTACTACATTTCAGAAATTTCATTTCTGAGTGCCTGTAGAACTCATAAGTTAATATTGCATGGGTTAGCTATTTATTAATGTTCATTTTATCTGTTTATTCTAAAAAATGAATTTGATGCTCAGTTCAAAAAAGTTCTATGGTCTGTAAGAGGCTTCTGAACTCACATGTTCTGAATCTTCTAAATTATCTTCTTGTCTGTGTGTTATGAATATGAATATGAAACATGACTACATGCATGCAAGTTCCCATTCTGCAACTTCATCCGTTGTGCTCTGTGAGTTGTTGATAACTCTGAGTGTGGAACCGGTTTTGCATGTCCCCTGGCGTAGTTCTGTTAGACTTCCCTAATTTGTTGATGAAAATGCCATGGGAGACAAAAGCTTCACAGAAAAAAAAACCTGTATGACTTCTACTACTTCTCCATCTGTATCAACTGTTATAACATCATAGATGGAAATTAGATTGCCTTGTTACAGTTTGTGCTTGACAGTCAAAGTTGGCCAATATTCATCATCATGTTTTCCCCAAGTGCTTACAAATCTGATTTGTTTGCTGACACTATTCAAATTAACTGAAATTAAATCGTTTGTTCCACTATGCTCAAAATCTACTTTTCCACTTTGTAGTTTCAAGATGTGAGGAATGGAATCAGTTTAATAAGATTTACAGATCCCACAACATATATCTAACAACAAGAGGAATTGTCATTAAGGTTTTTTACATTAGTGTCCTTTCACAGATACCTTAGTGTCATGACATTTTAAATGATTGTAAGTGTACAAGACTTTAGTTTTAGGTCTCATCTGAATATTGAGAACCAAACCAGGACACTGCCTCTTAACATCTGGGGGAACTTCAGCCTCATAGAATCAGATAATATTACCAACTGCACCATTAGCAAAGCTTCATTGCCCTCTTCTATGAGCTATCTGCAGAAAATGTATACTGCAGTGGCACTGTTGTCTGTGGAAGCAGAGACTAGATGGGATGTGGGCACCCTGTGCACCTTTTTAAATCTTCTAATGAGTTAATGGAACACGGCTTCTTCATAAGACTCATTAGCATTGGATATGTGAGATGATGCTCTCTTGTTCAGTCACTGCTTTCTGGAAGTAGGACCAATGAAAATTTAAAAGTAATTTTTATTTTTTTTTTCCTTCAGAACCAAACTCTGGCTCTTATTTCATTTAGTTACCTGGCACCTAAAAAACAGAAGGGTAAAATCTGCCCCTTAGTCAAAGTATTAAAACAGATCCCCATATATAAGAGGTAAGGCCTTTCTGATTTTTCTACAGGCCTGGTAGATGGGGTTGTTACTCAAGCTCTACTGATCTGATGGGGGGGAAGCATAGTTTTGGGGATGTGTTGTTCTTATTTGTGGCAAGAACTATAAATCACAGTCTGCATTCAGGCTTCAGTTTCTGGAGCAGTTCCAAATAGGAAGTGTGAAAGCAGGTGGTTGGCTTATTTTGCACTGAAGAAAAGGGAAGACAATCTAAGTTTTATTTGTCTGGTAAAATGTGACACTGTAAAAAGTTGGGGTGGAATCCTCATCTCTTGGAAATCAACAAGAACTTCATGCAAAGAAATTTTGTCTTAAGTCCTAATGGATTTCAGTGAAACTAAGATTTCATTAAAAAAAAAAAAAATCAGTTATTTTTTATGGAACTGAGCTGCTCTTTTAGATTGTATGAATTTATTTTGTCCATTTCAAAGGCAAAGCTAATTTAATCAGAATAATCTTGAAAACAGTTTAAGATAACTCCTTCTCCTATAGTCTGAAATTGGATTCCAAGGGACACATCATGTGTTACCATCATTCACTTTGAACTTCCAGTATAATATCAGACAGGGATGTGAGCCGTGACTGCAGCAGCTTAAACCGTTGTGGTAGTTATGGATGCAGTAGCACATAAGAGTTATTACGGAGTTTTTCTGATCATGTTGGTACTGAGACAAAGTAAATCTGACACAGATCTGAATCCATCTGCAAATGCTGATCCATGTGCCAAAGTTCTTTGATACAGAAACTAAGGAAGGTTTAATTCTTTTCTTTAAAATACAGCTGACTCATAGGAGGTTGTGTTCTAACTTCCAAAACCACAGCAGTCAAACCCCTTCCTGAGAGAGACTTTTGGTTCTTCCAGGGCTAGAAACAGCTTGGTGAAGGTTTTGGAACCACAGGTTTGGATGTTGGCAAGTCTCACAGCCATTAGGCAGAAAGTAAACTCACTAAGCTATTTTGTAGCTTTCTTTGAACTATACTAATTTAACTTTATTCTTCTGTCTCAAAGAATTCCATTAACACAAACAAACAAACAAACAACAAACAAAACCCAGCATGATCCAAAATGCATGCTTAATGCTTATATAGCAACGAAAAATGTTCTCCTCTAGATAAGTGATTAAACCTGTTTTTAAACTGCGTATTTTCATTAATAACACATTTCTATTAAATGCAGATGCTAAAGTTCCCCAATGTAGGATTAATATAATAATTGGCTGTGTTAGTTTTATCTTTAAGATTATATTGGGGGACAGTTTAGCAGATATCTGAATTACACATTGTTAATAACAGGGACAACGCACAATTTGAAGAGATGTCTTTAAGATTTGGTTTTTGGATTAAACCCAAAACAAACAGAATACAGGCCTTAGGCAAATCCAAGAAATAAAAAAGGAAATAAATTGGATACGAGGGCCCATATGTTGTGTACAAATCAGGTCTATTATCTTTGCTTACCTTATGGCAGAGATATCATTTATAAACCATCTTTATTACTAAGCAGAGATAAAAACTGTATGTTAACAGTATATTATAGCTTATCTCTCACAAACAGGTGAGGAATCAGCTTTTTCTTTAGGAAAAAAAAAAAAAAATCAAACAAACAGCAACAAAAACCCCAGAAAACAAAAATCTAGGTGTGTATATTTACTATGTTTATTTAATTGCAACACAGTACAAACATAACTAACAAGAAATATCAGCTGCTTCTTCTCAGAGACAATGTATCCCATCTGCTCCCTCTGAGCAATACCAGCTCAGCACCAGTCATCTCTTCCCAGGCACCTGAATATTAGAATTCAATCACACTGTAAAATTATTAAATCAAAAGGCCAAAAGGGTCAAAAATAATATCCCTTGAGGTTGAAAAATGTCCAGGCTAGCTCAATGGCTGGTGGCTTGAAATATATTTTGATGATTAGGGTGAATGTTGGGTTGTTTTTTTTCCATTTCTTTGATTGTTTTAATGAAACTTTTCTGTGATTGCAAAAGACTTCCTGTTTTCAGATATGCTGTTGGGTACAGGAAATGCTCCTGGTCATACATACAGGAAAACCAAATTCACCTAAGTTTTTCTGTTTAATGTGGTCCTACTCTCACCATCTTCCTCATTATTTAAAGTCAATCAAGCTTGGTGACATAGTGATGTACATTGGAGAATTAAATCTTCCATTTTTTTCATTAGCAGAGGCAGATCTTGCGGTTAAAACCAACATAAAATGTAAAATAAATAAATAAATAAATAAATAAGTAATGCTGGACTGTCATCCTGTTTCTTTTACATATTTCCTGTGTTGGTTTAGCCAAGTCACTCAAACTGTTACTGTGGTATAAAATCTAGCGTTAGTGTGTATGATAATGTAGTGATGTGATAATGTATAATGATCTTCATTATTGCCTTTGACTGGATTCTTTGTCTGTAAAACAGGGACAAGACAGTGACATGCAAAGAGCTACAAAGCTAAATCTATTAACATTTAAATTATAGCATAAAATTATTCTAGAAAAAGTAATGAAGGGTATACCTTCATTATATCATCTATCTGTGTATACCTCACTATACAACTATATTCCTACCATCTGCTGCTCACAGCGTAATGCAATACTAACCCTGTAAAAGAAAATGTTCTGATTTGGATTAATACAGCTTTTTCACTGGGAGTTTTGGAAAAATTCCCAGCTTGATCTAAGCACACCAACATACTGGAAAGCTAGCAGCAACGTTTACTAACTATACCTAACAGTCAGCAAACACGTTATTTGTTCTTTTCCTGCAGTTCATTATTTATATTTTGTTCCATTAAAAAAAGTGACTGAACAGCAGGGAAGAAGATCACCTGTTTGACTTCTTGCTGCAAAATTCTGGATCCCTTTTGGAGGTGGAGGGGGAGCTTATGCCTTTTTAAGAGCAGGGGTGCCTGTGGAAGTGGGGGATGCCACAGAGTGTGTGAGGGGTCAGCAGGGACTGAGGGAAGGGGCAAGCTGGGAGCATCCAGCAGGAGCAGAGATGAGGAGGCTCCTGAGAGCTGTAGGAAGCAAATACATAGCCAAGTCAAACAAACACAGAGTGAGGACTGTGTGGAATGTGCTACAGCTCAGAGGCCCTGGAAATTGCTGGAATGAGAGAAAGAAAGGAGGAAAAAATCCACCCTCAAAAAATACGTGTGTGGAGGGGGAGTTTTTAAATCTTTTATTTTAATCCATCTCTACTGTGTGTATTGTATGTTCTTCACATTCTTAAAAAAAAATAAAAAAAGTATTTGGTCTTGTCAGTGGAATCCAGTGAGGGAACAAGAAGCAATCAGCACAAATTGAAATACAACTAATTGCATTTAAGTAATGAAATAGAAGTTTTTCCTATGAGGGTGACTGAACAGTGGAACAGATTGTCCAGAGAGGCTGTGGAGTCTCCATCCTTTGAGATATTCAAAACCCAGCGGGACGGAGACCTGAGCAACCTGCCCTAGGTGACCTTGTGCTTTGAGCGGGGGGCTGGACTAGGCCAGCCTCAACTGTTCTGTGATCCTGTCTTGGGAGATGTTGTTTAGGGGGAAGAGGAAGTTGCTATGTTTATTTAAATCAAAATTATTGTTTTTTTCTGTGTTTATTTAGGGAAAAAATGTGGACATGTCTGTCCCTAACCACTGGCCAACTTGTGCTTCCGCAACAGAAACCTATTACTAGCTAACATACACGTAAATACACTGCTGCATTGGTAGGTTCAGGTGACTTCCACAAGTTGAAGGCACAGGGACACGGAAGGCAGCAAAGGCCACTAGAGGTCACACAAACTATTTAAAAGAATATAAACCAAGTCATTTATCCTCCAGTCGGGAGTCTTTTCCCCTTCCATCTACTCCCCTTGCTTGGCAGTCTCAGGTCACCTCCCTTCGTGATACAAGGCTGTGGTCAGGTATGCTTAGCTTGTTTTCTTCTTGAATCTGATTTTCAGCTCTGGTTTAGTCATGTGGAGATGATATCATTTTATGGAGAAAATTTCACTGTGATCATAGGCCATAGAAATGTCGAATGCTGGTAAAAAGTGTAATCTCATGCTAGCTGAGAAATGTTTTTCTTGCATTCCAGATGCAGTCAGTGAGTGAGCAAGACAGAGTATGGGAGAGCGAGAGTGAGCACCAGTAACAGTATTCATTTTCCCCAAACTGATTAAGGAATTGGCTTCCCGGTTTCCAAGATCCATTTCACTGGGTTTTATAACAGGAGCTGAGATGAAAGAGAAATGAGTCTTTAATGATGAGACTGCCCCACCCAAAGGTTTATCTTTACTTTCCCTCTACTCTAATATCCAGTCTCCTGACTTACAAATTTGCATCTTATTTTCTTGCTACTGTCCCTTCTTTACATTTGCTTTATTGTCTGTCACATGCACATGCAGACAGAGAAATAAGGTTTCAAATCCAAATACTCTTAGAATTAGGTTGTTTTCCTGTTTGTTTATGGTGTCCACTCCTCCCTTCTCCTATTTGTCTATTTTGCCTAGACTAGCTATCTGTGGGTTTTTATTTGACTCAGTATGTCAAACTTCTTCCTTCAAACAGGACAAAGGAACATATGTGTGGAAAAAAGAAGACAGAGCTCTGCAGACTTGCCCAGAGCTGCAGCATTCAATTCCTGCAGTCAGCATACAAAATAGCTAAACATTCTACTTGGAAACAACAAAACAGGATTATTTTCATCCTCTACTTTGTTTTAGCTGGAGTTATCATTTGTAAAGAACATCCCTGACAATTAGTTCTCCAGAAATTGACTCAAGATGCTTTTGATTTCTGTTCCTTCCTAAATACTTTTAGGCAAGTTACACCAGCTATCCCCATGTCTAGTCTGTTAAATTTGCCATTTCGATGACAATGACTCAATGTGATAGAACTGATGGTCAGGGTCGTACAGATAGTGGTGAACGAGATACAGCTTCACTGTTGTATGAAGATAACTGTTTTGGAATATTGCAAGTTATTCATTAGGACAAGCCATTTTTACTTGTTCTGTTTTCAAAGAACAGGGAGAAAGAGAGAGAGAGAGCACCCACAAAAAAACAGAGGACAGTTAACATAGAAGAACACCTGGTAACCAGAGGGTACCCTAAGTCACATTTATGGTCTGAATTAAGGCTGGAACCTGAGCTTCCTGCTGTTCTTAACCAAGGCAAAAGCTCTAAATACCAGCCCCCTTAAATTAGTTCCTTTCTAGCTTCTCAGTTTAAACTTCTCTGCATTGGATTTTGTAGATACCCAGAATAACTCTGATATAAAAACATCTGTGTCATATTCCTTAATATATTTTGTGCTCACCAGTGACCACAGCAGAATATTTCCTTTGCTGAAGCCTCCAGTAAGAAAGCTAATGATCCATTAAAACATCTCTGCTTTAATATATGCTCTGTCTTGCACCACAGAAATTCCCAGAGGAGGGAGGAAGAAGCACAGGATTTAGTTTTATGCAGCAAGGAACAATGGGACATGGATTAATTTCCTTTCCCCCTATAACAAGGGTCTTTTGGATATCATAACTACAAGGAATTTGCAACTAAAATCTGAAGAATGAGCTGATTGCATATGGCAGGTTACCAGATGTTTTTTAGTTAAATAGTTAATTAAGGAGAAAGGAGCTATATGAGTTATGAGTTGCAGATTTGTAGTTTCCTTTATAACCAAAATAAACAGTCTATGAGAATATATAGCTGGATGAAACCTCTTCTTTAACATAAATCACTTAATACATGAGTTTGCTGGGTATGTAGGACCCAGTTTCCTGTACTTTACAGAAGGCACTTTGCATGCAGATGCAAGTTAGACAATTTCTGTTCTCTCCCTTCCTTCCTCGTTCTCTCTTTTTCTCTTTCTGTCCATCATTTTTCCTTCCTTCCTTCCTTCCTTCCTTCCTTCCTTCCTTCCTTCCTTCCTTCCTTCCTTCCTTCCTTCCTTCCTTCCTTCCTTCCTTCCTTCCTTCCTTCCTTCCTTCCTTCCTTCCTTCCTTCCTTCCTCCCCGCCATCTGTCTCTCTCTTTCTTCTGCAAAACTTCCTTTTATGCCCAATATAGTAACTATATTTGGCATAATTTCTCAGGAAAAAAAAAAAAGAAGAAGAAGAAAAGGAGTTAAAAATTCAGAAAATAATTTTGGCAACTTAATTTGCTTAGAGTAATTCTTTTGTTGTGACTTGTGGAAGACTGTTTTAATAGATTTTAATAGGTTACCGAGAAAGCAGAAATTAACTCTTTTGGAACTAAGAGCTGGGGATTGGCACAATGATTGTTTCTGACTTTTCACCATTTAGGCAGAGAGCTTTATGCAGGGCCATGAATTTTCAGAAATCCCTGCTGATTCTGAATCTCACTCAGTTTGGAGCAGGCACATGAGTTTTAGGATAGGGAGGCTGGGGGAAGCGACCCTGCACGATCTGTAATATCAGACAGCATTGTGTGAAGCAGACTAAATGTCATTTCTGTAGAGGCAGAGTGATGAGGGGATGAATGTTATTTGTGTGAGGGATGGCTCCAGATGATCTCATTAATCTTTCATTTTATGGACACTGGTTTCAAAGGCAGACAAAAGTGACTCAGAATGTACAAATGGCATAAAGGCTGGTCTCTGGCCACTCAGGGTACAAGCAAGCGTGGTACAGAGTTTGCTTAAATGTCACATTGAGTTGTTATCCCTGGCTCTGAAGAGCTTTGCAGCTGTACTGGAGCCTGGAAATAAGGCTCACATAAATACAAAGCAAGATGCTCACATTTAAGTCCAAGTGAGAAATATTAGGATGCTCCATTAGGATGCATTACTAGGATTCCTACATTACAGGAGGATGTGCAGAGATGCGTTGCCACCTGAGACACTCTGCAGCCAGAAGTCCAGGAACAGCATGAGGTGGACCTTTATGCATTAGTGGCAGCATTCTGCTGCTGATGCTCAATTATTTCTGCATATTGCACACAGAATTGTTATATTATTCTGTTATACTCCTGCTCTTGTGCTGGTGATGAGAGCTTTAGTTTTACTTTTATTCAGACCCTCTGCTTTTTTAAACCCTCAAATAAGCTTGTACTTGAGCCTAATAGCTTCCCCCTTACCCACCCCCATCAGGTGCCATTAAGGAGTTACTGGCTCAAGGCACCTCTGGAGGTAGAAGAACCACTTAGAGAGGTCTGCTTTGGTGCAGCTGAAAGTTCACCTCACTGAAACCCTGACTTTTATGGAAAGCAGTGAAAGTTTCACAAAGAATCCCATGTCCAGTATACAGCTTGCTGTCTTAAGGAACTACTTCAAAAGATCCCTAAGGTTTCTAGTAGGATTTTAGCTGACCTTTATCTAAAGAACATCTCTGCAAAGCAGCACACCTTCTGGTTCTCCAGGGTAGGACTGAAGACAAGTTTCACTGTGTACCTAACTCTGTAAACAGCCCAAGTCAGCATCACTATCTATACAGCTCAGAGTGGACTATGTAAATCCATAGGGAACTCACAATTTAAAAAAAAAAAAAAAAAGAAAACAAAAAAAGAAAAAAAAACCTGCTATGGATGAAGCAGAGACTTTAAGGGAACAGTAGCTCCTCTTCTTCACCCCTACTCACCTTAGTCATCTCCAAGGAAAGAGTGAGATTTGTCACAGCACATGTCAGGACAGGCTTTTCTGTGCTCTCCTGTTCCGGACACCTTGGGAGGCCTCTCTGAGTGCTTGATGTGACACAGTCACTCTGCCCACAGTTGCCTAAAGGCAAATATGTCCAAAAAGAAAAATGTGTTTTGTCTTTGTATTTCAGCATGTCTCAAATTTTCTTCTGAATTTGTACCTGATACCTGAAAAATAAAAACAATCTCTAAGATTTAGTATCCCAAATGTCTTAATCTCATTTTAACCTCTAGGACTGTTTTACCAAATAATGATTTTTGTTACAAATTTTCCAGTAGATACATGGGACAAAGATTTTAAAGATTTTAACTGAAGTTGCCAGAGGAGATCCAACATATTGCAGACCTCAGTGAGAATTACATTTTCTCTGTGTCGCTACCACCTGAACAATAAAATAACAGTGATAGGTAATTATTTTCTTTATAACCTTAATGTTACTTCAAGGAAAGATTCTTAGAGTCTTTTACTTTCCTCACAATACCACCCAAAAAAGTATAAATTATTTGGAAGTTTTCACCCACAGCAGGAGCTCAGCTTCCACATTCAGACAGGTGCAATGTGTCTGTATATGCACAACACTGCTAAAGCATAATCTGCTATTTGCATTGTCAGGGGACCAGTCCTGCAGATTTTTTCTGGTAGGTGAACAGAACACAAAACATTTTTAAACACCTTTTTTTTCTTTTTCTTTTTTTTTTTTTTTTTTTTTCCCCACTTTCCCTATTCCTCCAAGTAAAATATTTACCTGCAGCCAGATAGTATCAGTTCTTTGTGTGTGCATGCAGCTTGGGAGAACCACACAAGGAATCTTTTTACTCTTTTTAAGCTTGTATAAGTCCAGATGGAATGGCTGTTCTCTGTAGGGAAGGAAAGTTTCTGTATCTAAGATCTTTGAACCTAAACGTGGTCAGAGCAGAAAATATTGGGATTATGTCCTGCCAGAAATCAGCCAGAAATATCTGATTTACCTACAAATAATCCCCCTGCAAGTACTAGGAAGCAGCCAGGCTCTTGTAAATGTCTGTAGAACCACTTTTAGCTCATATTTAGTAATTGGTTAGATATCAGGTTGACCGTGTCCCTTTACTTTCATTCAGCACAACCACATTCCATGTACTTTTAAGGACTTGCATAATTTCTACAGCCAGATAAGAGATTGCAGATTTATGAAGTACTTTATTAACCATTGGCTTGCACCTCTAATACAATAGGAGCTATACCCAGTAGGACTGTTGAAACATTTCTTCAGAGCTATCTTGGCATGCTTTATTTACAGCGGGGCTCGAGAGACCCGACTCTGCACTCTTCTATAAAACATAACTCTATTCGTCTGTATGATAGGTAGGTAATACTTTGTTATGAGCCCAATAAGACTGGGAGCTTTAATCATTGTTTGTAAAATATTCAGAGAATATTGGGTTAAAGAAAGTGTGTAAACTGGCACTGGCTGCTATTATGATTTGTATCTCCCTGCCGATGCATATATCAAATCCTGCTAACATACAGTGAAGCAAGAAGGGCTTCCTCCAATGAATTATTATTTATTTCATGACTTACTCAAGCAAACAATATATACAACATAAAAGTAGGTAATGTTAAAGTGCCCAGCAATTTTGTTTCAAAATATTTCTTTCAAAAATTACTTTATAAAAAGCACATTGACTAAATCTCCTAAGTTACTAAAGCTTTATTTGCATTAAAGAAATTTGCATAAAAAGCCCTTTGTCACTCCGAATATTCTGGTTCGAATGCCTTTTGCAGATGTTTTTTAAAAAGCAGAAACAGGCACTTTTATGAGAACACATGGTTGAAAATGTGATGAAAACAGGATCATCAACTTGTTTTGTACCTCTGAAGAGCATCAAACAGTAGAAATTTGTAGTGGGTAGTTAAGTTACACTTATTCATTAGCAAAACCAGAGATTTTGTAACTATATGACAAGCCTTTTTAACATGTATGGAGGGTGCAATCCTGTTTCTTGTGTACATCCATTGGCTTGAGTCATGTTGTACGTGCAGATATTTTGGATATTATTGTTGGTACCTTTTTCATCTGGTTGGCTGTCAGGTGGGAAAATGAATGTGTGAATAAACAAATAGAACTCGGCTGCTTACACATATGCATGCAGAAATCAATCCCATCCCTCCTTCCCCAAAGAGCCATATGTAGCATTGCTTATAAGCTTAATAAAATAGACATCTTGTACAACCAAAAAGTGGAAGTATTATTATGGCTTAAAAATCACAAAAACCCTTAAGTATCCTTAGATAATATATATCCTTTTTTTTTTTTTTTTTCTGAATGACACAGAAGATGATAGATAGAACTTTTAGCATATAACATTGGTCAGAATCCAAGTCTTCCACTCTCATTGTAGTGTAGCACACTCACAGGGGTGCCACAGAAGGTCCATTAATGTCAGCTGCTTTTGTAGCACAATGCTTTTCGCACTGGGAGGAGGATTGTTGGCATCTGCCATCAGTCACAGTACTTGAGAGTTACCAAGACAGGGAGACTTTATAGGCTGAATGCCCACGCAAACTTTTCAGGTAGTAGCAGCTACAGGTATATATATAAATATATATAGGATTGTGCTGAGTGCTTGTTCAGTACCTTATGATTTTCAGATACTGTCATTGTTTTCCTATAGAGCTATAAAGTGAAAATTAGGTGAATGAAATGTGATAGAGAAAAAAATCTAGAGATAATCAAACGAATTCATAGAAACTCTCTCCTTTTTCCCTCATCTTTTTGTCATACACACACACAGACTCATACAGTCTTTTTTGGATTGCAGTCACTGAATTATAAAATATATGCCATATGCTCTGAAAGCAAACTTTTTTTTTTTCTCTTTGTCTTTCAGTGTCGTAAAAAGGACCACTAACAAAATTAATTAAGTAAGTACTCTGCAGATAGTTACAAAAAAATCTGCATGGCAATAATAATGGCTTAGCATAGTACTCTACCTGTCAGAATGATGTCAGTGTGCTTTCTGTGTTTCATAGGGACGTTGCATTTTTACTGAGAAGATGCTTTTTTGCAGTGTCACTTGTTTTCACAGCCAAGCGGACGACCTGCAGAGAAGCTTGCGTGCCCAATTAACCCCTTTTAACTCTATGCAATTACTGTTCACATCCATTACACTTTTGATGAAGAACAAGCATTAACAATCACACCACGAGCCAGTGCAAAATTAAAACTTTAGCAGCAGTTGTGCAACAGCTGCCAGGATATAAGAAAATGGTGAGAATAAAATATTGAGTCATCATAGCTCCCAGCACAGAATTTTTACAAAATGAAAGAGGTTATGCACCACTGGGCTGATTGTTTGGGCAAGTGAAGAGGGAATGCAAGGAAATTGAGTTTCAGCCTGTAGCTCAGGCACAGGCTAGATTGCTTGCTCTCATAAATTCAGCTATATTAAATCTAATTGTTATCTTATATTCATGCACCGTTAGGTAAGTAGTGCATTGTCCCTATTAGAATCCAGAACAGAAAATGCCCCTAGGACATGGGTTCTCGGTCACTCTCTCTGTGTGATGAGTTGAGTTGCTGAGAATTAAGTGTATTAGAAAAGCATCCTAACAAATCTGGGTCTTGTTTATTCTTTCCAGCACATTTCTTAGTTTCTGAGGGGAATCTAACCAAAATCCAATGAAAGCAAGATGAACTCTCACGTAAGACAATGTTAGAAATATATTGCTTACTTTGAAACCAGAGTGCAGCAAAAGAGTAGCAAGAAAATAAAATTTAGCTGTTGGTTTCTGTTTTACAACAGTAAAAGAAAAGACATATATGACCTAAGAATGGGAGTCCAAAAGCTCTCTACCTGGAGAATCCAAACTAGGAATTTGAGGGTGTTGAGTTTAAACTTGTTGGACTGAAATCTTGGGTGCTGCACACATGGATGCTAAAGAACAAGGCAGAAAGTGTGGCCAACTGAAGGACATCTCCACTGTGGCCAGTATGTTCAGTGTATGTCATGCTGGCAGGTCAGGTCAAGGAGAGCTGCAGTTGGCACTTTCGCTGTGCTGTTAGGAAATGATGCTGCTGGAAAATCTGCAGGAAGTCTGCAGGAAATCTCTTCCACATAAAAGTTATACAGATTATTATAAAATTTTAGAAAGACTGGCAGGAACAAAAGCCATTGGGGGTACGTTGCTCCACAGAATTACCAGAAGATTTTTGGTACTTGTCTTTCTATCAAATCAGGTTACTAAACCAACTTGCCTTTTATCTGCATGACCATCAGACCTGACACAAAAGTACACTGCATTAGTATATTCTTAGGAGTTTGAAGAGGGACGAGTGTGGATGTTTTTTTTTTTTTTTTTTGCAAGTCTCTATTAGATATTGTGTCAAACTGAATAAAGTTAAAAACTTAGAAACAAACAAAAAGCCAGCAAGCGAGAAGTCCTAGCACAGCAGTCTACAAGCAGTACTCTGCAAAGCAGAAGGGGTTCAGGCATTCTACAACAAACAGAACAAGCAAGTAAAGGCCTAAAGCAATGCGATCAACTTGGTGCGGTAGAACTCCACTCAAATCCAGAAAATTGTTGTCAGCTAAGTAGAATTATTGCATAAAATAAAAAAGAAATTATTTGCATGCCATTTTCTGGTTATTGGAAAAAGAACTGGTAAGTACATAGAAACTGCAGAGTTACCACTGACTGTGCATTCCAGAGAGCATTCTTGGTAAACCGCAGCTTCTGCTCCACTCGAGCAGCACTGTAGAGCCAGAAAGGCTTTAAGAAAACCACACATGGAAGTGTAATATGAGCCTGGAAAATAAAGACATACTTCACTTATCTCCTATGAATTTACAGAAAATAGCAATAACAAAGAAAAGTAAAGAGAAGGAAGCTTGGAGGAAAAGTTAGCAGAAATAAACAATTTTGCATTTTAGTTTTTAAAGAAGAAAGAATAAAATGTAAGTGGCTTGTTCACTTGTTCAAAACCAGTTTCTGTTGTCTTTGGAAAGTAGATTGCAAATGGCTGATTGAGACTGGCTTACGCTGAAGAGTAAAAATGAGGAGTACCAGTGAAAGTGTATCCTGAGAACCAGAAGTTTGATCAGAAATAGCTTATTTCAGAGCTGTACTGAATTTAGACATTATTTAAGTTTAAGTTATACTTCAAACTTTCATATACTAAGTTTTCAGGTAAATTTGGAACCTGACCTGGATTACATACAATTATTGTAGGATAGGTACACCTTAGGATAGTCTTTCTGCATGCAGACTTGAGTATTTGAGAGCACTGTATATTTGAAATTTGTTGTTGATAAAACCTAGTTAATTTATCTTATCTCAAGTAGCCCCCTCTGATGTGAGCAGTCAAACCAAATTAACAGTTTAAAAAACCCCATGAGTAACTAAGAGAAGATGAATTATTGTTAATTATATTTCTTTCCTTTTTTTTTTTTTTTGTTGAAGGGTTTGCTATCATTCAGATAAAATAAATTTATTACACAGTTACTATAAAAATAAAAAAAATTGGCCAAAATCTTACCAGTCAATGCATATAAACAACCAGTTAGTACATAACTAAAATAAAATTTAAAAACCTGCATTGTCAGGTAAGTTTTTCTTGATCATCTCTTTCATAACTGTGCCTTAATTAGATTGTAAGAACCTCAGGGATCATTTTAATTTTTTAACAAGTTTATAGAACTTGGCCCACATACTAAATAGATCTTTAGCATAGTACTGTAATAAAAGTATTAGCAAGTGACATCAGTATTAACTACCATAATAAATGGAAGCTTTTCTCAAATTATATTTCAGAACCTCTGAAGGAAGTCAGATAGATCAAGGTAGAATCAATGATGTGGGAATTTGGACATTTTTGCTCCCACTGAAAAAAGCCTATCTCTGCAGGCAGGAGCCCATGTTTCTTCGGAGTCACCAGGATGTAACCACAGCCTAACAACACTCCCTTTTTCTTAGACATGATCTTTCTTTGAGTACTGTCACTTGGCAAAAAAGGATACTCTGACAGATCAGTATCACTGGAGTATTTTGAGCTCCCAGCTAAGCTGGTATTCAGGGAGCTTGTGATTCACGAGGCCAGCACAAAGTTACCTTGACGGCCACAGGAATCAGACTTACCCAAGGGTGAGAGAGATCACAGTAAAGTGAAGAGACTCTGCTTCTTCCTCAGTGACCTGGACAGCAAATAGGTTGTGCAGAATAAAGTGTAAGTAAGTCCTTTGATGGCCTCATTGTCTTGCAACTGCCCCACTAACTGCAAGGGTGACATGTGCTACATGTTACAGTCTTGGCTTCTTTGCAGCTGCAGTTCCATTTCTTTACATAATTTGTACTTTGGCACTAGAAAAAGATTATAATAAATGAAGTGTTGTTTTCAAGGTTTCAGACACCAAGATCTTTTTCTTTTTCTTTTTTTTTTTTTTTTTTACCCTGTTTGGCAAAGGTGGCTTTAATTTGATTTTCACAAGTGCAAAAACCTGTCCCCTCAGAAGTTGGTCAAACTATTAATTTTATAGCAAGGACAACAGAGTACAGTAAAACCTTTTCACAAAGCCAGACAGCTTAACCTAATTAAATGCCTGTTTTGACAGGTGGTTTAAAGTGGAATGAACGCTATTGAGAGCAGCTACAGAGTCGCATATGATGAGTGTCTGCGTGTTTATGTGTGCAGGTGAAAATGTGACTGTGTGGGGGGTGACAATAGATCTGTGTCCATAAAGCATTCTTTTCCCCAAAAGCTGCAGCTGTTCAAGATTTATAGATTTATTTCAATTAATTGTGTTAGATATATTGACTCAGGTGAATAACTACACCTGGACTATAGTAAAAGAAAGAAAGATGTTTATGAAGGTCTGTGATGTCATTCATCAGGAAAAATGAGATGTGCATTTTACAAGGGGAAACGAGCCTTGTAGGAAATATATAAACATTGTCATAAGGGATCTGATTTCTGGTTCTGCTCAATATCACAAAAGATCTTTGCCCCAGTAAAATGCTGCATTTGTAGTAGGAGGTAATGAACTTTTGGAGGTCTCCAAAAGCATGCTGAAAGGGCTCTGAATCCGTGAGAGTTTCAGCAGTTTGGCACAGTGAGCCAGCTTAGCAATCTTGATCCTGCCTGTAGAAGTTCCCCCTCACCCACCTCCTGTCTGCATGGATTCCCGGGCTCTCCCTTCTGCAGCTGCTACCTACATGTGCAAGTCTGGCTTGCAGAGAGTTAGCCAGATATAGTTGCCAAAAGAGTGAGGGCCTTAGGGTCTAAACTGCTATGTAGTCTCTCTATCCACTTCTGCTTAGTTTAGACAAGATCCTTGTTATTTTAGCTTGACTTGTAAAGTCTTGTGTTCTCAAGTATTTTGATATTGTCTTCATTGTCCCCTAATGGCAAGGAAGAAATTTTGCTCTATTGTAACCTATACAGGCTTTCAAGAAATGTTATCTGTTGCCATAAAGTGATGACAATTCAGTTTTAGTATCAGAACAAGCACACTGTAAACAAGGCAACCTGCCAAAACTGTGGTATGATTTGCGCTGAGTTGACCTATTGTGCTAAGAAAGTACGTTTCCTTCTAGAAAGGTAAAGCTGTTATATCAATTACCTTTGTGCCTTGGAAGAAGATTTTGGTTTGGTTTGATGGAGTTTTGTTTGGTTTTTTTGCTTTGTACAGCGCTTGCAGACCTGTAGTCATGCAGTGGATACAGTACAATCTGTCTTTCTTTAAGCTCTATTATTTTTTTTTAATATCTCCCTAGAAATTTACTGATTATAAGTAATTTTGAAGAATAAACAGGCTGCTTAAGTTCTCACTCAGTCTTCAGTATTCTAATTCTCACTCTGCTGATATTTTCAGACTTCCATAGCTCATTTTGTATTAGCTGTGGCATCTGTTACATCACTGAAACAGAAGAAATCCTTAATCACCAAAACCTTGCTCTGGTAGGTCTGTTGGTTAGTTCTGTCTTCTTGTGCAAATTTCAAGGGAAAAAGTTGTGCAATGTGGCCTGATGGATTTGAAGCAAGGAGAGGCTCTGCAAACCCAACCATCTCTGGGTTTGTGACTATCCACCTGGGTGACCTCGAGTCTACCCTCAATGTCCCCTCTTCACATTTCTGTTAGGTGCTTTCATCCTTTCTTCATGTTTAGAAAGTATTCGCTATAAAGATTCACAAAATGACTTCAGCATGCGCACACTGCAAACTATTTTGTACCGTGATGCCTACAAGAAGCTTTAAAGCTCAGGCGGTCACTATCAGTGAAAACCACCCACCATGTTAATCAATAGTCTCACTGTTTCTTCGTGCTCCTTAGTCTGCCTGAATCTATTAGTTGTCTCTGTGGCTGTGTCTCTTACTTCGGCTCTGAGATGTGCTTAGCACAACAGTGTGCCAATGACCAGATCTCCAAAGGTCTCAAGGGACTGAGAGAGTAATGAATTATCGCATATGTGCCTCAGTTCTGCCCATGCAAAAGTGAGAATAATATAAGATCATTCAGAAAAGTATTCTGAAGCACACTGAAAAAAAGAGTCAGATATCCCAGGGACAATTTTTGATCTGAACAATAGCAAAAAATCCCATTCCCCCCCACCAGTCAAAATTCTTAGGTACACAGACCCTACGTACATAATATTTAACAAGCTAGACGTATGTTTTGCTGAATTAGTTCCAAAATAACTAAAACTGAATTATAAGGAAGTCTATCAGGACATTTTTTCTTCTAGAAAAAGGTATAGTAAGAGCAGTACCCGCTTATCTAAAACATTTCACTAAGTTTCAGAAACTTTGCAAACCACGTTAAAGCAGCATGGCGCATCAGCCACTCAGTCTTACCTCTTTTTCAGTTCTGTCAGATGAAGGGAGAATTGCAATGTGGCTTGTGAACATTTCGCCGTTAAAAACATCTGAGAACTATTCACTCATTTGCGACAGATGTATCACATGTTAAATGGCTTTTACAGTATTGTGGGTTTGAATCAAGTTGGTGATTAAAACGGAATAAAGTTCAAGCAGACTAAAGACATACTTAGAGGTCAAGCAGAGTAGAGAAATATTTTGTACAAATGATAAAAGGGAGACAGGAAAAAAATAGACTCATATTAAGCAAAGCATAGTGAAATCTCATACAATAGAGGAGGAGGATACTATATTTTAGACATTTTTGATTTACATGTATACATAAAGCTACCTCTTTTTGATAACTATGTCTGAATATTTTGCTCTTGGTGTGACTGTTAATCATTTTCTTCCACCTCACAATGTCATTGGGCTTTCCTCCAAGACATTTCAGCATTTTTTTCTCTATGAAGATAAAAATCATTTGTATTAAGAGGCAAAGTTTCCACATTCCTTTCATGATAATAGGCAGCATCTATTTTTTACTCAGTGCTGTGAGACCTCTAATAATAATGTCAGAAGAAAATCCAAGTAGGATGATGGGATTAAGAATCTAAGTTTTACTGCATCCTTGGCTGGTCAAATAGATGAACACAAGCCACCGAGAGGTTAAAAAGCCCAGGTACTCTCTTTCATTGTACCTGAATCCAGGAAACCTTCTTGTCTGCTTCAGTGGCTGGAGAAAACTTTCCTTTTTGTCCAAACTTGGCTGATGTTCACGGGCAGCAAGTTGTCCCAAAAGAGTCCTTGCCAGAACAGAGAGTCTGATAAGTACGTACTACATCCACAGGGTCTGAAGAATAATGGGTGATTGGAGGGAACCAGAAGTTAAGACAGGAAGAGTGGATAAAAAAGAGGGAGAGGGCAGAGTCAGGATTTTTGATCTCTTTCCAACAGAGGTACAAATCAAGGTTACCAACAGGATCCACTGCCTTACTGATGGTGCTTGGGGAGTTAGAAGGAATCTCAAAGTATGATCACACTGCAAAGGAGCACTGAAGAATTTAATTTCCTATAGGTTTCAAACAATAACAGGAAAATTTCAGGACAATATAGACTTGGAATCTACCGCATATAGTGACAAATTAATTTAGGGAAAAAAAAAATTATTTCTCCATAAAGATGTTAGCTGTCTTCTGTTTTCTGTGGCTTTAGGTTCCACTGGGAATGAAAACAAGAGGGGTTTACTGCAGAGGGAAAGGCTGGAATTCATTGGAATCTTGGCATAAAAGTAAGGAAAAACACATTTAAAATGGGGCAAGGCCGAGGCCAAGGCCAGAACTGCAGGTAAGATGTCTAGAGAAAGGACTCTCAGGGAGACAATACAAATCCTTGAACTTAGGCTATGTGCAACGTGCCCAGGAACTGCGCTGTAATCAAACAGAAATGTCATCATTTGTCTGCAATTAAGTCTAAGGGCCAGAGGTACTACAGTTTGAAAGCAATTCACCGGACGTCTCCCTTTGAGGTGGTTTTAAGTGTGTCCTATCAGAGCAAATCTAAAAGCATCCTTAACAATTTGGCTCCATAAGACATTTTCTTCAAGAGAAAAGAACACCCAACCTACACATTATACTTAACATGACTCATTTTGTTTTTCATTTTTCATTGTGTAACAACTGTAACTGCTCTACAGTTAAGAATGGTCACAGGTTTGGTTATCTGCCAGCCATCTTTCAAGCCATCCCTTGTGCCTCCCGCTCCAGAACCAATCTCTGATATTTAGCATGCCCCATAACAGCTTCTCAGAATACTGAAAGAAAAACCAAGCAAGGCATTTTTAATTGATTTCATTTCATAAAATGCACCTATCATCTATTGTATTTAAAACAGAATAATCCTAACTTTTCTTCCCTATTCTAACTCCAAAGATTATTCTCCTTTTAAACCCTAGAATTGTGTTGTTGGAATTGATTAATGTCTTTGGACAGGATAGTCTAGGAATTACAGAGATGCAAAGAAATGCTTTTACATATATACAGTGCAACAGTTGAAAGAAAAAAAAAAAAAAAAAGAGGAAAAAAAAGAACTCCAGCATAATGGACCTGATTTTCATTTACACAGTTCTGGCAGTGTAAAAAATCTTAGAGTGGGCATAAATTTTATTTAAATACACTTTAGGGTTCCTTTCTGCTGCCAGAATGTGTAAAGAGGCCTTTATATAAATAAGGATCAGGGCCAATGTGTTTCGGGATTATGTTTCTTTGGAAATCTTTGCTCTACCTAACCTCCATATTTTGACTTCTGGGACTACTCACAGATTAAGTGTACAAGATTCTTACTCTGAATCAACAATAAATGAAATCAGCCATATACATCCAATGGCTTATTTCCATTACGGGAGAAAGATTGGGGGGGGGAGACCTGAAATTTTCAAGACAGTAGGAAAATTATATTAATTTTAACAAAGATTTTGATTGATAATAATTAGCAATTCTGAGTTCCTTCTTAACAGAAGTTAGTCACTAATGATGTTTCTGCCATTTTCTAGCAATACTTTCATGATGACAAGTGGGAAAAAAAGAGAAATGGAAAGAATGGAAAGGTTCCCAAAACTCATAATTCTTTCTAGGAATAAAAGAAGCTTCATAATAACCCTGGAAAAATTGATTATTTTGATGAAACATTGAAGGATACATAGTGAGCAGCTACAATGACTAAAATTTATGAAGTAACTTTTCTCTATCACCTCATAATTCAAATTGTGAGGTAGGCACATTAAGTTCTGAAGGTCTTTCCTCTGTCACTGGAACAAGGAATCTGCTGTATCTTTCAGCTAAAATGCATTATTCTTGCATTTTAGTATATTTGATTTTAACAGAACGTGAAAGTATCACTAATTATTTTCTCTATGGGCTTAATAATCTACATGTTGATTTTTATTAATGTTGACCTTTAAAGTGTGCAATTAATTACATTTTTATAAAATTTTCTTTTCCAGGCACGTCGCAGTAATAAAATGAGTGAGTATGTTTCCTGTGCAATAGCAACACTAAACTACCCAGTCAGAGTTTTAATATTACAATTGTTAAATGAATCATGTTTAAAGGGCTGGTATAAGAACATATTAACTTTTTGCAAGGAATAATTTTGTCAAAAATTGGAAATAATTATGATTAGAGAGAAATGTGTTCTTATATTAAAAAAAAAAAAGAAAAACAAAAGAAAAACAAAGAAAAACAAAGAAAAAAAAAAGAAAAGGGGGGGAGAGGGAGAAATGTAGCTCAAAATAATATCTAACAGAGTTAAGTCCTAACATATTAAAGAACTTGCTAGCAACTGGGTACCTGGGAGTCCATAACGAAACTGTGAAGTTTTCATTCCTAAAGCTACACTTCTGAATCTTGACCATGGTTTTCAATGTCAATGATGCCAACAGTGGGTTACAGGAAGGTAATTCAGTGAGTCTATCTGAAATGAATTGTGGGGTCTCATTGGGAAGTGAATTCCAGGGCCCTAGATACCTGCGTTCCTATAACAGTCTCGTCTATTTGCAAACTATTCAGTTAAACATCCAAGTGTTAAGCACCTGCAACAGGATCCCAAATGCTGGATGATGGACCTTGGCTTCCCTTGTAGTGCAGAGGGAGAGACATCTGTCACCGAGTGGCAGTACAATCTGTTCTTTCTGTCCACCCTCTCCCCTCACACGTACTAAGTGGGAAAAGCCTAAGATAGCCAATAAAAACTGCTAAAAATGAGGGACAGCTACATCTAATCCAAGAGCAAGAGGAGTTCCTGTTTTCATAAGATCCAGAGCCCAAATTCTGCCTTTAGAATAGGCATTGACACCTGTCCCTTTGAGAGGTCTGACCACGGACCTCACTATAAAAACAGAGCTATCGGAGGAGAGAGAGCTGGTACTATCATCATGCACTGCATGGCCTGGTGATTAAAACATTTGCCCAAGAACTGCAGACCTAAATTCTATATCTTTAGCTCTAGAGTTAGAGGTAGGCAGGTAGGCTAGGAGGTAGGGTTAGAGTTGAGAGGAATAGAAAGACTAGAACTCCATCTGCATCAGAGCTGGAAAGGGAAAACAAAAGAAAGGGGTTGGCTGCAAAGTGAAACATCCTTTGGGAGCCCCTTTCATACACCACTCCAGCTGGAGCTCTTGGCTTGCTATCTCACAACCCAAGCATGAAACCTAAATCTAAACCTAACTGAAGTTTGAGTCAACATTTGCCCAGTCAAAAAGGTTAGATTTGGATTAGGAGGGGGAAAGAGGTGAGTGGGGCTCAGAAGAGGTTGCCAAAGTAAAGTGAGGGTTTCTATGGGAGCCTCCTCAAAATCAGTCTCTGCAGCAGGAGCTACGACCTGTATTTCCTGTGCCAGAACCTCTGCCTGCAATCTCAAATCCATATTTTCCTCTTACAAAAGTATATTAATGGTTAGACTTATCTGTTTGGAGGTTTTTAAGCCATTGCAGAGAAGGCTTGATTCATGTGTTGAAAGAGAGTATAAGCTGCTGGCATGCTTCTGTAGCTTCTTAGTAGGCCTTACTACTCCAGGCTTAGCAACACACACGGCTTCTGGACTGATGCTGGCTTATGCCAGTTGGCTTAGTGCTCATGGAGTGGACATATGATGGCTTTCACTGATTCTTCCAGGCCTACCTTCCAAATGGCATCATAAAGCAGGGGTCATCTCCAACATTTCATAAAAATATGAAGAACAATCTTACTTTATTGCACAATTAATGCACAGTAGCTTTTGTAATGGAGTATTTTACCTAGGGCAGGTCTGCTACAATGGAAGTAGATTTCACCCTGATTGATGTTCAGGAACCTGATGGACATGAAGAATGAAATAGAAGACTGTAAAAAGCTGAAGCTATACAGAACACAGAAATTTTCAGAATACCCTTCAGATAACTGTAAAACAGTTAAGAGTACTTTCTATCATCCAGGGCAACATAATTACTGACATCAAACAGATTTATCTGTGGTGGCTAAAACTTATACCACACTCAGATCTCTTACGGAGGTTATCACCTTCTTGACTGAAAATTATATGTCTGGTTTTGTACCTCCTACAGTTTAGTACCTCCTATGGCTGAATAAAACCAGTTTACCCTAATGAGTCAGTTGTAAACTATGGCCAGTTGATCATTTGTACAGGGTAAGACAGGATTAACATCAGGTAGAAGTGTAGGGAAGATAGTTTTGTAAAGTACAGATGCAAAACTCAATATGTCAACTCATAATTAGTCTTTCTTGTTTGCTAGTGCAAACTTATCTCTCCTGATATATCTTCTGTATATTTTATATACATGTGCGTATACACACACACACACACACACACACATATAGTATGGTCTTTCATTTGAAAAGTGTGTGAGCAAAAGTAGTACAGGGCTTCACCATGATTTGCCTTCTACTTTTTTCTGAAATCTTGTGTCTGTGAACTATTCTGGTGCAGAGTAGTAGGAGAGTTTTTAAAGTGGAATTGAGCTTATCTGTTCAAGGCTTTTTTACTCATAATAGCACATATCAAAGAATGACTATACATCATATTAATATTATTTCCTTTTGATTCCTCAGGTCTCAGTTTGGTAGGTAACTATACTTGACAATAAACAGGCACACATAGTGCATGCAGAATACATGAAGTTAACAGGTCAAAAAAACGTATGCACCTATCAACAGGATGGCCAAGATTAAAATTCAGAAATAGTTCTTCCAAATATAGTTATTGCACTTGTAAAATAAGCATAAATTCATGTTTTGAGTTTGGGTTTTGGGGTTGTTTGTTTGTTTGCTGGGTTTTTTTTTTTTTTTTTTTTTTTTTTTATTACCTAATCTGTACCTAATCTATAATCTGCTATATGTTACTTTTCCAGACAAGAGGCTGAGCTGTCATGTTTTTGTTATTGTTTGCCCTGTACAAAGAGGCATGGCTGATATTTTTGGTTCCATTCCAATCACAAAAATTCCCTCCTTCAATTCCCCCATATTTTTATTTCTTCCCATCAAACTTTAAGAATTGAAAAATATCTGATTCCTGCCATTGTCAGGCAGATGATCTCTGGATCATCTAAAAAATTAAATTAGGAGTTTTTGCGTTATTTTCAAACCCAGACAAGATGCCAAAGGTAACCAATTGTTACATGTAGACTTCTGAAAATGAATATATGTATACTACTCTTAGCACACTGAAGTAAGTGAAAAATTCTTTTAATCAAGCCCCTGCAGGGCATTGAGGATTGGGGTGCATTGACCACTCCAGTGACCTATGGAGATTTGTTTTCCTATGATAAGTTTTTTAATATGTTAGTTGAAGATAGAGGATTGCTACTACTTTTTTTATTTCTCTCTCTTAGGTGTTGCTTAATGCTGAAATAATTTGTCAGTCAGGGTAAGAAAGGACCAAGTTGCCTATGTATGTAGCAGAGACAGATAAGATCCTCTGACAATTTCAGGAACATGCGTATCCTGAAAAAGATCCCTGACTACATTTCTTCATGAAGACTGATTTCTGAGCAGGCACTGCAGGCAGTGCTGTGGATCTGTACTTCTTTCTGCTCTAGCTTAACAGATTTAACAAACACATAATTAATGCTTGGCAAAATGCTGTGAGTGAAGCAATCGTCATTACACCTATTTCAAACTGAGACATGTAATGTTTAAATGTCCAGTCAAAGGTGAAATTCAGTGACAGAACCTGGGAGCAAAATCCAGTGCCCTGGATGTGAGCACTTTGCTCCAACTGTAGAAAACATTTCTGCAATAATTTATATCCAATCCGCTCTGCATTGACATTGAAGGAAATGAAGACAAAAATATTTGCACTGAAAACAGGCCAAAAGGTGATTGTACATCTATTTCAGGAGACTGAATTTTGTCATATCTGTCCAGAACAGGGCCAAGAGACCACGAAGCCTCCCAGTGTTGTACTTCAAGTGATAAAAGAAGGAATGCAATTAACTTGTCAGAGATCAGAGAAACCCAAGGTTATTTCCCTTTGCTGATACAGAGGCATAGGAAAAGAGAGAAGGGTCTTTTCATCTCTTCAGTTCTTAAGTAAATACTCCATTCTGAGGAGCAAATGATATCCATTTTGTATTGAAAACATAACCACTAGAGGGTATCTCTGTTCAAAGTCACTACACACAATTTCCAGGACTTTGAGCAATGCTAAATGATACAGACAAATCTTGCATTCAGATACACGAGGTTAGATGAAGAGGGAGAATATTAAAGTGTCATTGCCTCGACTGGTTATCCTCTGCATATATTCTTCTGCAGATTCTTAGCTGTCTTGCCAAAATGAAATTGTCCCTGTTAGAAGAAAAATAAATGATTTCACTATAAAATCGCATTATAATATATTGATATGTATTGATTCTTGTCTGCTGTATTATTTAACATCACAATGAAGGATTGATACAATTTACAGCATTTCTAAGTTAACTCTTTATATAACCACAGCTACAACCAGTCAAGGCATATTACTATTGCCTTGAAGTTTAAGCCATTTAAATGGCCAGAGTTATTACCAAGGTCAAATAAACATGCAAGTAGAAATCATTTGTCAGATGCTTTCTGCTTCTCATGTACGCTTTAGAATTCCTGTTTTGAGACCTTGTTTGGATTTGTGTGCAGCAAGCTAAGGAAAAGCTGGAAATGAGGGAAAAATGTTACTGTCATGATGATTTTAAACCTATCCCACATCTAATAAATAGAATGTGGACACAATATTGATGTTCTCTGCAATTTGAACTCTGACTTTTTATAGAAAACCATGGACCTATAAACTCCTTGTCTGTATCTCCATTTCCTCAGCTAAAAAAAATGATGATAATATTATTTAACTGGTTTACAGGATGATATTATAATGTGACAGCTAATATACTTGCAGTACCCCATGGCAGCAGGGTTCGAACTAGGTGATCTTTAAGGTCCCTTCCAACCCAAACCATTCTATTTTCTGACCATCTTTGGCTACCCAGCTCAAATAACACAAAAACTATTTGTAGATGAATAAACTGAAAATAGCTTGTAATGCAGGTATAAATCAAGGCTTAAACTCAAGCAAACAAGCATTCTTAGGTGGTGAGGTTGTAGAATGGGAACCTAAGTCACTCAAACTGAAGTACAACTTGATAAATACTGTGCCACAATGTTAAACAAGATGCTAAGATAATTATTTTTCTTATTTTGAAAGTGAAGAGACTTTGAATGAAGCAGGTGAACCATGACAAATTACACTGAATTTCTCTCCCCCAATTACAGTGATTTGGAGAATCTGTCCTGAAAAATTTGGCCAAACACAATTCTGAAGAATCTGGATCTGTAAACACAGATTTCTTCCTGGCTTCTTCCCCAGCACAACCTTGTTTTGGCCTCTGGGCTACAGGGAAGTTTTGGCAGAACACAAATCCCAAGTCCTTTGTCTGTGGGACCACAGGCCATTTTGATTCCAGCTTCAGGGAAGCAACTGACCTTCCTTGTAACTACTTAGTGACATTTATGTCATGAATTTGCTGTGCTTTGTTGCAGTGTAACACCACAGCAAATATTTGGCTTCACTGAATCTGAACTATCTGAACCCAAGCTCTTTCACGACCAAACTTGATCATGGTTGTTTTGGTTTTTGTTGTACTGTTACATAAAATCCCTTTGCTATGGCTTAAGGAAAAGCCCCTGGAATAATTCATTGACAGATCAACACGAAGTTCACAGTGAGCAGCCGCTGAAATTTAACAGCCAAGTGCTTTTCTTTCTTTAAACCTAAAAGCAACTGCCTCTGCTTCCTAAATTATAGTTAGCCATAACTGATTTTTAAAAAGAAACATTGAGCAAATAATCATGTGAATCGAATGAAATATGCCAGGATCTGGATTCAGTCTTATCAAATTCCTTTATTTGATATAAAATAATGTCATTAGGAGCAGGTGCATCCTGACATGGGTTTTGTCTCTGCTAGCTCTCGATGCTTCCTTTTGGGTGACTGATATAAATATTAATTTAAGACATGCTGAGCATTAAGGAAAGAATGGGATATTCAGGAAACTCTAGTAGCAGTTGGCATCAGATGGTCTGAAGTTAAAAAGGGCTTGTGGCCAAGTGGATATAGCTATACACTATAACCAAAAGTAGAGAGTCAGTGATAATACATAAACTTAAGAAGACTGAAGAATCAAATTGGAGTCAGATGTATTTAGCACACTACATTCATATTTGGGAAAAGGATAAAACAAATGGTTCAAGACTAATTTTGTGGTCTTGCACATACCTATTAAGTCAAAACTTAGGAGACAGAAAATACTCTGGAATACTTAGTGTATAGAACAGAGTGATTTAAAAATTGGGGTTAAGACATGATTATCAAAAAGCCT
The DNA here is from genome assembly GCF_011004875.1 of Balearica regulorum gibbericeps. NCBI lineage: Eukaryota > Metazoa > Chordata > Aves > Gruiformes > Gruidae > Balearica > Balearica regulorum. The sequence continues at coordinate 21,229,228 of NC_046188.1, read as the reverse complement.
CAAGTTCCACTGAGAAGATCATTGTAAATTTTGGCTCCATGAGTACTTTGAAAAATCTAAACAATTCATGTTGATGTCTATTTGAGACCTGAGCTCTTTTGAAAATATGACCATTGACCTCAGTGGGACTACTTAACTGAATTAAGATATTTAACTCACCCTGGAAAAATGCAGTGTAATACACTTACAGAGAAACAAGACAGAACTTAAGCATTCAATATAAGAGCACAACCTTGCAAGGATAAAAGTCTGAGGAGATCTAGATAATGGGGACAGGAACAAAAATTAATGTTTGCAATGCTGTATAGAGGCTGAAAAACGTAGGGAAATCTGAGACTTTTTACAGAAAGACAATATATTGTAGACCCTCCTACAATATATTTTATTAATAATTACACTCTGTTTATAAACCATCTGACCTGGAAAAGCACTTAGGGTACTGAAAGCAGTCATAATGTCATGCTTGACTGACAAAGCCCTGAAGCCATTACATACACCTCTAACTCTTTGATGAAACCAGAGTTGTGCTGTTACCATGATAGATCACATTTTTAAACCAGTAAACAGTAAGGGCTGATGAATTAGACAGATAAGAGAGAGAAAGAAAGAGAGAGAGAGACGTGATTACCCAGAAAATCAAAAATATTTATTAGAAGATGCATGGAAAATTATTTTAGGTGCAAGTAGCCTTATTAAAAGCTGATTGGAGAATTAAAAAAAAATTAAAAAATGGCTAACTTCTTGTTTCTCATATCCTAACTCCTTCATGGGTGGCTTCTGGCAATACAGATCAAGTTCTAGTAATCAGTGACATGCGGATGAAAGACAATTAGGTAGAAGTATATTTGCCTTTCAGATTGATGTCAGTGATTCAAAAAAACTTAACTGTAATCCCTTATTTTCATGTTGCCTACTTGCATTCTGTTTGCTTAGTGTTTATCGCTTCTATTCAAACCAATTGCTGAGGTCTTTGATGCATTGGTTATCTTCCCTCCTCTATTTGTTTTTCATCCTTACTAAGAAGGGCTCAAGTCTTACCTTTGTCTTTCTGGAATAAAAAAAGAAAAAGATAATTAAAGGTTTATTTTTTTACAAAAAGACATTAAGTATCTTGGCTAGACTCAAGAACATAAGAGTGGGGAGTGAGATGAAATTGAGTGAAGGAAAATTTAGTTTGACTATCAGGATACAATTTCTATAATTGAAATTTATGTCTGCAGAAAAATTTCCCAGGGGACTCAATAGAAATAATGCAAAACTCATTTGAGTTATTTGTGGCTGAACTAAACTAGATGACCTAATAGCTATTCACCTCAAATTTATATGAGTTTATGAAGCTCTATTACATAGCCTTTCAAAACAAATATATCAATAGTATCTTTATCCAACACCTTTTTTTCTCAAAATGCTCACCAAACTGATAAACAGGAATTATTTCATTGATCAATGAAACACAACAGTTGTACAATGGTAAACAACTCTACGGAATTTTTGAATAAGACTTTAAAAGTATTCTCACAGATAAAAGAATGTGATTATTATTCAATCTGAAACATGGATAAGATACAACCGTTGCTACTGCTAATAACAGCAGATTTTCTTTTAACAAGTATTGCCTAATATTGTAAAAATAGTACAGGGGGTCAAAGCTTTCCTGCCTTATAAATGCAGCATAGTAACAAGAGAGTGCCATCCTGAAATACTTTGTTAAGTGCTGATATCAAAATAGGACACTAAATATCAAATCATTTGTCATGGTTCCAGTTGAACATAGATGCCCTTGGTCTTCTCATTTTCAATACTTTAGGGATATGCATTTTGATTAATTGAAGCAATCTGTGAGAATAACAAGGTAAGTCAGTATGATTACACAGCAAATTTCATATTGATAGGATTAAGATCAATTAAACCTATTAAGCTTGAGTCTATATTTAGTTTATTTTAAAAAATTTCTATATATTGTATTCAACTGTAAAAGAAGTTCCATATTTTTTATGGAGGTATAGTGGATTTATATGAGTGAAAAAAAAACCCACAACAACTCAAACATTTTTTAGTGTGTCACCATGTTTGGAAAAAAACCTCTATGGGAAAATACAGAGGTATTAAAAATATTTTTCTAATGGACCTTATTACTTGGAAAAGCAGGGCTGGGGTAAAAAAGTCATGTCGATTGTTCTGTCTGGAGGAGCTGTATTCCTGTATCGTGATGCAGAACTACATAACAGACCCCCAAATCCTTTGATATTAGATTGCAGCAACAAAAGATTCTGTGCAGACATCTTGTAAGAGACTCCTGCAGATGATGCAGCTCTAGATACTTCCTCAGCAGAAGCTGATTACATTGCAGGGTGTTGACCAAGCTGCATGTTGAGCTAGTCCTAATGCTTTGCCTATGCACTTTTTCATTGACTTGTGTGTGGGTTTGGCCTTTGCAGAGAGGCATCCTCTGAAGACCAAAATTAGATCTGAGAAAAAAGATTATCCTATGCATTCTTTAGCGACAGGATAGTAGTGCAGGTGCAATGTCAGTCTAGTCAGATGGAATAATTCTCTTGTTCTATTTTGATTTCTGTCATTCTTTTATTCGTCCTTGTTTGCTCTTTAACTTCCCAATCAGCAGAAAGTTTCAGCAGACAATTATAGTTGATACTTTGTGTTTAATATTTGTTACACTGTAGTTAATCATATTCCCATTAAAACACTATAATTAGATCCTGTCTAATTCTGTCTGCAGTTTTCTGTTGAAATTTCACCCTGTTTTCGTTCAAACTCAATTAGTTTATTGACATTCTCTGAGACTTTCATATATCCTGTGTGAGGGGCATTGAATGGATTATTATTTATGATCGCAATTTTCTCTGCCCAGGATGTGATTGGTTTTGTGACCCGTATTCCACAGGCGTAAGCCAGAGGTACAACAGTTTTTCCTCCTGCTAATTCATTTCTGCCTCTCATATGATAAGATAAATTATTCTCACATGGGATTAATTAGCTTGATATAATGGAAGTTTATTACACAGGCATCTTGGATAGAACGTGCAATACATTTTTACATCAGCTTTGTTGCCATGGAGGCAGAAGGCGTCACTTCCATCACTCCCTTTCTTTCATGAAAAGCATCCTGATTCTTTCAGTGGTACTTCCCTGTCATCTCACATCATATCCAAACTACATCTTCTCCTATTTTGCTCTGTTAAATCTCAGGTCACCATTCAGCATAGTAAAAGCTAAAATCTCAGGGGCTGTATCTACACTCATGTCCATACCATGTAATTAACTAACACATTTTGAACAATAATACTGTAGAAGGTATTATCGCTATTAACACTGGACTGCCAGCTATGTCAATAATCATCTTTTAGATAGTTGTCTATGCTGCAGGCAATGCCGTTGAAAATATACAGATCTACATGGCCTTGTCTATAGTGTTTGATTACGGGGTTTTTTTGCAGCTTTTGCATAATTGTTTTTTTAAATGGGTTTTGCAGTTGAAAAGTCATTATCGTTTTGCCAGTGAGGGATATGCAAGCTTATCTGTCTGCCTGTCTGCCCTAGAAAATCGCTGCATAATTCAGCAATATTTACTGGATATTAAAGCAGGATTTATAGGATTTTAAAGCAAGTTTAAGGCTAGAAACATTTTATTGAAAAGGTATTTTTCAAGTAGAACAGAAATTTATTAAAAAGCAGCTCAGGTACTTGAAAGGGTTTAATTATCTATTTGGTCACCATTTCAATTACACTGCTATCAAGCACCAGGCAAATAGGTTGGATGCAGCAAACATTTTGTAGCCACATGTACTCATATACTTTGTAAATTAAATCTAAGAAAATCCTGGAGTAATTGAATAGTCATTAGCATATCATGTTTCTTTATTGTCAGATATATAAAAATTACTTATGAGTAGGAATTACAAATGTGAACAGTACTGTATTTCATTTGCTCCTGTAGAAGTCATTGAATGTTTTAATATTCATTTCAGGGCAATCGGAGACCTACACTTCATGCTTTTGGAAATCCCATCTTACCCATATGATTTTTTGTTCTACTTTCAAATAGGTTTGGTTTTTGGTTGTGGGTTGGTTTTTTTTTTTTTTTTTTTTTTTTTTTTTATGTGTCATATCTCATTTTATATGGAGTGCTGATTCAATATCCTATCACTTGGTGCAGGACCTGTTCAGCAAGAGTTATTAAAATAGATATATATATATACTTATATTTAAACCCTTTTGATATTAGATACAGATTTTAGCTATCCCGCTGCAGCCCAGTGTCTGGTAGTTCTTATACCTGACCTCCTGCAGGGCAGCTCTGGTTCATCTGGCATTGTGCTTATGACAGTGAGCTTAACAACATGTGAAGAAAACAGCAATCCTGATTTTGAACTTGTGCAAATTACTTTTCACAGTACTACTTGTTTGGTCCCACTGCCTTTGATCGGTTGTGTTTACTGGATTCAGATTTGAACAAATCCGAAGATATGTGAGATATTTGGATTTGGATTGGGATACAGCTCACCCACCTGATACTCCTGCAAACAATATGCATACATAATTTCTGGTTTTCCTACGTCTCAAGATATTCAGTAAGTATATTTTGAGCCTTTGTGGGATACAGACAAGAGCTTCACCTCAGAGTAACTGCAGGAGGACTGTGAAGTTGTATTTTAAGTGTTCAGTATGTTATAGCTGATATTTCTGGAAACTTTGATAATAGGTAAAATTATAAATTGGCTTAAATCAGATCCATAGACCCAAAGGTCCCTAACTTTGGATATATTCAGAATTTGGAACTAGAGTTTTGTAAATGCCCTTCCTTTTGGAATAAACTAAGATAAAAAGAAAATCTAGACTCAGAAGTTTCTTACTGGACAGTGTTTAGTAAATGAAACCCATCTTCACAATAAAATCGATTTCTGGTAAAGATGGGTAGAAGGAATCTGAGAACAAGTTAAGCAAATTTTCCAACTGACACTTGAAATGTGACAAACAAAATTTAAAAAATCACATCACCATTCCTCTAGTCTAATCATGAGACAGAAGAACGCTGTATCTGTATTACAGTTATTATTATTACACATGTTGAAGGAGGTGAAGGGTTGTTCTACTTATTTTTCAAATTCTTGTCACACATTTCATGTGTGATATTAATGCATTAGCATCACTAGTCCCAGTAACACAATTCATTTACACGTGGCTGGGAGGTTTGCAAGTATAAGTGGTTGGGGAACTCTCTTGTGTCATTTTGTCACACATCACACGGCTCACTGGAAGTCCAGAGTGCAGCAGTGACGCGACGGGCACCTCACCAAGAGCAATTCCACCCACCTGCCAGTTCAAGTGCAACCACAGCATGAAGTAGTCAAGTTTCGTTGTCAGAATATTGGGAAGGGATGCAGAAACTGGAGAAGTGAAAAGTGAGTACTCTTAGAATATATTTGCCACCATGCCAATGATGCAGGGCTAGGAAAAAAATTACATTTATCCCTTAAACTCCATTGGCAGTAACAGTGAATGAAGCATTGAGGGTACCTCAGCTCTCAGCAGCAATCTTTTTTCAGCTCCTCCTACACAGTATCAAAAGTGACATTATGTATGAGGGAGGACGGGTAGCTGGAAGAATACCAGAGAGCCTCTATGGGGAAGAGTCAGGGAAGCAGAATCCATGCTTGTGCTTCTCTGCTGCACATGTGGAGTCCACATTTTTACAAAATGCTCTGTGCTGCAAATTCCTACAAGTCAGTCTCTGCAGATGGGAGATATGGGACAGAAAATAACCAGACAGTAGCAGAAAAGATAAACTTTCCTTTCTTTAACATTTTAAGCTAACATTCTAGGAAAGAAGATTAGTGGGTTGTTCTAAAGGATCCATACGTATTGGTTCTTTTTTCTGAGGGTTCTTTGTGTTTGCCTCTGCTTTTCAAATACAGTAATGTCTTGTACAGCTTCCTATTCTCCACATTAGAATGCCAGAAAATATATTGCTCCCTAATCAATAATTCTGTGATTTCTTTTCTTCTTCCTGAAATGGGAATAAATAAATAAAATTTCTTCCTGCATACATTTATCCATCAAGATTATTATTCAAAAGTCTTTGCTTAATAAAATCATAAAGTCCCATTCTGGTGCTCCAGATTAAATGTAATATAGTAATAATATATCTTTATTATTTTCTTATCTTTACTATCATAGAAATATCAGAATGGAAGGATCCTATGATGTCAGATATGGCACTCATCTGAGACAGAATCAATTATTTCTAAGCTATTTTTGGCCACATTTTATCTGTTCTGCTTTTAAAGATCCTAGTATCAAGATTTGTTAGTCCTCTGTTAGTCCAGCACTTAGCTATAATGAAAGTGAGAGCTTTCTTCATATGCAGTCTAGCTTTCTTTATACACAGCCTAAGTCTTTCTTCCTGAAAATTATGTTGATTACTTTTTTTATCCTCTGTGGTAGACATGGATAATGATTGACTACTATCTTTTGAATTATAATATATTACAGTTTCAAGCATTATCATACTTCAGTGTGTTTCTTTCTGGACTAAGCAAGTGTCTGTCAACTTTTCTTCCCCCCCCCCCCCCCCCCCCCCCCCCCCCTTAAAGATCATGTTTTCTACATTCTTAAACTGCTCTTTTTTGAATTCTATATTTTTGCTTCAGGTGAAGAGCACAATGCTGGAAACAATATTGTAACTGAGGCTGTACTTGGTCTGAGTAGAGAAAGATAATTATATGTAGTAGATGACTGACTTATTACATTTTCAGTCCTCTGTTATAAAATAACATTTGTGCTTTATTTACTTAATTTTATAAGAGCACCATTGCACTGACACATTTTACTTAAATTCCCATTTACTTTTTGCTAATGCCTAGCAATATTTTCCCATTAGTGTATTCTATTTTTCAGATATCCTTTTTTTAAGGATGTTGATTGTTTCTTCCTCAGTGTAGATACTTTGTGATTCCTCAATTGAATTTCCTCTTCTGTGTTTTAGAATCATTTATCACTTTATTGCTTTTTGGATTCCAGTCCCTGAATCTTACAATGAAAATTTTAGGTGCAATTTATTTTATTAATAAAGATTTTGAATAATATCACACTCGGAAAAGGCCTCTGTAGAATTCACCAATGACAGTAACTTCTTTCTTTTTTTTTTTTTTTTTGTCCCAAAAGACATCAAGAATAAATTTAATCGTGACCATAGCTTAATGCATCTAGCCTGTTTATGTTTCATTTACCCTACTAATTTCCTACTGTGTCTTATGCTTCTACCACTTTGTTGACTGTGTTAAGCATCTGATCATAATGATTGTTATGAAGACTAAACCAAAATGCCAAAGCGTTTCATTACTTCACTTTTAAACCTGTTTGAAAACTCTTCCTAGCGTTATCCTTTTACATGTGTTATTAATTGTGAGTTATTGTGCTCTTAACCTTTGTCATACTGGTCTATATTATTTTGTATTTACTCTAGGACGTATTTTCTGGTTTCTATTCTCCATACTGTTTTTTTCTTTTATTTAATTCATCTTCTGTCTTTAAGGACTGCTTGATGTGCCAAATTTATTTTCTTAGTACTATATTTATTCCAATGTGCAATAGTAAAAATAAAATAGAAACAAAAAGTAATTTTGAAACTAAAAGTGGAACCATCCTATTCTGAGAATATTTCAGAAGTCTGTATTTTCATTGTTACTTTTTGATCTTTTGGTTTGTTTGGTGTTTTTTTTAAATGAAATTTTGTGACACAGAAGTGTTTCTATTAAAAACAGTTTCATTTTTTTCACAATGTTTTGCAAGAAGAAAATGTTTCATAGGGTGCAGTCAAATCTAGTTGTTCCCTAAAAGAGTAGAATTTTAGCACAGCTTTAGCACAGCTTTAGAGGTTTTTTGTCTCCTGCTTTGTTTTTCAACTTCAGCTGCTCCTGCACCCTATTCAAATATAACTTAATATATCTTTTGCACACAAAATATATAGAAATATTTTATAGCATAAGAAGCACTAAAAACTAGATACAATTTGACTGAAAAAACAATGGCATGTCTTGGTTGTTTATTTATGCACTATAAAGATCTGTTTTAAAATAAGATGATATAGTTGAACTGCTAGTAAACAAAAGAATGTTATCAGGAGCTTGTAGCCTGCAGGCCTCTCTCCTAGTGGTTCCATTTGAGATGAGTATTGAAAATGTAGCATACAAAGTTATCTCAAAGTTATCTACCTGTTATGAGAGTTTAAATAATTAATTTTGTCAAATTGTCTGTAGAGCTTCTCATACACTGGGACTGGGAATCTAAATCATTTATTTATTTGAATTTTTGATGACTTAAAGAAGTTTCACACGTGTGAGAGCCTGGAGGTTTTCTTAAACAATGCATAGATGAAACTTTCTAAACAACCATGCATCAATTTTTCTAGCTTATATAGGGTAAAAAAATTAGTACCCAGACAAATATATGCATTTTAAAATGTGCCAATTATAATTTAGGACCTCTAAGGCAGGTTGCCCCAACCTCCCTTACAGTTGCTGTTGTGATGGTGTTGTCAGCAGGAAATGCATCTTTGGGTAGCTCTGGGTCAGTAAGGGTCTCCAAAGGTGATCTGAGAGGCGTAATTCAGTTTTATCCATGATAATAGGCTCCAGGTTAGTGTTATCTGAGGAGTAAATATTCCTCTTGTAAATTCATCAAATTCAAAACAGTCTTCGGCTGGTGAAGTTCAAGATGAAAATTTTGTTCCCTTTTTCTGGAGTTCACAAAGCCAGTAGTGCAGATGGGCTGCATGCCCCCATCTGTGGTCTGGCTACACCTGCAGGCCTGTATGCCATTACGGTAAGAATAGTCTTAGCAGGGATCCAGCGGTGTGAGTCCCTCGCAAAAAAGTCCTTCGGGCCAGTGTCTGCAGCCACTGATAGGAACATCACACTCAGTATATGCACGTGTAACCAGTGAGCGTCTGGGAGCTGTGATACCTGACATGGGAGTCCAATTCTCTGGTCACACTATCACAATTACTTTATATTCTGCTGGGCAGAGAATTTGGATAATGTCCTGAAGAACCACTGCCATGAGTGGTTTTCACCCGGCAGTCAACTAGGCGACAGGGGCAGAAGCAACTGTGACTATAACACACTTTAAATTAGGACAGCAACTCTTCAGTTACTCAGGAAAGGGTACTCAGCAGATACACGGTGAAATACAGCTCCAAAACAGCAACTAAGCTAGCAGCCGAGACCATTCTCTCACCTTCAGAGAATCATAGTTACTCCCACACCTTGTGCTCCTACTTCCCCAGAGATGCAAGGAGGACAGCAGAGAGTGAGTAAAAAGCAAGGATTTAATCTTCAGAACATGCCTGTAAAGTTTTACGGGAAGGCAAGAATCTGCTGAAATGAAATAGATCTCAAGGATCTTCTATGATTTGGGGCAGATGGATAGGAAGGATTAATTACCCTAAAGAACAGACTAATTGCCCATCCTATTAATTCATGAGCAACAAATCTCTTCTCATTATACAAAGTTGGAAAAAGTCCAAATTAAATAACACTTTATAGCATTATTAATGCTTTAGTGGGCATCTGATTTTACTTAATTTGTTTATTGTAAGAGGAATTTTCTGTAATGTCAGTCCAGGTGACAGAACTAGTAACTCTTTTTGGTAATGTTATATAATTTTCTGGTATTTTACAAAGGGGAATAACATACCTTGTTTTGTTTCTGAGGGAACTATCTGAGCTTTGATTATGGCACTTTTTATTAATTATTCTGGCAGAGAAAAATATTGCCAACATGAAGAACTAAAAATACAAGGATCATTCCTTAGAAGGTCATGAGACAAACCTTCACAAATCCCAATTGGTAGCTTTTATCTCTTTTCCAAAGAACATAAAAAGAAAGGTGAAATGCATATTATTGCAGGATTCAAAAGTGAACCTCTAAGAAAAACATCAGACTCATGTCAAGCTCAAAATAACAAGCAGCACAACAACAGTTCTGTGGCTAGGAATGTGTTTGCCTCATTTCTGTTCCTAAGAAGGCATTTTCCAGGATTGTTGATTACGCCATAAACGTGCTACTATGCATAAGTGTCATACGTCAGTTTTCATTTTCCTAAACTCCATTTCTCAGTCACATAAAACAGTGAAAGACATTTTTATTCCTTGTGAAAAAGGATAACCTTTTTTTCTCTGATGGACCCTTACCATAAATCTGTTCAAGCAAGTAAAATTAGTGGAAAAATGGTCTAAAATTAGTGTTATGACTCCTCATTTATTTTTGTGGAAATAATTTTTTTGAACACATACAAGCCCAAGAAATGGTATTATCCACATACACAAGCACCTCTTTTTGTCCCTATTTGTCCTTCTAAAAATTCAACAATTATCATTACTTTTTGAAATAAAATTAACTTGCTCTTATCTCTTTGATTAACTCAGCTCATATTCCTCATTAAATTGGAATTGCTTTGTCTAAAAGTATCAAGGGTGTGAGCTGACCTCAATTAGGTAGAAGCCAACGTGTCGCTGTTGGCCAGTTTTCCCTGTGTCAGTGGTACCCTGCCTCAGTCTCACAGCAGGTTCAACCCCTAGAGCAGCTCAACACGATGGTATTACTTGTACTGCTAGAAGAGTTACTCCCATGATAAGATGCCCAGAATATGGGTCATAGCTTTTGAAGGTTCAGGAGGTAAAGAAACATTCTGAAAATAGAAAAAAATAAAGTCTGTGTCTGGCCAACACCCCGCACAATTAAAGAAAACCTTCTCCATACAGAAAGCTGTATGAGCAAATACCTCAGAGCAAACAGCAGTAGAGAAACCAATTTTCATCTGCAAACAGAAAACACAAAATTTTATAATTATCTAAATTATTAACAGTTTTTTTGTTTGTTTGCAACTATTTCTTCTTTGCTAAACTCAGAGTAACATTGGATGCAGCGAAAAAGTTACTGCCTATATTCCCGGTTCCTCCACTGGATGATACATTTGTATGTTTGTGGCAACATTTTTTTATCATACCTGCATAACTCTGTAAATTTGAGGATAGTCAGCAAGATCTTGAGCATGCAACTAGTTACAAAATAAACTAGTTAGAAAATATAAGAAATTTCCACAGGTATTCTTTTGTTTGGTTGGGTTTTTTCTTGTCATGTTTGTGTTTGGTTTTTTTTAACTGAGGCTTGAACATATTATAAAGATTATGCATTATGCCATGGCATGCAGTGAGGATCTGGATGGCTGTCCACAAGCTCACCGATATGGGCATGCAAGTACTTTGAGTGAGAAAAGAAGCATGCAGGAGAAAGTTTTAAGGTATTTATAAGGCAATGGCCATAAAAGCTGAAAAGTCTCTCATTTAGTAGTACCTTGATAACCTATTCTGTTCTTTTGTACTATAAACTTCTGAAGCTTGCATTATACATATGCACATGAAAACCAAGTTTATTCCAAAATTCCAGCATTCTTTTTTTTTTTTTTTTTACTGCAAAAAAGCATTACGGCCACCACCAGTTCAAAGAATCAAGTATTTTTTTATATATTGAAGTTTTTATGATGTTGCAAAGTAAATGGAAAAAGAGACTAAATTAGTTGATTTAACTTATTCATTACATTTAGTTCACTGAGTTGGTCATGTTAGTGTGAGGTTTATAAATTTCTCCTGTTAAGCATCTCTACAAGCAAGGGTGAAAAGCAGAAAGGCTAACAGGTTTATACTGAATTCAAGGCAGCTCACAAAATTCCTCCTATCTTGATGCTCATTAACCTCACTTCCTAATCCTCTACCAAAAACTTCAGTCTCCATCTCTTTCCAGTGGAGATGTTTCTATTTGTTGATATATTTTCTTTTAGAAGTCTGAACTAGCAACACAATTATTCTTGCCACCATTGTGTGTGCCTTAAGAAAACATTATGTTTTGTATCTTCACAATTGTTTTCATCGTGAATTGCTTTGCCATGTGAAGTCAAGAAATCTTAGTGCTAGACAAGACCAAGGTAAACCCCTCTGCATCACTAGCATTTTTGTTTAATCCTCTTAAACATTATATATGCTAAAACTGTACTTGTACTTTTCCTCTCTTGATTTTCTCTCTGGCAAAAGTACTGTGATGTTTCTTGAGCTCCTTTAAAGCAAAACAAAAATAATTTAAAAAAAAAAAAACAAAAACAACAACCTTTTCTTGTGTCTCTAGTGCTCTGAAAACAACAGAAACTATCAGTTTTCACCCAAAGTGTTGAAATGAAACATTCTTTCATCCTGGGGTCAGTGCACGCATACTGGTACAATTCCATGCAAACCTCAGTCCAAAAGAGCTTATTTCCATGATCTGATCTGACCAAGTATTTGTCTGCCAGGAAAATTCATCATTACCAAGCTGAGATCTATGCCAAATGTATAGAACCACATATTACGGCACATTGCACATTTAAAGTGCTCCCTAGAAATAAAAGAACAAAGAGACAAAAACCTTGCTAATACTGCATACTGACTACAACAGGCAATTTCCTTTTAAGATTCATGCATGGTTTTAATTTTGGTGTTGGTTTGTAGTAGGGGTAGAAAGAAGTTTGACAACACTCTTTACTGTGTTAATTAAATACAGGTTTCCGCTAATGGGTTTTGAGTTGGCTACGTACAGTGTGGCAGTGCGGCAGTCTAACATTCCTTGCTATTGGATATGTGTGTGCCAGTTTCTGCGTTACACATTGTGTACAAGGCTTGAATTCTGGAAAAGGCAGGTGAAATCATACATCATTGAGTCTTTTAATTACTTATCCATTTTTGAATAATGAGGATAATCTTTTATTAAACCTCTAACCCAACATTTTCAAACTCAGATTCTCTTTTGTTTGGGATCTACAGTCTTCACTTAAACGTTTAACTTCAGATAGAATTTGAAAAAGTTGCCATTAACTCTAAAAATGCCTTTGTTCTCACCTAAACTTGCTCATAGCCATAATTACTCCCTGGATTAAATCTGTGGGCAGGAAGAGTAACCAAGAGCCAGAACTTGTCAGATAACAGCACTGCGATTTTAGTCCTCTTCACGCATGGTACAGATTCAGATTGTGGATTGACTCCTGTTCTGCCAGTGTATCCTCCATGTTACCGCCATTCCTGCACGACCATTATTTTTTCTAATCTTTTCGCCTTTTAATAAATTTTATTTTATCCTTCATAGTGCATTTGTCAGTCTGCCTTTTTTTAGCAGGCAATAGCCTTCTATCTATTACTGTCGTGCATTTTTTTGTCTTGGTTACCAAGGCCTACGGTTTATTTGTCTGGAGTTTCAAGAGAAAATGGTAGTCTGTCTTTCTGAATGCCTCTGATAAACAGCATTTTCTTTCTTTTTTCCACCAGACTTGACTAATTATGAATCAATGAGATGAGCAAGTATCATTCCTATAAAGCGTCAGTCAGAAGTAAGCCAGGGAATGAGATGAATGTCAAAGACAAAATTTCATAAGTTGTTCTTGTAATTTCTTGGTTCAAAAGAGGAAGAAATTTTGTGAGATAATTTACTTTCTTACAGGTTCTACAATCCAAATCCTGGCCTTCTCCTAAATCAGCCAAGATTTCAGACAGTTCTGATCTTGAATCCTTTGTGTTGGAAAAGATATGTAAAAAACCCTCAAAACTGTCAAGGTATGTTACAACCTAAGGATTGCTTCCAAAACTATCTAGAAGTCTAAAAGGGATTTGGTTTGAGTCTGAAGTTTGCCTTTTAAAAAAAACCTCCAATAAAATGCCTTGTACATCTATATCTCTATATACCATTGAAAGTATTTCAACTTCAGATTTTCTACAAAACAAAAAACCCTACCAATATCTCTCTCTTCACCTCCAATCATGTAATGTTGTATTGTCAGAAAACATGAAAGTATGCATTTCTTGGTTTGTTGTTCTTTGAGGAAAGTAAGATCCGTAGGGACAAAAAAAATCAGCTTTTCTTTCACTTATAAGTTAGTTTAATAAAAAATATTACTGCTTTCCTGAAAATCTTGTTCTCCCTAACAAACTTGTTCTATGGTTCCCCACAGCCTCCCCCTAAACTGATGTGTTATGGTCTAGACAAGTGGTCCGTGTGGTGGGTGGGGAACTGGCTGACAAGCTGCACCCAGAGGGTGGTGGTAAATAGCTTCTTTTCAAACTGTCAACCTGTCACAGGTGGGGTCCCCCAGGGATCAATATTGGGACAATTCTGTTTAACGTCTTCATAAGTGATCTGGATTACGGGATCAAGTGCACCCTGATGAAGTTTACAGATTATACCAAACTGAGTGAGGAAGTAGACACTTTGGAAGGGAGAGCCACCCTCCAGGAAGACCTGGATAGGCTGGAAGAGTGGGCTAACAAGAACCTGGTGAAGTTCAACAAGGACAACTGTAAGGTCTTGCACCTAGGGGTCCTGGTGAACAACAAGCTCAATATGAGTGAACAGTGTGCTAGAGCAGCAAAAAAAAAAAGCCAAAAGGATGCTGGGTTGCATCAACAAGGGCATCACCAGCAGAGATAAAATCATTATCCTGTTCTACTCAGAGCTTGTCAGGCCACACCTGCAATACTGTGTTCAGTTTTGGTCCCCACTATACAAAAAAGATGTGGACAGGCTGGAGAGGGTCCAGAGAAGGGCCACTAGGATGCTCAAAGGACTGGGAAGCCTGCCAAATGGGGAGATGCTGAGAGAATTGGGTTTCTTCAGCCTTGAGAAAAGAAAGTTTACGGGAGACCTCATCACTATGTTCCAGTACTTAAAGGGTGGCTACAAAGAGGTAGACTCCCTTTTTATAAGGAGTCACATGGAAAAGATGAGGGGTAATGGGTGCAAGTTACTCCTGGGGAGATTCCAATTGGATGCAAGAGGAAAATTTTTCACAATGAGAACAATCAGTCACTGGAATAATCTCCCCAGGGAAGTGGTGGATTCCCCAACATTGGACACTTTTAAGATTCGTCTGGATGGGGTGCTGAGCCATCTTGTCTACGCGGTGCTTTTGCATAGACGAAGCTTTTGCCAAGAAAGTTTGGACCAGATGATCCATGAGGTCCCTTCCAAGCTGGTGTTCTATGATAAAAAAGCCATGGAGCAACAGCTATTATATTTTCACTTTTATTTAATAAGACTTAAATTTGCAAGTACTAAATAATAATGTTACTGTTCCTTTTATAATAATTTATAAAATTACTCAAGGAACCTCTCAGCTCTCTACATTCAGGAGATATTCTGGCTGAAGTTAAACAGCATGAAGGGTGTTGAAGGCATCCTAATGGCAAGGAAAATCCAAAACAGTGTGGGAGAGATAGGAAGTTCTTAGACTAACTCCAAGCTATCCAAACAGCTATGCAGTGTGACCCACCCTGTGCCAAATACACACAGCAGCATGTGCAGCTTATCTCCACCGTGTGCAGAGCAGTCTGTGAGCCAACTGGTTGATGTACTGTAAGATGGAAGAGGACCCCGGGGTGAGGTGCAGAATTAAAATTACAGTTAAACAGCAATGGTTTTTTTGCTGCTGACTGCATTCCTTCCGTCTGTTGTTGTTTCTGGCTTTTAATTTTAAATATAGTTGCATTAACTTCTGATGAGATAATAGTTGGTCCATCTCCAGATAGTTACTCTGGGATGATATCTTCTGTTTCTGAATAGTTGACTCACAACTTTATTTTTTACAGAGGAATGTGAAGGATGGCAGATTACCAACTTGGTAACACATATTTCAGTCCAAGCTCTGATTTTTCTCCTTATTGATACAATTACTGAAGGAAACAAGGATTTAAATTACACACAGCTTGTTATGGAGAGTAAAAGCACCACTTGGTCTGGACTATTTATCTTTCTCATTTTGCTTGAGGCTGTGATGTGAAGAAGATAGGGGTCTTAGATTAGATTAGCTAGATGGGCCCATGTATACCACTCCCTCTAGAAGATTGACTGATTGTGCAGCTCAAGCTTTTTTATTGCAAGTGTATTCATCCTTGGTCTTCTTTTGTTATTTTTCATAATGTATCTATACTTTCTTTGTAAACTATATTTATATTTCCACAACAATACAATTAAAACAAAGGAGATTTTGTGGGGGAAGGAAGTTGAAATTAAGTTTCAGTCAAAAGATATGAGCTGTACAGCCTTGTACTGTTATTTCACCCACTTAATTTTGGCTATCTACAAGTTTGCTTCCTTATCTATTCTAGAACTCTAGGTGCCCTAAATAGGGAATGGAAACAAAAAAAAAAATCATCAAAGAGCAATTAATCTCAGTTAATTGTTACTTGTTTTTAAAACTAGATTAATTACCTTTGGATACAGAATTTTGAACAGTATTTAGTACAGGAAATGAGAACTAGTTGTTTAGACTAGATATCTAAATTTGAGATATCTAAAGTTAGAAAGAAAGAGTTTTATTAAGGTAGACCGAAGACCTCTCATTCATAAATAATATGCGAAATGGCAAGTTTTCTATATCCTGTTCTTCCAGATTTTAGAAAGATTTTTCCCTAAAATTGAACCAGAAATGTGGTGTCTATAGTTATAACACCTTTTGCAAGTCAGGTGATATTTCCTGCCCGTGTACACATAGTACTACTTGCAAATCTGAATGTGGAGGTCTAGACAGCTGTTGATTTTGAACACAGAGACCTGAAGCTCATTTTCTACTAAGCACCATTAAATGACCTTAGCCTTTATTTCCTATCAATCTGGATTCAAAGGAATCTGAAGTAAAAGTATTTATATTCCAGAGTTAAGCTCTTGGGCCTTCCTATTTCTCAGCCACATAATTGATTTACGTATTCATTGTGGATGCCAAATTAGATGAGTTTACATTCCTGGATAATTGTAAAATATGTGATCAACTGTTGAAGAAATTTGTTACCTGTAAACCAAAACAGATATTAATTAAACTCCTGGGAGACAAACACTAACCTCCCCCATCTGTCGCTAGCAGGAATATGCTGCCACGGTAGTACATCCAGCCAGACTATAGGCTTTCCTACCAGTAGCTATCACATCAAGGCCAGCTTTTCTCTTCCTAGGGGAAGGCTAATGAACAGAAAACCAGTCATTAAAATCCATGGGTTCTACCTACGAAAACATTTGCTAAAATCTGGCCTTTAGTTTTCTAAGGAGGGTTTTTCATCCCAGCTGTAAATTCCAGAGCGGCAGTTGTTGGTTAGTTGCAGAACATTTCCAAATTATCTATCTGGAGCAAGACTTGCCTTTAATTTCTTTTCCTATTTATGGGTGGTGAACTTTGGAGATGGAAACTCCATCTCCAAAAAGCTAAGGCTGCAGGTTCAAATATTGCTTTCAAGACTTCCAATTTTATTTTTTTAATCATTTTTTTTTATGATTTAACTTTTGTGAAATTGTTGAAGTAAAAAGACAATATTAGTTTGTCTTTAACATCAACAGAGGGTAAACAATGATACAGAGATACAAGTTAAAAATAAAGAGAATAGACACCTGTGACTTTTTTTACAGTTGAACTGCTGGATAGAATATGTATATATGTGGAAGCTCATTAAAAAGTTTTCTTCAAGAAAAAGGATATCACTCATTCTCAATGGCATAAATATCAGTCTATTTTTACCATCTTCTCTGACCAAACTAATGTCCTGTGGCATTCTGCCTAACTACAGGAAGAGGAAGAGTTAATTTAAGCAAGTGATCTAACCCCTTAAAGACAAGACTGAGCAGCAAGGAAGGGGAGAGCTTTTTCTGAAGGGTTCACTACCTGTCTATAAAACATGAATATGCAGATATTGCTCCCATTACATTTCTAATCTAATTTCTCACCTGCTTAAGCATATGGAAAGATACTGATCTGTTGAAAGAGACTCCTTTGCCTTGGTCCACAGAGATATTGATATTTAAATATTTTTTTCCTCTAATGCTTTTCTTGCTGCTTCAAATTTTGTGCATCTCCCGAAGAGATTCCAAGTCTAATTCAAAGAAAGGTCTGGTATAACATGAAAGATATTTCAATCCTTACATTTCATTGCAAAGGAAAGGGGGGAAAAAAACCCCAAAAACCCAAGCAAAAAAAAGAAATAAAAGTCTGAGGTAGATTAGAGGAGATTAATCAAGAACTACACAAAAACCTACCATTTGACAGCAGCTGAAGCCTAGATTTTAGCAAGTAGTAAATAAAACCTTTTCACAAACACTTCTTTGAATAAAACTTCTATCTACTTGAAAACCTTTATTCACTTTCATGTATAAAATATTTATAGAAATGTTCATTTCAGAAATATTGGCTACATAAAATAGAATTTTCTTGTTTGGAGGTCATCTAGTCATGGAGCAAAAACGTGTTACTGGCATGATACAAGTCTCTGTTCAGTGAGTCACCACCAGAGATATTTAAATAATTTATGAGCCAATCATAAATTGAAATTTATTTTCATAAAGTTTTGACACAAATTTATGAATGATGAAGTAACTCACTCTGATCAAAGGTAGATAAAGATCATTCAAGCTGCTGTAAAATTATGCCTGTGATTAAGGAAAGAAAAAACCAACAATGACTGCAGGAGTAAAATTAAATACTAGTTGGCAATTTTAATTACTGACTGCTAATCTCCCACTCAAACGATACACACAGTTAGGATCACATATAAGATAACACATTCAGGACACTTGTAAGTTCTGACGTGAATCAAAGTTTATCCTGAAAATAGTTTACTTATTTTATATAATTTTTCTAACAGAAAACTGCTCAGAACTTCACTACAGAGACAGTAAAAATTTTACTGGTTTTCAGCCTAAATGTATTCATGGCCAGTATTATTCATTTCTTCACTTTCTAACATTGCCTACTAGAGCTCTTTCCCATGGGACCAATAATATGCACTTTTCCCTCCATTTTACTAGAAACAAATGTTAAATTCCTCTAAACATTTTATGGAAAGAAGTTTGTCTTGCATCTACAATCTATTTCAAGAGAAAACAGTGCAACAAACATTAATCAGCTCCCCGTAGGTGAATAGCTAAAGAGAGACCAACAGGAATGTGGTGATTATATCCAATGCACTGTTGCTGTCACATGATTGAGACTGTACGCATCACAATGAGACTGCAGCATAGTAGGCAAGTGCCTTACCTGTCTTGATAAATCCAGGTCTTGTCACCTGTACAGGTGACAAAGTAGTACAACACTACAATTTTTTAAATTCCTGACCTTTCCTAAGGATGCCAGAGTACTTTGCAATGCCCAAACCATTTAAAATTAACAGAAACAGAGTAATCAATCAGCTTAAATAGACCATGCCACAGCCTCAAGTTAGTAATGTTGCCCACCAAAGATTATCTTGACTTAGAAATTATGTGTGAACAGTCTACTGGTCATCCCTTTGAGACCTTCTTTGCAATAGAGCTATGCATTTTTTAAAATCTAGTAAATAGCTCTAATTTCCATTGATACATAACAACCTGAAGAACTAAAAGAAGTTAGAGGGTAGGAGTAAAAATGAAAAGAGACACAGATAATTTCCCTGTCCATCAGGAGTATGTAAAATAATTGCAGCTCAGCTACTGAGTGTTCACGGAAGGCTGCATTTCATAGACTTCCTTTGGCAGGAAAGTATTTGGGACAAACCATGTTGTACCTAAGCACGAAGAACTGCTCACAGTCTTTAAGTAAGCAAAATTGGTTCATTTTGGCACTGTCCAAAGGCAGCTTCAGAGGCCTTTACATGAGCTGTCACGTTTCCCATGAGAGTAGATTCTCTAACTTTCTGGTCACAGCAAGACTCACTTGCATTGGACTATACAACTAAAATACCATGCTGATACCATTTTTGCAAATACGTAATTACTATCATATATATTTTCCATAATGTTATTAAAGTTCTTTCAAATACCCAGACAGTTAATTAAAGATAACACAATCAGGTGCTGTTTTCTTGTATATTCCTTTGATTAATATGATCTCAATGATCTCACATAATCAAAGCAGTGAATATTCCCTTGAACAAACTTTTTATATGAAATTTGCATCTATTCAATGCTCATAAATCAAAATAGTTTTCTGAAGTGGTTTGATATATAAAATTAATATAATGTTGAGCTTCTTTTCCCCTGTATTCAAAATAGCAGGGGGATTTGGCATCAAAAATATTCATGTATCTAACTTTAAATTTCATATAAAATCAGAAATTACAAAAACATGAATGTTTTTCATCATATTAAATGAGCATTCACATCAGTGAAACATACTCAAATAATAGTCTACTATTTTACCATCTTTGCCTCTTATTTATGAAGAGATAACAATTTCCTCCTAGTCAGTCATTTTCAAGTATTCTGACAACTAAATAGAATACATTTTTTATTATCACAATTTTTGTAGACAGTGTCGGTATTCACACTTTATTAAGCTGAGATTGGCCAGAGAAATCATATGGTCTTGTTTCTGTTCTGTGGGTGGATACATACAAAAGCATCGTTACGGTCATTGCGTGGTTTCTACAATTATTCACAGACGGGGATCTAGAAGCTGCCTTCCAGAAGCATTACAGCCAGTAAAATTCAAATTCAAAAGAAAATGAAAGTCCAAAGGGTGAGAGTATCACTAAGAAAACCACGTAAAAACCTCTTTCGAGTAGTACAAACTATATAAAAATAATGAATAGCATAGACCATGTAGGTGCTTGTAGCCTTTAGTGTTAATGGTGCAGAGAGAGTAAAAATTTAACACACCTCTCCTAACAGTAGAAGACATGTAGCAAATGTCTCAGAAAGCAGTGACTAGTGACTTATAGTATACAATTTTGCAGGAAATAAGATTTTCACCCTGAAAACAATCTTGTAGAAACGGAAGGAAATATTGATATATTCCAGAATAATGGCAAGAGAATCATTCTTGATGTGATTTAGGTTCAAATTTCTCCCCTTGTTAATATACAGACAAATCTCAAGAGAGATAAAGAGATCCTCTTCTGAAGAACATTAAAAATCCATCTCTGGTATGGGGGACTGAGATTAAGTCCTTGCTGAGTTAGACAAAACAAAGATTTCAAAAATGTTATCCCCTTCCAGGCTACTGACTAAACTGTCTAAACTGAACCAGATTATGTTTTTTCTGTTAACTTTAGAGAAAAACCCCCGTACCTTTCAGAACAGTCATGGCATTTCCTGCAAAGAAAGGTGTCTTTCAGGAATCACCATTTTCTGACAGCAAAATACGTTGTCAACATAACAACTTCAGTTATTAGTTTATCTCACTTTATTATTATTTACTTTAGTGACTTTATGATGGAGTTTTGTTTGTTCACTGGGGTTTTTTTGTTGGTTTTGTTTTGTTTTTTCCCCACAGTGATAATAAACCAGTGCTCCACTAAAATATGAGAAAATATGTTTTAATTTTTGGGTATTAAAGTTAAAAGACTAGATGGACCATTAGACTTTTCTGGCATTCTAGCACCTATTGTAGTGATAAAGCCTTGAGCTGATCATGACAGAAACAATATATAATAAAAAGGTGAGGCTTGCAAGGTAATCAACTTTGATTACTTTGTTCTAATTAGGTTAGCTATATGGAGCATTACACTGCTCAGTTATCTGCTCTGAGAGGAGGACTCCACAACGAGAGAAAACTGACAAACAAAAAACAATATACATCTTGCATTCAAAAAGCAGTTCCCAGGAACAGGTCTCAATTAAGCCAAATGAAGCCAGTCAAGAGACTGTGAAAGTGGAAATTAAATTCATAATTTAAGGAAAAGAGGTAAAGAAAGTTCAAAGAAGCAAGAAAGTAAATAGCAGTAATGAGAAAACTGTAATGAAAATTTAAAATTAGGAAAAGTCAATGTATTTTTTTGTAGTTTGCATGGAAACTGCATTTATCTCAATGGTTCTGGACTCGGCTCTGCTCCAGGGAAGGACTCACAGCACACTGTTCCTCAGTTTCTTCACCCATCACTAAATACAGCTTTTCAAAGGAAAAGAAATAACAGATTGCTTCCTCGAGGGCCCTGAAACGAAGGAGATGAATCTCTATGCTTTTCATCCTGTGTAGTGGTTTGTGTGCTGATTGAAGCAGACATGAGGAAATTGGACCAAATGGTGGTGTTAAATCCATTAACAAAATGACATGCCCTTGTGAAGAAAAAAACATCTCAGAACTTTAACAGTTTGTGCAAGGAAAAAATGTACAACCAGGACACTTAACTCCTTTGTGAGTTATTATCCTACTAAGTATTTGTTTAAAGTTTCACCATATGTAGAGATTTGGCACATGCTACAACTTGTGTTCTGAAGTTATTTAACAGGCATACTCTTAAAACATCTTATAATTGGAATGTTACCTATTTGATAAATAGATCTGATTTTAAAGGAAAAAAAAGCTATATTCTTTGACATGGATTTCTTTGTGAGCCATGGTATCTTAAATGCGTAGCATGTGGTCTTTTTTAACAGAAGCGATATTAAGGCACAGAAATGACTTCAACAGATCTCATTATTGAAACAAAATTAAAGAAAGACCTGAACCTCTCAGTGCATATACTTCCAGAATTATGTACAAAATTCTAGAAATCTATTTCTAGACTTAAAAGATATAGTTGCTGAGATGGGAAGAGGCTTGTAAATACTATAGATTGGCTCACAGTGGCTTATCTTCTCCAAAGCAGGAAATGTTCAGTGCTTGAGAGTATCAGCCATATGGAAACATTACCCGGAGTCTGACATCAGATTTGAAACTGCAACACTGAAGTCAAAGCAGAACAGATACTCTGTGGTGTGCTCCCTGGCCCACAACCTTTTGTAAGTAGTTAGTAAGACCCTGTGTGCTTGCTAAGCTGTGAGCTGGCGCATAGCCATGTGCTGCTGTGCCTTGGGGAGGGGGCTGCACATATTGACACCAAGGGAGTCACTAACGGCGCGCTGTACAAACGGACCCTGGGCTCTAAGGGTGGTCAAGTTGCTGTGAGTACTGTGCACACTCTCTACCAGCCCTGCAGTATGAACATTTTCAAAGAGAGCTATGCAATAAACAAATTTTGGAAAAAAAAAGCTTAAGATCTAGAAGCAAGAGAGAATAATGAGCTTTATGGGTGGGAGCAGGGTGGGGGTTAAAAAGTAGGGACATAGCATAAGAATGGTAGCTCCAGCATTCTTAAAAAGGGGTTGCCTCATCCTGCAAGAAAAGGTAAAAATACCACTTTGTGACTGGCAGACTGAGTCATGGTCCCCAAAGGACTCTTGCTGTGGTCTTTCCCACTGTAATTGCGATAACCCACTGTCATATCTGCTACAGTGGAAAGAGGCCCTGGTGCTTGACCACAGCATCATCCACTCCTGTGATCACTCTTGGCCACCATACTGTCAGCCGAAGAACCCTGCATAACTCACACCATTGGAAGACACCGCAGCACGGCTGCGGTTGGTGCATTGAGCGGCCGGTGTGGCGAGGAGAACTACGGCTGCTACAGCCACTTTTGCTGTGTAAGCAGTAGAGATGTATTGCTGAAGAGCTCCTCAGGCTTCCTGGAAGCTAAATCCAGCTTTGGTCAGAGGTAAGGACAGGAGATCTGCTATTCTTCTATCTGGTGCTCTAGCACCCTGCCAATGGTTTTTGTTAGAATTATGCTTGGGTGCTTTAGTTAGCATTTTTGAGAGATTTGAGGTTATTTTCAGCAGTTTCTCCAGAAAATGCACCTTGTTCCATTATGCTACCTTTCTGCCTATCTGTCCTTCACTAACAGTTTTGTATATTACTGACACTTGACAGAGACTTCACAAACAAATTGAATCCCTAAGAATTTAGTGAAAATACGCCACCAAGTAAAAGAGACACTGCCTCTCTCACTGATGGAAAGATTCCGCTACATAATATTATTGTAAGATACCAGAGAATCCATATGGGACAAAGATATCATAAATGAAAGCCACAGAAAAGGACACTCCTTTAGTTCAGCTACTCTTGGAGCTACTTGTTAGTGAGAAATTCTGGTTTGCAGTTAGGTCACGGTGGTGTAGAGAGAAGCAGAGACATTACATTTTGTAGGATTTCTCTTGAACTTGACACTTGACTGAACTGCACTTTTTGGCAACTAACAGTGTAAATGATCTCCTAACATGAGCTCACCCCATGCCGTCTCAGTCTTGTTACTAGCAATTGCCATTAAAGGGAATAAGGTGATTGCTGAGGCTGAGTGCAATGTGGTGTAAAACATTCTTGTTATTATAATGTTGGTTTTGAGGTTGCAGCTTAAGTCTTTGGCAGCGAGCCTGATGTGGTGCATAAACAGAATGTAGTATTCCTAGAAAACACAGAATGTCTGCTGTCAGAATCAGCCTATCAATACATGAACAAACATGAGGTAGGCATAATTCAAAAGCAACTTTTCATCTATGGTGCAGTAACACTGCAATATCCTACAGAATCTATGAAATAGTATAGCTGACAAAAAGAGGGACTTCACACAATGAAAGAGGGCTATTTCATTGCATTTACTATTTTCTAGTAGAAGGTATTATGTAGTAGAGGTATGATTGTGTTAAAGGTGATCTGCACAGTAACTTGTTTATGCACCCACATCTAAAACATATAATAACTGATGCTGGGAAAAGAGCAACACTAGCTGCAAAGAGGTACTTTCTCAGAAAGTTTTACAGTATCCATCAAAGACTCTCCAAGACTGAATCTTACAGGTCGTTCTTGCAGTTCAAAAATGTTCTTTCATACTGTATAGCCCTCGTACCTGTAGAACCAAAGGGAGTAAGCATATTGCTACTCTTTGCAGAGAGAGTGTATGATGATTTTGTTTTCCTACACAACCACAGTTAATTTTACCAGAGCAGTTTATTGTTGCCTTGCCTGTTATGTGAGTTCTGTCTTGGAGGCTTGGCATGCTCCACAGATCATCTGTACTGAAAAGCTTTTGTATACAGGAGATTAAGCTGGTGAGTCATGAATTATAGTCCCTCACTCCCAGTGTGATACGATTTCCAATTCTATCCAGAAAGTACAGTTTGAGATAGAAGAAACAATGCAAAAATGCATTCAAAAGGTGAGAAAATGTCCTCTTGATATCAAGTTAGACAGTGACTATAATTTCAGAAGAAAATAAAGAAATCACTACAGAAGGATTCAAAACCCCGTGGCAGTACCCATGTGTATAGTGCCATACAATTCTGAGCTGAGCCATTAGTACCAGCTTTGAAGCACAGTGCAAGCATTTAATGCATGCTGTTTTCAGTTAAGCATAAGAGGACCATTTTTATATATATATAAAAGAAATCCCATAGGTTTCCCTCAGCTATCATAAACCTTACTGACACAATCATATAATGAAACTTGTGGTAGTCCAGTGAATTTCATGCAGATGAAGCAGATAATACAGTATTCAGCCTTCACTAAGGAGATGCTCTTTTGGTATTTGGCAGTGTAGGTAGCATGCTGGGCAGCAACATCAGTCTGAATTTTCCTCAAGTCACATGAATCTCCAGTAGAACTAAGAGAATTTTACCTTTGCAACACACACATGCACACACACACACACACGACAGGAGTATGCAGATGGCTACAATTTTCTTATTGTCTGAAATTTGAATATAACATCAGGCAGCTATTTTGCAATAGTTTTCCAGGGTCTGGAGATAATTTATCAACCAAACTTCAAAGTCATCTTTAGACTTTCAATTCTGCTTTCTATTAAGTAGACAAATATGTAATAGTTTAAATGTACCAATTTTCCCTTTAAATAAAGATCATGCTGCTTTGAATCAATGCAGTTTCTGAAATTAGCTTTCATTTCTACCTTATTGTTTTTTAATCCTCTCACACATGCACAAACTCAGTAAGTTAAGTTTGCACATATTTAATTATTAGAGGGAGCTGTGTTATAGAGAGGTCAGCTGAAACTGATTGATGGAATGTTTGAAGGCTAGATCGCACCATTATAGCCACCGTGTTGAGAGGCAGTGTGCTTGCCATCCCAAAGTGGGGTCAAAGGCTCCCGGGAGAAAGAACCTCTCTCCAAGCTGATACTTTTTTTATTTCTCGTTGACCCAGTTCATTAAAAAAAAAAAAATGCAGCAATCCTGCACCTTTTCAGTACCGGTTTGGCTTAAGAACAGTAAGATAATATATGTCTCTTACCAAAAACAGACCTTGTTTTAGATTTCCTGTTCTCAAAGCTTTATTTAAGCCATGATATTTAGAAATCAAATTAATAACTTCAGTGAGAAAGATTAGGCCTTCCCATGAACGTTCATAGTGCTGTTTGAAATGCTGGTATTTTACACCAGGTAGTCTCCTGTGACCTGCTACTTTTAAGGGTTGCCACCTCACTATTTGCATTGTATGTATATGTATGTGTGTTCAAAAAAAAAAGCATTTAATATAGCTGAGCAAGTGATGTATTTAAAAGGAAGAGGGCTAAGGGAGTAGCAAGAAAATGAGTTTGCAAGCTAAATGATGGGATTTGCAGTTCCTTTGCTTTCAGTCACAAACAAGATATAAGTTTGCTATCTTACTTTCTAGATATGCACGACTGTCTTTGAAAAACTCAGCCCTGTGACTTTTCATTTATAACTGACAATCATTAGTGACTGACTGGTTAATTCTCTATCCAGACCTTAGAAAAGCTATTTAAGCTTTCAGGATATTTCATGCATTTGAGTATATTTATGTGAACAAATATTCTCATGGCAAAGAGTAGTTTTGTCTCAAAAAATCTGTGGATGTATATTTAGGAAGTCAAATGTGTATTATTAGGGTTTCATGACTTCATGGTAAATGGGATTGAATTAATATGTCCAAACATATCCCAAATCTACTGGATTAAAGTATGCTTTGTAGTAACAGACAATTGAAACAGTCTATCCAGTTTTTTATGTTCCAGGTTTGGTCGATGCAGTTTTTTTAGTCTAACTCCCAGAGCATTCTGATTTTTTAGCTACTGTTAATAGTGATCGTATAAGTATACATATCTTGGAGATAGATAGTCAGATTAGCTGACCTAGGCAGCTGAAAGCCAGGGATGAAGTCCACACCTGCCTACTCCTACTGACAATTGCATAGATTCTATCAGATTCCTTTTTTTTCCCCAGTATAAATGTAAAAATATAAGGTGTTGATATAAAAGTCAAGTTGCGTGTAACTTTTTAATATGCAGTAGCACAGAGGCTGGGTAATTGTCATATCTAAAGGAATGAGGTTTTAATATAATTCTTCAGTACAAGCTAACCACCTAAGAAATATGTTCCAGCAGAATTTTTGTATGACAATAGTATGGAGAGAAAAAAAATCCCTGCTGCTTCTGAAGAATAACTCTTGCTTAATTTAGCTAAAATTTCTCTGGACTTTTTTCCAGGTGCAATGAGAAGCGACAAGACCTAGTCTAGAAATCAAAAAAAAACCATGGACTGGCTTGGAATTAATTTTTTGTAATTAAGATCACAGCACCATTGTGTGGGGCCAGGAATAGACCCTTTCTATAACATAAAAGGTCTCCAAGCCCAGATAATTTGATTCTGACTACACATTTGGGAAGATTGATATGCCTCTATGGTAAAATGGTGTGTATTTGTGAATGGAAATAATATTAATAAAATATTTGAACCAGATATTCTAGATACAGCTGGTCCTAAAATACAAAAATTCTCTGTGAACCAAAGAGAACTCATTTGAAAAACATTCCTCAGTCATAGCTTGCATAGGGAAATAAAAATCATGCAAGGGTATCAAATGAGCTCTTTTTCTTTGTATCTTTCCATAAAATTTATCAGTTTAAACCATGACTACATCTTTTCCCCACACTTATCCCCCCTGCTCACCAATGGATCCCATTTAAAACTGGATAGAGGAATTTTCAAAAAATATTTAGATAAAGGCAGTATATCTTTCAACCTTAGAAAATGACAGGAAATTTTATTACCTCATAAAAATCACTGGTTAATACGTGAATCTAATTAGACCTCTGTTAGTTTTAACTTTCACTTTAAGTAGAAAAGAATGTTGAATTTCTACAACGAACAATGGAGAGTGCTTGAGCCATTTATGAAATCAGGCAACCTTAACTGCTTTTTATCACCACAGTGGCATGGCAGTCAAAATTTACATAACCTGGTCATAACACCTCACCACTGTCTGCTGATCTGCAACTTGCAGATCAGTAATTGTGACTGCAGCAAAATGATGCACACTTTTTTTTTTTTAACTTCTGGATTTTTCCTTGTCCTAGTGCCAGTAAAAATGTTGGGCAGCAGTATGCACCAAAATTTGGTCCTACCTAATAATTTCTGAGGTTGTTCTCCCTTCTCTGTTCTCCCTTAAGCAATGCTAATCAGTGTCCAAAAAAAAAAAAAAAAGAAAAAAAAGAAAGAAACTAGCTAAATATGGCAAATCAGAATGTGTGAAGAGAAATAATAAATTGTTTACCTTTTTTCCCTTCTCAAATGACAACAGAACAGAAAGCTAGATTTTTGATCTATATGCTGGATAGTGACTCCCTGAAAACTCAGTGCTTAGTTGGTGCACTGGCAATGCTGGCTAAGTTAAGAAATATACTTACAAGCTACAGGACTTGCATTTGGCATGCTAGCCCCACGTATTCAGATGGAACTCCTGGCTGCTTCTCTGAAGCCTTCCTGCTTGCTATCATCCCCATCTGACCTCCATGAGACTGCTGCTCCATTAGGAAACAGGTTTTGATTTCGAGGGAGATGCTCTACTCTCCAGATTCCAGTTCCGGGCTGAAGGAACGCCCTGAGCCAGCTGTAAAGCCGATGCAATGTATCTCACCTAGCCTATGGAAAGCCTGAAGGGAACCTGTACACCTCCGCTGAAGATTACTGTACAGGGGAACATATGCATTACATATATGTCATGGATATTAACCTTGCTGTTACTTTGACGGGACTTTCTATATGCCAGAGGACCTTTATTATTGGCTGAATATACATTCTTTTATGCCTCGTCACAAAAGTGCATAAACCAGATTAAATCAGCCCCGCAGAGTACAATGGTGTCAACAGTTACAGTGACTGTGAGTGAGGGGCTTAAGCAACAAAGTTATTTATACTTTCAGTAGGTCAAGCTGCCTTGTGCTCAGAATGAAATAGCACCATTTACCCAACGAAAAGAAACCATTCTAACATGGAAAAATTGTCTAAGAGGCTTTTAAAACTAAAGCAAACTACAGATACATACAATTATATACAAGCACTTGATAATGTCCTGTTAAAAAGTGCTTTAATGTATGTTTGGTTAATAATGAAATCTGTGCTAATACAGCAGAATTGGCTAACTAATAATTGCAGTTCTCTGTTTTTGCAGTCATTCTGCATTGAGATGTGTTTGCGTTCACCGTTCGATTTCTCAACATGGAATAATATCACGTGTATGTGGCCCAAGAAACACATTTGCTTGTCATGTATAACTCAACCTACTGATGTTTAAAAATGTAAAATAAACAAATGAATCATATCTGGTTAGGTCTGATAAGCCGTCACTTTTTTTTTTTAGTTAATTTTCTGCTTTTGTGGTTTTTCAAGAGAAACAGGTTCAGATCTGAGTTACAGAAATGAGTACTATTTTAGAAAGTACTGTTTGTTAACTACTTGCAATAGTCTACCAATTTGAGAACAATTTCCTACTTGTAAGCAAAAAAAGGAAGGCCATTCCAAAGCATTTGCAATGCCAAAACAGCGTTCGTGGACCTCCAGTTACACTTGCTATGGAAAAACTTGTAGACACTGATTGTACTGAAACCTGGCATAGATTCTCCAGATCAATAGCTCTCAACCTTTTTAGCACTTCTACAGTCCATGCAGTATTTTCATGTGCTTCACGTGGGGTTGACTTTACTGTGTCTAATCCCATTACGGAGTTGGGATGCAGCAGGTGCAGAGAAACACTGCCACCTTTTATAATCAGCCTGTATTCTGTGTGGATCTAGTCTTTTATGTCTACAGAAGAGATAATAATTCAGCACTCTGTTGGCCATGCAAAGCATAGCGATAAGGGTTGGGTTTTTTGCACTGACAACAAAGTATTTTATTTTTCTTTCATTTGACAGTGTCTGCTGTACCCATGTATGCATTTCTGTGTATGCATAAGAGAGCACACAGAACTCTAAGAGAATAATGAATTCTAATGTACCGTATCATTAAAACTGCATCTCTCAGACATGATGTCTGTTTCATATGCTTCAAAGCAGAACATAGTATAAACTTCAGTATCCCCTTTCACTTAGTTATACAGAATAAATGTGCATTAATTAACCAGTCCAGAAATGAAATTCATTCCACGGTGCTGTGGCCATGGACAATAGTTTTATAGCAAAGATTCATTCAACTTTCAAAAAAAACCAAAACCCACAAAAGGAAGGTGGATTACTCTTTGAATTAAGATTTTTCAACCTCATTTCAACCTCATAAGTAGCTCTAGAGATGTTTTTTCAAAAGAGGACTTTGTATATTCCATGCCACAGTCTCAACATACAGGATTTCAGACTTTTTTTCCATCTGGAGTAGAAAATGCCTCATGACCCTTAGCTCACCATAGTCACCAGAAATAATTTGAGAATCTAAAAGAACCCAGAGGGTTTGGTTTTGTTTTGTTTTTTTTTTTTTTTTTTATGTCCATTTATTAATATAACACTTGGAGAAAAAAAATTCAAACGTGTTTATAGATGGTATCAAAGTACCTGATATACAGATCTTCAGTTCTGCTGTCTGCTTTCCCAAGGGTACTACTGTGTTTCAGTTTTCACGCCTTGCCACTCATTGTCAGGCTCTCTTAAACTAACTAGAAAGGGTTTAGAGAGTGACAGCAGGCTGACAATAACACTCTCATTGCACATCTACAGCTATTTAAGAAGCTGATAAAGCTGCTGTTGTAACAACCTTATTACTCCTATGGTCATCAAATATGCAAAGTCTTGAAGGTTATTAAACTTACCCTAACTCTCCCGGGAAGTGTCTATTAAAAAATATTGTACTTGCTTTCTTCTTTCCTTTAGTAAAAAATCCTCAAAGAATTATTGGCTGGTTTGTTTTGGGTTTTTTTGTTGAGTTTTTAGGGTTTTGGGGGAGGGGGTTTGTTTTTTTTTTTTTTTGCTTGGCTGAAGGCATGCAGAACTTCTTTTAGGTAATGATTGATTTAATTTCTTTTCTAGACAGCGTGGGGAATTTTTATACTGAATATTCAGTAGCTGCATGCCTTCTCTATGCTTTTACCAAAGTCTAAAATTTCTTAAAAGCAACATAGAGTTATAATTGCTTAACAGTCAGTAAGTAGGCAGAAATACACTGAAGAAACATAAGCAAAAAGCTCAGACCTGACAAGAATCTGAGATTTTGATCTCTTTTAAAGTTGTTTATATCCATATAAATGAAAAATAATTCTGCAGATTTCAGTGGACTTTAGGTGACATAAGATCAGCATTAAAGAGTGTCTATAATATTTTGTTTAAAGTAACCAACTCCTGAACTGGAGCTAAAAGTAGGTGACCACTGAAAAGATCGTTCATTCCTTCAGCTTCACTGTTCATTAAGTAAAAGAATGTTTGGTTCCCACAAATATTTATGGCATGACTGGTCTTGAAATAGTCTTGTTATTCTCTGTTCAGGAAAGGATTTAGAGGATTTTTCCGGGTGTGCCCAGCCGAGTCCCCAGGTCAGTAATGATGCCACCCACAAAGTCCTTTCACCTTTGTGGAATCCAGTCAGCCAAGCTCAGGTTCTCTTCTGACCTAAAGAGCTGAAACCATGGGTATTGCCTCACTCTTGCCTGCACAAAGACGAAGGTTGCGTATTGCAATGGAAAGGCGTCTAGCAGCAGTCACAGCTTCACAGGCGTCATCTTATTTGTGGTGCTTTTAATAGGTAGAAGGAAAACCCTGGTGAGCAGTGGCAATCCTTAATATGAAACTTTTCCCTCCAGTTGTTCATGTCTTCAAAGAGAAGTTGATGATATGCTGTCCCCAAGATTAATTAAGCATAGTTTACATACTTCTGCATATTAAAAAAGGACTGTTGTACTTTTATTAGATATGGGCTCAGATCCTTATTCAAGTAAAAATGTATAAACATTTATATTTCAGATTTATGTACAAGCTTTTATTTTTCATACTTTATATTGTATATTTTTTGATGAGTATTCTGACCTTCAAAGCTGGAGTGGGAACCTATTTAGCCTTATGCTTAATCCAGTCTTTCCTACAGGTGAGCAGGAGTTATTTCTGGAACTGATCCTCCTGGCTTATTCATATACAATATGCTACGATATTTCCTATCCTCTCAAATGATTTTCCAGATTTTCTAGCCCTCCACAGTGTTTTAATGCTTTGTTGGCAAATCTTTCTCAGATGGCTCCTTATGTTTCTAACTCTTTAAAATAAAGAATTCCTTTTCTTGTAAAAATGATCCTGTATGTCCAGTGATATGTTATTTATAAAGATGCATCTTTTCAATTTTAACAGTAACATTAAGTTTGTTATCCTAGACTACCATGAACTAAACTGAAAGATACTTTATGCCTACTGATAATGCCTACAGAATTTCTGATGGCATATACAGTACTTGAGGCCTAATTCTAGTTAACTCATGCTAAAGTCAATGATAACTATATAGAAGACCAAAACAGTACACATAGTCCTCGTGCTATTATACTGAACTACAGCAGAAAAACATATCAAATAACCTTTTTTTTTTTTTTTGGGGGGGGGGAATATTGTGTAATGCATTTAAAATATGTAGTCCTTTATAATAACGTTGTTTTCTGATTGGTTTTGATTCTATATTCAGTTTAGCAGGCTTTGTAAACAAAATGTACATTGACTACAATGGCATGAAAAAACTCATCTATGCAATAGAAACAATTTGAAGTACCCTGGTGCATATCTTTGAAGACATATGACACTAGACACATCTTGGATGGATCAGCAAATTGTCAGTAGAACAACAGAAGTGGTCATATGGAGCCACTATCTTATCTGTTACTAGTTCAAATTTGGCTAAGTCATGTCTAATGGCTAAAATTTCATGACTATCTGATCCGATCTGGTCAAAGCCTTCCACATAATTTGTTGCTGATTGCAATCCAAGTCCCTGTGGAGCTGTGTCCAAGTCACAACACACATCACTCTAATTGACACTAAGTGTCACTTTCCTTGGCAGACGTGGATGGAAGGTCAAGGATTAACTACAGCATGGAGATTGAATTCCCTTCACAAGAAACAGTTCTGACAGAGGATACTTTGAATGCTGCAGCAAAGTCTTGTCTTTTGGATTTTGTGAAGGAATAGAGAATTTTTTTCAACAATACGTTGATGTTCAGCACAGGGTTCATCCAACAATAGATTAGATTTTAGGAGATAAAATAACCTGTCCACATATACCCAATGATGTCTTCTGATTTTGAATCACTGTTTTGCTAATGGAGATGCTTCACCAAAAACTGGTTTCTCAGTTGTTTGTTCCAAATATTTTCTCTGAAATACACCTTTATTCTTTTTTCTCATTACCAGAATCTGGGAAGTCACATTGTGGGGATTATCACAGTATGCTTACAGTAGTTTTTATACCTTTCCCTACACATGTATTATATTGAAGAGGTGTTACTGAATTTGATGATCCAATGCATATGTTTTCACATTCTTTACAAGTTCATATGTTTTGCAATTTACTTAATGATTAGCCAAGCTGTTAATATTTTCTCAAAGTAACATAAACTAAAGCATTAAGAAATCAGAAGTCAGGAATTATTACATATCATTAAAATTTTGACATTTTGAAATAAAAGACACAACTTCTTTTTATTATTATTCTCTTTATTTAGCTCTTAGAGTCTGTGCCTTTCTGAGATATTGGGTCATCTTTCCAAGTATTTTTTTCCTCTCTGTGAAGATCAGACATGAATTCATTATTTTCAATGAATAATGTGCCTGTGCCTGAAGAATGTAGCTAACTAGGAAATTGGCGATCACCAAATAAAATAATAAAAATTGCCATCTATTGCTTCCAAAGTTATAGTAAGGAACTACAGAAGCATTTTTTAACTGTTGGCTTTTTCTAACTGGCTACTTTTTGGTTGTTGGGTTTTAGGTTTGGGGTTTTTTTGTACTAGTGCAGAAAGGGAGAGAGTCTACCTGAGCTGACAGTTTTATAACTAAACAACAATTTTCATTGTTGATCTGTAAGCACCCTAGAGATTGAATTTTAGTGAATACCTCTTAAAAGCTAAACCCCAAATTCTTCACCTAGTTTTCTCAGAAATATTTTCTTTTTTGTGAAAATGTTTATACTCATTAAAACTGAAAAAGTTTGCAAGAATCTGTCAGTTTCATCAGCTCTTCCATGGAAACCTGTGGGCTTCCTATCAGCTCTCCTACTTGTTGGCTTCCTGTGTTGCACTGTGATGTGCTGCTTGCTAGGCAGGACACAGACTCTTCAAGACAGACAGCTGGTTCCCTGTGATTTTCAGCCAGAGCCCTCAGGACATCATTTCCAAATAAGTAGAAGAGGACAGCTGCTTGGTCTACAGGCAACTCAGGAAGGTTCTTTTTTTTTTTCTTTTTTTTTTTTTAATGGCAAAAAAGAAATGAGTTCCCACTGTTCCTAAACAAAATTTTAGAAGGGGAAGGTTTGAAAAGCTGAAGATTAATTTCAATCCAGAGGACTTTATGTTGACTTGAAGATTTTCTGTGCTACCGAGTGCCAGAAGATGAACATCCTTAAGACATCCCCAGAGACTTTCGAACATGTAATTCCAAATGTTTATCTTTTTCTAATGTACTTTATTATAGTCCTTTTTCACAGTACTGTCCAGAAGAAATAGCACTAGTTTGTTATTACATGCAGTTTGAAGTACAGTATCCTGTAATTTCAATAGACAAACTTTGTTGTATTACAAAATCTACTTTTTCAAGTATTTTTGTTTCTCGTCACTGTAATATCTCACTGCATAAGGTAGAGAAAGAGAGAAACCTTAGAATTCTCCATTTTTTGTATTACTTTCTATTTCTTCCCTTTTAACACCAGTCCCAACAGTCATTATTTTCCTTTTATGTTTGCACTCTTGCCATTTAAATTCCTGCAGTAAAAACTTTGATTCTGGGAAGGCACCTGGACACTTTCCTGTAAAGCATTTGTTTTCCTTGCTTTTTTTTGTTTGTTTGTTTTTTGGTTTTGTTTGGGGTTTTTTTTGATACCAGCAAACCCGTGCAATTTCAAACACCCTGTGGTCCATTAGTCTTGGGACATGCATGAATTCCACTCCATCTTTCTGGCTGGTTGAATGAGATTCCATGTGAGGAAATCTTCTCTCTAATTCCCACACTCAGGCAGAATGTGAAATGGGAGTTTGAGTTCTTCCTGGCCCATGCTGCTTATGCTGTTCTTCATAAATTCTGTTGTTATTTCTAGGCCAATTGTTGTAATTATGTTTTCATTGGCCTTCTTCATTTATGTTTTGTTTCCAGATAGTCCTCAATTTGGCGTGTTGGCTTAGCTTCTCATGTAAAAAGAGAATATCACACTCTTTTTTTCCCCTCAGCCAAATCTCCATAGGCTTCTTTATCAACGGATAGACCCCAAGAACCTACTCTTGGGATATTTCATATCTCAACTAATTCATTATGTGAGATCTAATTTTTCACTTCTAACCTAACAATTCATTGTTAGGTGCTGTGATATATTGACTTGGAATACACCATCAATGCGTTGTCAACATTTAATAAATTTAAATATATCTACATCTCAGTGTTGTACTCATGAACTCCCCTCAGTATGCCAACTTTCAATATGATGCTAAGGCTGCTTTGCATTACAGTGGGACAACAATATCCTACAGAAAGATAAGAAGGCTAGCTTTTGCAGAGTGTAGGTTTTCATGTGACAATATCCTGAGAAACATTAATGCTGTTCACTTGAAAGAAACCATTCCTCTAATTGACATCTGTGTCATTTCAAGGTTTTGTATGATTTTTTTCAGCTGCTGGCAAAACAGGAAGGGTTTCAGTTAGTTACAAGGTTTCTTTCAGCAGTTACTACAAGCCTGAAAATCCAAGATACAGGAAGGAGTAATTTTCATGTACTGATAATATTTTAACTCTCTTATTTTAAATGACCTTATAATCAGGTTAAAAAGTATTTTCTGGTTTTATGTTTAGCAATGGGCCTAAACCACAAGGTATTTCTTACTTTCTAGCTGGATTACTTCTTACAAATTCTACTCATTGGAATTTTCTACTCTTTTTTCAGCTCACGATTACAAATTTTTTTCCAATGTAAGTCCTCAGACCACACCCATGACATTTCTTTTGACTTCTTGCTGTGTAGCTTTGCTGTCTGCTGTTAAAACAGCTGACAAATTTGACTCCAGAGATACCCTTCAGTGATACATAAGGGAATGTTCCCACGAACTGGATTATGTTGAGTCAGTCTACTATAAACTTGATTCAAGAACTTGAATGTAAATCAAAACCTTTCCTACAGCATAACAACTTCATTCAAGAAATAGGTAAAATAAGGCAACTTTGTAATGATGTAACAGAATTGTTTGGGGGGATTTCTTACAAAATGTAAGTCATTAGGTCTGGCCAATATGTAAGTCACTAGTCATTTGGGCATAGGTCTGCCATACGTAATCTGCTTGTTCATCAGAAAAGATTCATTGTAGTCAGCTATTCTCAACTGTAAGATTTTTTTCATACCATATTTTTCTTAATCATATGCAGTGAACATCTTTGAAATATTTTTGTTGTTTCTGTGTAATCATTTATTCATTATGTGTTCTTGAAATTTATACATTCTTGTTCTTTAAGTATATAATTGGATTAGATGATCTCATGAGGTCCATCCTAAACTAGTCTGTGATATATTTATAAGGAAGTAGAGCAAAGTTCCTCATTTTGAAAACTGTTTGAGAAAGAGAGCTCAAAAATACTACCTACCTGTAGTTGTGGATCATATTGACAGAAAGGTGCAAGCGATACTTGCAATGTAGAACAATGCAGCCACAGTCAATGTGTTATACACACACAGTAATCCTGACCATGGAGAGAACTACGGTGATTTCTGAACATAACTAAATTGTGCCTGATGATTGAATTGCCCTGCAGTTCTATGGCTTTAAAAATGCAAACAGTACTGTGAGGAAAGAAACTATCCTAAAGCCAACTCTGCAATGTCCAAGGCCTTGCTTCCACTTGCTTATATGCATATAGTGAACTGGAGAATGAAACCCCAGGGGAGGACTGGTGGTCAGAAAACAGGAGAATTTGGGTCCAAACTCAACAGATGTCAAGGCTACCATTGACTCCAATAAACATTAGTTAAGAATTTGTGTGTTTGTGTTATCTACCTAGGGACATTAGTGCGTGACTGGTTTTTTACTTAACATTTTGTCTCCAGTATTTTTTCTTGCAGTTGAGGGATAACTAATGAAAAGCTAATAAATTCAGTTATGCACAGACATTATCTGGTGGAATGAGAAATGCTCCAATAAAATCATTTCTGTCAGTAAAACTCTACTGGTCTGAAATCTGAATTAACCTGTAGAGGAAATAACTGCAGTGAAACACAGCTAGTTGGAAAAATAATCTCAGAAGATTAATATTAAAGCATCCAAGATTTTATCAAAGGAACATTATTTAATCTTATTGATTGATTGATGTACCACAGCACATCAAATGGACAGAGAAATAGCATACAGAACAAACACCTTTTGTTACTTGGATATGTGAAGCATTTGCAATGGTACCCTCAAATACTGCACCACGAAGAGTTAAATGAAGAAAATCTGGTCAAGGTAGCATATTAAAGTACGGCCTTCTCTGGTAGGGAAAGCAATAGATCCATTAACATGACAGATTAATGTTCGAGTTAACATATCATTCCCACATATTCTGCCCTGTTTCTGTCTATGCATAAAGAACAGACATAGATTTATTGCTTCACTGGTCTTTGTCTGGAAGAAATGAATTCAACTAATCAGTAAAGTGAATGGACAGATACCTGTGTCTTACTGTTTGGCACAGATGAGTCCAGAGGCCATAGGCAGTTCTCTCTGCCTGTTCTCTTCCCCTGTGAATCTCATAAATGTTTCCTAGTTTCTAATTGTAACTGTTCATTAATTTTCTTCAGAGAAAGAATTCAAAAAGTGAGCTGAATCCTACTACACTTTTTCCAGCAAGGCTTCAAAAGTAGGAAAGCGCTATACATTTGGCCCAAAGTTTTCTATTTAGCTTATTTCTATGAGGCTTTTGACTGAACTTGGGAAATGGTTATGGAGTAAAATGTAATTACTGTTTCTGCACAGTAGAGCTAATATTTTAGTCAGACAAGATTGATAGAAAGCTTTTGGAAAATACTGCTATTCCCATTTTTCAGGTTGAAAGCTGAGGCAAAGAAAGATTAAATTACTTGCCCAGGAGGAATTCTGTAACACAGTCAAGAACAGATATATTTGGAAAATACTTTGCATATGTTTGTTTTCCTGCAGAACTGTATTTCTTCTCATTGTAAACTGAAAATGTTTTACTCTGCAACGTTGTACTACAAAGCACAATGCTGAAGCAGTTTTAATTGCAACCAATAATTATATTCCAGGGGACTGGAAGAATGAAGAAATTGTTACGCAGTGTGATTTCATTAAGACAGTTCTGGACCAAATTTTTGGATAATATAGATCAGTACAGCTCTACTGACATGAACAGATCTATCATGGCATTTCTAAACTGAGAGTAGGCCGAAATCTGACTATTGGGCAATACCGCACTGAACAATACACTAGAAAAGTTGTGTGTTTTGACAATAAGCCCTGTTTGGCTGATTGCATCTTCCTCAAGAATTTTGGACTCCTAACAATATGTTTCCCAAGGTATTTGTAGGAATTTAATCAGTTTCTACCCATAGGTGATAAAGTTTAAGATATCAGATGTTGACATAATAGAACATTAAAACCAAGAAAAACCTAAGAGAGACTGGGTATTTCACAATAAGTGATGACACGCTTTAAAACAAAACACACTATTTTTAATGACAAGATGATGAAAAGTACAAAACAAAATCCTGAAAAGTGAATGACAGCTCATTTGGGTACACTGTGACAGGTCAGTGTTCATGTCTTACAGCTTTTACAGTCCCTTTAAAAATAACTTCATTGTGACTTCCCTGTCAATTGATCATGAGGTCATTTTTAGGGTCAGGAAGGGATTGTTCCATCATCAAGTATATGTGTGTGCTCTTTAATTGTATGCCTAGTTGCGTACTAGAGAGAAGTACATTAAAGACAGCATTTATTAACTTAAAGAGTGATCTGTTATGTTAATGGCTTCACTTCTGGCCATGTGAAAGAGGATTATAAATTAATAAATCAAGGCAAATGTGTTCTCTTCTTAAAAAAAAAATGCAGCTAAGTATTTGGTGCCTACCCTTTATGGTTCCTATTAAAAGAATAGTCATTCCAGGCTGGCCATACCTGGATAACCTTTCTGGTATAAGAGTCAGCCAACTTCAATGTAAACTAAATGAATCTATTATTTGTACAAATTAAATTTAGAAATGTTTAGTTTGCTGAGATTTTAGAATGAAAGTATTTTCTAAAAAAGGTAGAGTTAACAAATGATTTCTAATGTTTCACTGCTTTAGAGATTCTTGTTCAGACAGTAAAGTGGACCTAAAAAAGAACCAGAGAGCAAGGCTGTCTTCATAAATCACAGTTAGTCTTGGATTGGGTTTTGGCAATCAAAAAGTAAAAACTGCAGCTAGCAATTCTCTTTCATTAGAGAATGATAAGCTTTCTTCTTCTTCTAACCAGAAATATTGTCGGTTAACTTAATTTAGCCAAAAAACATCATAGACCTGAAAAATAATGTGAAAAGGAACCACATTCAATAAAAATACTAGTTCAGGTACTTCACAGTGGAAGTTGACACAGAAAGCCTTTGGACACAAATTATTACTAGATATGAGACTACATCATACATATGGGCATTGGCAGACTGACCATTTTTAATAGAGAAGCTGGAGAGTCAAGTATTTTAGAATGCCTAGTAAGTATAGCTTGTGACTTAATGGGATAACATTTGTGATTTGTTCACTTAAATGTGCATATTTGCATGTAGCTTTGAGATATTTTGGAAAAATTATATGAAAGACTGAGGTTCATATGCGTAAGTGATTGACATGTAATTTTCATACAGCTAGAGAGGAACAAATGGAAATACTCTAGAACTTAGTATGGCTACTGAGTCTTTCTGTATAATGTTTCCCACTTATTCTCTTTCCCCCAAAAAATATATGACCCAGAATAGGAGGTTCTCCAAAGATTTTAAATGCCTCTTCAAAAAGGTAGCTCTACCTCACTACTCCACAAAAATCCACCACATCCTGAAAGAAAACCCCAGATCAAAATCCCAAGATAAACCCCACTCCTAGTATTGTCTCTAAACATCATGCAATACAGAAATATTTTAATATTGAAATTAGTAGCATTGCTGAGCCAAGCTGCCAAATTTTGTGAGTGTTTAAAATTTTAGTGTAGCTCACTCCCTGACCCTGGTCACTGGCCTGGGTCCAGGCCAAAGCTCCAGACCGTGTACCTTGGAAAGCTGACAATACTGCTGCAGCTCTGCACTTTGCATGTTGGGATTTTGATTTTTTTTTTTTTTTTAAACAAAAAGCAGCTAATTTAGGGGCAATTTAAGGCTAAATTTGATACATCTACACAATCTACAACTAGAATATAGAAATGACTGAAGAGCAAACACATCCCTAGAGAACAGAGTTAAGTTACGAGCTGGAGTTGGCAAATTTTTGATGCTATTTTTTTTCCCCATTGAAAAAATATTGGTACCCTGAGTGTGTATACTTTTCCCAGAAATACTTTTATTTCCTTCTATAATTCCACAAGAAAAAACTGGGGAGTTTTTATGTTTGGTTTTTTGGGGGGAAGGTTCTGGCCTAAAATAAGAAACAGAGCATCAATGACAATGGCTGGAGTGCAGAGGTTAGAATCATAAATTTTTGTTTTATGCCCTGCCTCTTCCTTTATGCTTACCTTTGTGAAACAGAACAAAACCAATTCCATGACTATCGTTTTAATCACGTTGAAATGGGCTGAATGCTTGACCACCGCAAGAAATAAAAATGCCACGTTTTCTCTCTTACCTTGTGAGACAGCATAGAACAAATAACATTATTCCCCTTATATATTCAGCATAAACTATTTCAGCACTGTGTTTTAGCTGAAAAATCTCATTGTAAAAGAGATGCATCTATTGGCTCTCTCCTCTCTTTTACTAGTTTAAGTAATTCAATTAAACACTAATAGATCTACCTGTTGCACTGTTTCTAAAAGAATGTTTTGAAAGTATTTGCACAGAAGTAATGATACTGAAAATGTCTCATATGTATAAACAGTTATGAATTTTACCTCATTGTCGTTGTTTAGCATTTTCTATTAATGTGCACAACAAATATATAGTCTTGCTGCTAGCCAGGCCTATATAACATTCCTGAATGCAGAACTGGTAGGCTTCTAGTGATTTAGTTCACCTGATCTATTCCTTTAGTAAGGATGGTTACAGCTCTAAACAAAATAATAACAATATACAGGAAGATTATTAAATTACTACACATCCACTTTCTTTCAGAAAGTTAATTTTTTTTTTCTTTTTTTGCTAAATGTATTTCCTGCTGATTACTACAAGTGATTTTCTAAGGCAAAGAACCCAACAAACATGGTGACATAACATGCTGGAAGAGCTGGGCTACAATATAAAACAATAATTAAGAAAATCTGGATGACTGGTATGGAACTGGCTGGTGGCTTCTGAAACTGACTCAAAGCAAATATTATCACTGTCCCTTGAAAACAATTTTGTTGGGAAAGGTGGAGATACATATATACAAACCTGTACAGGTCCACACAAACAGAATGGTTACTAAGCTTAGATTGTATAAATTAAGATCTTTGTCATCTTGACTCTTTTTAAGTCTAGTCTTTAGCCCCACTAGCATTTGAAAAAAAAAAAAAAATATCCCTACTGTTTAGGGGGAGGGAGGTGGGTGTTAGGCAATAAAACAGAATTGCTTTGTTGAAGATTGTTTTTTTCCATAATAGAGTTTACTCTGCCGGGCTACATCCACACAAAATTTTATATTGCAATTTTATTCATTTTTGTTTCCTAGTCAAAGCTGTTGTGTATTACTTGTGGGTATTGTCCAATAACAACTCATTTTATCTTAGAAATGTCCGCATTTCAAAGTGTCATATAGATGAATCCTGAACAAATAGTGCCAAAAAAAATTGAGCTTATGAAGGGAAGTTTTCTGCCTGAAAAGTCATTAATTCAGGTTTTATAATCCTAAACAATCATGGAAAGTTGAAAACTCTTTCCTAAGATAAACTTTAAAATTATGCTCCTAGAGAATGCATGCTATGGACCTGTGTATTAGCTTATACTCAATCTAGAATTAATGATTTATGCAAGCAATCAGAACTATTCACTGCAGTTTGAATTAGAACTATAAAATACTTTATAAATTAATATCAGAATGTAGAGTCTGATTCCCAGTATTATTCTTATTTTGAATAATAGTACACTGAAAAAATAAAATATTTAGGCATTCTGTGAGCTGAAAGATGGGCTTAGAAGTTTTAGTATGATTTCATTTAAAATATGATGTATGCATTTTAATAGATTTATTCAGCTCTTTGCAAATATGGTATGTCAAAATTAAACATGCAGTTTTCTATTATTACACTTTCATTGTGACTAATATTTGCTAGAAACAGAAATAGAACTAAATCTGAGAGTTGCATTCCTCTGTAGTTGGTACAACTGCATCTACAAATGCAGCTAATGAAGTATCTTAACCATTGAAGCTAGATTTGATATCTCCATACTTCTTAACATATTAAAAATTAAAAAAAAAAAAAAAAAAAACCACCAAAAAACCCAAAACCTTGAAAAGAAGGAGGAATTGGCCAGATATACAATGAGTGGAACTTCTAGAAAATGCCTACCAATAAGTTACATGCAACATGAGAAGTGCATATATTCCTACAGATGATCTCAAAAGAAAAAGAATCACATTTAGGTAAATATAAAACTCTACTATAGATCCTGATCTAAGAACTGGCCAAATAATTAATAGAGATTTATATCAATCAAAATATCATTTGATGTATTACACTGGACACTTTTTATAACTCTCTTTTTAATCTAAGAAAAGCTTCTTTGAATTGGTAGAAGCAACTTTTAAAAACTTTTTTCAAATCTCTTCTGAATCTTACAAGTATTTTTAATGTTAAAAAAGTTTTAAATAAAAAATTTCTTATACATATTTTCTTTAAATTTGCATATAGTTAAGGTATTAAAAAGAATGACTAATGATGAAAAATAATAATCACAAAAGTGATCTTTAAAAAAAAAAAAAGAACTTGTTCTGCCCAGAAGAAAGTTTTAGATAAAATAATTTATATCATGTTTAAGTGAAAGAATAGAAGTGTTAGGGAGGAATTTATCAACGTGTGTAAACATCTGATGGGAGACTGTAAAGAAGACTGAGCCAGGCTCTTCTCATTGATGTTCAGTGGCAGGACAAGAGGTAATGGGCATAAATTGAAATACAGAATATTCAATTTAAACATAAGAAAAATAATCTCTTTTTTTAAAGGTTGCGCAAAGAGGCTGTGTAGTCTACATCCTTAGAGGTATTCAAAACCTAGCTGGATATGGTCCTGAGCAACCTGCTTTGAGCAGAAGGATGGGACTGGGTACTCTCAAGAGGTCCCTTCCTGCCTCAACTGTTCTCTGATTCCATAAACTCCCCAGAAAAACTACAATCATTTTCCTTCTAGCTGAATACATTTATAAAAGAAAAGAATTATAAAAATTATATCTAGACAATTCTTACAGAAGCCAAGAAGGCATCCCTGCAGCTACCCTGCTACCAAAACCTTACCACATAAGCCCAATACAACTGCATACTAGCTAACAAAGACAACTTAATATCTCCTTAAAACTCCATGTGCCATATATAGGTAATTAGTATTTGTTTACTTTTGTTGTTGTTGCAATATTTAAAACCGTTCATAATACATGTGTTCATGCCCCAGAATGCTTATGATCTATGTAGAAAAGACATAAAGTAGAAATATTGTTGCCATCCCTAACAGTATGAAGAGCTGAAAGCTAGAGTCGTGAGGAGTGGTTGCAGAGACTAAGTTTCCACAGTGTCAGTGAGCTCCAAAAGGCATTTCTGAAATTCTCACTAAGTATTT
The DNA here is from genome assembly GCF_011004875.1 of Balearica regulorum gibbericeps. Classification (NCBI taxonomy): domain Eukaryota; kingdom Metazoa; phylum Chordata; class Aves; order Gruiformes; family Gruidae; genus Balearica; species Balearica regulorum. Next base: position 21,184,977 of record NC_046188.1, on the reverse strand, counting down.
AGTGTCTAAATTCTTATGAGAATCACCTAGAACACATGGAAGTCACAAGTATATATATTGGAACAGGAAAGCAACACTTTAAAGAGCATATTTGTACAGCTATTCAATGAGCCAGATTAAATAAAGATCTTAAATCTTCCCTTGTCCCCACAGCATGAGTCCTCTTGTTTCACCCACTTTGCAGCTGATCATATTTAGCTCTGTCTAATGCAAGACTCACAGTATTATCTAGGTCACTAGAAAAGCATTTTGCTTTTCATCACCTTTAAGAGCTGACAATTTATTTGTTGCTATAAGTAAGACCCCTGCTACTGTCAGGCTGGGGCTGAGCCACCCAGATCTGAACACCCACACCTACCCTACTCCCCTTCAGCTGCCTTTTTTAATAGTGGAGACACATAAGTGTTTTTGCAGTGTGATTCATGTCCTTATAGATGTGATTCATCTATATGTGGGTAGATGAATACACCATCCATAAAGAGTGACTGTTTTCCCCTATTTATAATAAAGAGAGATGAGTCTATACAGCTCAGAAGAAGCTATATGTATAGCAGGTGCCTAAAACCAGAAATAATGAATATACCTCTTTCAGCCTGCATCTGTGCTGCAAGCTTACTGCTTCCTCATGCTTACCTGAATTCAAATGCTAGTCCCATCTTCATGATCTTAGTGCCCTGGAAAGGCACAAACTTCTCCTCCCCCCAGAAAGTTTCCCATACCCTGGATGAAGCAGAAATGACAAAACAAGCCATCATCTCATTTCCTGTTGCCACCCTGTCCCCACAAGGCCAGGAAACCACCACCACAGTACACTGTACCACAGATTAAACGACGAGAAACTCATCACACCTATCAGCTGTCAAACCTGGAGTCTGTTGAGTCTGGCATCACATGATAGGCTTTACTTAATTAGATACACATTTGTGTTAATTACACATTTGCAGTTACGTAGCATTTAATTACTATCTCCAATCGTTTGGCTATTGCCGAGTTCATTAACAGAATGATTAGTGTGTCTCTTGACAAAAGCTGACTTGTTACAGGTTTCTTTCTTGTCTATTAGATCATATAGAAATGAGTTTTCAGATTCCTGCATTGATTTTGGAATGTTTATTGTCACAAACATTGATTAATATACAATTTAGTGGTAACTATACTCATCTATCTTGGCAGTCTATTTTTTTCTTTTCCAGTTTATTTTTACAAAATAATATTTCCATGAAAATGGTTTCTTTTATTTCATAAAATAGGCCTGAACTTGCTACTTCTGTTTCCCACTAAATTTTCTGTTCTTAATAAACTAGTCTAGTGTAAGAAAGAGTCTGAAATCCAGCAGAACCAACAGCTTCAAAATCCTTACAATGCCAGACTCTAAAAGAAGTGCTTGGTAATTTTCCAGTGGAAATGTTTGAGGATATATATTAGGGAACGTATTGGTTTCTCTAAGTCTCCATCTGCTCCAAAAGTTTTATTTTAATTTTCCCTCAAAGATACCTTACCAACATTTTTCCTGTTATCTCTTTGGCTTTCAGCAGCCTTCTCTGGTCTTTTTCATTAATGGAAACATATGGCCACACAATAAAATAAATATGCATCTTGCTTTTTTGCATTTTAAGCCCTGGAAAACTCCCCAATCCGCATACTTCAAGTCTTTCTCTGGCCTTGTCACACTGGTCTGTCATTAGAGTAATAGTTTCTATTGTATCAGTCATTATATAAAAAATTCCATAAATATTTTTCTTCATTTAATCAAAAAGAAGGTTGTTACATTCACCAGCTTCATTTTCTTCTTTCTTTTTTAAATGGACATATTTTCTGCAATGTTGTCCAAATTAAAGTTTGTTAGGAACATGTGCCCTCACAACATTTTCCTATTTATACATTTGTCTTTTTCCCCCCCCCTCCTCCTTTCTCATTCCCTCTCTAAAATAGGTTTCTCTTGTTTTCTATCAGCTATTACACAACAACTGAAGCTGCTGACATTTAGTCTTAACTTTTAGCCAAACTTTCTTTTATCCCCCTGGGAAGAAAAATCTAACTTTCCACATTATTCTTTCATAAAGGTTGAGATGTTACTCTGACTCCAGGTAAATGACTCAAATCTGCCCAGACAGCCCAACTCATTCTGCTTTTCCCTTCAGGAAACTTTTTGAATCTGCATCCTGTACAATTCCTTGATAACAGGCATATGGCCAACACAATATCCTCTGGAAAATGCCTGCTCTACTTCAAAGCATGTTCTCCCTTAGATTCACAAAACTGTAACTTCCTGAAAAATCCTCTGCCTTCTGCATGGGCCTGATGGGAAGGGCTTTCAACATCTACACTTCCTCTTCTATAGGGAGTACCCAAACAGGGACAAGTCTAGCTTCTGAAATTGTAGATACCATTGTTACTGGTATAAAGCTCCCTTGTCTGCGGGTGAGGGGAGAGGGGGCAAACTTCACGTTGCAATTTGTTCATGCATTAGAGTCAGCACACAGCAGCAGCCTACCAGAAGTATCCCAGTTGTAGTGCATTTGTGTGATTGGGAAGGTTAGAAGTAAAGAATTAAATTCTAAACATGTTTAATAAGGCTGTGCTTTTTTGCAATTGATAGAAGCAAACCAACTTATATTGAGATCCAAATTAATTGAATTGCAAAAGTCTAAGTATTATGTGTTAACATACAAGGTTATCCTGCAGGCTTTTATGTTGAGTATTGATAGCCGAAATCTCATGGTGGAAAATGGCACATTTAATACAAACTTCTGTCTTGCTTTGGGTAAAGTACAAATCAGAGAACCTGTTGAAAAAATATCAATTATACAAGGACCATGTTTTAATGTGACATGAGAGTGTGTGTTTAGCACATGCTGAAATACCAGTCTGGGCTGAGGGTCCAGATGAAGCATTTTATAGATCCTGTCTGTGCCTCCACCTGGGTTTCACTTCTGCAGAAACCAGGGCACACAGGATGGGGCAAGCGGCACAAATCCAAGCCTCACCCTGATGGGAGAGGAGGAGGCAGGATGGCTGGGAGCCCAGAAGCTCTCCTTGGTCTCACAGTTTTCACATAGCCCAAGTGAGACAATACATAAATGCAAAAAGTGAACTCCAACAAAAGGACTATGTCACCTTCTTGCGCCACAGAGAAAATTAAAAAAATAAACAATACAATACACTTTTAGCGACTGTCAGTGATAGGAAGAAACTACCATATTACAGTTTTTTGTCATTATATAAGGTGCCTTCAGCCACAGTGCACAACAGTGTTTCATGACATGCTCTTCCCATTTGGTTCTTTACTGAGGTGTGAATATTTTCATTGATGTTGTGCAGTCATTTGCATTAGTATTTATGGGCCCTTTTTATTCTGAAAGGTGAATCGTTACACATTTCTGACATATCTGAAGAAAATAGACGTATAATCCTCTAACGCAGAAGGGGAAATGTCAGAATCAAGTTACATCCCTTACAAGCTGCCAGCATGAGTTCATAGGGACACTGAGCCAGATTCTACTATCTTTACACCAGACTAATCATAAAGCATTGGCTAAAACATGTGAGAGATTAAAATTAAGTGAATATTCACACTAAGGGAAGTATTAACTTTCAACATCTAAGTTTAGGTTCCTCCAGAAAGCCGTTCAGAGATCCTATGTTAACCTGTTGCAGGTGGTAAATCACAAGAGGAGCCACACTTTCTCCCTTGACTGTAGCGGGAGCTCAGTGACGAGTAACCTAAGGTGTGGTTATATGGTCACTTGAAGTCTGCATAAATCTCCACAGCCGTGAAGATGGACAGACAGTCTGTGCATCTTCCCACACATATTTCGGAAATCCACATCTGAGATGGCTAGAGAGTAAACAGACCAAAGCGGGCAGGGGGGAAGTAAAGATTTAAAGATTAGTTTTTAGCTGCGCCAGTTCCTGGATCGCATTCTGAGACCAAGTATCTGCATGAAAGCTCCTGCTGACAGAAGGGAAGAAGTGAGAAATATCCAAGGATAAGAGGGAGGAGAGGACTGCCTTTTTGGACAGTACCATGGGTTTACATTCTAGTAAAGTGAATGTGTAAGAGGAGCTTAATTTACTTATAGGCAGTATTTAGCATTGAGACATCCTAATAATGTACATCTCGATGGAACTGATATAAACTTCCAAAGGATACAGGACAACGCTGGTGTTTCATTACATTTAGGGAGTACTGCCAAATCTTTGTACTTGATAAAAGACTTCCACCTGAAACACAGGCATATTCATGATATAAACCAACCTTGCTCCTGCCTGAATTATCAAAACACTTCAGGAGAAGAAGTGTTTCTGTAACTGAAAAGAGATGTGCCAAAGGGTATATGAATTGCTGCAGCTTTTGTGACCCAGTGTATGTGAAAGGTATTCAGATGTTACAGAGCAGGAAAGCAGTTTAACCACTCAGATGATATAGTATTTGCTTTATAAGTATTCCTCTGCTTTTGAAGGCGTGACTCACAAAACATGTCCCAATGTAAGAAAGCATCTCACAAGCTGTACCTTGTATTCGATAGTGCTTTACAGATGTCACCAGGCTTGCCTCTGTTGTGCTCAGTTTGCGATTTTTGTGGTTGAAAGCAACTTCAGAGCATTTTTTTTTGTTACATGTTGATGTTAAACCAGGCCACTAGTCTACTGTGTTCACAACACTTAGAAGGTTCTCAGACTAGTACTTTAAATTCAGAAAATAAATATCAGAAACCTGCAGGACAGAATCATGCCTTGAATTTGGACTATCCCTGTTTAGTTCAAGTACCGTACTACTCCTGCTGCCACAAGGAACTAGCATTAATACCCATCTCTACACAGATAAAAAATAGATATTTTGGAGAAATTTTTCAGGGTGAGAAAAAACCCAACACAATAATAAGTGAAGGTCAATACAAGTGGTTTATGTAAGTTGTTTTGCTGAGGGCTGAATATGAGAAATCATATTTACATGGTATGAGGAAAATATGAGTTTAGTCCTGTTCATCTGTCCCCAAGTTCAACACCAGAATATAGAACTTTAATACATATATTATGATTATGTATTGTTTATTTTGCACTGTTTTTTACTGTTTCAGGAAAAATCTGGGCCATGCAGTCCTTAACAATAATGAGCTCATGGTTAAAAATTGCTCCAGTCTCAAACATAGCTGAAGAATTTTCATAGAAAGCTGAAGAATTTTTTATTATCCTCAGCATTATGATTTCATCATTTAGAACCAAATTCTTATGTTCTTACCTTTTTCACCTTATTCCCTTTTATTCCCATTACAGAAAGTGTATTTTTTTTTTCTTCCTGAGGGATTAAGTTTTAAAACCAACTGCTTGAGTTGGCCTATTAATAATAATGTAAATGTTCACCCAGTAATGGAAGAATAAAACATTAGCCCCTTCGCATTTCCCTCAGAGAGCTCAGCAGTCCTAATTTTGTATTTGTACCCTGAATTCTTGTGCTGGTTTGATTTTTAGCATCCAGTGACTTTGCTATATTCAGCCTCTTCTGCTTCACTTAGTGCTGAATTCCATTTATTTCATTTATGGTAACATCTAAATCAAGTTTTAAATTGATGTAGCACTCTAAGCTAATGGCTATTTTCAGTATTTCTTTATTCTGTGTTTATATAAACTTAAAACAAACACAGTTTAAATTCATGTAAGTGGAAGAAGCATAAAATAGCTATATGACAGATAGAGAGTATGAAACCAAATAAACCTTTAGAATAATTAAGTGTTCCTGCTGAAATATGCTGTTATTGTAGGAAGTGGAATGTTAAATCACTTTAGAAATCCTTAGAGGTGAATTTGCTCAGAGCTATTACAAAGCCAGAGTAAAACACACACACATGTGCTCACACACACACACAGAGGTTATTTTACAGCATCTGTTAATAACCCAAGAACTACCCACAAAGAGTAAAATAAAACACTATTACCAAGAAACTGTGATTACCATATAATAAGAACATAGGTGTCCACAATCAAAACGCACCCTCTAAATATAAAATTATTTAAAAATGCACATAAACAAAGAGGCCTATCCAAATTCTGTCAAGACCAAAACCTGAAACTGTTTGAAGCCTTAAACTTCCAGGCTGTCTATTGCTCAGTACAGAGTCTCCTCCACTGCTTTTGAAATCCTTAAGGTATGTGGCTACTCATGGATTTCTGTTTTTTTTTTTTTTTCAGGTCTTGCATTGAAAACCTGAGGGTTAGGTATCTGGCCAATTCAGAGGTTTATGGGAGGTGGAGGGACAGAAGGGTGTGATGGAGGGAGGGAGGGAGAGAGAGAAAGGGAGAGACAAAAGAGGGAAGAACAAGAGGAAGGAAAAAAGGAAGGGGAAGGGAGAGAAGAAGGAGAGAGAAACTTGAACAGCCTTACAACTGTAGGACTCCGGTTAAAATAACAAGGTCACCACCTGACACGTCCTAGTGGGGTGTTATTTGTGAATTTATTTTTTGCTTCTGCTTCCTTGTTCCAGTCTTGGCAGACCAAAATGCAGATTATTCATAAATAATCTGAAAGGAGATTATGCAGACCGTTAGATTATCCTGTCATTAGCCTATATCTCTGTGTGCCATTAACAAACAACTATAAGCAGCATCTCTGTGGATACTTGAACTGTGTGCTTATGTTTTTCAGTATAATATATACAAAATAAGAACTCTATGTGATGAGTGAAAGATTTAACAAAGAATAAGCAGCACATTATTGAACATATTTTCAGAGAATACTTATGTCTGCTAAACATTCAGGAAATTTTAAGCTTTCATATTTATATCAATTTCAAAAAGCTACCTAATCAACTGAGAATAAAATAGAAACAACTGCAGAATCTAAACTAATTGCTAGTCAGTTATTTAGTCATGTCAAGTCAAGAAGCTATTTTATCCAGTAGTCTTTGTGATTCTAAAATAGCAACATGTCTGTGTATTGCCTATGAGCAAAATTAGTGTGGTGAGTTGACTCTGCAGGACGCCAGGTGCCCACCAAAGCTGCTCCTCAGCTGGACAGGGGAGAGAAAATATAACGAAAGGCTCTTGGGTCAAGGTAAGGACAGGGAGAGATCAGTCATCAATTACTGTCATGGGCAAAACAGACCCAACTCAGGAAAATTAATTTAATTTATTACCAATCAATCAGCGTAAGATAATGAGAAATAAACCTAAATCTTAAAAACACCTTCCCCCCACCGCTCTCTTCTTCCTCCTTTCTTCACTCCTGAATTCCCTCCCTCCTCCCCACCAGCGGCACAGGGGGATGGGGAATGGGGGTTGTGGTCAGTTCATCACACGTTGTCTCTACTGCTCCTTCCTCCTTAGAGGAAGGACTCCTCAGCCTGCTCCAGCATGGGGTCTCTCCCACGGGGTGCAGACCTTCATGAGCAGACTGCTCCCATGTGGGTCCCCCACGGGGTCACAAGTCCTGCCAGCAAACCTGCTCCAGCGTGGGCTCCTCTCTCCACGGGTCCACAGGTCCTGCCAGGAGCTTGCTCCAGCACAGGCTTCCCATGGGGTCACAGCCTGCTTCAGATGCTTCCACCTGCTCCAGTATGGGGTCTTCCACAGGCTGCAGGTGGATATCTGCTCCACTATCAAGCTCTATGGACTGCAGAGGGACAGCCTGCTTCACCATGGTCTTCTCCATGGGCTGCAGAGGGATCTCTGCTCCAGCACCTGGAGCACCTCCTCACTGACCTTGGTGTCTGCAGAGCTCCAATTTCACTCCTCTGCTACTGTTTTCTCAGCAGTTTCTTCCTCCTTCTTAAGTATGTTATCCAGGAGGTGTTACCACCATCACTGAAGGGCTCGGCCTTTGCCAGCAGCAGGTCCATCTTGGAGCTGGCTGGGACCGGCTCTTTCAATCATAGGGAAAGCTTCTGGGAGCTTCTCACAGAAGCCACCTCTGTAACCTCCCTGCTGCCAAAACCTTGCCATGCAAACCCAATACAATTAGGTAACTAAAAATGGAGTCCTGCCACTGGCTAACTTCATGAAAGTGGTGTATGAGCAAGGGTTTCTACTACTTCACTGAAACAGAGTTAAGAGCCTCCCTCAGCTCTGCACTCACAGATGTGAGACAGGTGCCTCCATCAGCCCTTCCCTTGAATACATAAAAAACGGTACTCCAGTTCAACTGATAGTTACAAAACTCAGTGAAGGTCAGGGCTGAAGTCCTATCTGTGCTTGTTTGAGCTTTTACTGGCATCAACTATGATCATCCTATACCACCAGACTACAACAAGAAATGGACTGTCTGCATACTTCTTGTTGAAGATGACTCGTAGGACAGCATGATTAATAATTGTTCTGTGGTCCAGTGACAGGAAAGCTCATCAAAGATATAGAGGACAGTTTTAATTACTTTCCCTTATGAATATTTAATAATGAATATCTATTTATATATCATGGAGCAACTCCAATGGGTATGATGCCAATCCAGAATTACTAAGGAGTTAGAGCACTTTGGAGCACAAGACAGAGATTTCTGTCCAGGTTGTGGGTCTGTTTAGGCAGTAAAGAGACTGAGTCTTCATCTTTCCTATGCTTGTGAGGACAGAGGTCACTAAACTGTAAGCTGTTTTGTGGCATATACGATACAATCATCTTGCTTTGACCAAAAATGTCATATTTGCTGAAATTTAGTAAGTTAATATGTTCTGACCAAATAAAGTTAGTTTAGAAAATAACCGACCATCTCATTTCATCTATCATAGCAGGATCATTTCTTTTCTTGTATTTCCATCATGTTTGCTAAGTATTTTCTGTTAAGAGCTCTTTGGTTGAACACTGGTATTTCCTTCCCAAACGTACATTCGAGTTTGTGTTTTCCTTGGGGAACAGGAGGAGTCTGCATTTGGAATTGGGCATTGAAATAAACAGATATATTACAATGCTTATAAATTGCCATCGGATTAAATATACACTAGTTTACATTACATTTAAACACTTTATACCATATTTGCTGTGAGAGGGAAATGAGCTTATGACCCTTAAAACCTGTCTAATTTCCTACGATTTATGTTTAACGGATGGAGAATAATGGAAGCTACTCCAAGAGGAGACATTAAGAGAAGCTTTTCCTGTCAAGGTGGATATGCAATTGTTCAGGGCAGGCGCTTCAAAATTAAAATAGGTTTCTGTTTTTTCCCCCAGTGTTTTAAGCCAATTTGCTGCCATTTGGCATGGTATTTAACCCTTTTGTTAATGAGACTGAGCTTTGCTTTCCATTTGACTCCAGTTCCCTTCCCATAAAGAAACAAAGTGCCACAGTTATAATATTAATTACGCCTTAGGGGTTTTTGACAATGCAATTGTACTTAAGATGCTGTCAGGAAGATTAAGACCCTATCTGATGCTGACTTCAACATTTTATGATCTTACAACCTGGCTTCTTGATGAAAGTCAAAGCAAAGTATTCCTGAAGTAGGCTTTATAGAAAAGCATTCCTACATTCAATATTCAGGGTTCATATCATTGAAATTTATTATCATGTTTGAAGTGATTGCTTCAGCTACTTCACAGCACTTTGTAGGGAATGATGTATCTGATATAGATATAGAAAGAACACAGATCTATTACCTGGTGGGAATATCCATTTGGTCTAGAGAGAGTGTTTGACAACTTTTGTAGGTGCATATGTGAAGGGCTTGGTATTTTCTTAGTAAGCACACCCTACGTTACCATTCTTGTAGAATGGTAAGTATAGTGATTTTTGTATATGACAGACTATTTCTGTTTTTAGGCTCATTGGTTGCTAATTCTTAGTCACGGAGCAAGTCTCTAATAGTCATTCCAAGAATATATTATCTATCAATGATACAAACCCATTTTCCTGGTGGGTTCCTATTAACTGTGTTGCATGCTTCCCTAGCACTGGGGCTGCATCATTCTCACAGGGCAGGTTTTGGCAATGTGTACAGGGAGCATAAGTATGACCAGGTGTGCCTATTTATTCTGTTACCAAAACCCCATCCTGCTTCCTGTCCATAAGCAGAGTGCCTTGTACGTCATTGTCAGAGACAGGGAGGCCAACAAGAAAGAGGAATAAATGTCATTCTATTACAACCTAGCTTGACTGTTATTAATTGTATGTAGTCAACACCAACAATATGATCATTTTTATACCACATAAAAATGTTAGGAAAATTTCAAACATGAGCAGGAATGGAATGGAATAAAAACAAAATAAAAAGTGTCTTGTTTGTTTTAAACTGGGTTTGCTGCTCTCACATAGTTCAGCAAAATCTGATCCAACGATGCTTGATTGGGGTTTTAAACCTGGTCATACAGCCCTGTTTCTTCTGTTTGATGCAAGTGCCCGATTTGTTTTGCTGGTCACAAATCTCACTTGCCTTTCTTGGAAGGGCCTTGTGATCACAGAATCATAAAGTTAGCCTCTGGAGGTCCAGACAAGGTCAGCTATGAGATCAAACCAGGTAACTTAGGGCTTTATTTAGTAATGTCTTGAAAACCTCCAGGGACAGAGACTACACAACCTCTCTGGGCAACCTGTTACCTACATGTTATTGATAGGATAATGGGTTGGTGTCTACCTCAGTTCACACTGCAGGCCTTTTAGCATTCCCCAGTTATTATCTAAGAATTACACTTGCATATTACTCTGCAACCAAGTCATGGACGTAAGGTGAGGGTAGAGTGTCACCTCCAAGTTTGAAATGCAATATAACCACTTGCATAGATCTGTAGTGGAACACAAAACCTAGTGAAGACAGTATCCTGGTTTCAGCTAGGGTAGAGATAATTTTCACAAGGAGCTGGGATGGGACACAGCCAGGACAGGTGACTCAAACTAGCCAAAGGGGTATTCCATGCCATATGAGGTCATGCTTGGCATAAAAGGGAGCTAGTCAGAGAGGGGCGAGGCAGCTCCGGGGCAGTCTGAGTGTGGGCTGAGCGTCCGGTTGGTTATTGGGTCAGTAAATCGCATTGTATTAACACCCGTTTTGAATATTCTAAGTACTGTTGTTGCTATTTTTTTTGCTGTCCCAGTAAACTGTTCTTATCCCAATCCACAAGGTTTACCTTTGCCTTTCCATTCTCTCCCCCATCCCGCCGGGGAAAGGAGTGAGCAAGCAGCCACGTGGTGCTTAGCTGCCGGCTGGGGCTGAACCACGACAGTCCTTTTCACAGGCACAGCACCTGTCAATCTGTTTTCCCTCTCCCCCCCCGAGGGTGCTGCCTACTATCGAGCAGCGTTTGGTAGATACTGGCCAGGGCCCAGCACAGTGCAGTAAGTTGTTCTTCTTTGGAATAGCCACAGCATTTTCCTTTCAAATATCTATCACTTTATCAGGGTCCTGTAGTTGTTCGGGAGTGAATTTCCAAACCATTGGAGGTGAGAAGGACTCTAGATACCTGCCCATATTCTCCCACATGCCATGTCACCCATGACTATCCAGCCTCGGGGCAGATCTCTGTGTAGTATTCCTAAAAAAACTTTTTGTAACACCAAACAAGACTTGGGACACATTCACGAGGCATAGGAATAGGAGCGTGCTGGCTTGAACATTCCAAGGTTATTGAAAATTCTCAAAAGCTGCTGTAACCAGCCAAAAGGGAAACGTGGAGGTGAAAGAGTGGGAGAAAGTATCCCCCCTTCCCCCACCTTCCTCATAGATTGTGTGCGATTATTGATCGATTCTGAGAGATGTCGTCCAAGGTATGGGCATGACAGCAATGCCACATACAAATACCAGCTTAACCTCACGACCAGTGATGTTACCTCATCATAAGTCTATATTACACACTACAGCAGAATGAGAATCCTGACCCCTGTCCCAGAGGTGATAAACCGCGCTGCAAGGAATACATAGAGCAAGTACGGGTTTACATACCACAGCCGTGTGAACAAACAAAACATCATTGTGACCAGAGACTATTTGAATATTATAATAAATGCTTATAACAACTTTGTTTTAGCATGCTCTGGTCAGACCTGTCGTCATCTCAACCCTTTGAACCCCACGTTGGGCACCAAAAAGGACTGTCCTGCTTCAGCCCCAGCCGGCATCTTTAATGGGAGTTCAGACAGTAGCTTGAATGGGGACAAAACTGAGCTGAGAAAGCATAAACACTAAAGAGGTTTTAAGCTGAAACTCATCTGTGATTTGAATCTACTCTCCAGTAACTGCAACAAGAAGGTTTTTTTATTGTGAGATACTTATTTGATCATAAATATGGACAGAGTCCAGGATTCTTCTGTTTGTGCTACAGATTTTATTTATTTCAAAGCCACTTTTAGTGGTTAGTAAGGTATGTTAAAAAAAACCCAAAAACCACAACAACAAAACAAACAAACAAACCACACCCACCCACCCCCCAAACCCAGAAAATACAGTGTTAGGCTCACATGGGAACTTCCTAAGAATAAACATTGTGCCTTTCCCTAGGCTTTTAGAGCCCCCAGTTTATGAATACATTGGTTTATTTTCTGATTTTATTTTTTTTTTGGTTGGGTTTATTTGTTGGAAGAGAGGAGTGCTTTGTAATAGATAATTCAACTAGACAATTGGTAAACATTTTAAAAGCTAAAAAAATCATTCTTAAACATTTAATCTGTTTTAAATTTCTGTAAAGAATCTATTTATATTTATAAGCTCTTTCCAGAGAGTGGTTTGAGATTGTTGCAACTTTTGTGGTTGATTTACATCAGTTAAGTCAACCACATTCCATTAGCAGCACATGACAGCAGTGCAAGAGGACCATGAATAATAATTACTATTAGGTAACTTAATACTTCTGCATACTCATGCACTTAGTGATTTCTACATTCTGATGCCACCTGTATAATCTGCCTATTTTGAATGACCAGAAGGGTGTGTGGAATTTCCTTAACATGGGAATCTTGATCAGTTTATCTCTTCCAGATGTAAACCCCTATAAAGATATGTGAAAGTGTAAAAATATCAGCTTGATTGTCCTGAAATTTAAAATTGGAAGTTATTATAGCTTTGATAGAGTTATATAATATAACAGATGTCTCAATCTAAATATTCACACTTATGTACCTGAGTAAAGAAGATAAAGGGGTCACTCATTATAATAGTGTACTTTTGATACAACGTAAAGACAATGGATAGCATTATTACATATGACAGAGCATGTGTGAGCTGAGATCAGTCTGCACTGACACATGTGCAGAAAGGCTTAATTTTATTTCCTAATGAAGAGATTTAAGGATAGGTCCAAAACCGGTCTAAACTGTCAAACTACCTGTTCAAACTCTGACTATATTCATCAGCTAAGCAGCTGCCCTCTACAAGGTATTCTTGCCTTTGTCAACAAATTCTATATTCTTACCCATAGCGATAGACCGGCCAATTCCTTAAAGTCAATCTGCAAATGATTCAATTCCAGCTCATGGGAAGGGTTTAATCTCCTGTTGCAAAAAACGCCTTAAGAACCTGGCTAATAAAATACTACATAAGTGTACAAACCACTTTTTTCATTCCCACATATGGACAATGATTTAACATTTGAAGAATTCATTCAGAGTTAAAATGAAGGATGGAGACCACACTGGGGGAGAAAGGAATGTGGCCACTCCTTTCTGTCTTAAGCAGCCAGTTACAGACATGCAAAGGGACCCAAAAGTGACTGAAAAAATAGTGTAAATTTACCACATTTTCCATTGACAGAATGCAAGACATTATAAGAGATTTAAAGCAGGAAAGAGTCAAACCCTCTGTCTCTTCCCATCCTTTTTCATTCTTCCCTCCCCCATACTTGCAGGTACCTGCTCCAGGCAGGACTCTTCTATCCCATCTCTAATTAATACTTTACCTAATCTTCTTGTAATACTGCTAATTGTTCACAAACAGGCGATTTAATCAATATTCTGCTAACAGGCGAAGCTTTATTCTCTCCACTATTTTGTGCTTTGACACAGGGAGAACTGAGGCAACTGTGTCCCAATTGCTTTGTTTCCATGTAATTTAACAGCAAGACATTATTTTCTCATAAGAGGTGCTTTGAATTTTTACTACTAATGAATAAATTAACTAAAAAGGTTAATCTGCCTACATGTTTATGAAACATTATGCAAATTGCTCTCAAAAAGGTTTAATGGTAATTGAAAGCAATTGAAAACCATGGTACATTTCACTCAATTTTAACTTTTTTTCTTTAAAGTATACAAATTGCACTCATTTTAAATTTTACAGATGTGTAGGGCAAGAGATCATTTTTATAAATTTAAAGTAAAAGGAGCTTTCTTATAAATTTTCAGCTTTCCAGATTTCCAAGGTTATGGGGATTCAACTGAAAGTAAACGAATGAATTGTGAAGGATGCGTATGGTTTAACATTTTAGTTACTAAAGCAATAATATTTTTAACACACATTAAAGAAATTGGCAAAATGTTTGTCATATCAGGTTTTTTACCGAGATGGTGTAAGATCTAATATCCACTCCAGAGTAGTGTGTGTTCATAAGGGCTCAATCTTGCAGCTGTGATGCATGCACTAAACTCAAGGTTCATGCCTTGAATGAGATGGCAACTCTTTAACACTTAAGTCACTCAGTTTCCATGGCTCTGTTCTAAATTCAACGAGGGAATACATTAGATCTGGTCTCAGGGAGATGAGACGTGTTTAGAAGCACAAAGTAAGCCCCAAATTCTGCCTTTATTAACAACTAGTCTTGTCCCTTCAGTTGAAAAAGAATAGAAGCACAAGGAGAGAGGGAAGGGACAGAAAGAAATGTAGCAGAATTTGGTCCTATAGACGTTTGTAAAAGACAATCATGGGAAAAAAAATAGGTCTATACATAAAGGTTTGTATTCTAAAAAAACAGGAAAAAAGAGCTACTTCTCTAACTGTGAAATGTGATAGTCCCATGGCTTAGGAAATATTTATTTGCAGTCAAGTCACTTGCATTTATTTCATCGCTGTGTTCCCTCCTTTTGCTGGATTGCAAAACAATCTGGATAGTTGTTATATGAGAGAATTAGATGCATTTGTGAAAGAAAAGAATAACCTTACCTGGGAAATTAATGCTTGACTAACAGCTAAAATGTTTTAGATATTTATGTTTTAGCAATAAGATGGACATTTTTCCTGCTTGTTTATTGGCTTAGACTTTCCTAAAAACTTATGAAAACACTATAACAAAGAATTTTTTTTTTTAATGTCAGTGTTCTTTTGGGGTTTTTTTGTGAATATTTGTCTTAAACTGCTGTGATTTTGAAAATATTTATTCTTTTATTTTACAGTTTTCCTTTTTTTTAACTTTATTTTTTTCAGTCATCCTTTCTTTTCTCTGTTTTAACTTTTGTGGGCAGGAATAGGTGAATAGAAGAAAGAAACAAAAGAAGAAAAAGAGGAAAAGCAGTAGTTTGTTGTGAATATATTCAATGTTGGCTTCCTGGGCTGCATGCACAAATTGCTGGGTTATGTTGAGCTTCTCATCCACCAACCCCTCAAGTCCTTCTCATGGCTACTTTCAATCCATTCCTTGCCCAGCCTGTAGTTGTGCTTGGGATTGCAATGACCCATGTGCAGGACCTTGCACTTGGCCTTGTTGAACTTCATGCAGTTCGTACAGGCCCACCTCTCAAGCCTGCCAAGGTCCCTCTGGATGGCATCCCTTCCCTCTAGCATGTTGACACAGCTTGGTATCGTTGGTAAACTTGCTGAGAGTGCACTCAATCTCACTGTCCACATCACCAGCAAAGATGTTAAACAGTGCTGGTCCCAATATTGACCCCTGAGGAATGACACTTGTCACTGGTCTCCACTTGGACATCGAGCCATTGACTGCAACTCTTTGAGTGTGACCATGCAGGCAATTCCTTATCCACCGAGTGGTCCATCTGTCGAATCCATGTCTCTCCAATTTAGAGACAAGGATGTCATGTGAGACAGTGCCAAATGCTTTGCACAAGTCCAGATAGATGACATCAGTCACTCTTCCCTTATCCACACACACTCCTTATTTTTCATGTGCCTGAGCATAGTCTCCAGGAGGATCTGCTCCATGATCTTGCTGGGCACAGAGGTAAGACTGACCGGCCTGTAGTTCTCTGGGTCTTCCTGTTTTTTCCCATTTTTAAAAATGAGGGTTATGTTTCCCCTTTTCCAGTCAGTGGGAACCTCACTGGACTGCCAGGACTTTTCTAATATGATGGAGAGTGGCTTAGCAACTTCATCTGCCAGTTCCCTTTGGACCCGTAGATGCATCTCATCTCGTCCCATGGACTTGTGCACCTTCAGGTCCCTTAGATGGTCTCAAAACTGATCTCCTACAGTGAGCATTTCTTCATTCTCCGAGTCCCTAACTTTGCCATCTGTGACTTGGGCAGTGTGACTAGAGCACTTGCCGGTGAAGACTGAGGCAAAAAAGTCATTGACTACCTCAGACTTCTCCATATCCCAGGTAAACAGGTCTCCTGTTACCCTCCAGAGAGGGCCCACATTTTCCCTCGTCTTCCTTTTATCACTAACATACCTATAGAAGCTTTTCTTGTTGCCCTTGACATCCCTGGCCAGATTTAATTCTATCAGGGCTTTGGCTTTCCTAACCTGATCCCTGGCTGCTTGGACAGTTTCTCTGTATTCCTCCCAGGCTACCTGCCCTTGCTTCCACCCTTTGTAGACTTCCTTTTTGCGTTTGTGTTTGCCCAGAAACTCCTTGTTCATCCATGCAAGCCTCATGGTATTTTTGCCTGACTTCCTCTTTGTTGGGATGCATCATTCCTGAGCTTGGAGGAGGTGATCCTGAAATACTATGCAGCTTTCTTGGGCCTCTCTTCCTTCCAGGGCTTTATCCCATGGCACTCTACATAGTAGGTCCCTGAAGAGGCCAAAGTCTGCTCTTCTGAAGCCCAGGGTAGCAAGCTTGCTGTGTGCCCTCCTCGCTGCCATAAGGATCTTGAACTCCACCATATCATAGTTACTGCAGCCAAGGCTGCCCTTGAGCTTAACATTCCCCACCAGCCCCTCCTTGTTGGTGAGAATAAGGTCCAGCATGGCACCTCTCCTCATTGGCTCCCCTGTCACTTGGAGAAGGAAGTTATCATCAATGCATTTCAGGAACCTCCTGGAATGCTTATACCCTGCTGTGTTGTCCCTCCAACAGATATTTTATATCCTTTTCTTCTTGTACTTGAATAGGTTTTGTAAGTCATTAACGTTTCTCTGATTCCCCCTACGTCTAGTTATAAACACAAATCTCCCATCCTTTAGCCTCTGCTGAGTGCTTTTGTTCTGTTTTTATGAATTTCACTATTGTTTTCCCTGACAATTCCAAAATGAGTTTGTCTGAGCACAAGGAATCAGAAATCTGACTAGAAAAAATTGTTTCAAAGGAGTTCATAGCAATGCATTTAATATTAGTAATACTTCCCTTTAATTATGTGAAGTTCATCATCTGATGCATAAATTTTGTACAGAAACAGATGACCTGTGAAAATTCAGAGATTCGGAGAACTGATCCTCCTTTTCACCCTAGATAGAAGTAGGTTCATCCATTTCCCACATTGTAAAGCACTGATTTTTCTGTGAATATAAATTAGAGAAGACTTAGAGCCGCTCAGAGTCACAACATCTTGTTGTGGCAGCTGGTGAAGATTGCTGGCGCGCTGCCCACTTTGGCAACTGCCTCACACCATATCCAAGAGGATAGATGCAAAACCAGGGTGGCTGGGAATCAAGCCTTGGATTCTCATAGAGCGGAGAAGTACCTAAATGCTCTCATCAATACATAAGCCTTCATGTTTGGGGCATGAATCACCAGAATAATTTTTCTTATAAAATTTACAGCATTTTCTACTTGTGTCCATGTCAGAGAAATACCATATGAGAAATCTTTCTTTCAGCAATTCTTTTCCCATAGCTGGCTTGGAGCCAAATGTTCACAGCTCCACATTAGTGGCCAAAAGCAGCCAAGTATTTCTCCAGTTTCAAGGGGGGAGAGGGGAAAAAAAGTCTACTCTCTTTTCTGCTTGCAATCCAGATGACACTTGACTGAGCATAGAGGAGCTTGTCACCCAGTCACTCCTTCCTCCTTTACTACTGTCTAGGAATCTGGCAGAAAAATGTTCACCTGCTTCCAAATCAGGAGCATAATTTGTGGTTTGTTATTTATACTTAATCTTGTTGCAGTAGGTGCAATATCATAGAATCATAGAATCATAGAATGGTTAGGGTTGGAAGGGACCTTAAAGATCATCTAGTTCCAACCCCCCTGCTACGGGCAGGGACACCCTCCACTAGACCACATTGCCCAAAGCCTCATCCAAACTGGTCTTAAACACTTCCAGGAAGGGGGCATCCACAGCTTCTCTGGGCAACCTGTTCCAGTGCCTCACCACTCTAACAGGAAAGAATTTCTTTCTAACATCTAATCTAAATCGACCCTCCTTCAGCCTAAACCCATTACCCCTTGTCCTGTCACTACACTCCCTGATAAACAGTCCTTCACCATCTTTCCGGTAGGCCCCTTCAGGTACTGGTAAGCTGCAATTAGATCTCCCCAGAACCTTCTCTTCTGCAGGCTGAACAATCCCAACTCTCTCAGCCTGTCCTCATAGGAGAGGTGCTCCAGCCCTCTGATCTTCTTCATGGCCCTCCTCTGGACTCGCTCCAACAGCTCCATGTCTCTCCTGTACTGGGGGCCCCAGAGCTGGACGCAGTACTCCAGGTGGGGTCTCACAAGAGCGGAGTAGAGGGGCAGGATCACCTCCCTCAACCTGCTGCCCTCTGTGCTTTCCCAATAGTCAATTGTGTCATTAGTTATTTCTCTGGCAATGTAGACCAAGAAGAAGTTAAAGATTTTGAAAGCAGTACTGCTCAGACCACAAGGATTGTTTTCCACCCCATTGCAGTCTTCGACATACTTCAGAGGCAAGAGAGGACATGGCCACTTTCCACATGAAGACCTGGGCAGAGGACTAGACCAACCCACTGATTCCAGCTGAAGAGCAAGGAGATGTCACAGAACCGCTTAGTTACACCTAAAGCACACAGCAGAGAAGTGACCTCAAGGCTGCTAGATCACTCTTCCTCCTGAAGTGTTTCTATACCATGTAACAAGAGACCCAGACAATACACAAAAGCCATTGGAGAGGTTATTTATACAGTCATAACCAGATAGTATGTACCTTCAAATATTTAATAAGTCTGAACTGAAATGTCAGACTTTTCTCATCACTTCTGATCTATCTTCTTACCTCAAAGGCCTCAACAAAACCAGAAGTTCAGTTGGCTAGGAGTATTTGCTACCTAAATGTTATTTTTAATAAAATTATATCTTGTTTTAAATTTGCAGAAGCAGAGAAAAAAGTGACTCATTTTTTTGTGTATTTTTGTGATTCAAAAAATGTTGAGCATTTGAATGTTTTACTTTCCCTCAGGCCTGAGAACTCTTATGCCAAGTACTGCCCAAGGGAGTACTTTTACCTGGTGTTATCATGGGAAGCCTGGCAGATTTAACACTTTACTCCAGTGTTTGCCTCAATTAGATCCCATTTCTGTGGTTATTGGACGCATTTCAGATAGTCTTGACCATTAGACCCTTTTAAAATCACATTGCTCCCAAAGTTACCCAGGACAATATTATTGCAGAATGATTTAACAGTCTCCAGATAGAGCACATTAGCAAGGCAGACAAAACTGCAGATACCTAAACCACATGATTTATATTTTTATAGGTATTAGCAAAGTGATTTGAATAAAATAAGAACCAGCAAATGTTCAAGCTTTGTTTCCAGATTTGAAATTGGTCAGAGAAATTTCCTGTAATTTTATTGAGTCTTTCTCATTGTCATTTTATTCTCACTCGTGCCTTTCACAAGCCTCCTTCCACTTCAGTGGAATATTGCTTGAAAAAAGAGTGGATACAAACAGTCAAAGTAAAAACACTTTCCAAAGAGAACATCCATAAATATGCTGGGCACATAAATTAAATATTTCTATACATTTTTCTCCTATTTGTAAATAATGGCCTCAGTTCAAACACACGTAGTGATGTCCAGAGAAACTTGGATACATAAAACAGGAATAAAACTGCAATACATATAAATTGCATATAAAAAGAATACGGACTACAAAACCTGTACAATACCCACTTCATAATTTTGTTTAATTCCTGGAGGTCTGAGCAGCTTCACCCTAACCAGACAATTCTTTCCTCTAGGCCTGACTGGGCTCTAGATGGCAGGTGGAGTCACACCTAAATTTCTTAATTGTACGAGCAAACCCAATTCATATTTCTGTCACTGAATTTGGAGCCTCACCATTATTGCCACTGAATGCTGATGACAGCGTCTGATTCTCATACAGTAGTTCTATAACCAGAGCCCTATCAGGGAAATTTTCCTCCTTGAGACCCCTGTGAGTGGGTGTCTCCCACCTCCCAGAAGGCAGGGATGGAGAATGAGTTCTAGCTTAGGTTAAGATCTAAGGGATCTGACTGAGTTCCCATTTCTCTCTAAGACCTAAGCACATAAATACAGGATTTCTATTAACATGTTAGACATAGTGGCAAACCTTTCCTTGACTCAGACCTGAGACACAAACTGCTTGGACTGTGTAGTGTTCAAAGTCTGGACCTGGATCACACATTCTTAAAAAAACCAACCTTTTCATTTTGCCAGTAACATTGAAGCCCTGAAAATGGAGCTAGCTTCTCTCCTCCTCCATCTCTCCAACTGCAATTCTAGACTCAGCTTTCACAGAGGTAATGACGTGGCCCATAAGATTACAAAAACTAGGCATGGCATAGAGATGTAACTCCCTAGAACATAGTTTACAGATAGTCAATGTATGGAATTTAACAGTAGTGTAAAGTATGCAATTAGGCACCTTTAAAAATCTGATGTGCAATTAGTAAGCATTTCACAGTAACAATCAATACAAGTAAATGAAGCTAACAGTTCAGTGTAATCATGTATCAGCAAATCAAATGCAGACTGACATGCTATACTAGAGTAATTTATTTCTGCTATTGATTTCAATGGAAGTTTTGTCTGTTGACCTACTTACGCTATGTTGAATTTAGTCCATAGAGATTAACAGCCATATAGGTTGACATTGAATCACGTGATCATATTCCAAATGAGCATCAAAGAGTGGATTTTTATTTCTGAATACTTAAGTATTCAGGAAACCATTAGCAGTCTATTAATAATGTGGAGTCAATGAAAATAAATTTGGAACTTTAGATTTTTGTGTTTCAGGAAGTCAGAACCCCAGAACAGTTCTCCCCTGCTGCCCTGCATGTGTCACACAGAGAAGCGTTTTTTTGGTTTGTTTGGGGTTTTTTTCAATTATCATGCTTGATATTTAGTACGAAGGTAGGTAAAGGAAAACCAGAAGAATCCATCACCTTGCAGCTGAAAATTTCCAAAGTTACATATTTGGTTCTGATTTCTTGTGCATGCTGCAGTAAAGGCATGACTCATTCTCCACTCACAACAGTGTGAAACTGGCCTAAATAAAATAGTTCTTGAAAGGAACTTCTTTGCTATGTTACTCTGCACTCTTCCTCTCATCCTTTGGGGACAGACTTTTTAGTAGGGGCTGTTGCAATGGGACAAGGGGTAATGTTTTTTGAACTTAAAGAGAGCAGGTTCAGACTAGGAAGACATTTTTAATGATGAGGGTGGTGAAACATTGGAAAAGGTTGCCTAGAGAGGTGGTAGATACCCCATCCCTGGAAACATTCACGGTCAGGTTGGATGGGGCTCTGAGCAACCAGATCTAGTTGAAGATGTCCCTGCTCATTGCAGAGGAGATTGGACTAGATGACCTTTAAAGATCCTTTCCACCCCAACCTATTCTATGATTCTATGATTCTATGATTCTCTCTTCAGTATCTCCCTATTGTCTTTCATCTTATATATAGGATATTATCCTTTTAGAGCAGAAGTCATCATATACAGATCTGACAGAAAGCTGTCACAATGTAAAAGTAAATAGCAGCAATCTTAAATGTATGCTTCAAAAGAAATTTTTTTCCTTTGATACATTTTACAGTGCTGTGCCTGTAATCAGAGTTTCAAAATAATTGCTCCAACAGGAAATCTTAAATTATATTTGGAACACCCCTTCCAAAAACCCAGTCACCTGAATGTTATCTGCATTCTAATGAAGATAGCGCAAGTATTAGTTTTGCATGAAATTTATTTGTCCTTTACTTTGACTATGTTTCTTCTAAGTAGCCCACTTGCAGGAATAGTTTAGCATTTAAATGAAGGTATAGAATATATAGGAAAGCAAGAAGAAACAGAAGGAAGGACAACACCAAGAATGCACAGCAATGCAATAGCACCATATTCTAGTCTGCTTTACATTATAAGAGTATTGTGTTGAGATGTCAATAGTTTTCTATCTGGGTCTAGAGCCTAAATGGCTCGCAGCTACTCCAGGATGAACTTAAATCATTTTTAATAAAATATGTGCAAGAGATAGAGTGGAAAACAACAGAAATGATGAGATTTTCAAGGCCACATAACAGTAAGTTATTTGATTTCCCTGAAATTCCAGACGCAGAGCAATTCCATTCTCATTGTAGGATGTTGCCCTACAGCATGTATTAGAGCTGTCACTCTGCTGTTTCACTTCTAGTGCATTACATATGTGTACAATATAGTTCTGCTCCTCGAGGTTAAATTTTGCTCATTGTACAACCAAGACCCTGAGAAATAACACACACAGTTGTGGAAGTATTATTTTGTCAATTTTGCTATAGAACTCTATCCAGCTATGTGATGAAATTCTTGGTTTACTGTCCTACTTGTGCATATGTTCTTTCTCTGATACAGATTATTTTATTATTGTTCAATTTAAAAAGCCATTCCAAAGAAAAGAAATTGAAACTTCATCTCTGAATAGCATTTTCATGCTGAATGAAAAAAAAAAAAAAAAAGAAAAAAAAGGAAGATGGAAACAAAGATCAGTAACTTTTTCTAATCTACAGTAGGCATTGTCTGCATGACCGAGTGCTGCAGTCAGTACTAGCAACACTGATATCCAGATTCATCATGCATATGAGTTCAGTTCAGATACATAGATTCATCGGTTCTGATGTATTTGACATAGCCAAAACCTCCAAGACTAAGATTATGGACTCCTGTGAACTTTATTAATCTAAATGTCTAGTTGGTCTTAGAGTGGACCTCAGCTAGATCCTTTTACAACTGTTTAATGTATACAGTACCTTCTATACCTTATGTCTTATGCCCCAGTGATAAACAGAAAGTATCAGGCATTCCAAAATAATGTGAAAGGTTAGCTTGTGCTACATCAATAAGAGTAAGTCATAAATAAAATAAAAGGAACATGACAGAAGGCATCCATCTTTAGGATGAAGGGGCAGCAGACATCTGGTATGTTCAGCTGTAGTACAGGATAGGGGAAACGGTGCGTGTCCAACACAAAATGCCATGAGATTTTCAATACTTATGTAAAGCATCTGTAATTATATTAGTGACTGGACATAAAAGTTTTCCTATCAACCAAAAGTTTGTTAAGGAATGTGTCTACATTAGAAGGAAGAAGGGCTGAATTAAGTATTAATTTATTCACACTTTAGTCTATAGTCCAAGTGTCCTAACCTGAGGCTTTGAAAGTTTTCTTCCCCCTCCTCCACCCTCACCCCTTTTCCTTTTATCTCAGTGAGCTAACCTTCTTGTAAAGAATCCTGAAAGGTTGTGTTGTATTGTGTCTTGTATATTAGATGTTACTATAGGATTGTTCTTTTAGAAATGAGTTAAATATGAAATCATAAAGTTCAGCTATATCAGTCATTTTGGTCTGTGGTATTTCCTTGGGGTTCCAAAAGGTTTATCTAAAAACAATTCATTTACTGCTAGAGGAAGAATTCATTGTGTTATCATTTGAAAGCATTTCACTTAGTCACATGATCTCAAGAAATAACTTTCAATGTTTCCTAGATATCTATTGCTTGTGTAACGTTGTTGATTGATTAAAGGGGATATACATTTAGGGAGCAAGTGTGACAATAGTCTTGTGACGGAGCAATTAAATTGTTTTGACTATCTTATAACCTCAACAACAGTTTGCAATATTTAAAATTAACATCTCTGAAGGATCGAAAGAAAAAATCATGAGCAGGCTAGGGATAGATTGTGGTATATAAGAATGTCTCATCTATACTCCTTAATTATATTTTACACTAATGTAACTTCATATGATTGCTTTATTTATTATAAATAATTTACAGCCTTAGTTTTCAGGAAGCATGCAAGATATTCTAGTGAAGTCAAAACAACTATTTTTTTTTCTTTATAATATGTTTGAAGTTTCAGTAGAAATTCCTCACTAAATATGCAACATTACATTGAGGGAACAGCTTTTCATGACGCCAACCTTTACCTTCTGTATTAAAATAACACACGTGATATCAGGAAATAATATGATAGCAAATCTTGAATAATTTTCCAACACTGAAATGCACATTAAAAGCTCTTCACTGCTGTATATCTGTCGGAGGCTAAACCATCTCCTAATGTCTTATACCTATGGAATGCAAAAATTGTCTGTGGTTACCCTTTCCTAGAGTTCATTTGAGAAATCACAAGATTAGCTGCCATGAGAAGCTTCTTGATCCTCTAGCTGTAGGTAGCAATGTTGTAATTAGTAAATTACTGGCAATCTTATCAAGTCATCACTCTAGTCACTCTTAGCAATCCTTACACTAGTGGACAGCATGCTACTTGTCTGCACGCTTGTGCCTGGAGAAATACTGTGATAGATCAACACTTCCTCTGGCTGAAAGAATGAAATATCTTAGTTTAGTTCATCAGCATGCATGAATGAAAAATTCAGGACATATCAATGAAATGTTCAAAACATATCTATGATTCAAAAGACATTCATGTTTGGTTTGGACACAAACAGAATCAGCTGAGCTGTTTTCATTCATCAGCTGACTACCAGTATTTACTGGCTGTCAAAAATTATTTTGCAAAATACTAGAAAGATGGTTAAGGTTATATTGTTAAAGAAGGATACTAAAATGTCATCTCTTTGGGTTCACAGACATTATTTTTTAATTTTTTTTTTTGAAACTCATTATCAAGTTCAGGTAGATCCGAAGTGACAGAATTTTCTGGTAAAGATATCAGCATGAAAAAGGTATTTGAAGAGATCCCTTGCACACCCTGACATTTCACAGTACTATGTGGATTAAAAAAATGGATTAATGTAAATGCTCAATCAATGTGGACTGAATCTTTAAGTGTGCCTAACTTTCTTGAAAGGCAGACAAAAAAAAAAAAAATCTGCTAAAATTAAAATATGCATATAAAAGCTTGTTAAGGAAAGTTAGCTCAAGGTTTGTTTCGTGACAGTCCTAGCTGCTCCTGGAAAGTGATAGTTACTAGATGAAATAAGAGGATTGAATTCCAGAATCTTGTAATTGAAACTAAAATGGCTGAGGAAAAGCACCTGCATGAAACAACAGTTCAAAGAACCAAAAGGGCACTGCGTATCCCAACACTTTAAATGAAGGAAAGGTCAGAGATTAATCTATTATACTCTCAACAGGAGCAATATAATTTTACCGAGCAATTCATTTGATCAGTGGCATTATGTTCCCTCAGTGAACTACCTTGTGAGATATTTATTTTCAAGGGAATAGTCAGCACTTAGGCAAAAGTTTCTTGGAAAAATGATATTTAAATCAACAAACCAACAGTTTCAAGGCCAGGGAAAGTTAATTAAGGCCTGAGAAAATTACAAATAGTGGAAATGAGTATTTGAGATAGTGGGAAAGGTGAGGAAGAAATACATGGATGAGGAAGAGGAGGGGAAAAAAAGGAAATACTTGATCCATTGCTAAAGAAAAATGTGTTGTGTTTCCTGCACAAATGCTGATATAACCTTACAAAGGAAGAAAAAACCCTACATAACCTAGTAACTAATGTGATCTGTGTGTATCTGTAACTTTAAGTAGGAATTCAGACTCTCAAATTAGTTTGACATAGAGAAAGAAGAAAGTGATAAGAAGACATAGGCTAGGTAAGATTTGCAGGCAGATGTAAAGAATATGAAAACATTTAATTTGACCTTGTCAAGGGTATGTTTACTGGAATAAATAAAAATCTACATAAATAGAAAATCCTGATCTTTACACTTCTTTTCTTCTCTCTGATTTTTCAACTGTCTGACACTCATGGAACATAAAATAAGGCAAACTAGATCGGGACTAAGTTCCACTTCAATAGTCCATTAGGGGTATTTCTTTTGTTACACATGTCAAAATCAGGACACTTTGTTTTGCCTTTTTTTTGGGGGGGGACTCCCCCCCCCCCCCCCCGATATGACTTTATCATTCCCAGAAAGGAGCAAGTCACTTGGAGCAAGCACTAGTGCATGAGAATGCTATCAAGGCTGATAATGTTTGGTGGAGTAACTCATGGTTCCATTCTGAGAATCATGGGGGGGGTTTAACTACATTCTGGATTTACACAAATATATATATATAAAATGTTTCTGTATATAAACTGTTATAGTGGTCATCTTAGGGTCACTTTTAGCTGAAGTAAATTCTAGCTTTGCAGAGAGTTTCCCTAATCAAATGCACATGAAGCCTCCTGGAATTCAGGATTTCAATAAAATCCTTTAACACTTTAGATTTTTGTTACAAGCATTGTTGGTATCAGTCTGTTTCACAAGGATTTAACATCTCAAGGTATGTTATGTAATGCTAATCATGTAACTGGGTTTTAAGATGTCAAGTCATTGTAATATCATTATAACATGGCTGTGGATTTCACCTAGTGTTTATAAATCAGACCATAATGTAAATTAAATCATAACTGTAAAGCTTTAAAAAAGAGACAATATCTTTTTTCTCCTCCAAAAAAAAGCTTCTGTAGCCTTATTATTAGACCATTATTTTTTCCTCTCATTAAATGATGTAGGTGCCTTTGAATCACTGCTGGCTGCCATTCTCTACTAAGTTTCATCAGGCTGGCACCTTATTCTGTAAACTGAGAATGTGGTAGAATCGCACTTTGTTTTATTTTTCTGTTAGAGTTCTCAAAAAAAAAATAAATAAAAAAATTAAAAGGTTCAAGCTCTTTCAAAGAGGTTTAAAATTATCACCTCTCTTTCTTACAAAACAGAAGTACAGATGTTTTGAAAGTTTCCAGCAGTGCCTTGGAGAAAGCTACAAAAGCATTTGTGACAAGCACTCGGGTTTCCTTATTGTTTTTCCATATGGTGTGTCAATGTTTCTGTGCATAATTTTATATATGTACTGTTTGCTTGTTTCCTGTTAAATCGAGTGACATGAAACAAACCTGGTGTATAGCAACATTCTCTTTTTCCAATTCTTACTGTCAGTTTTTGTTGTACAGAACTTCCGTTGGACGAGAACTCTCACTGATGTGCGGAATGTACAGCTCAGGTTTGATCTGTAAATACGCTTTTTTTCCTGGATCAGAGATAAGATATAAACACAAGGTCTTGTATTTGAGATAAGTGGGACAGCTGGTAAAAATTGGTAAAATATTTTGCCCAATATAATATTCTGAGAATATTTGCTGATGATACATTTACAGTAAGTTATGTTCGGAAGTATGTGAAAGTTTCTGTCACAAAAGCTACTTAGAAGTTACTATTGTTATACACAAAAAGCTCATCTCACCTTTCGTTTTGACTTATTTTTGATTTACATTGAAGAAAGCAATACAAGAAAATACTGAAGCAAAATCTCCATGACAAAGTACAACACATCTAATGGCGGGTATGCTGCTTCAGATTCACAAGATCAGGTGCCTCAGGAGAGCTCAGTTTACCAAAGAGTTCATTAAAGTGAGACCAAGAATTAACTTGTCCCCAGGACTCTAGCCAGTATACCTGTAAAATCTGTAAGCAATAATCAAACCTTTCAGTACTCAATTTTTGTGTAGTTTTCCCAGTGCAGTAACAAAGAGAAAGAAGAAAGATTGACCTTGATGAACCAGAGCATGTTCAGCAGAGACAAGATGGTCGGGAGATGGAGCACTTGACCTGTGAGGATAGGCTGAGGGACCAGGGTTTGTTTGGCCAGGAGGAGAGACAGCTGCGGTGGGGTGACCTAACAGCCCCTCAATACTGACGAGGATTGACAAGGACTGATAGGATTACAAAGACGACAGTTTTCACAGCAGTGCAGGGTCGGAGGATAAGACACAACATAAGCTGAGACAAGAGAGGTTCAGACTAGATGTAAGAAGAACCTCTGTCACCGTGAGGACAGTTAGGCAGTGGGACAGCCTGCTGAGTGGCTGTGCAATCTCCAGCCTTGGCAGTTTTCAAGACCCAACTGGATAAAGCCCTGAACCATGGTCTGGCCTCATAGCTAAACTTGCTTTGAGCAAGGGATTGGACTATAGACCTTGTGAGGTCCTTTCCAGCCTGAATTATCCTATGAACCTGTCATATTCCTTTCCTGTGACACTCAGGTAGACAGCTGTTTTAGGAAATCCACTTCTGAAGAGCACATGAAAGACATGATGAGCCACTGGTTCAGTCTGGTGAGACAAATGTTGCATATGTAAATTTGCAATTCTGGAAGAAACTCCAGGAAAATTAAATTCCAAAATATGGATATGTTTAAAAAAAAAAAAAAAAAAAAAGTCTTGGTACACAGCAATAAGCATAGTCTCAAGGTTCATTCAACAACTTGAAATTCCTAAATGGCAAAGATGCATTATACCTAATTTAGATTACTTTACATTTGACTGCAAATGTATTGGCTTTTGCGTGTGTTAAAACATATCCAAATCCCAAAGAGCTGACAATCTCAAATGTCAAGAAGGATGAAGTGTAAGTGAAAGGAAAGGTTATAATATCTATTGGTACGTGACTGAGGCACTGAGAGATTTCATGAAATGAGATTGGCCCCTTTTTATGACAGTGGGGACTGATCTCAACTTGTCTAAAGCCCAGATAGGTATCTTAATTATAATCACATTTGTGTTTTCTTTGCAGCGTTACCCATGCCTGTATAAAACAAACTACCTCTGCCTTGGTAAATACACCCTATTAGACTGAAATTATTGTCAGTGCATGTGTGCATACTGTCTATATAATTTCCACTGAAATTATTATGACACACAAAGAGATCTGTTCCTCCCTTTTGATGAACTTGGGATTTGCACACATAGCTCCCATTAATGTTAGTAAGGAGTTATACATGTAAAGTCCCTCCTCTTCCCCAAGTATTGATGGTAGAACCAATGCAAAAGTGCTCTCAGTTTTTTTCTCACTGATCTTTTTCAGATGTAACATAAAATAAATCTCTAGGACTGGAAGAAGTCAAAAGAAAATGAAACATCTTCCCTTTCCAACTAATGACTGGTGTGTTTGGCTTTTTTCTGTGTTCACAAAAACTTTTTTGTTTTCCCCAGAGTGGCAAAAACCATAAAATAAAAAATAAGACATTTCTTACCCCACCCAAAAATCCCACTTGAAGCATGGTTTAACACTTCTTTCATATTTGTAGAGTTTGTAATGAAACATTTCCTTGCACAAATTGTTTCCTCTGAACCATTCAAGCTGAAGTTCATGCTATGCTCCACCAAATTTCTTTTTAACTTCCATTTGTTAAACATGACATTTCTCCTAAAATATATTGATTAAAATCCTTTGCTCTGCAAGCTGTCAGCACGTTCTTTAATTTCTGAAGGAATGTTTCAGCCTATTGTGGGCCTTAGTTTAACAACTGATTTTATGATTTTTTCTATATGAGACAACAGCAGAGGATGGATTTTGCAGCATAGCTACTGGAAATGGATACCCTCCTTTCCTCCTGCCTCACTCACTTGAACACTGCCTATATATATCTTTATGAGAGCTTTGGGATAATGGAGTGCCTATAGAACAAGGGATAGATACTCCTGAGATTCAGATTTATAAATATCCACTGCCATGTAGGTAGTTCAAACCCAGTCAGAATTTAACCTCTAGTTAACTTCATCTGTCTCTGGGTCTGGTAATGCCAGAGCCTCTGTGATCATAAGATATTTCCAAAGGGAAGAAGTAGGTGGAGATGACAAGGTTATATAAAAAGCCACCAGTTTGAAGGGAGGTCTGGAATATTCTCTAAGAGCAATAGCACCTGGAAAAAAAAATCAACAACAAAAAAACAACCTCCTTGTAGATCTACCACCTAGATCTTTCTGCAGTGACCAGAGTCATGTTTCATTATGTGCATAACATGAATAGACCTCCAGCCCTGTCTGAAAGACTGGTTTTGCATGGCAGTGTAAATGCATCCACTTATTCCGTAACAGGAGCACTTTTCTAGTCTATTTTGGAAATGGATTAAACTAAGCCATGAAGAAGTTTGGAGAAGAAAAAATGTCACCAGGGGACATAGTATAAAGCAATTGAAACTTACATTGTAGCTAGTTCCTTACTAGTTCCCAGAACAGTTAAGGTCATAATGTGACAGAAGCTTCTCTTGGAAATGTCTTATTCTGCTACTGGCCAGATAGCTAAGTAGCTTCTGAAGTTGTGCAGCATATCTGCAGGCTGATCACAGATGTCTACTTTAAACATTCTAGAGGCAAATGTTTTCTGCAAACTGTATCTCAGCTCCAAGTTTAATCCTTCGTTATTCTCTCAGGATCTTCAGGTTTATACTGATATTGAATCATTTGTTATAAACTCTCACACGCACACACACACGCATACACAGAAGGAAAAAAACAGGGAAGAAAGGCCTCTAGAAGGTCATTGTGCTGATAAACTCTGCTTTACTGAGAAAGGTGAACTTTAGGTGATTTGTAAAGTACCACTATACAGAAGGCAATAGAGTAAGTGAATTCATCTGTCACTTGTGAATAGGAGTTTTGGTATCACTGCTTGAAGGCTGAACATGGAAATGCTCAATGTTGATTAAATGGCTATAATTCCTCAAGGTTGTGACATGTCTGAGAGGGATGGAAAGCTGTGATCAAAAAATCTAAGCAACAGAATTTACAATGCAATGTATGCTCAGGAGGATTTTTTACTCTCAACCAGCCCACAAAAAGTATAAATAAAACAGAACAGGCTAGGCAGATCCTTAGGCATTAAAAATGTCTAATTTCTGATTATTCTTTGAGATAATGTCAGTTCATTTAAAAAAAAAAAAAAAAGAATTGATTTTGCTGTTCTAGCTGAAAAAAGAGGTAATTTCCACCAATTGCTCACTATACTCATTAGCATTCTTAGAAACTAACTGCTTGCAGTGGGAATTTGGAGCTGGCATCATAACATATCAGGTGATGCTTGCTATTGCTGCTGACCTCCAAGCCTTCCAGGAATTCTGGATTTCCACCCAAAAACTCCAGCCAGAAATTAATACGGCTCAAATCAAACAATACGGAATAGTCACACTGGCAGCTATGCTCAAGAGAAGCTATGCTGCCAGTAAGGAACAAAGCCAGCGGAGAATCACAGAGACAAATGTTGGCTTTAAATCTTTCCCCCAGGGACTGAATGAGTCCTTTTACCTTGGGAAGATTATGTATATTTTTTACACAAATGCCTTTCTACCAAAACCAAGAGAGTCCTAATAGCTGTTCTACTTTACATAGCCCAAAGATCTAAGCACTTAGTAATTTTCTATGATTAATTCTGAACTACTTCTAAATTTCCTATTCATAATGAATGTTGATTCCAATCTTATTTGCCTTCATTTAACACTACTGCTCTGATTTAGAGCATGAACAAAATCAGAATTATTCATTTTTCACACGTATGTGGGTATGTGAAAATAGTCAACTTTAAAAAAAAATACAAATCATAAACTCAGGAAAAGAAGATAGTAGCTGGGTCTAAATTTACATGTACCTTGTTGATCCTGAGAAGGTTAGCATAATCACAAGATCTAAGCACCTGCAGCTCATTTGTACTTTGCAATCACAAAGACTTGGGGGTGGTGGTTTAGGGGGACACCTCAGAGAATGGAAAAAAACCAAAATAATGTCATAGTTTACTGAAATATGAATTGAGTAATTTTTCATATCTTTCAAGGATTGAAAGTGCATGTGTTAAGAAAATACTTTTCTTTTAGAGGTTATGCTGTCTAAATGCCTATGGTTAGGCTCTAGAAACTTCTACCAGATTCTCTGAGATAGTTTAGGAGATTTGTCTAAATTGTTGATTGAGAAGAATTACATGTTATAGATGGATGTGGATATTTCTACCCAAAAGTGGCAGTGGTTCTTAAGCCAGTGTCTTGCATTATTCTTGGATGGAAGATCCATTATTCTTGTTAGTTTGAGGAAAAGAGATTTATTGTTCAGGAAAATGCAGTTAATATTAGCTTGTAGGAAATCTTGCTTGTTTGCAATCCTTTTTCATCTTTAAGACTGTGTTAGTTTAGAAATGTGGAATGATAAGAAGAAAGGAAAAAAGGCGACCTGATTTTGTCACTTGGAGTTGTATGTGTGCAAATATCTGTTCTCCAGAAAGTGCTTGCAAAGTCTTCCGGATCTCAGGCCTTTCTAGAGTGCTCTCATCCATAAACTCTGCCCAGGCTCTGGAGAAGGCAGGTATCAACACATTTCTGTCTTCTTTCTGCTTTTTATAGGCTTCTATTATCTTTGTAGGCTTTCTACACTGCTGTTTTGGGGCATCTAAATCCTACCTGCTGAGACACCAAATGGGGATTGTAGATATATGATTTGGACATTTGGATTCTACACTGTAATCTGAAATCCAAGTGACATCCATTTATATTTTAGGGATTCTTATTCTTTTCTGGATCTAAGTTAATGCATGTAGTAAGTACAAAATGGTCATAGCTTTAGAAAACCTTAGCACGACATAAAGCTACATTGTCATCATCACTGGGTCAATCGGTGTCTAGCTTTTAAAAATCTATTTCATTTCATGATATACAGGTTGACAGATTAAAAGAACGGTGCCCACTATGTTTTCAGAATCAATGTCTCTTAAATTCTCAAATGGCTGGTTAAATGTGATGAAGTACTGTGTGAATATTCACAAACTGTCAGAATTCAAAGTTGCTTCTTTGGGGATTTCTTTATGGTTGCCTAAGCCTTGCATGTAAGCCTTCTCCTGATCCAGCTTTACCCCTTAAACTTTCCTTACTAGTTTCTTCCAACTTCAGGAGCTGTATTAGAAGGGCATGATTAATGCAAGTATATTCAGACTTATGATGAGAGTGGTCCTCTCATTCCTACCTATTCCCCAGGTGCAATGCAATGTCAAAAACCTCTGCACTTTCATGTAATTTATTTAGGAGTTGAATGTCTCGTCTAAGTCATTCTTGTGCATAGCAATGCTGTAATGATTATATTCCTACCTCTCAAAGAGACATGTTATTCCTTTACTTTTTCAGTGTTTGTGAAACAATCTCCTCTCTGTGCCATTGATTTGAGTCCTGAGCTGGCACGTCTTCCAGCACAAATCCACGAGTCAGCAAAAGCACTCGACTTCTGATGGCATGATCAAACCTGACATCCTGTCACCAATGCGAGGTTTAGGCTAATGATACCCAGTACTGCCACTGCTGCAGCTGTTATTACTACTCTAAAAGCAAATAAATAAAGAAATGTTTATAAGAAGGAATAAATCTATGTAGTTTTGAAGTTCTTTGGTCTGAGGAAAATGCAAAAAAAAAAAACCTGCTCCAAACATTTGACGGTCATGGGAAGACAGGGCTCTGACAGAGAAGCAAAATGAACTAACAGCATAAACTGCCCTCAGGAACTGGGAGCACCAAGAAATTAATGTCCTGACCTTATTGCAATGGGAGAAGTTTCATGACTGGAAAACATAAACACTCTGTGTTTCTCCCAGCCATGTTGGAAGGATTTATTCTGGGTAGTATCTGAGGGAGGTGTGCAATTACAGTCCATCAATAAAATGGGACATGCATCACACCAGCAAACAAATAATGCTAAGGATAGCAATACTCCATACTTCTCTAGCCTCTTTAATTTTCAGTTTTTAAAAGTGCTTAGCATGACATTCTTTAATTAAACCTCAGAAAACCCTCCTAAACTAATAAGTAAACTAAGTCCAATTTTAGAAAGGGAAAACTAGGATTAAAAAGTTTACGTGATTTACCCAAGGTCATACAGTTTATCAAAGCAGAAAGAGAACCAAAGTCACTGCATCCCAAAGCTTTGCTTTTACCACTGGTGCCTGGCTCCTGTATTATTTGTAATCTGTTTCATAGACTATTATTTGTAATCTGTTTCATAGACTATATTGGGAATAGTTTGAGGAACCACTGGAACCAACATTACACACTCTACAGAAACGTAGTCAAAATGTAATTCAGTAAAGGAAGTCAGCTGGAATGAGTCAGACCACAGTTCTAACTCAACTTAATTATCTGGGTTGTTTTCCTCTGTTAGCAAAGAGCAATGATAGGTTTCATAGAAGTCAGATGGAAACAGTGCAAAAATAAGACCTTGGAAGCCGGAGTCAAAGAATTCCCAGTGGTTGCCACTAGATGGCAATGCAATTAA
Organism: Balearica regulorum gibbericeps; assembly: GCF_011004875.1. NCBI lineage: Eukaryota > Metazoa > Chordata > Aves > Gruiformes > Gruidae > Balearica > Balearica regulorum. The sequence continues at coordinate 21,150,506 of NC_046188.1, read as the reverse complement.
ATGCTGCCTGATTCAGTGGGTCTGGCTCAACAGCCCAACCGCGACTGTATCAACTGGGATGCTGCAGTAGTGCAAATGGCCTCACCCCTCAACTGCGGTGTGATCCTGTGGGGCTAACTGCCAAATGCAAAACGAAAAACGATTCACAAAAGCTTCAAAGCATTTGAAACTACAGCATGACATATTACGCTGATCTAAAATAATTACTTGTTTGATATGTGTAGCCTAGAGATGCACAAAGCTTGTACAACTAAAGCACAGCCGAGTTTTGCATTAATGTTTTTTCTTAGGTAACTGGCTCAGGGCTTATGCTCGAACAGGTTTCCCTTGTAAACTTGCTCACATTATTTGCATGTGGTCATGCGCTTTTCTGTAAAATTCCCAGCTATATTTCAAGGTAGTTAAACCTTTCATTCTGAAAGTGGCCTATTTCCAAGCTCCAACTGCTGTGAAGAAAAGCTTGCAAACAGATATTCTAAAAGTAACAAAATTAAAAAGCTGATCAAAAAACATAAATTAATTAATATAAATTACCAAGAAATTTTTTTTTAAAAAAAGAAAAACAAGAAAACATTCTGATTTTTTTTTAAATTAAAGATCAGATTTTGAGGCCTTAACTAATAATTTTGTTATCTTAGAGAAAGAGTAGAAAATATAGAAAGACTTACAAGCTCACAAGCTCAAAATGCAGTAATTCCTTCAAACTGTTTATGTTTATATTTCTAAGGACTGCTGCTTTCTTTACAAAATGCAGCTGTGCTACTAAAATGGTACGGAAAAGTAGAGCTTTTCCCATTCTTTACCCCCTACAAGTGGCAGCAGCGTTCTGAATCATAGTAGAAAAAAGCTCTGTGATCCAGCTCAAAATTTCTACCCTATCCCCTCCAATGAATTTGAAGCTTGAAGATCTTCCATAAGCTTAATTTATGGACTAATAAAATGCATTTCTGAGCCAGAAGTAAAATATACAGTATAGAAGTCCTTTGGCAACTGATGCCTACCTAAAATGAATAGAGAGTTCCGGCCCTAGATCAAATGCAAACATTAACTTTTAGCGTCGAAGGACAAGACAATGTCTTCTCCTGGCTGGGAAAGTGGTGGGATGAACATATTTACAACAATTCCTACCTATCTTCTTCCTGGATTTGCCTTCATATATTTTTGTCATTTTTCTTTCTAGTTCTTAGGCTTGATCCTCAACAGTAGAATTTTTTCCACCCTTCCTTGTCACCTTCATATTTTTAACAGAGCTGGGGTCACGTAGAGCAATGGAGCACCTGCTGAAGGATGTCCACAGAAAGATTTGGAAATCCAACAAGGACAGTAAGTTTTAAGGATTGTGCTTAACACAAAGGACAAATCATAACTATTGCATGATTTTCAGTCAATTTGTTTAATCTATGTCCCTTAAGCTTGAGGTAGCTCACTGATTCACCCTTCACACAAATGAGGGATGGACAGAGGAAAGAAGGCTGAGCTGCCAGCACCTGTGACAGCACATGACAGCAGTGCTGCACCTGCTGATGCTAACGGGAGGCAAGGGCTAAACCCTATTATTGCCATGGTAAACCTACATCTGCAAAGATGGCATTTCCACATGTATGAACAATTTGTAAGTTTAATTTATATGCCTGCTTTGGACAATGATAATGCACCATCTTCTTTACCAACACTGAGAAAATGTAAATCAAGGAAACCACAGTAAGCAGAAAATAGCCTGAGTATTTGCTCCCAATCCCTCTTTTGGCTGCAAATGAAATGGTGAGATTTTCTACTGCTTTGTTCAGTGGTCTGTTTTCATGTTTGTCTGTCTTTTTTTTTTTTTTTCTTTCAGATGCAAAGCAATAAATGACTGGTTTCTGCTGAAATGTGGTAGTGATGTGGCAATTTAAATAAAAAGAGTATGATCTCCTGACTAGCTTCTGAGATCAGCTGTCTGGATTCTTTATTAATATCCAAAATGTTTTCTCTGGCTTGTAGTGTTACCCTGGCTAGGTCAATTTCTGTCTCTGCTTATCTGTACCATGGAGATAGTAATAATGCCTGGATGTATAGGGGAACTATAATGCTTAGACCATTTGCTAGGAAAGTGCTTTGAGATCCTCAACAAAATGTAAAATATTCTTCTTCAAAGTGACCCCATAATTTCTTCCATCATTACTAATGTCTCTGGAGAAATTATAAATCAATAGCTGAAAGGGAAAGGGTATGAGAAAAAGTTCTAGGAAAATAAACATTAAAAAACCCCAACCAACCAACAGAATTCTTGAATGAATAAAGAAGGCTTACTCGAATTGTTGAAGAGAACTATCTGGACTTGTGTGGGTGTTTCACCAAAGGGTCAAGAATGATATGAAAGGAGCAAAGACGAATTGGAGTCGTAGAATACAAGAGCAATAAAACCAAATAAATCAGTTTTAAATGACCAGATTTGTGATCCTCCAGAGAGCACTGTTGCAAGAAATCCCAGTCTCATCTCTTCCTGCCCACACACATTCTTTCTAATAAGATCAAGAAGACACAGACAGCTCCATGGCCCATTTGAGATCTATTCAGCTACCCTGAGGAACAGGCCCATTTTTCACTCATTTCAACTCTTCCCCTGCCCTTCCCCCACACTCCCAAAAAAACCCCAACGATACAGTGATGGCAGCATCTGTCATGCAGTGATGCAGCATGAGATCTGAAGATCTTTGCTTTCCAGGTGCATAGCTCCGGATCACAGGGGGAGTTCTGGGATTCCAGATGCTGAGGATCATCATCATTATCATCATCAAAGTAATGTAAGATCTACCATATGCTCCAAATCCTAGAGAACTTCACAGACATGCAGCGATCAACTATATCTAACACTGAAAAAAGGCAAGCTGCTATTCACCTCTAAGTTACTTTTTCACAGATGTTAAAAATCTTGTATACAGGAATCAATAAAACTAGGTAATATTAAAGACAAAATCTTTGGGAATAATCAGGTATCTAAGGCAGTTAATTTCTGTGAAGTGCGATCAGCTTATGCAAGGTATGTTACTAAGCTTCTTTGACACAAAATATTTTGAAAAGCCTCATTTGACTAGAAATTATTCATCATTGTATTGATTGCCAGCAGATATGACTGCTAATTTGCATGCTATCAGCTAGTGGATCAAAGACTGAGTACATACAGGTACAACTGACTTAAGTAAAATTGCTCAGAGCATTAAAAAAAAAAAAAACAAAAAAACCCACACCTAGCCCTGCTTCTGTTTTAAATGAGAGAAGCAAGTAAGAATAGTTTCAAACAAACCTGAAACTTTCAAAATGAATGTGTCTTTCTGCGTACCAGTTTGCAAAGTAACTTTTGCTTTATGTCTGGTCTTTTTCAATGTTTTCTCTCCCTAGAAAAACAGTGTTACAGAAACTAAAGAAGAAATCTCCTCCATCACTAAAGACCAGAACTGACTGATGCTGTCTATTAGAAGTGAGTGAGAGATTTCTTCTACTTGTAACTAAAATATGACCTATCTCAAATTACTCGTATGGCTTTGGAAACGATTATTCCCTCTAGTTGTTTCTTTCTCCTCATCGTCCTGATATGTTGTTTTTGGTTTTGTTCTTTCTTTTTTTCCTTACTCATACACAGTATATGTGTATACATACTGCAGTTGGAACTGCAAGCACTGAAAAAATCCTGTTCTTGTTCTATCATGACATGACTCTAAATCAGGTCTTCTTGGCTTCTTGTGTCTCATTTGGTTTCAAATCAATTTTGGTAAAAGACAAAATTGTTTGGCAGAACTCCGCCACATTCATTAAAAGTTTGAATGTTCCAGGGACAGTTCTGGTAATAGTGTGATCCGGTAAGTTATACTATTGTTTGTAATTTTCTATGAGATTTATGTATTACTTAAACTAAACTTTTTAGTTTATGGAAATGACAGCTAAACAAATAGGAACAAAAAATAGCCAGGGTAATTAGATCAAGCTGCATCTAAGGGCAAAATCTGTGGAAAAGTCTTCAAGTTCAAACTCAAGTTTTGCAAAATAAATATGACATTGGAGAGATGAATTCCATGTCAAGAATTAAAGATGATTTATTCACCAGGCCAAGAGGGAGACAGAAAAATGTAGCAGCTGTATGCTGCATTTTCAGTGATTGTGAGAGAGCTGGAGGAGAAAGTTAGCTTGAGAAAAGGGATTGTAGAAATCTTATTTAGAGTAAAAATACAAATTTGCAAACCAAAGTTTCTATGTAATTAGAGAGTAAAGAAAGACACGGATGTGGCCTGCTCATCAGAAGGAAAAAACAGATCAGTTGCCAATGTGGGATCACTGTCTCCCACATGGTTAGCTCAGATAGACATGAAATATGATGCTCAGACATGTTTTGATGAGTTCTCCTCTCTGTATCAATATATACTACTAACACACTATGTCAAGGTCTCAGCACTTTCGTCTCCTTCACGTCATTTCCAGATCTCCTTTCTATTCTCAATTATGTATTTTTTTTCTCACTTTGTGCTTCTACTGCATTGAAAAAAGTCCATGTAACTTATTCTTCACTTGAAATACGGAATTTAGGTGTTTTCAATGCCACCAGTTCATGCAGAGATTTCCTCCACCACCACTGTAGATATTATTCCTACCCCTTTGCTTATCAGTTTTGTTCTAAAACACCTACCAATGAAAAATGTGTAATTTAAATCAGGGCTAAAATTAATGACTATAACAAAGAACTATGGTACAGTCAACAGAGAGGATTAATGTATACATCAGAAATAACTTAAAAATTACATGCACACAGAACTGGAACTAATCTTCTCATTGAGCTTCAATATTTTACTCTTTCAACCTTTGGTTTATGGGGTACCCTTCTCAAAAGAAAGTAATAGGTACTTTATCTGCTCGGTGAGGCAAACATTTAAGATAATCTTTTTCTCTCTCTTGCTATCATGTAAACACACACATCCTTCATCGCAACAGGTTAATCTCTGAAGGTTCAGAGGTTCAGCGCAAATGCTTACCAAAACAAACCCAAGCTTCTGGTTTAAAGTTTCTAGCAATCCTGTGGGTAAAAGTTGCCTTGAACGATTTACAGTATTTCACATTTTCATTCTGTTCAGAAATACATTGAAGATAGCAGCATTTACTTTGAGCTAAAACCAAAGCCAGAAAAACTGGATAAATCTCTCTGTGAAAACCATGAAAGTCACAGAGTTCAGTCGTGTGAGGTACTGGCTCTGATGGCTTCCTGTGAGATATAGCATTCCCTCGGTGTACTGAGTGGGAACCAAAGAACTTGAAGTCGGTTCATCTGATTTTGAATTGTGACCATTGCAAATTAAAGAAGGTAAAAGTCAGTTACATCCAGGCAAAGTCTTCTTTGGCTCAAGTTACTGAAAGACATAGTTTTGGATGGAAACTGAAATGGTATCATTTCTGTGATAAAATCAATCATTCTGGGGAAAAAAAAAAATTGTCTTTTCTCACATAAGCTCCACTTTTCAGCCTTCATGAAAGTAGTACTTTTCACATATGAAAAATGCATGTAAGTTCTTTTCACAGCAGTGGAATGTACAGCACAATTTCTAAACCACCCTCTGACCTGTTGATGTTCAACTCAATAATTTAAGTCTGCAAATACTAGAGGGAACATTTTTCTCTAGCTTCATTTCTACACTGCACATCAAGATGTTGACTGAGATTTAACAATCATGTTTGGACTTCTTCAGTACAGTTTTGCACAATCACAAGGGAACCTGATTCCAGTCTTGGAACCAAAGTAAAAGGGAGACAAAGCAATATTCACATATCTGTGAATCACTGTTTCGAAAGATCACCTGTAATGTGACTTAAAGCTACAGGAGCCAGCTGCTATTTGCTAGTGATATGAAGATAAAGCAGATTTCTACAATAAAAATTGAATAAATAACACAATTATTCTAAAAATATGACAAGGAACCCCCTGAAATTACAGAATTACAGGTAACATAAGTACAGATATCAATCACTTTTTCCCCCCTTTTTTCTTTTTTTTCTTTTTTTTTTTTTCCCCGAAGAGAAACAAAAAGACACTATTCATCACTGTAAATTACTCCACTTCATTTGGTTGTCAAGTTCAAATTTGCACTTGACTAACACTGGGAGAAAAAGCCAGATCTTTGCCTGTGATGGTGAATTGAGAGTTTGAGCAAAGTATGTACATAGGCATAGGGAAACCTCTTCATTTATTTAGAGGTCATTTTCTGGACAATATTTCTAGTACCCAGCATGTGTTTAATTCAATGCCCCAAAACTCCGTTTGCAGCCTGTATTCAGCTCAATGTATTTCAAAGTAATCTACAGCTTTGAACACCTAAATTATGTAAAGTGTTTAACTAAAATCTATAAAGACATGAGAACTCAGATATGCTAGGCTGATTAACTCATGACATGTTTGCAAATGAGGATTTCCCTGTATTTAACACAGTATGTTCAATCTATACTTATTATTGAGAGAATGCTGGTCCTAACTGTGAATGTGTTAATTTTCTTGGATATTTGTAATCCCTGATTACTGATACACAAGTGTGGTCTTTGATTTGGTAGTAGAACCTTGAGTTCAGGCTATTTTCATTGTCCTACAGTTAAAATTCCATGAAGTAAAAGAAACAAGAGCTCAGAAAATTCATCACAAGCTGATTGGTTTTCCTTTCATTCTGGCACCATGGTTTTAAGCATCATTTTTATTATTATCTAGCCTTTATTTTTCAACTGTATCATCTCCCATCAGAGCAGCATATCATTTGACCTCTTGCTATTTTTATTCTTTCTATGCAGGTTGAACCAAACACCTTTCATGCACAATGGTATATGGTTTTTTTGCAAACAAATCCACTGAGGCTGAGGTAATATCCTCAAAGATTCCCCAATTAGTCTTAAAACATTTAGTTTGTAACTAAGTTATTGAGTAAGCTTAATAGTCGCCTAGTCTTAACCATAAATAAGAAGGCAACATTGCCTGCAAGGCAGCATGCACTGATCTTACTCATGGTGTTTGACAGAGATTTCTGACGTAATTTCTGGATTACAAGGTTTTTTGGTGCATTTTGTCCTAATTCTCTGTAAAGATGGTGTTTGCTTACTAACCCATATGACATTTATTAAGAAACATGAACAACTTTTCAGATTGATCAAATTACACCTGAGCATGACTTGCAGCTGAATTTTAGAATAGATAACCAGTCAAGAAATCTTTAATGTTCTTGCTAGAAATTATACTTTACTCAGATATTTTAAGTTAACGCTTAAAATTAGATAAGATAAAATTTGATTTCCAGGTCTGTTTAGACAATTAGTGGAGCTGTGGATATTTAGAATATAAATTAAATGTAAGGAAGAGAATATTAGTCTCTTTATGTCATTTTTATAATTGCCTATCAGTGGGGTGGTTTTTTTGGTTTTGCTATAATTTGGTCCTCTCCTGTCAAAGTTATTCCAGGTAGTTTCAAGTGCAACATTACATAAAGTGCATGTTAACAGTTTTGCAGATCTGTTTAAATAATTTAACATCATATTTAAAATTTCATTTCAATAAATGTTTGTCCAGAAAGACTTGAAATCACTTCGCATGAGCATTTAAACCAGTCTTACAGTCTGAGCGTGCATGTGTCACAGCAAATCTATCACAGAAGGTGCTCAGGTTCAAGGAAAAATGAATTTACCTTTCTTTCTTTTTTTTCTCTTTTTTTTTTTTAATTTTTTATTTTTTATTGGTGGGCTGTTCCTGAAAGCTCCTTTTTAGTACTTTAGCTTTTCTAGCACTTGTCTTTCTCAGCTCAAATGCTTTTATGATCTATGTAATGGCCCTGATGTTTATCCCAAATGGAACTGTCTGTGCAGTGCCAAGACTGAGAGACTCAGAAAAATATATGGTTACTTGTTTCCTCCACACCCTCTTCAAACTGAAACTGAACCCTGTGTCATCTTTTAGTGGAAAGTTTTTGTTTTGGGTTTGTTTTTTTTCTTGCTCAATTGACCACAGTGCACTCACCAGGTAATAAAACACCTTTTAACAGAAACACATGAGGCTATATCCACTGAACTCCAGCACTATTAAATATTTATCGATACAATAGTGCACGTTTCAGTGTGAAATAAACATCAGGCTCTGCAAATTTAATAGTTTCCAGTGGAGGGAAGAGAAAGGAGCAGAAAAAGAAAAGAAAGGAAAAAACCTCCCAGATTTTTTTGCAGTCTCGAGAACTGGACTTAACAAATAAATAGTTCATGATGTGCCAAAACTGAATTGCCAAATGATTGACCACATCCTATATTGCACAAGGAAAAGGCCGCTGTTGTTTTTACAAGTGTGTTTCATTCAGCATTTGACTTCATTGTGTAAATATTATGGAGCTGGCTTTTCAAAATTAACTTTTATTATAGATTAGCTGCAGACAGGGTTGGAGAGGGAAGGAAGCATAGAAATTAGGGGACAGGAGAACCCCAGAAAGTCTTAATCCCATATTTCCTGAACCAAAACTGCTGAAGTCTGAAAAAAAGTTCTAGGGGACTCAGAACAAAGAAATATGTTTTAAAAGCTGCTTGCTCTTACATCTGAAAAGCAATGAGGGAAAAAAAAAAGTGTATATATTTTCAGGCACTAGATGGAATTTCTGGGGTAATATACAGATGAACAGTATGTTACTAAAATTCTACAGCTGTGGAAAATTTTTAGATTCATTTTTCCAATCAGAACTTTGAAAGGATATTTCACAGTTTTGAAAGGATTTTCAAAAAAACTTAAATGGCTTAGGAACCACTGCGTGCTTCAGCAGAATTCAATTTCTAAGACTCTTCAGTGCTTTGGAAAATTTCTTGTGAGAATATGAGCAGCAGTGTGGCAAAGCTGGACAAAGTAATCCAGCTTCCATTCTGCATTTTGGTGATACTTTCATCTTGAACCCCTTTGTCGTGATTTAATCGCAGCCCGTAACTAAGCACCACGCAGCTGCTCACGCACCCCTCCTCCCCCAAGGGGATGGGAAGGACAATGGCTTGAGATAAAGACAGTTCAATAGGATAACAAAAGTAGATGATGATGATGATAACAACAACAACAACAACAACAATAATAATAATAATGTATATATAAACACCAAGTGATGCACAAATGCAATTACTCATTAGCCACGGGAAAAAAAAACCAACAATACCCAGTCTGTTTCCAAGGAGTGATTCCGCCTCCCAGCTACCTTCCCCAGTTACACAGAGAGCACGACGTTCTATGGCAGGGAATATCCCTTTGGCCAGTCTGGGCCAGCTGTCCTGGCTGTGCTCTCCCAGCTTCTTGTGCACCTGGCAGGGTGTGAGAAGCTGAAGAATCCTTGACCTTGTCCTTAGTGTAGACACTACAACTACCTAGCAACAACTAAAAACATCAGTGTGTTATCACATTGTGCTCATGCTAAATCCAAAACACAGCACTGTACCAGTTACTAGAAGGAAAATTAACTCCATCTCAGTTGAAACCAGGACAGTATCCACCCCTTCTTCTATATCATCTATGTCATGCCCAGCTCCTACATTTCCCAATACATTCCAATTAATCACCATCACTTTTCCTGTCTTTTGATATGTACATACAGATATCATTCCCTTAGTGTGTGGACCATATCTCTAAAATGTCTACTGAGTTCATTTAGTTCATGACTCTGGACTACATCTGTCATAACAGTCTCTCAGGGCAGGGGAGATGGTGTGCGCTGTTGGATAGTTGCATGCTGCATCTGGAGCTTGTAGCTGATGTATCTGGTGTAGTCCATGCTCACAGTCTGCGGGCTGAAGATGTCAATCTTGAGGGAGTTGCTGGGTGCTTGTTGCTTGTTGCTGAAGCCAGTTCTGGTTTCATCACCTCTAGACCTTGCTTATTTTCATCAAAGTTCATTCTTCATTAGTCTGGGTGATTTTTATGGTAATACCATTGTTATAGCATATAGCAATCATAGTAGTGATGGCATGTAGCATTATGTAGCTATCAACATCATACAATTTAAATGATTGGCCATTCTCACCCAAAATCAAATCCCCTTGAAGTGCACATCAGACTGCCCTGCCCTTTCGCATTGTACACCAAGTGTACCCAGGTCCTGGAGCAAAATCAATCCTGCAGATGGGCTTGCCCTTTGCCTGAGGCAGGAATAACCCAAACTGTCTTCCCTAACATAGTCTTCATGTGCACTGCAGGGACTTTATCCCCTTCTACAGGATGTAAAATTTTTGATTGGGCAGTGCCAGCTCAATGGGTAGATCCCCTAGTGTTGACTAACGAGGTGGCCTTTGCTAATTGTATATTCCAATGTTTGAGGGTCCCACCACCCATTGCTCTCAGTGTAGTCTTTAACAGTCCATTGGACCATTCCAATTGGACCAGAGCCTGGTGCATGACAGGGGATGTGATACACCCACGCAATGCCATGCTCTTTGGCCCAGGTGTCTATGAGGTTCTTCCGAAAATGAGTCCCATTGTCTGACTCACTTCTTTCTGGGGTGTCATGTCACCATAGGACTTGCTTTTCAAGGCTCAGGACGGTATTCTGGGAGGTTGCATGGGGCATGAGATGTTTCCAGCCATCCAGTAGTTGCTTCAACCACTGTGTGATATAATTAATCTTGCAAGCCTCCCCATGTTTATATTTTAGCCAGAGAGGCTTTAACCACTTCGTTTGCTTGGCTGCAGCACATTTTTCACATTCATGGATAACTTGTGCAATAGCATCCATGGTTAATTCCACCCCATCTATATGTTGTGTCCATTCCTTGATGGCCTGAGGTGTCATGGGCCTACTGAGCTATAAATAATTCACCCTTACGCTGCCAGTTCAAATCCACCTGAGCTACTTCAATCTTAGCAGCCCGATCCACCTGTTGCTTGTTTTGATGTTCCCCAGTGGCCCAGCTCTTGGATACGTGGGCATCTATGTGATGTACTTTTACAATTAGGTTCTCTAGCCAGGCAGTAATATCTTGCCACAGTGCAACAGCCCAGATGGGTTTGCCTCTGTGCTGTCAGTTGCTCTGCTTCCACTGCTGTAACCACCCCACAGGGCATTGGCCACCATCCATGAGTCAGTGTAGAGGTAGAGCACCAGCCACTTTTCTCAATCAGCAATGTCTAAAGACAGCTAAATGACTTCCAGCTCTGCGAATTGGTTCGATTCACCTACTCCTTCAGCAGTTCTTGCAACTCATTGTGTAGGACTCCATACAGCAGCATTCCACCTCCAATGTTTTCCCACAATGTGACAGGACCCATCAGTGAACAGGGCATATGGCTTCTCGTTTTCTGGTAGTTTATTATATGGTGCGGCCTCTTCAGCACGCATCACGTCCTTCTCTGGTGATATTCCAAAATCTTTGCTTTCTGGCCAGTCCATGATCACTTCAAAGATTCATTGATAATTAAACACTATAGGTTTCTTAGAGGCATAGCCTTTCCTGAATCTATGATTAGTTTTGAGAAATGTGGAAATAAAAAAAAAAAAAATACAAAAAATACTAAAGGAGTTGTCATTAAACTTGGGCCAGAAATATCAAATCAGCTTATTATGTTCCTAAAATTCAAGAGCTTTTCAAATTGTTTGTGTGTTCCAGGTTCTTTCCACTTTGGAAAGTGAAGGGTATTGAATACCAATGAATTCCTGTAAACAGCTCCCTTCCAGCTTTTTGGTCTCACAGTCTGCTCCAGCCAGGATGGATTTACAAGGTATGAGGAAGATGTGGACTGACTTCTTCTCCTCCTCTACTTCATTAATAGCAAATGTGGCCCTTTTTTTGGTCACAGATCATAGTCATAGCTCACAGCCATTCCCTTCTTCCTCTTTCCCTGATTGCAACAGGTCAGGGCTATAGCCTGGGCCATTGTATTTTCTTTCTTAAGAAAATATGAACATGGGACTTAGGAAATGATGTAGAATGGGTTGGTTGCTTATTATAAAGTCAAAATAGAAAGGAAATGGTGTGGTCAGTTCAGGTAATTCCTTATTTTAGTGTAGTACTAGTCACTAAATATTACTTTCCTTGTACTTTCTTTATCCTTCCTTTTCTTTGAGTGTCAGATCCTTGGTGTAAAGCAGAACTAATAACACTGCCTAATTTCACAGACATACATACATAGAGTCTTAATTAATTAACACATCAAAATTGCTTAGAGAACTCAGTTAATAGAAGTGAGGGAATCAGAGGCTATTGTTGGTCACTTCTTGTATATGCTTTTCAGAATATATATATTCTTTTACCTGGCCACTGGGACATCCTTTAAGCAATACAAAGAAAATGAAATCATGCTTTATGCATATGCATATCTTATTCAGGTGCATACATCTTAAGGTCACTGACAGTATTCAGAAAAACCTAAAGAAATTACATTCTTTGTTGGCAATAATAACGATTCTTTATTCTGAAAGCAATCACATTCTGTTGATTAACAAAACATACTGCTAACATTATGCTTTATATAGGTTAACTATGTACAATAGTTCAGATTCCTTCTGAATTTTAAAGATTTTTTCCCGAATGAGGGTTGAGTTTTGGGTTGTTTTTTGGTTGTTTTGGGGTTGTTTTGGGGGTTTTTGTCATTACTTTGCAGGGCAGAACTTTCATTTGTGTAACATGATTCTTTGAAAATGCAGAGCTAGTATCTATTTCAGTTGCACAGAATAACTTCCTCCCTTGGGTTCAGCTGTGATCCAGTGATAAAAATTTGATGATAAAGGTACAGAACTCCTGGAAGCTGTAAGTCATGTTTGGTAAATAGTGAGTGGGTGTGATTTCTGAAGACAACCAAGGAGATAATAGGGAAACTACCATACTGGAAGTGGGTTAAAATGGTAGCTGACTTATTGTATAAATTACAGAAACAAAAGATGAGGCTGCAGACTAGGAATGTATTAATAAGAAGTGGAGTTTAGTCTAGTGGTTTCTAGGACTGTAAACTGTGGAGAGAGCTCCAAATTCCAAAATGAAATCCAATCCAAGTTCAGATTTTGAGATGATCTGCTTTGAACTCAACCCCATATTCAAAGTGGAAAAGTTACTTCTGAAATGATGTTGGATTAAGACTTCTGGGGCTCCTGGTCAAACCGGGTCAAACCTGAACTTTGTTTTTCCTAGAAAATACTCCTATTTTGCTTCTTTGAATTACAAGTGTAAGAAAAAAGAAAGACAGTAACTAATATCCTCCTACCACTGCCACAATGAACTGACAGGGTACTATGTTGGAGAAAAAAATTGTAACACATGATTGGAAAATATCTATTGATCTCTTTCTGCATATCACTACTCTGTTGAAATAAAGCATTTTAAATGTTTTCAAGATGGATTTTTTTTCCTCTCACTTCACATAATTTTCAATTGTTTTCCCCCAAACTATAACATCTAAAGATGTCATGACAAAAATATATTCCCACTTTGAACTGATTCATTACTGAATGGTAAAATCTCAGTTACTTTCTTTAAAATTTCAAAACAAACTTAGTCCACAATGGTTAGTTTAGAAATGCAGGTTCTGCCATAGCCTCTCTATATGGCATTAACCAAATTATGCAATTTGTCTGTGCTTCATTTCTAGTTAAGTGGTAATAGTTCTGATCATCAATCTTTTGTATATCTTTTCCACTTCAACTGAAAAAATATTTGAAGAGGTGTAACTCTCACTATTTCCACAATTTAGAACTTTTTTCTTTTTTCTTTTTTTTTTTTTTTAATTTAAATGTAATGCTATTGGACTCTTGTTTCAGTAGATTTGGTCTTTCTCCTTCATTTTGCCCTTGCTCAGCATTTTTCTACCATTTTAACCTGAACTTCCTCAATCCCAGTATGAGGATCTAGGTTTTCCGAATATAAGGGGGGGGGGGGGGGGGGGGGGGGGGGGGGGGGGGGGGGCGGGGAATCTTCATAACGAGAGTGGTCACTGGCAAAGGGTTCTAAGAGGAGTTATAGAATCTCCATGTAGAAACCCAACTGGGTAAAGACCTGACCAGTGTAATGGCACTTTGAGGTTCATTCTGCTTTGAGGGGAGTTTTTGAATAAAAGTGACCTCCAGGAATCACTTCCAATCTAAATTATTTTATGATTTTGCTGTACTTGAATTCATTTGCCAATACACTCAGTTGTTCCACCAATCCCTTCCCATAAGATCATTAATTTAGAAATGGTTGGTCTGGGAAGCCACTTACTAATCATGTCAGCGACCGTTGCTCTTGTTAACACGACTTATGCTTCTCCAAACAGTGTTTACCTTCCTCTTCATTTAATGTTTTTCAGGTAGAGGAGGAAATGTTTGTGGCCAAACTGACAGAGGAAGAGGGTGCCTGGGTTATTGTTCCTTTTGTGCGCAAAGAGGAAGTATGGTCAGTCTAATACAATTGTAAATTCAATTAAAAGAAGGCACAATTTCAAGAGGGTACCAAAATAAAATATTGCTGAGAGAATGCAGGGCATGTGTGACTGTTTTCAATAAAGGGTTAAAATCTGGAGGCTAAATGAGTTATTGTCTGGAGATATTGGATTTTAAAATGCTTTGCAGAACATTTTGCACTGATATATCACTGAGTTTTGAACAATTAAGTGGCTCAAGTGGTTCTTCAAATCTAGGACAACACCTATTAAAGAAAAAGGATAAAAAGAAAAAAAAGACATTGTAGGTTCAAAAGACATTTACCATACTTGGGGAGAAAAAAAGGTTATAAAAAAATAGCTAAATTAAGAGCAATAAGACAGGAAGACAGGAAGACAGATAGACAGAAAGAAAGAGAAAGAAAAAGAAAGAAAGAAAGAGAAAGAAAGAGAAAGAAAGACAAAGAAAGAAAGAAAGAAAGAAAGAAAGAAAGAAAGAAAGAAAGAAAGAAAGAAAGAGAAAGAAAGAGAAAGAAAGAAAGAAAGAGAAAGAAAGAGAAAGAAAGAGAAAGAAAGAGAAAGAAAGAAAGAAAGAAAGATGCAAGACAAAAGAAAGTTCAGATTTTCTCCCATGTATCATATTTCTGTCTATATTCTAACAATTTTGAACAGTGAGTGCTGGGAACGGAGAATTGTGTTTTGAATTAAAGAAATATCTAAGTCCTTCAAAAAACCAAAAGTTTTTTCAGACAAGAAAAAAAATAAAATTGCTCTACCCTTTCTCTTTCTTAAACTAGGAGACCAAAAGACTGTATCACTGAAAGAGTAGTATCTCAGGTACCTTTCAGTCAAAATAAAAGTAGGAACAACCAGAAAACA
The DNA here is from genome assembly GCF_011004875.1 of Balearica regulorum gibbericeps. NCBI lineage: Eukaryota > Metazoa > Chordata > Aves > Gruiformes > Gruidae > Balearica > Balearica regulorum. Next base: position 21,135,277 of record NC_046188.1, on the reverse strand, counting down.
GTTTATATCCCAAGATATTTTGAATATATATATATATTTTTTTTTATTCTGCTAGTCAGGAAAAAAAGCAATTTATGTATTGAGGCACTGTCATTATGAAATGCTGTATGTTACATGTAGCACGCTTTATATTCCATTTGCTTTATGAAGAAACAGGTTGCATCTGGTTTGGAATTTTATTTATTTTTTTTTATTATTTTACTGTGTTTTATTTTTACAGTTATTTCACCTATAGTCTATTAATGATACACTTTCTTTGGAAAACCTGCTTGACAACACACTGGAAAAAAAGCATATATGCCATGATTTTTTTTTTATTCACTTGACTCTCTGCCTCAGAGGAACATAGTAGGAAAATTAAACATTTGTTTATGATGTACTCCAGTTACCTTTGTTTCTGAGTGACATAGTTATCTAGAATCCCTTAATAATACCCTGAAGGCAGTATCGAACATCCAGATTTCATCTGCCTTTGTAAGCACCAGATGTAGTAAAATCTATACAGTCCTTCTTTTCCATCTCTGAGAGTCGATAACAGTCTAGTCAGCTACTGCTATGTGGCCCATTAGAATACTGCTATGTGGTCATTAGAATATTCAAAAGTAATATTCAGTCAGAAACAAGACAACTGTCTGAGATTGACAACTTCTAATTTTTTTTTTTTTTTTTTTTTCCCCAGGGAGATAAACTATTCTTTGAAGGTGATGGAGTTCCATTTATATTTACATGTACATCATCATGGTTTAATCTAGCTGAGTCTAAATGAAATTCTTTGCACAGGATGAAATCTGAACTTTTCTCTATTTTCATTCGCAATGATTAAACCTTGTTCGTTTTGACAGGCTGGAAGCAGGTCAGACCAGTGTTTCCATTTTATTCTAAAACGGTCAGTTTTTCACAATTTTTAGCAGTTGTGGATATAGTCCTCAAACATACTAAGGAGATGCTAAATGGGACAAACATCGAGGCCTGTTATTTTAGAAAGTTTAATTATACTATTTAAGGAAGTGCATAAAAGCAGTGTTACTGAGTGCTGTACAACATTTTTACCTAAGTAATAAAACCCTAAGCTCCACAAGCCTATTCATAGCCCTGGTGAGAATAAATTGTTTTAGAGATTTCTGTTCTGTCTTTTCAGTTTTTCATTCTTTTTTTCTGGAATGTGCAACAGTTAGAGTTCTTGTGAAAGACACATTTTTGCCTCTTCAAGAATTTAAACATCTTGAAAGGGATAGGGCAAACAGTCTAGCATATCCAAGTCCTCTTTTCAATTCTACATTGGATATGGAATAAGGAGAATTATTACAAATTTCCTATTCTGTTGTAACTACGAAGTTAGACAATTTACTTCCAGAGAATGTGCAATGGGTTTTTTATTGGCCCTTTCTGAGGTACAAAGCTGATACGTAGACATGGAAAGAAAGACTATGCAGTCATATATACTGTGTCAAATATAACCTGGATCAATGCCTGGTACAGGGACAAAGATACAGGAACTGCAGTGGAATAGTTCATTTCAAGGAGTTACAAATACGGAACTTGGCAAAGAGGATCATAACAGCACTGCTGGTTTACAAGAAACCTTGTAAGAACAGCAAATGTTTTTCACAGTGGAAGATGAAGGAATGAGTAGCCATGAACAAAAGGAACGCTAATTTTAAGATCAAGATAGTTGTGCAAGCCAATGTATTGACAAAAATAGTGACAGTAGCCACATGTGAAAAGCCAAAGGCAGGAATTTATAAAATTCAGATATTAAAGGAAAAGATTATTCCTAATGTAAGAGTTATATGAACTAAATCTAGTGGGGGAATGAATTAGGAAATATACAATTTATTACTGTACCACTGGAAAAAAACTATTCCTACTTTTACATGAATGCTGATATGAAGATCTTGGTTTCTTCAAGTGGATTTACTCACTTTGGGTGCCTTGATCCTTTAGTAGGGTTTTTTTTTTTAAATGAAAAAATAAAAAATAAAAAATATTAAAAGAAAGACACTTAAATAGAGCAGACAGCTATCCCATTTCAAGTCAGAAGACCTCAATTTTGCTCTACAGTTGAGAGAAGAGAATCTGGATAGATTCATTGTTTGGTGATGATGGAATATGTAATAAATTACTAGAATAGATACAGTATCCCATTGATCGTGGGAGCAGACAGCAAGGGATTTTATTTCACGTATACAACTAGAAGAACCAAAATCTGTAAAGAGTATGACGTTGTCCACTGCTGTGGCAGTTCAGCATGCGTGTGTGTCCGTCCTGTTCTCTGGACGAGCCCCATTGTGCTGTTACCTTGGTCACAAGCGCAGTAGCGTGGAGCTGGGGTGGCCAGGCACCCCCTGGCCGCACCTGGGCCATCTGCTGTCTGAACTGTCCACCAGAATGACTCACCACGAACTGTGGCCAGAATGGAGAATGTTGACCAAAGCAAATCACCTCAAGATCTTATAAAATGTGATCCAAAAGTGAGACCCTTTGAGCTCTCCGGGACCGCAGCATGCTGTGTGACAGCTCAAGATTTCACGAGGATTCAAAGACTGTCTGTCAACAATTTTGTGAGGACTCAAAGGCCTGATTTTTCAAGGTTCACCAACCGTCCATTGATGAATGCCAACATATAAAAGTGAGTAATTTATGAAACTCACAAAAAGGGAAATTTTAATGATAGTTTAACCTCTGTCTGTGTGTGCGTGCAATTGTTTCAGAACAATTTGTCTATCTGTGTGTGCGTGTGCAATTTGGTTCAGAACTATTTGCCTGCCTGTCTGTCTCTGTGCGTGTGTGTGTAATTTGGTCCAGGATTGTTTGTCTGTCTGTAGGAATGATTTGATTTCATCCCATCTGCGTGTGCAACTCTGCTGTAAGTTTCAGGCGACCTTTGCCATTTTCAAATCTTTACCTAAGTTGCTATTTTGATTGTAAAAAATTCCATTGAATCATTCTGTTAAATTGACTGATGATTAAGTGATGTTAATAATTATACAATCTAATATTGTGATCTATCTCAAATATTAATAAATCCCAAATTGCTGCTAAACCAAAGCCCTGTAACAAAATCTCATTCGTGACAACTACCAAAAAGAAAGAGATTTGGTAGGATATGGCAGATGATGAATATTTTCCTACAGCCGACATACCAGAAGGATTCTGGCAGGTGCTATTAGGGGAGAAAAACAGAGCATCAAGACTGTCCACCCAATCCCTAAAACCTTTCTAGTTTTCACAAGATCCAGTGATTATTAAGTATTATATGATATGGAGGGGGAGGGGAAGCTATTTCCTTTTGATTTGCTTTTAAGCTGCTGTCTTACAATTTTTCTGGGACTCCACTAATTTCTTTATTATTGTGAAATGAAGTATAAACTTTTCAACTCCATCGCACTTCTGCTTTTGTAGACCTATATCATATTTTTTTCCAATTTTCTGTTACCCTTTTTGTACAGGCTACTTCTGAACTCTCTCAGCAATGAACTTTTCTCTGGCTAATCTTCTTCCATTATAAAACATTATTATTTAATGATACACTTTATTTCCTTTCAACCAATAATTAATTCACAATATCTTTCCTACTATCTCCTGATACCCTTCTTAGCTAAAGACCTGGTATTTAAGAAAGCTTTTTGAAAATTATATTACACACAGTAAGAGTAGAGATTAATTACATATTGATAGAGGATTGATTCTTTGTGTTAGTGTTCTCTACTACTGTTTGTTCTGCTTGTTGTTGTTTGGCTGGAAATAGTATCTCCAGGACTTTTTAAGGATACTAAAACTCTTATTGATTGTTTAGGAATTGTGTTGCACCTAATATCCAGGGATCATGAACTCTATGTCAGAGATTGTAAGATGAAAGCTTTGGTCAAGCTAGTATTGAGAGACACCTAAGCAGCATCTTAACGACTCTCTAACTGTTTGACTGATTTGTTGAAGATATTTTAATTTCAGACTTTAGGAACAAAGTGTTTTATATTCTTGTTGTCATCTGTAATGCCTACATGACATATGGTGACCATAATTCATTGCCAAACAAGCTGCACTGAAAATAGGTCAGGTCAAAAACTTTCTGACAAAGCGTATACATCAAGAGAAAGCTATGTTTTTATGACATATTAATACAAAAGGAGTGGCTGTTGGTGGTGGTTTTTATCAAGGAGTGTGAAAAGTGCAAATATATATACAGTTTTCAGAGATATTTTCACAGGAAAATAAAATCTGAAAATTTGTGTACTTCAAAGTTGAGTTTTCATTGGTTAGTTTTCAATCAATTTTTTTTCAAACCATGGAATTTCTTCTTTTAAAGTCAAAGCATATTCATGGGTCTATGTGTCACTTCCCTTACCTAGCTCTAGTAATTTTAAAATGCCGCTGTGCAAAATTTAGGGGAGAAAAGTTTTATATTATAATATTGGTTTTAGATATGCATAGATATAGCCCCCCTTCTCCACTATTGTCTATCAAGGAGATCTTTGCAAAATGCTAAAAAACCCACTATCTTGATTCTTAGAGCTGAAACTTCAGAATCTAAATTAGACGATCTAGCTTCTTGTGTAACTGTAATTATCACAAGCACCAAATTAAATAAGGCTTCCACAAAAAGCACTTCATTGTGGAATGTAACAAGGCGAAGGAAGGAGGAAAGGGGAAATGCAATAACTGACAACAACAGTCCACTGCAGACAAACTGTCACTCCACAGGATATATAAACAAGAATTTAAGCCCGTTATCTTCCTAGAGTGTTGTTGACGGGATGCTTAACTGCTAACCTCACCCAGCCACGATACACTTGAAGTTAATTAGCCTGAAAGAATCCTGAATTTCCCAGGCTCTAGCACTGATCTTACTTAGAATGAGCTGCTGGGTAGGGAAGTGTCTCTGAAGTAAAACATCATGTGGAAGAGCCAAGCACTAGCTGGGTTTTGCAGATGTCTGTTCCATCCCCCCACCTTGTGGTGACTTCAGATCTTCAGAGACAGTGCAGAATCTCTTCCACATAAAAATCAGGAATGCTTCCTTAAATTAAACCACTCTCCAGTTTAACAAAATGTTTCCCCATGCAAATTTGATCCAAAATCTGTATCCCAAGCTTTAAGTTGCAGAATTAGCTTGGAGTGACCAAAACTTAAGACACATGTTTGCTGTGCAGGATTTTCCCAACATGAGAATCTTTTAGTTATGATATGGGTGTTTTCCACAAAAATAACACAAATTTTAACAAACATTGAGTATAAATAAAACCTGCTTGATGTGTGCCTCACTCCCTTCTGTTTAGACTCCCTTGTCCTCACCCAGTGAGTATGGTGTGTTCGCGCTGCTCTGGACCTCCATTTCCCTGATGTTCTGCTCTGACTTAGGCCAACTTAGGAAAGGATTGAGTTGAAAACAATAACCAATGTCTCTAACACATCTGCTCATAGTAACATTACATGCAGAAAAAGTAATAATTTGTCTTAGCAATATGAGTGTACAGCACAGTAGTCTTAAAGAGGCACATTTAAGTATCAAAATGAAGTTAGAAAAAATATATATTCCTTCATGTCATTTCTTCTTCTACACTGTCCCCATTTTCAGGACAGAATGCACTGTTTACACATTCAGAGCTCCTTGGAGCATTTCCTTTTGAAAAGGTTACAGTCAACGTGACATGTTTTGGTAGCTGGCAAAGGAGCTTTTTTACTACACCACCTCACTGAGAAGAAAGTATAAACTATCAAAATACCTAGAGACTGTAGTCTGAAAAAAAGAAAGGGGGGGGGGGGGTAGGGGCAATAAGGGAAAGCTTCAGTAATATAAAGCCATGAACACTCATGTTTTCATTTGAGAGTACATGAACAAGAGTGTTTATTTTAGCCACTTAAAACAACAATAACTAAGTCAGGAAAGATCATTATACTGGAATTAAGGAAACTATGCATTTATAAAAACAGTCTCCAATAACAAAGTCCCTTCTGGAGAAATGCTACCTTCTCTGCTGAATGGTAAGTGGTCATTTTATGCTGAGCTAATTATTAGTAGCTTGAAATGGACAGAGTTAATAAAGTGCAACCCTATAAAGTTCTCATTGTTGGTGGTAGTGTTACTCTGACCCTAAATGTATGGAGATTTTCTTTCCTTCCCCTGCTGTGTCTTTCTAGTACATTTTTAGAAATCAGTACATTTTGGCTACCATCAACTTTGTATAGAAAGAAAAAAAACCAAGCAAACAATGAAAACAACTGCCAACGTAGAACTGCAGCAAATCCCATAAATGAATGATAATCTTACAAAACTAAATCATGTTTACTTACCAAAAAAAAAAAAAAAAAAAAATCCCTTAACAAAATACAGAAAAAAATGGAAAATAGTGGATAAAGCTTTGCAGTAACAATTTTGCGAAAATCACCAAAACTGCTAAGTGTTCCATGTAAGTGAACATCATCATCAAGCAAACATTGGCTCTACTGAAATCTGTGCAGAGCCAAACAGTTCATAAAATTACCTAAGGTGTTGGGTTTGAAATTCTTTCCCTACTGTTAGCAAGAAATCTGCATGCTTTAGGAGGGAATATTTCTACAGGAAATTTGTTCCTTCATGTGACCATGAACTGGTATTAGATTTTCCATCACAAATATCTTAGCATAAGCACTTTGGTCATCAGTCAGAAGCATAACATATAAAATATACTTACATCCCTTTCAAAATAAGAAGCGTGTAAGTGTATGCTTTTCTGAATAAAGATTTAGTCAAGTATATGCTTAAAGTTAAAGGCATGTTTTATTATTTGGCTGAATCATACCTGAATTCTGAAGTTAGGGATTTAGATGTGGCATTACTTATTTGAAGAGAGTCAGTACATACCAATCCAGCTGCCATTGGTTGCTATTTTTATTTTTATGTAATGTATGCTTGCTGGAGAGATTTTTATCTCGGTGTAATTGCTGATATAATTGCCTTGCAGATAGTCAGTACTATGGAAAACATGCTTGTTCTGGTTTGGTGCCTAAACAGGAATTAAGGCTGTTATCCAGAGGCACATATGTGTGAAAACAGCAGCCTATGTCATTTCCACATTGTAAATGTACTTGTTTTCTCTGGGTTTGTAAGAAATTCTGTAGTTCACATTTAAAGAGTATTTTTCCAACTTTCCAAGCTATTTTAGATCTGTCATTTGAAAACATTTTTTTTTTTTAACTGCTAATAATAAAACCACTCAGAAAAAGGCCTCTAATTTTTTTTAATGATTCTAGCCACAAAGCCTAGTAAATGGAAGCTTCCATATTGTTTTCCTGGAGATAATTTAGTAACATGTAGAAGGTATTTGAACAGTATGCATAGTGTAGGTATACATCTAAATTAACGGGCTGTTTCCTGGAACTTTAACCCTTGCTGCTGCAGTGGAGTTGCTTACATATTCAAGGAAGGTGATATATAACCATGTCATAAGAAACTTCCCTCCCATTGCTCTCCCTTCCCCGACAAAAAAACCCAAACACCACAGGTGAGCATAAAAGGAAAAGGCCCTCTTTTTAAATACTCTTCATAATTATATTGTAGAATTGTATTAATTTCACCTTACTACCAACCTTAGCTAGAAGTCTAGTCCCCTTCTCCAGAGGGAAAGTGAGACATCTCCACCCTCTTACAGACTACCGATTCTGGCTTAGGTAGACAGGCCACCTATACTTAGCCTGGAAAAGGAACATGTATAATTTTATATATGTGCTCGAATAAATATCATTCACTCTTTGAAGGTGTGTCTCTGCACACTGACTGAAGGAGTCTAGTAACTTGCTGCTCAAAATATATGTACATATTAGACATTTGAGTGACATAATATTGGGCATTTATGTGCTTGAAGTTGAATGGAATTAATGTGGGCCTTCATATCTATCTTCTTATGTAAGACCTTCTTACAACAAGTTGAAGGACAAACATGTGAAGCAATGATCTTGCTAAAGAAGAATGTGGAAGATGGCTTTACAGGTCAAAGGTGGTTTTCTCTGTTTTGCAAAGGCAGGCTCAAGTTCAGACATAAGCTCCTGGATAACAGTAGGAACTATTTAATTTTTTTTTTAGTGCTCACATCCATACTTTAGAATTATATACTTGCTCTCTGTGCTTTATGTATATCAACTTTAGATTTTTGCGTGTGTGTGGGCAGGGGGAAGGAGTATATAATGACATATTTTATAGCTTAAATCTAAACCCACTGGTATCAAAGGAGAACATTTTTTATTCACTTTGTTCAATTTAGGATCAGTTCCTCGCAGTTCTTTTCCTTGATCCAGAAAATGTGATCGTACCTTTGACCTCAGAAATCGGTACATGTCTTGAGCAGGGACAAAGGGCTTTGTGTTGCTGCTAGATTTGATTAGTATCACATAGTACTACAGAGATGGTGTTTCAAAATGTCATCACTCTTAATGAGGCCTGGTAGTGGCAAGTTTGAGTAAACACAGCCCTAGTGTGCTCTGCTGCTTGGAGGCAGTGCTCTCTCAATGTTTGTTGACATGTTTGTCCAGTGTCAGAACTTGCCAACACTGGATTTCTTTTTAAGAATGATGAGGGGTTCAGAGATCCATCTGGCAGAGGTTTGCAAGTTCATTGCCAGTACGAGAAGAGGAATAAAGAAGAGTAGGGAAGTGACCCCAGGAGGGAAAGTTTTGAATTCTAATGTTTGGTTTCTAAGTTGTGGTAGAAAGCTTGCTCCTGAAAACAGAAGCACAAAAGGAGAAGTGAGCTTCTTTTAGAAACATTTCACTTTTATTACTTCCTTCTCATCAATTCATTCCTGGCTCCTCTGAAAAAGATGGCAGAAATCCACAAGTTTACAACAAATTCTGCCTTTATTTGCAAGGAACACAGAATTCTCAAGAGCCGCTCAGACTTGCTACCACTTAGCGCATGGAAATACTATGGGTTATCTGAGGTTTTGAACTATCAATATTTTGCCTTTTTTTCTGAGCCACAAAAGAAGACTGAATATTAAAATGGACTCCCAAATGGACAGTTGGGGGAGTCTTGGTGAGAAAATAACACCCAATGGTGCATTTGTATTCCAAACATATTTACTTTAATTGTCTGGATATAACTTTTTATGTGTTCAGTTTACAAAACTATACTGGCAAACACATTCTACCAGGAAGAATATTCTTGAATAATACATTCCACCACAAATGCTTGAAAGTTGCTCAACTAATCAACAAAAATGCAGATTCTGCCTTTATAATTTACTTTGCCTTTTGAATATGCAAATCAAAGCACATTCTCCCCAACTGTTTAAGAATATAAGCATGCAATTCAGGGAGCAGAAAGAATAGTGTATAATTGGAGTTGATAATATTCAAACTTAATTGATCAATAAACAAATTAATTATATCCCATAGTAACTAACAAGTCTGCTTTGTCTTCCAGAAACACTGGCCCGTTGCAGCTTCCTCACTTCCATCTATTCTTTTCCAGATATAGTCTTGATTTTTCCATCCTCCTACCTCTTTTAAACAACCTGTCACAAGACTATACCACGGTATCTCTTCTCCAGGCACATCTATCACTGCTGATCAGTAAATTTCTCCTCTTCTTGCTGCCCTTGTATAGCAGGAATATCTATGTCTCTTAAGATCTGTAATAGAGTCACAGCTGTCCCTCTGACTTCTTTATTAACATAATGGGTAAGCTTTAGCTTTTCTCCAAACATAACTGTTACTTCTTCACAAAATTTCATAGCTTCTTTTCCAGAGACGCCACTATTAATTTTTGTTTCTTAATTTGTCATCTTTTGCTCTCAGTCCCCTCACCTGCAGGAATGCCTAACACAAACTTAGTAAAAATCCATCATATTTACACAGAATGGTTTACAAATAATGCTCAGACCAAGAATTATTTATTTCAGTACAATTTTTTAATACTTCCTGATTAATGAATTAGGACTTTCAAGAAAGCTTGTGAATAATTTCAGCTCTGTCTCTGATTTGTCTGATAGTTGCCTAGCATGTTCCAATATATTGTCCAGCTTTTGAATCAGCCAAATCTGCATAACACTTTTACTAAGATAACTACTCTTCTACAACAGAATAACAAAAAGGAACATGTTTTTTAAGTTAGTAATTATTATTATTATTATATGCATAACGGAGACAAAGACCAGAGCTCCATTGTGGTAGAGAAATGGCCCCAACCTTCATGAATGTGTCGTAGATGGGGGCTTTGACATTGCTCATGACCAGGGGTAATTAAAAAGTTAAAAATGGAGCTGCCATTGTTACAACTGAGATCAATGGAGCCAATGAGTGTTTTATGCAGTTTTTTAGTTGCTCAACATTGTTGACCTGTGTTGGTTTTGTGTGGCAAGGTTTTGGTAGCGGGGGGGGCTACAGGGGTGGCTTCTGTGAGAAGCTGCTAGAAGCTTCCCCTGTGTCTGATGATAGAGCCAATGCCAGCCGGCTCCAAGATGGACCCACCGCTGGCCAAGGCCAAGCCAATCAGTGCCTCTGTGATTGATAACATATTTAAGAAGGAAAAAAACAGTTAGAGAGCACTTTTGCAGCCAGAGAGAGGAGTGAGAAGATGTAAGAACATCTGCAGACACCAAGGTCAGTGCAGAAGGAGGGGCAGGAGGTGCTCCAGGGACCGCAGCAGAGATCCCCCTGCAGCCCATGGTGAAGACCATGGTGAAGCAGGCTGTCCCCCTGCAGCCCATGGAGGGAGGATGAGGGGGTGTAGAGATTCCACCTGCAGCCCATGGAGGACCCCACGCTGGAGCAGGTGGAGACACCTGAAGGAGGCTGTGGCCCGTGGGAAGCTCACGCTGGAGCAAGCTCCTGGCTGGACCTGTGGATCCGTGGAGAGAGGAGCCCATGCCAGAGCAGGTTTGCTGACAGGACTTGTGACCCCGTGGGGGACCCACGCTGGAGCAGTTTGCTCCTGAAGGTCTGCACCCCGTGGAGGAGACTCACGTTGGAGAAGGTCGTGAAGGACTGTCTCCCGTGAGAGGGACCCCACGCTGGAGCAGGGGAACGATGAGAGGAGTCCTCCCCCTGAGGATGAAGAAGCGGCAGAAACACCGCGTGATGAACTGACCGTAACCCCCATTCCCCATCCCCCCGTGCCGCTGAGGGGGGCGGAGGTTGAAGCCGGGAGTGAAGTTGAGCCCGGGAAGATGGGAGGGGTGGGGGGAGGTGTTTTTAAGATTTGGTTTTATTTCTCATTCCTCTACTCTGTTTTGCTCAGTAATAAATAAGATGAATTCCCTCTCTAAGTTCGGTCTGTTTTGCTCGTGATGATAATTAGAGAATGATCTCTCCCTGTCCTTATCTCGACCTGTAAGTTTTTTTTTCATTGTACCTTTTCTCCCCTGTCTAACGAAAGAGGGAAGTGATAGAGCGGCTCTGGTGGGCACCTGGCCCTCAGCCAGGGTCAACCCACCACATGACCACAGGCTACTAACAGTCTTGTCCAATGGGTTAGATGATGTATAGGACCTGAACAAAAATATAGTCTCTGTCTTGAGAGTCTATGCTCTAAAATAAGATGAAGGGGAAACAGTATATTTGAGTATATAAACAGGAAAGTATTTTCATTAGAAACACCTATTGTTTAGTTCACAGTATCTTCTTTTTGTAAGCAACCGCCTGTTCCTTGTTGCCATCATTGTCAATGTGCATCAGGCACTGTATCATCAATTGTTAACCACTCTGGCTAATGGGCCGCTTGCTTGTGCTATGATCCTGCCTTTCCTACTTGCCAGAAAATAATAAAAAACAATGATTGATCAAGTCTTTCTGTCTGTTTTAAAGCATGAGATAGTTGTTTCAAGACACTTATGAAGCTATTTTCTCCATGGTTAAGGATTACAATAGTCTGGCCAGGGGGAAAATAGAATTTTTTCTTGCATACAAAACCTGCAATACTTTCCTAGGCTTTATGCTATCCTATCAAATTATTTATTTTTTTTTTTTTTTTAATAATCAGTATAGATATATATAAAGGCAGAGGGTTTACACCCTCAGCTGCACTACATGCTTATGAAAAACTGGGACACAATCAGGCTCACAGTCAAGCTCATAAAGGTGTACTGTTGATGGGAAGTGTCAAGGACTAATGTTTGAATTCATATTCATAGGTCTTACACTAGGCTCATTTATATTCATCACAATATTCAGTTTTAGAATTTCAGATTTTTTTCTGCAGGCTCATGAAAGGAAAATATTTCTCATTTCCTTACTCTCATGGTTATTTAACATCTTAAGGGAAATTAAACCTTTATGCATGCTCAAATAATTTTTAAAAGTGAGAATTTTGCTTAGAATAAATTCAGTGTCGAAAGGAAAGAGGGAGGAGAAAACCAAAAACCAGAAAACCCCAACAGTTCTCTTGACTCTGCAGTTTTCCATCACTTTCAAACCTAAAAATAATAATTCTCAGTACCGAGACACACAGAATTTCAAGTTAGAGACAAGGACATATAACTTTTAAGCTACCCATTAGTTGAGTACTTGAGAGTACATCTGTATTCAGTCTTACTCTGAAAGTTCTTTCAGTCACTTTATTTATCTCGGGTCAACTAGTCCACACTCTCCCTTTGGTGTCAAATATTTTTTGGAATCTGGCATAGGTCACCCTTTCTATTATTTTAATCTGATATCTACTTTCATTCCCTCATATTGCAACTACTGATTTGCTTGGTTTTACTTGTTAGGTAACTCTAAGCAATTATCATATCCTCTTCAGTCATCACTCCTTCCTCATTACTGAGCCAAGTTGCACATATTCAGCTTATTTAAAGTATTCTTGTAAATCATTCCTCCCAACACCTTAATATTCTTTGTTGCTCTTCTCTGAGATCCTTCCAGTCTGTTGACATGATTTGAATATCGTGCTTCAAGTTGAAAGCACTTACCATCTCAGGGACATCTCAGCAGTACATATCTTGCTTGGCAGTTCATATTGTACACCAAGTATTCAGCTATATTAGGCTCTCATACTTCCTGCATAAATTTGTGGTAACTTATGACAACAAAAGAAAGGGGGAAAAACAGTTCACAGGTGAGCAAAAAAGTGATTTTCACTAGTTCTGATGATAATCCGGAGTGGTAGTTGGGACAAAATCAAGCAGTGCTACTTATGAGACATACACTGTGATGTGCAGTGTGTTCAGATGAATTTTGCAGTGAATTGCACTAGTCTACCTTGTTTATCTAATGTAGCTGGCTGGCTGCAAAAGCTCTCCTGTCAAACTACATTAGCATGATTGTCAATGTAAAATTAATTGACAAGCCTGGCAACTGGCAGAGCTATCCCTTCAGGGCTTGGAGGTTAAACATCTGTCTGAAGTGATGTTTCCTAAAAAGCTTTACATAACTGAAGCAGTATTTCGGGCAAGCACTTAATGTTTCAGCTGATGGAAGTCACCAATGAAGAAAGGACAAGACACAGACACCTGAGGTGATGTGCTGGGTTATAGCTTGCTGACAGCCTCACCACTGTACCAAAAGGTTACAATGCTCAGGACATATAAGCTTTTAAGCTCTGTCTTATGTCTTTATGTGATTGCATTTGGTACAAGGTGCTAGTGACCCAGCCAACTTGTGGCATTTTCTACTGGATCAGTGTTTATCTTGAAATACTGATTTCTTACATGTGGGTAAAAAGTTTAGGTCAAACTCTTAATCAGAAGTTTTTCTCAGAGGAGAATGGTAAGAGAGAGAAACTAAGAGTCTTGATTCTTTTGAAACTTTATTATTGACCTACTGTAGGTGTGGCCTAATCGTCTTAGCCAGAAAGTAGTGATGGTTTCTGCATCTGGACTGATCACCCTAAGATTTCTCTCCTTTTTTTCACTAAAAAGCCATGTCACATTTATGACATGACCCATTTAATTTTAAGGTAGAACGTATAACATACATATACATATGTAAAACATAAATAACATGTTTAGATTGATAATGCCTTGGAAGCTCTTGTTTGTCTTCACTAACTCCTATTTCATTTTAGAACTACCTGAGATCATAAGGCAGCTCATCATCCTTAGTTTGGTTTGATGCTGTTTTATAGCCAGTTCAGCCCATATCTACTTTGAGTTAATTAAAAAAGAAAAAAAAAAAAAAAGTCCACTCTCTTCTGAAAGTTCATTAGTTCAGAAGCCTAGGTAGACACCCAGAACCACACATATCTTCAGCGTTTTGCCCTTGAGTCCTGTTGAAGGCCCCTTCCTGAAAAATAGGGGAAGCAGGACTCTACATGTTCTGTCCCTCTGCCAAAACTCAAAGATATTTAGATAAAACTTTGATGTTTATTTCTGAAATTATACAATATGTTAGTGCAACAAGTATATGAAGCAGCAGCTCCAGTGCACTTCCTCACCTTTGCTCGTCAGAGAAAAAACACATCAAAATACAGTTTGAGTTACAAATAATATACAAAATAACTTATTTTTATTTCAGTACTATTTCAAATGTCAGAAATACTGTAAAATTTTTAAGTTGTGCTCACAAGGAATCACTTAGAATTTTTATAACATATATTTGAATAGTGAAGATTATTCTAGGATTTATAAAGATAAAAAATTTACCTTGAGTATATCAGATTTTGTACTTCTTACTCATACTTACTCACTTGCTTACATTTACTCAGTCTATGATGGCTTCTCCCTAAAGGAAGAGTCTAAATATCCAAAGTCTCATACTGCTCTTTTTGAGTAAGTCTCATTCCACTCTTTCCAAACCTGGCTGTAGTCTTAAAGGATTGACATGCCTTCCTCATCTTTTGCAGTTCATCTATTGAAGCTTGCAGATCATTCAGCATCCCATCTTCCCTGGAGGAAGGCCTATAATGTGAATTCACCTGGCATAGGAAATCTTCATATCATTAGAATACATGTTTTTATAAAGGAAAAACAGATCATGGATTTATGTCCAAGCCCCTAAAGTCTTAAGTGAATCACCTATGGGAATGTACACTAGGATGTAGTTAGCAAAAACAGAGTCTGGCCATGAAGATTGCTTTATTTATTTATATTATTAAAATCTCAGTGCAAGGACAAGCTCAATTAAAGTCCAGTCAAGTAATTAAATGCACAAAAAATGGCAGTCACAGGCATGAGATTATGACTCAGTCCTTTCTTTTGAAGCTATTCTTACTTTGGGGCTTAGTATTTCTGCTGGTTTCCATGTTTACAAAGGTCTTTTAATTTTAAACCCTTGAGCACATTGGCAGTAACTATGTGAAAAGTTGTTAGTTTGAAGCATGAAGTAGTGACTACACTAGGTAACATAGCATGAAATGCTAGCTTTGTGCATATGGTGGTTTCATTTATTTATACAAAGTCATCGTATATATTTGGTAATCCTGAAGACATTGCTATAGTTTTCATTACCAAAGCAACAAAGTACTGCTGCTAACAATCTTTATTTTTATTTATTAAATATAAAATATGCCTACAGAGGAAAAAAAAAAAAAAGACAAAAGCTAAAAATTCACTTCCAATGCTCAGTGCAATGCCTAATTTCTAGGTGCCTGTACCTAGTATGAAATTCATACTTTTGACCTATGCCATAGGGGAGATCTGAGCACCAAAAGTAGAAATTCACAATAGCCTCCTTACATGTGGTGCCACCTGATCAGGCTAGCAGATGCCTCTACAGAAAAATATAGAAAGGAAGGAACATACACTGGAATGTTGGTGAGAAGTTGACATACCCCGCTCCAAGCTCAAAGAAAGAAACTTTCCAGCACCTGGAATTTATAGCCTTGAATTGATCTTTCTAATCTATCCCCTTTTTAGCAAAAATTGCAGAAGGATCACCCTTACTTCTTAGGTGGAGACTACTGAAAGATGTGAAGCAGATGGTTCAAAGCATCTAATTATTCTTTTTCTGTGATTACCTTCACCTCCTGTAGAGCAATAATGGTTTTGAATGGCCTTGTTTTTGTTGGAAATGAAGAGGAAAGTAGAGTATTTTCATCTTCCTTTTTCAAAACACAGATTTATGGAAATTTTCAGCAACAGCTGTTAAGCTGTCAAGTCACCAGCAAAATGCAGAACTCAGAATAGAGGCCAATCTGTTAAATGAAGCCTTTGGAAACTCAGGAATCTCAGTACCTAAATACTATTTTTTTTAAGAAGAAACTTGTTACCTCTGCAATGTATGGATTGTTTTCTACAATGGCCTTTGATGGTGAAATCTAGCCACAGAATGCATCAGACAGCCTAGGAAATAGTTTGAACTGTGAAAGCAGATCAACATTTGAATCCTGTCTATTTTGGAAACATGATTTAACGAGTGATAGGTGAACTCTTCAATGTTCAGAGGCTTGGAGTAGATAAACATAAAGATTGAAAGTGAAATGAGTACTCTACTGTACTAGAGTAATTTGAATTTTCTGCAGCCTGTCTAAACAAACCAATCTCTTTGAGCCAAACTCAGTCTTTGTGTTTGTGGAACTAATCCCAGTGTGTTCATTTGGCTGCTGCTCATCTATACCAGAGTTGAGTTCAACCCTATCGTGTTGCAAAGTTGGTAGGCGTCACACCTCCTTACTCCCTGTTAAGAATAACTACTCCCATAGATGGGGTACACCACTCTCCTAAAGGAGGGCCTAAAAGAAAATAGAACAAAAAGCTCACAGTATTTTTGCTGCTTATCTCTGATTCTTCATTGAGGACAGAAGGAGCAAAATTTACAAGAAAGAACAATAAATTTAGTTAGTGTGTTGGGATTTTTTCCATAAAAAATTTGGTAAAATTTCTTACTATTTTAGGCACTAGAGCTAGCAAACTCTCTTCTTTTCCCTTTCAAAAGTGCCAGCATGGACTGATGATGTATATTCTGCACATAAAATGAATGTATAAAGCATGTATAAAAATCTCATTATGGATAGTGAGGCAAAAACCAAACCACAACCATTCGTATTCAGTATCAATTCCTGTTTTCACAACCAATTATAACTGCAGGTTTTGTACATGTTTTTGTCAGGGCTGAACTGGAGTTTATCCTCACACCCTTCAGTAAAGCCTTATGGCTTATGTTCATTCCTAGTTTATTTCATCTTTATTAACGCAGTGTAATTAAAAAAGCCTTTATGTGTGTGTGTGAATGTATAGGAGACATGAGATACAAGTGTTTCTCATAAACGTTGTGGAGACAAAACTGAAATTCCTGAGAACAGGAAGTAGTGTAGTGGAAAAATGTGAGTTTTGGCATTATGACTGCTAGACCATGGCGTTATGTGCAGCAGAAGAATATTTCTTCCAATAACTGAACACAAGAATATCTGTTATGATTTCCTCTGAATAGGCAGGGAAAGGAAATCAGAAAGATAAAAAGCAGAAACCAAGAAGAGAAAATCTGAAAAAAAGTGGATTATCTTAAAGTAACACCTCAATAATTGGGGCCATGTCTATATGTTCACTCAGTTACAGTGCTAGGCCTGTTTTAATGATCTGACACATGATAGGGCATACTAAATGCCTGTGCTTAAGATACAGAAAACTTTCAGAATGTGGCACAACTGAAAATAAAAAAAAAGACAGAAGTACTTGCTGGGTCTTAATTCTATGATGTCAGTACCATCATGCTGAATGAAAAGTAGTCAAAGTATTCCCAAAATGTATCCCTCTTGATTGCATGTGGTAGCAGATTTTGGTTCCCCTCAGTGTTGGCCTGTCTTCTCTTTCTGTTTCCATGACTGCTTTTCACATGCTTTTGTGGGGCACACAGCCTTGGTTTTATGACCACCTTTACCTCAGTGTAATTGTTTCAATGTGCTCACTATAGCTTTAATACTTCAAGCCATAAAGTTTAAAGACTTCAGAGAATTCACCTGAATGGAAAGAGTTCATGACGGTTGAAAATGACATACACTACTGTTAATTTAAATAAATACAAATCAACCTGCAGAAGTGTTGTCCAGATGGTTTGTTTCTTTAGCAGAAATAATGGAGTGGGTTGCAAATCCAGAGTTCATTAAGATTTAAAAAAATCCATTTGCTAAAGAGAAAATGCAAAAGCTGCCAATAAAAGCTTTTGTACAGCCACAAGAATACTGCTTTCAAACTTCTTGAATTTTTAATGCATTTGGGAAGAAGGGGGAGGGGAGGAAGAGAATTAATACAGACATTTTCAGAGTGAAATATTTCAACATTTTTTAATGGAATCGAAATGTAAGCTCTGAAGCTTCTGTGCCTATTGCAGAAGCAATGCAGTTATGTCATTTAAATTCACAGAGGGTATTTTCATTGCCAAAGACAAGGTTCTGACCACACAAACTTGAGGAACATTTCAGGTGGCTAAAATATCCATCCAACACCAAAGAATACCATCTTGAATCCCCCTCCCTCTTTTTTTTTTTCCTTTTGCCTATCATCAATTTTTAATGTTGAAGGAGAACTTTTACAGTGTACCTCCTATATCCTCTAACATGGAGACCCTCCAGAAACTTAAATTTGTCAAATGTATTTTCTTAAATACCAGCACACCCTTTTTTATTATGACACAGAAGGATATGTTCTTCAACAGTGCATGTAAGACTGGATAGCATGAATCCTGATGCTACATTCAAATACCGAAAGTTATATTTACCTTGGTGTTGCTTCATTTTCATCAAGATTTATTAGCACAAGGATTTCTCCCTTTTTCCTTGTGCACTCATTTCACTTAATGGTCCTCTTACTCTGTTGAATGAAGCATTCTTATTGCATTGTATTTTTTTCACTGCAAATACATCTCATTATAAACTTCTGTTCAATTTGTTTTACATTTACATCATGGTCCAGTATTACTGTTTCCCATGTACTTATATCATTAGGTATTATCTGTTCTTCAGATCATTATATGCCAGATTTTGTACTGAGCTGAGTTTTTCCTAGGCTCAGCCTCATTTATAATGCTTTAGCTGATGATTCTCATCTGTTCTGCTTTATTTGATGAATTGCTGCATTTTCACTTGTATTCACAAATTCTTCCACGTTATCATTTGTAAATGTAACTGTTAACTTTGAATTTCTCTTTCTAAAATATTTTTATGTATGCTAAATAAGACAGACACTATTACTGATTATTGCAAATTGAAAACATTGAAAACTGGCAGGCAAGTAAATATGTTTACAGATTTGGTCAGACATTTGACTTTGGCTCTTCCTACTGTTATGAAAGCAGTGATTTGAAAGACTGACATACATACTATATATTTATAGCTTCCTAAAATATTATATCATTACATACACACGTGTGTGTGTGTATATATATATTTATGTATGTACGCATGTACGTATGTATTTATGACACAGTTACCTCAGGAAAATGCACTTGTGACAGGGAAGACATGATGTTTTAAGGAGCTGACTGTTAGCTGGTCAGTGATTTACCATGCATAGTCCCCAAAAAACATGCTCATGAAGTTATTTCTATAATGCAAATCTGTGTTTTTGCATATACAGATAGATGCTTGCACACATTTGCCTTACCAATTTAAGGAGGATCAGTGAAAATCTGACCTACCTATTGATTAACCTGTCCTAAAATAATGACAAACATTCTCTCCCCGTTAATAGAAGAATATGCATACAGGTTTTCTAGAAATTGTGTAGCTCGGCAAGGTTGGTGTCATTATCACACTCTTCTGTTCCTTCTTCTCCTTTCCATAAGAACATTTTGCTGTTGTGTTTTCAGTCTTGTTTAACCTTTTGGTCAAGATGTTCATGCTGTGCAGCAAAATCCCAAACTAACAAAATATTAGGGAGGTTCAGCAGAGAAGTAAAGTGTTTAAATGCCTGGCTGTTGTAAAAGTACTCACACCTTATTTTGCTGTGAACTTCATTTTATACTGAGTATAATATTACTCTTTCTCAGATAAATACAGAAAATTATTCTTTCATAATAATGTGATCTTCTAATAATTGGTTCATTGAGGAATACATGCAATTGTGCCTTTAAGGTGTTATATAATAAATGTAAATATAGATGTAAAAAGTGTTACACAATAAATAGGCTTTAAGCTTGGGGCATTATTTTTAATTAATTTTCAGTTCTTTCTCATAATCTTCTATTCTTTAGACTAAAAAAAAAAATATTATTCCAATGTCAAGTATAAGGTAATAGGCTTTATTCTGACAGTGTGTAGAGTCAGTGAACATATCTATTTAAAAGGAGAACTGGATCTTTAATGTCATACTTATTCATAATAGCAAATAGGTAGAATTGTAATGTCCATATACCTGATAACAGAGATTTGATTTCTTTAGAGCATTTTCATAATGGATGGATTTTGCTATGTGAAATACAAATATTTTCTCCTTTTGTAGGAGTTAAAATGATCTAATCTCCTTAATTAATGAATTGATCCAAGGGATCAAAATGAACATGCATTAATTTAACTCCAAACTTAACTGTTTCCAGCTCAGGTTTTTCTGATGCACTAAATGCTTTGTTTGTGTATGTACACATAAATATACATTGGGAATAAACTTAATAAAAATGCAATATTTGTTTTAGCTGAGCTCTGCAAAGCGGCTATTATCTTAACTCCAAACATATTCCAGCCAAGCCTTTTGAAAAGCAGTGTTATCATCTTTCTTTCTAAGAACAAGACTTTCAGTATATATTTTAAGAGAAAAAATATTTGTAAAAAATTCTCTTCTAAGCTAGAATGAGAGAGTGTCCCGCAAACAGGAATTCCTACTGTCTAGTGCTATTCATAAGTAATGAGACACATGTCCATTCTTCCACCACGTCTCCACTTTGCCAGTAATGCTAACCTCTGAAAGTCGTGCTATGGGGCATCTATCAAAGAAGCCATCTGCTGAAGAAATTCCCCCTTGATTAGGCTGGCGAAGGAACCTTCTCATGAACTTTTGACCCTTTACTGAAGCTGTAATGTTTTATGCCATCTGACAATCTGGAACACAGTCTGCCCAGCCTGTACTTCTCTATGGTAGAAGTAGTAAAATAAGAGCTGTGACCTTGGTCTTGCAAAATGTCCCAAACTTCTTCTGACTAAAAGCATTCTTTGTTCTTGATTAATTTTGTGTATTTGTTTTAAAAACACACGTTTCCCACAAATTCAGCACTGGTTTGGCAGCCTGAACAGTTTCACCAGAACACCTTATAGAATACGGAAGTATTCATCTGGCTCTATTAATATTGCCTAAATCCTGCTGGGAAAAAGACACCTTTGGTGGTGAAATATTTGACCAACCTTCAACTTGTACGTTCATCTTTATCACTGTCATGATTTAACCCCAGCCAGAAACTAAGCACCATGCAGCCACTTACTCACCCCTCCCCCCAACAAGGGGATGGGGAGGAGAATGGAAAAACCCTCCTGGGTTGAGATAAAGACAGTTTAATAGGATAACAAAGGAAGAGAATAATTATTATCATTATTATTAATAATAACAGTAATAACAATAATAACTATAATAACAATAATAGTGATGCACAAATGCAATTGCTCACCATATGCAGAATAAAACCCAACCCATTGCCCAGCTTGTTTCCGAGCAGCAATCCCACCTCCCGGCTACCTTCCCCAGTTCTATCCGGAGCATGACGTTCTGTGGCAGGGAATATCCCTCTGGCCAAAACCAGAACAACCACACACAGGTTAATTTGAGGATTTATATTTCTGGGCCATCTGAGACAATGTTTTAGCATTTAAATGTGCATAGTACAGTGTTCTAAGATAAAACACAGCCTAACTACAGAAACAATACTTGCGATGATTCATTTTTGCTCCACCTAAGACTATAACAGTTTCTTTGACCTTCTTTTATTTCCATCATTTCATAACTTTTCATTTTTACTCTCACTTCTGCTACTTGTCAGGATATTTGTATAGCCCTTTTTATAGAGATATGCAGACTACTACTTCTGTTTTTTAAAATGTACTATTTAAGATACAGAAGAAAAAATTTTGTGGAAGGTATGCAGAGGATTTCAAAACAATGAGATGTAACATTTATAACATTTGTAATATTTTTTGAGTTAAGCATCCCAAAATTAAGGTAAAATCAATTACAAAAGGGCCACAATAAATGTTATTTAATTCTTTATTTTCCTAGTAGAAGAAGAAATTACAAATAAATGACAGTAAATAGTTTACAGGTGGAATACACAATACAAAGGGTGTGTGTGTGTGTGTGTGCACCTTTTACAAGAGTTTTGTCTGTTTCCCAAGTTTATGAAGCAGCACAACCATCCTTTCTTTAAGAGAGATTGATAGACAATCCAAACATTTTCTCTTACACTGTCACTTAAAAGTTGGTAATTCATCGTGCTTGGAGTATTGTAGGGAGATACACTGCTACCTGATTTGAGGTATTCAAAAGTATCAAGTCAGTGAATATTTATGCTAATACTGTGTAGAGGTATAGGTAAAGGGCTGACTGTTTCTGCCAGAACGTTCATGAAGAAAGATGCTTTGGGAATCAAGGCACCAAGGGAAAAAATGGATCATCAGGTTTCATTTATTCTGCATCCTATAGGTGTCTCAATTTTGAACATTGCTCAGTCACTGACTTTGTCAGCTCAATGTATCCAGTTGGAAAAATTTGAACTTCTCTTGATCTTGATATCTTTTGTCAGGAATATTCTCTTTTTATATGTAAACACATACACAGCATCTACAGCATAAATATCTGATCTTTATAGTTTCTAACTGTGACTGTAAACAAAAGAATAACAATAATAATATTTATTACTGTTTAGCCAATGAAATAGGAAATGTACAGTAGATATATACTCATTGATATATGTGTTCATTTTTGCTGAATATTGAGAATGGCTAAGATTCTTATTTATATTTACAAAAGAAAGTGTCTGGTACAGGACAATCTACAGAAATAAAACAAACAAACAAACAAACAAAACAAACAGAAGACCCAAACCCAAATACCAAAACCAAAGAAAAATGAAGAAAGTTGAAACAAATCTGTAATTTAAAAAAAAAAAAAGACCTTCTTGAGAAGAAAATATTAAATAAATAATTTTACAGATTCTTTTTCTGTAATTAAGGTTTTCTTTTATCTTTCTTCTGTTGCTAAAACAATTATTTCAGTGGAGCTGGACTAATCTATTGCTACAGTAACACAGTTGTGAGTTAAATCTTCATTTCTGTCTGATTCCAAACCAACATTAATAGAATGCTTCTACTCAGGACTGAAGTTGTGCAGACTTCAAAATGTCAAATAAATTAACATAACATTTCACAAATATTATACATATTTTTATATATATACATGCAATGAATTCATTTGGGTTGAATTTTAATAATGGAACATGAAGTAACTATGGAAACTAGCTTTTTAAAGACTATTTGAAGAGAGTCATTTTCAGATAACAAGTACAACTAAGAAATTTTAACTGAGATGCCAAATTATGGTGTGCTTAATTGTATCTGATGTTGATCCCACTATTATACACATATTTTCTTATCTTACCTTCTAATCAAGACAGTGATTATCTCTCCACGGGTTATTTAGGATGCAGGAAAGGGCACAAGCAGGAGAAAGGGTTAATCACAGTGTGAGAGCACTGTCCCAAAGGTCCTCAAAAAGAATGAAGCCTGAAAAATAGACACAAATATATCCTATATTTAATGATCCATAGACGTGCACTACCATTGCAGGTAGGGCATTGAGCCATGATATTTAACTATGAGCCTTGCTGTTTGGATAATCCACCTTTACAATTTCCCTTTAAGTGAAGTTTGTTGCTAGTCTGTTTCTCTGGTGTTGTATTTCCACTTAATTCAGATGCCATAGTCTATTATAAACAATGTTTAAAAAATGATGGTAATCTTAAAAAAAAAAAAAAAAGAAAGAAAAAAGCTGATTGACAGGAAATCTCCCACTGTTTCTATTCCTCAGCAACTTCAATACAGACAGCAACTAACAGAGACAAAAATGAAAAGAAAAACTATGTAGACTAGATGTTATTACAGATAAAGCCTGAAAATGGAGAGATTTGGCAAACCCATGTAGTCTAGAAGAGCATCTCCAGTTATCAATAGCTGCAGAAATGTCAAAGACTTGAGGGAGTATTAGGCTTGTCAGAGGAACTAGGAAGTCCCATACGCAGGAGAAGGACATTTCTTGAGAGTGCTTTCAAAACCCGATGAAGCCTTTGGCACAATAAGAGTAAGAATCATCAGAGAAACTGTGATAATGTGGATGGAATTGTCACGTTTCTTTGCATTTCTTGAAGATGATTTTGGAGCTTAAAAAATCAAATTATTTTACTTGTTGTGTTTCTTTCTAGAAGTTTACCTAGGGTCCTTTCTCCTAATTTTATGCAGTATTTTATGTTCTTGCAAATGTTCTGTGCCTCCAATATAATGCATTCCAAACTGCTAACAGACAGTGAAGCTCAGCCTTTAGCTACATCCAATATTCTCTCTGTAACATCTCTCTGGAAACTCACATGAAATCATCACCTTAACAGGTTATACCTATGCTGACGTACTTCAGTTTTGCTCAGCTACAGAGTGCCCGAGTCACAGAAACTGTTTAATAGAGTTGGGATACAGCAAGTGTTTAGCTGCAATTAGTTAATTTAGCAATTTTTTTTCATGGTGTGATTTTTGTTTTGGAGTTTAACATGACAGCCTGCCCAGAACTGAACGTTAGCTGAGAAGAGGGCAGCTGCTGTTTAAGAAATGTATTTGTACTCACTTTTAAACATCAACAATTTACGCTTCCTGGTGGCACAGAAGAGAAGTCATTGCTAGTTAGAGAGACAGCTGAAAGATATATTGATAGGTACATGGAAAACCGTTGAAAATTGCAATTTTCCAATCTGTTTTTGGGAAAAAAAATAGAAGTTCTGTTCTGTCAATATTGGCCATTTTATAATGCACTGTTCAGATCCAAAGGAAAAATTAAAGGATGACACAAAATTAAACCAGCAGTCTTTACTGAGGCAATGTCTGAGATGGCTGGATTTCGAGGCATGTACTCGACTCCCTTGGATCTGTTACTATGCAAGTATTTCTGCCTTCCTAGTATTTCATCAGTACGCTAAAGCTCTATTTTTTTCCCTAAAGATTTCTGCCTGTTTCTGGATGCTTGTTTTCCTGCACATGAAATAATAACTGACATATCCAGAGCAGCGTATTTTGCTAAGAGGTCTGCTTGTCCAAAAGAGTGTCATTTCCTAAGAGTTCTGCTGAAAAAAATATTTTTCTTACACGTTTCACATAGTCTTGTTGAATAGCCAATTAGCTAGTTTTATAGTCCTATCCTTCAGAGCCTTTCCTAAAGATGAAAAGTTACAAGAAAAAGGGCCTGCTATGGACCCGCTACTCCAAAAGCAGGAATCCAAAAGGAATTTTCATCTCTTTCATGTCATTTTTGGATAATATTTTACAATTTTAAAATATGAATTTCATGCTTTATCCTGAATCACTTCTTGTAGAAATTCTTTTTCTGGAATCAGGACACCCATATTCAACACCCTATTTTCAAATACATATAAAAAGCACAAAGGAAAAAAAAAAAAAGAGGGAAGGAACATTCTGGGTTTATCATGTTAGATAATTAAGCATCTTTGAAAGAGGAATGAAGTTAGAAATGGATAAGTAACCAAAAGGAACCTATTAATAATGACTTCTACAAATTGTGGATGGAGACTATATTTCCTTTTAGCTATTTCTTCAAGCTGAATTACTAAAAACACTAAAAGCAATAGAATTTAAGATGGACTGAAGCCATATAATCACTTGTCAACCTTACACGAGGCTCTTCTTCTCACAGTTTTGAAACCTAGTCAAATTCAGTGCAATTACACCACTTTAACACTCCTTCACTGGTCAACTGCCTTGAGTCCTATTAACCAAGGTTTTCCTGAAAACTTACATGATTTTGATTCCTTGACTCTGTCCTTTCCTGGTCACTCTTCACCTATGTAAAACAGTTAGTCTTTCAAAGAACAGGAAACGTCCTTCACTTTCCTTCAACCCTCTCTTTCCAATTGTTTACTCCTTTATTCTTCCAGGGCCTCCTTCTACAGAAAATGTAAAGCACAAGAAGATTTCACAGTCAAGTTAGCCTTTCATCGCTTATTCTTTCAGTACAACTTTCTTATCTGACAAATGAAAATCATTCCCATTACATCATTGCATGGTAACAGTACTGGCAGAGGCTCTAAAGCAGAGCTGCTAATATAATGCCCTTTTTCCATGACAACAACTTGCTTTTAAGTGCCATTTTTTTTGTCTTTGATTTCACTCTGGCTCTTCAGAGTCTAATTTTGTTTGCACATGTTTAAGGTGTAGTTTCTTACAAATTACAGAGCTGAAACTCTTGTCTAGATACTCATCTGCTAGCTTTTCAAATAATACAATGGTTTCTCTCTGATTTGACAACCACTGGTAAGTGCTGACCCACTTGTATTCATCCATTATACTTTCTTCATTGCTTTTGCCCTGCCTTTTTAAATTCTTCCATCAGCTACTTCATCATCTCTTTACAATCAAGCATAATCCACTTCCCTTCATTTTCAAGGACTTTCACAACCTTGAAACACCCAGCTATCATATCTTATTTATGATAAAATACCAGCTCACACCTCGGATGGATGCGCCACTATTTGTTATATTTTCAAGTAAGCTTCGTGCTACCTCTCAGACATGGGAGGAGTTTCTCAGAAATATTTTCAGAGCAGCTAACTGTTACCATATTTCATCTCTCTCCTTAAAACTCGGCATCATGATGCTTATGAAAAATGCTGATATCAGTTTGCTGATGTACCCATTCCTACTGCATATTTATTTAGCTGATATTGTCTCACAGTTTTTGTATTTATCAACCTCTTACCACTGGTTTTATGCATAAACCACAAGTTTTTAATTGAGGCAGGGATCATCTATTATCCCTGTGTTTGAAAAGTTTTGCAGCTTGGATTATGGATGCATGAATGCAAAAGGCAACTGTACTTTTAGTATGACATAAGAGAGTATTATGCTTTCAGTGACTGCATTAGATCTTTGATATTTTTGGCCATGTAAAAGTAGAAACTGACTGAATTTAGGAAGAGATGAATCTCAGCTTTGCTCACATATGTTTTCACAGAAAGTGCTAATTTTTTTCTTAGCCATGCCCTTTCTTCATAGCTGTAGCTGAACACTTTCACTGTCTTAAGACTGAAAACATTTGTTTCTTACAGATTTTTGCTTCATTTAGAAAAAAAAAAAAAAGCCAGCTTATGTTCATTAGGGTTGTAATAATAAACAGAGATAACAGAGGTAATAAAAGTATGATAAATGTAAGCAGCCTCACCACTGCATTCAGAGACATAAAAGCTGTAGAGAACAATATATTCAAGATACTGATGAATCACTGATTTGTATAATGTGTTTATAATATTGTTATTGTATCCTTTATTATCTGAAAATACAGCTTTGCATCACTTGATTTCTTGTAACTGCTGCCACAAGTTGGACATATGTTTCCATTGAGCTGCATGCTGTAAAAGAATGCATTAGAAAAAGGAAAAGTAAGAAAGAATAAATGATAAGTACATAACTTTAAAAAAACTCTGCTGGACGTATATTGCACCCATTAACCATGACAGGCATTGTCAGGTCACATATTGCTGTGCCTCGCGTAAGTTCAAGGTCTAAGAGGCTGTAGTGATACATTAGGCAAACAGGCAAAACTTCAAGCATGTACAAGAATGTATTGACTGCAGTCCGAGTGATCAAACAGCATCCAGCGAGCCAGAACACCACACTTATGTGAGTAAGATCAAAATGAAAATAGAAACAATTTGAAAATCTTCAATATAAATATTTTTTTCTCCACTCTTTTGATTGATGGATGTTTCTTTCTATTTACTACTGGCCAACTGGCCAACGGACATCCGCAGCTTTGGCAGTACCTCACCAAATGTGGGAGCATCATGTTCTAAGCAACCACAAAAAAAGCAACAAAGAATTTTATCGCAGTAGCATCTAGGTTGGGGATTGTTTAAACTGAGTGTTTCACAAACAACAGCACTGAATCATTCCTGCTTTTTTAAAACTGTCTGTAGAGACAACGACAAAAGATAGCGGAGGGCACAATGACTTGTTTGGAGCTACCTAGCAGGCCGCTGGGTGAACAGGGAACAGGGGACAGAAATTATATTCAGGTTTCCTAAAATGGGAATTTGGTGAAATTTAATTGCTTAATACCAAGATTTTCATCCACAATACCTATATTTAAAAGGTACATTGGTCTTGGGGACTGAGTACCAGAAACACATACTGTCTGGGAATAAAGCTTCTACATTAGGAGGGTTGTTTGTTGTCATCAGATTAATTTCAATGCGTTTAATATCCTTGTAAGTGTCCTTAAGACCTATAATGTGAATCCAATACAGTGTATCACAACTACAGTCTCACATCTTTTACATAACAATGTATTGGATAAAATATTCACTTTGCAAGCAGGAGTCTTGTTTTTAATTTTTTCCTTAGCCTGAAAGGTTTCAAGCCCCCATCTCTCACTTCTTGAGAACAGAATTTTACTGCCTGACTGTAGACTAATCTGAACAAGTATATTTTACATCTTTCTTTGTATCTGAGTCAATGTGGATCCAAGAACGCCAGAGCCAAGGGCTGGAAAGAGTGATGTAGCACTGAGCGTGGCATGTAGGGCCTGTTGGTTAGAGCAATCAGCTGGGTGGCAGTTGCTCTCAGTTTCTGTCTTACTCCTGGGATTATTGCTATTATAAAAGACAGATAAACTTAGGAAGTTTTCTTTCAGACCAGAAATGGACAAAAGAAAGGATCAACAAATGTAATAATTTGCATGAGAATAGACAAGAGCACAGTATAAGCAGTCCAAGGTCTGCTATTCCTTTCCTCAGATCCCCGCTTCTCAACAAGCACATATTTAAACCCTGAAGATGCAGAGAACAGAAACATGTATATTCATAAATGTAGCTATTGCTGGTACCACCAACCCACAGACACTACAAAGATGGCATGCCATATGTACCTCAGTGCCTGCAGGGAAGTAACTGCACTGAAGATAAACGTGTGTGCTTACGTGTTTGCATGTATACTAGCTCAGAAAATGAAGAACATGACTTTCTAATTAAATCAGAGACTTTAGGATAAGTGGAATAACTGGAATCAGACCAGGTAAGAAATTTAAATACACTGTAGTCACCTGAGAGACTTCTTCTATCTTTATTGTTTGTTATTTAATACATAACATGCACGTATGTATGCACATGCCTGGGAAAACAGATATTACATCTTAGAAAGAAATAAAAATTGGCTACAGAATTACTGGGTGTAATCTGACGTTATCTTTATTAATCACATAATAGCTGCTTGCCTATTTCATCCAAGTTGTCTTCCCTGCAATAAGAGTGGTAAACATTTCACAGTAGGAAACCCTTTATTTCATGCTTTCCTCAACTCCCTAGTCTTTGATGCTTATCATAGTTTCCTGTTGAACACTGAGACACATAACAGGCATATTCTGCCAGAATAGCAGGGCTACTGTAGCTTTCTGCCCAGAATTCAGATCATGCTTGCAACAGTTGGAAATGATATAACAGTGCCATTTCTGCCAACACATGATCATGTTTTGATTTATTTATTTTTTCAGAGCAGAGATGGATGTTCATTAAAGCACTTTTATTTCACTTTGCCTTTTTTTCTGAGAAGAAAGTATGTTATCCAAATACTAAAAATGTAAAAAAAATACAACATCTAAACTTTACATCTGGGTTCAAATGCACACCCATACATTTAAGAAGCATAGATGTGTATGCAGTAAAATAAAAGTTATTTCTGAATCTTCTATTGTTGTAAACTTTTCATTTCCTCCACAACAACATTTTTTCTTTTAGTCCAGTTTCCTAACTATTGGGTTTAGTGGCAACACTCTGTTCGTACCAGGGAAGCTGCGCTTATTTAAACTGGCTGAGAAATTAAACCTCTGTTTTCCAGTAACTGTATTCTGTGGGTAGATTTTTTTTTCCTTTTCTTCTTTTTTTTCCCCCTTTAGTTTACATTTCTGAATTAGTTTTTTCCTTTCTCTCAACAAACTTTTTTTATACTGCAAATGCTGGCCATTGTAATTTTATTAATTACAGTGCTAATGTCACCCTCCATTCCTTCATGAGAAAGCATAGCAGTGCACTTTGTAGGGAGAGGTTTCCAAGTCAGCTGTCAGGAGTCAGGTGTGTGTCTGTGTGTCTCTTGTAGTACTGTATTAAGTTATTTCTTCAGATGTTTAGATCTTTTTTTTTTTTTTTTTCGTGAAACAAGGTTAATAGGCTTTTTGATTCTCCAGGCCTCACTCACCATGACTTTACTCCAATATAATATAGGTGTAATTCTGTGGCATCTTTAGTATTATTCCAGTATAAACCTCTAGCTATTATTTTAGCAAATTAGGTCTTTTATTTTTAGAGACCTTTGAAAAGCAAGAATACTGTCAACTTGCAGAGTTTGTGTCATTTAATTGAATATTCACGAAGAGAATGTAAAGTATCAACATTCAGTGCTAATCTGTAGAGTTTTCATTTAAAGTCATCTACCTATTTTTAAATACATGTTCCTCATTTAATTAAATATAAATTGAATTGATAATTCTAAAATAATATGAGTAAAAATCCATCACTTTAAGTTCAGTTCAGAGCCCACTGAAATAAATGTGCATCATGTAATCTACATTATTATAGAATAGAATTGTAGAATCATAGACTGGTTTGGGTTGGAAGGGACCTTAAAGATCATCTAGTTCCACCCCCCCTGCCATGGGCAGGGACACCCTCTACTTGCCCAAAGCCCCATCCAACCTGGTCTTAAACACTTCCAGGGAGGGGGCATCCACAAACTCTCTGGGCAACCTGTTTTAAACAATCAAGTTAATCAAGTTAACATAATAAAATTAATAATATTGGGCATAAAATTAAGAATCTTGTTGACTTGGAGTCAACTGAAATGAAAAGTGAAAAGGATTACTTCATAAATGACAGTTTCTGACAAAAATCAAGTCATGCTTCTCTATAGGTTTGATGGCAAATGCTCTAGATCTCAAGTAATAGGTTTAAAAAATTGGTAAAATGGAAAGAAAATAGGATAGTTGTCTGGATAGGAGACTATTGTATTCCTTAAACATTGCTGGCTGCTGCTATCCCACAGTTAAAAGTGTCACATTAGAAGCTTCATAAACACATTGTTTTATGCACCTTGTGTGACAATAGCACACTAGTATAGAGTGAGGTGCGTTGTCTTTTCCGTGGAATGGTTACCACAAGAGTAATAACTGCAAATGTTAATATTATTGCCATTTTTTAGATTATATATGACACCTCCATATGGGCAACTAAAAATGCGTAGGAAGATAGGGCTGCTAGTGAACATGCTCAGTTGAGATTCTGGTCTTATAACAAAATATAAAGGAAAAGAAGAAGAACTATAAAAGGGAAGAATTTTATTTTCATTCTGATATTGCTGTAATATATGAAAGAAAATCGTACCATCAGCTTCCTCACATGTGCCAGCATCCAAACACAAAGTTTGTATCAATGCATAGATTCACATTTTTTATGCTACATTATTTATCCAGTGGTGCTCTTTAGGCATTACAGTCACTGTCTCTGTCTGCGAGAAAGTTATCCATTTATGAGGGTTTATACTACCATCTAGTGTAATCTTCTTTCTTTTAAAGAAAATATTGTCTTACACATTAAAAAACAAAACAAAACAAAACAAAACACCACCAAAAAACCACAAACAGTTGCAGATATTACTGAATATACATTGCTGAAAATACATTTGTCCGGGTATTAGAAAAAATGATCTTTCCTTAAGGTCAAATATGAGTTAAGATTATGATTTTAACTGGTCAGCATCAGAGACATGTTTTATTAATTACAGAAGCAAATTTGGATTATAGTGAAATGGCTGCCCTCCACAATCCTTAATTCCATTAGTGAAGAAATTGCCTGCCTTCACCGAGATAAGAGAGGCTTAATTGGTGCCCCTTCCTTCCTTCAGTATTTTATATTAGAGTGGAAGATTAATGTCTACCAGGAAAGGATGTAGAAATCAGAAAGAAGAAGCAACAAGCCGTGTTTTAAATTCAGAGACCTGTTATTTGAGGCTTGAATTGAAAAGCTTTCAAGCATAGTTTGCTGGTTTAATTTTCAGAAGGCAAAGAAAAGGAATCTAGTTCACCCAAGTTACTTAAGCACATTCCAGTGGGACTATTCAGAGTTTGCCCATGAGCCCAGGTAATATGCTTGAGCTGTGGCTGAATGAAGAAGCAGGAAAGATTATGTAATGCTAATATTGTTTTTCCTTGTAGGTTTTTGACAAAGTTCAGATTGCTGCTACATGTGTTTGCTTGCTCTCTGCTAGCTGTGGTACTGATTTATGGAAATCTGGAAGGAAAATACAAAACTTTTGTCCAGCAATGAGGCTGCTCATCATCCTCCTAATTCATTTCAAGGCGTGTTCTGGAATTTTACTGCTCAACTGAACTTATTCAACTTCTTAATTTTTCACTGGGGAGTACACATGCTTGTAACAGTTGTATTTCCAAATTTTTATATCTTTTCTCTAAATTTAGCAGATGACTAAAGAGTTGATGTATGTGGTAACTTCTGAAAGGGAACTGGAAGACAGCAGTGCAACGATGAAACTACATAAGATGAAATAATTTGTGTGTAACTGGCAAATTTACAGTTTTCCACAGGAGTTCTGTTTCATTGCACGCATTGCACATCAAGGCAAGTTCACAGTATTGGAGGGTGGCACCTGAAAACTGGAGAAGAGGCTTACTGAAAAACTTCATTAACCTTCTGTGGTACAGGTCTAAAACACAGATTGTATTTTCTGTATTGTACTGACATTACAGAAATGCTTCAGAATTGATATTTCGAAGTGCCAACACAACAGCCCAGCAATTTTACAATAGCCTTGAATATAAATACAGCCTGATTACACTGCATGCTATGGCAGATAACATTAAAGATAATCTGATATAAGGTATTTCAAATCATTGCAAATAAAATTAAATTTGGAAATTCCTTCATTTGATGATTTTCAACAGAACTTGTCCCTGTTAAATAATTTCTTTCCTTCTGAAAGGTGTTCAAAAGAGTAATTTAATGTCAGAAAGGTGGATGTTCTGTCTTTAAAAAGGATTAATTCTAACCCTTTAATTATTGAAGATTATCTTTCTTTTAGAAGAACTAATTAATGCTAAGGATTTTTTGCCTGGTAAAACTTTAATTGGAAATGCTCTGAAATAAAGGGAAATCGCTCCTTAAAACATTTGGTATAATATTGACTCTGGGTTTTATGCTCCAAATATAGTTTTATAACCTTTTTCCTTACACGTTTATTTTACTTGCTCGTCCTCTTTGCATCTTAATAACACCTTCTATACTTCAAAATATATCTATCTGTTTATAGATTTATTCACTTTATTTATTGTAGTGTTCAGTATGTGAACTCTGTATTTGTCACTGTAAACATCAGAGTGCTCATCACTAAACCAGACCCCTTCAAAGTGGTTCTGAACTTGCATGACAATGGTTGCTACTAAAAATTCACATATGAGCATGTGATTTCTATGGAACCTCATAACATTTAGGCTCAGCTAAGCATCATAGCCAAAAACATAAAACTTGAATTAGTCTAGCTGAATTAGGTTTGATTCTCTGAATCATGGTTTTCTAGCTTTGTAATATCATGGGTGTTTAGTTTCCTAGGGCCTTTTACCAGGCTGTTCAAACAAAAAGTGATGTTTCCTTGTCACATGAGGTGACATGTACCAACACAGACTTTTAGATATTATCACTACTTTCAAAATGGATTTTTTTTTTTTTTTTTTTTGTGGAAAAAATATGTATTTGTCAAAACCAAACTGTTCTGGTGAAAGATAGTGTCAGTTTTATGAACTTCTCTGGAACATGGCCTTGGGAAGCTGCATGGCTGCATGGCATTTTACCAGGTGGGACAGTTGGAAGAGCAACATCATGGGGTGTGTGACTTCTGGAGACCTCTGCTACGCATGCTGACCACAGTTTGGAGACCCCTAGCCTTCCTAAATTTCAAGTCTAGATTCGTAACTAGACTGTTTTGTCACCTGATGTATTTTAGGTGCCCTGTTCTGATATTCATAGGAGGAAGGGGTTTATGAAAAGTGCAGGATTACTGTATTATTCTACTCCTCTTTTGTTGTGATTAAATATTTAAGACAAATTTTCTCTAAACTCTTCTATTTTGCATTTTTTACTCTCTTCTGTCTTTTGTTTCAGTACCTACATGTACTACTATATCTTAGTCCTGTATCACTCTGAATAACAGAAATATTTTTTCTTACTCTGTCAATAGACAACAGCTGCATACAAGAGGTGCATTTGCAAGTATTCGATAGTCTTAACTTCAGGGAAAAACACAGCTAGGTTGATTCAATGGACATGTCTTTAATTTGCAGGTTCAATAAGCAGCCAACAAAACCCACCTAAAGCAGAGACTCTTTATATGTTGACTACTATGATATGGAACGGCACTATGTGTGATGCTACCAAGTATTGGACTGAATTTCTCAGTCAAATCAGATTTGCTTAGTAGTGTGCTCACCCTCTTGATCCTTTGTTTCTACTAAAAATCCATCTGAAGAAGGTGTTGCTAAAGCATAAGGGATCAAATCCATAATAAATAAATAATAAATAAATAAATAAATAAAAGTTACAGTATTTATTGCAAAGACATTGCCACCTTTATATACCAAGACACTAGAAAAGAGAAGGAAAAAAAAAGAAAAAAGAGAAAAGCGTATGCTTCATATAAATCAGCCAAATTGTAAGTCCAGGACGTGTGCATGCTATAACAGAACAATGATGTGGGTCCACTTAGACTGTATGTTTGGATGTTAGAAAGATGGAAATTGAATACAGACACTGAGAGAAGGGACAGAGGGGGGGGACTTGTAGGTGTTCACCGCTGAGATTCTATAGAACATGCATTAAGCTTCATATTGTAATAATTAAAGCATCTCTTTGAATTGCTTTCAAAATTGAAGCCAATCCAGAGGATCTAGTGAGAGAATTAAGAACTAATTACATTAAAGCAGTGAAGATCAATTGCATGTATGTTGGTAGCTTCACTTTATTGTTGTCTTAGCTTGATGAAGCCAGTCTTAATAAGGAAGGATAAAAGCTAGTTAACCTAATTCTGATTACAGAATCCCTGTTTTCGGTGCCAGATAAAGGTTCATCAGCATTTCCAAATAGTCTTTATCTTAAGAACTTTACATTTGCACAGTATAAATTGCCTGAGACTGGAATTAAGCATCCAGGTTTC
This sequence comes from Balearica regulorum gibbericeps, assembly GCF_011004875.1. NCBI lineage: Eukaryota > Metazoa > Chordata > Aves > Gruiformes > Gruidae > Balearica > Balearica regulorum. The sequence continues at coordinate 21,099,978 of NC_046188.1, read as the reverse complement.
CCATATGTAGGATGGATATCTTTGACCTATTTAAACAAAGGCAAAAAAAAAAAAAAATTACTCTGGAGACATCTAGGCTACAGGTTCCACAATGGTAACAGGAGCATCTGGACAGGCACCAAAATATAAATAAAAGCTATGTGAATTTAAGTGAAATATAATCAAGATAACCTTATGGCCATTTTAGTTATTCAATTTTTTTGACATAAGAATAAATTTGACTTTTAATCAGAATAATCCTACATAGATGGGGTTTTCAGTTTATTCTAAAAATGTCTTTGATTTATATTTGTACCTCCTCTGCCGTATCCGATTTTACTATGTTAGCATTAGACAATAAGTCAGACATCATTTGGAGTAGTTGATATCATGCTTATATATTTAGTTTTGTATATACCTGTGTGCTAGTGTATGTCTGCTTCTGTCTACGTGCCATTATTTATGTCCAAAGGAAACAGAAAACAGCAGTGGAGCTCTGCTCTAGCTTAGCTGTGGAACCCATGCAAAGAACCAAAAAATCACATATGCTTTTTCTGCCTGGCTCAGTGCAGAACTGTATCAATCAGAAGTATCCCATTTAAAAGTGCAATAATAAAATAAAATTAAAAACAACAAAACCAACAAGAAAACAAACAAACAGGTCAGCAGCCACATTTCTGGAATGGATTGGCCTTATAACTCATGTTTGCTTTTGGAATCCTAACCAGCTTCAGATAAGTTTACAGGACACTTGTTTACATCATTTCAGTGCACTTATTATTTATTTAGACTTACGTATATCTCCTTGTAAAGAAGGTATGATATGTGCAAGTTACATATGCAACAGGTATGTCATGAATTTCAATTAATTTCACCAAATACTTTAATACTCTCTAATGGAAAATAGAAATTCTAATTAAAAAACTCTAATAGAAATTTCACAAAACATTACTATAAATATAGTTATTTTTTGTGTAACTTTGAACTGCATAAAAGCTTTCCTAATTTTCAGTAGATTTGAAGCTGGTGTTTGTACTATTTGTTCGACAGTATATCAACATATAAGCCTGCTTATGGTTCGTCTCCAGCGAAAAATAATGATGTATTTCAAATATTTTTAGTACTTAGAACTTTGTAGGAACTAATTCCTATAAAGAATATCAGACCTGTAGCCTGTATTATATAATAATTTTTTTATACACAAAAAATTTTGATTGGATGGAAGGGAAACTGGACAAAAAATTAGTAAGAATCAGGGGGATGTTGACTACTGTTTTGTGTGAGCCAACTTTTTACTCTTCCTTCCGTGCAGAACGAGCCAGAATGTTCTCACCTATTTTTGTTTCACTGCTAGACATTGAAAATGAAATCTGTATTTCATATAATAGGAGAGTTATGCTTCTTTATTTGAGCAGAAAATAATCACAAGAATAATCAAACAGAAGTTTAGAACGTGAAGGAACATTTCATTTTTATACATTTAACTAGAAATAAGAGTATTTTTGTTATTTACTTCATGTTTTAAACAATCTTTTCTATTTATTTGAAATGCAAGCTAATTATTCTTCTTTAATTCAAATGATAACATTCCAAATCTGATGAAAAAAATCAACAGAAAAACATTCAAAACTTTTTTTAAATAACAGGTTGCAAAATATTGCCAATATCAATTTCTTATCTGGATTCGAAAAGTGAAAATGTTTATATATCTATATCAAATATTGCCATACTATACAAATATAGTCCTTTCTACACCATCATGTTCTGCTCATGTGTTGTGTATTTGTACTCTGCTTAGAAATATTTTCTCTTAAATCAGATCTCCTGTACGAATATGCTTATGCTTTTCCTAATTGTTCATCATTACAATTTTTCTGATAAGTTTCCAAACACACTTCTTTCCAAGACCATCCTACTGGCTAATTCATTGTGGACTATGTGAAGATCAAATACAGAAATGGAATTTATACAACAATGAATATTTTGTTTCAAAATGTAAATGAACATCGCTGGGATTGTTCCGGACTTTGTGTTCCTGATAGGAGCTAAGCGTCATTGCAAGAACACCTAGCAACACTCAGCTGCTATCCCCGCCAACCCAAAAGGAATGGACCAAGTGATGTGTCCATCTTTATTTAATCTTTCTTTAAGACCATGAAGAATAAATGGAAAAGTTAGGTATACAGCTTCCCACTTATTTTTCATTTTATATTTCAGTATTTTTAATTTAAAAATAATTTTATCAAAGAAGAGGAGGTGCATTGCTATTTTTATCTCGTTAATAGTTTATAATACACATATATATTGAAACAATATTTCAGTGTTTTAATACTTAAAGTTATTACAATCTGTGTTCTTTCCGCTGATTTTAATAAATAAAAGAGGAATTTTATTTTCTGACACCCATCATACAGTACCAGTACACTAGGAGTAAACATCTGAAAATAATGAAAATAAGTTCCAACAGTAACAGATTTTTCAGAGCTGCCACTTTTAGTCTTACAGATAGGTGAAGTGTTTCTTATCATGCACACATTAATGTCTATTTAAAACTATAATTGATGACTTTGTTCTTGATGCTGTAAAAAAGTAAATTTTTGCTCATAGGGAATAAATACTGTGGCATTTGTACTGTTTTTTTTCTTTTGTTCTGAATGATCCTGGCCACACATACTGTGATTATACAGACTGTATGTGTCTGTATAGAGGAATCACTTTAGTCTTGCCTGAAATGAAGGCACATTCAGGGTGAAAAGAATCAGATTTTAACAACAGTTTACTAAAAAATTTAAGAGAGAAAAAAAAAATCTATTGAAGTTGCATAGCAAAATCTATAAGGATATAACTGAGATTTCAGTTAAAAAATAAGGTTTAAAGCTAGCTTTCAGAACAGGGTAGCTATAACTTGATACCAGCGTGGCTAGGAGCAGCATGAATTTCAGAAGAAAAAGAAAACAAAGGTGACTAATCCCATCACCCTTTCTCCCCTGGCTGAACAGGATAGCTACAGAAAGCATAGCTGATCTCTGATGAGCATTTACTAAAAACTTTCTGCAACTGCCAAAATACATATTTATTTGGCCAATATGCCAGAAACAAAGGCAAGCAGTGGCATAATGGACATTAATAAACCCCTCAAACCACACGCTCTTTATGTTTCCAGTGGCACAAGTTGGAAGATGCCAAGACAGGTCTCACTTTCCATCCTCAGTCTAGGCTGCTGTGCCTGGGTTCACTTTCCCATCCCAGCCCCTGCCTTTCTCCACTGTGTGATTTAAGATCAGAGTGCCAGCCTTAATTCTGAATTTCCTGACTTTTATGGTTTAAGTCAGTCCCTTAATGTTATCTAAACATACTTTCTTGGTATTTAATATAAAGAAGCTTTGGTTCTGAAATAGAAAGACTTTGATCTGCTGGGGCTAGAGGGGGGCTGCTGGGGGAATAGGGTGTGATTTCCATTATTTCCTAGCTCTTTCCCACTGTGCTACGTGTGATATCATTTTCCTTCCCCCCCCCTCCCAACCAACTACCAAAGATTTACTGTGAGGACCCCAAAGAACCCTGTCACATGAACGATAAAACTGACTTTGTCAGACTGCTGTCAGAGATATTTTTTTGTTTCTTTACAAGTAAGTGAAAGAGTGTATCTTCATGAGTAGAGTGAAAGCATTACGTTTAGACATCTTTTACCCTCTTTTCCTCAATTCAGAGTTAAGTATGATGTTCTCTCCTTCAATTTACTGAAGTTTTGGGTTAAACATACTCTCACTGACATTACAATGATGTATGTGTCAACATGGATGTCTAGATTAGCAGGTATCAGATCTGACATGTCCATATGGTGCCCCTAAACGATGCATAGCTCAAGTTTGGAAATTACAGACCAACATCTAGGAGGCTAGCAGGCTGTACCTGCTTGGAAGAGATGATTAGTGTGGGTGCAGCACCGAGCAAATGGAGACACAACTCTGGCTGCGCTGGGGTGTTTCTGCTGGGATTACAGGTGGCAGATGCAAAGCCATTTAGGGTGCCTCTGCCCTTATGAGACCAAAAGGCCTGAAGTGTTACCACTGGAAGTACGTAACAAAATGGTCCAAATGAGAGAAAATGAAGCAGGGAGGGTTCCATACAGAATAGCTTCTAAAACCACAAAATGCATTGTGAGTAAGGAGAGACCTAAACGCTGTGTTTTCAGCTGAAAAGAGCTTTCCGAACTCCATGGAAACATTGAAAAAGATAATTATCAGCCTTAGTGATTGAGTGACATGAGAGGGATTAGAAAAAAATCACTTATTTACATGTCAAAATGTCCATCACAGCCCATTGGTATGGGAACATACTGCCTTTCTTTAGGAAATGAGAAAGTGCTAAGACAAAATATCTGTTCACTGAACACTGCATGAATATGTGTTTTCAGAGAAGCTACTCTGAAGTTACAGCAATGAGAAAACAGAATCCAGTCTACTGCGTACCTCTCTTGTTCTGTTGCCATAGATGGAAGAAGGACACCACAAAGGACTGAAAAAAAGGGTTGACACCCATTCATAACCATCAGAAAACAGGCCACGACTACCAGCCACAAAATGAGCAGAGACTGCCAAAACTAGGGGAAAAGGAAATAGGGAAAATAAGACTAAATAAGGAAATAGGAAAAATAAGACTTTGGTTAGGGCCACCAAAAGAATGAGAAGCTTCTTCTATAGAAGGTCAACAATGATGCAAAGCTCATAACAGAAAGAAATTTTATTAAGTACTATGCAAAAGGAAAAGTAAACACTGTATTTGATTTGCCAGACAAGAACGAGATGTGGGATTATAGATGGCAATGTGCCTAATTATACGGGCTCATCCATGAATACTTTTGATGAAAGTAGAATTTTATGCTTATCTTCAAGGCTGACACCAGTATCAGATACAAACAGAAAAGGGCCTTTTATTCTGTGAAAACTAAGTGTACTTGCAAACTTTTAATAAGTGAGTCCTGAAGCAATGTCTGGGTTGATTAGACAATGAAGAAGAGTCATCACTCAGTTGATTACTAATTGCTCAGAAAATGAACTATTAGAATAATAAATGTTTGATAGCTGCGATCAAAGAGTGGGTCTAAATAAAACACAGTAACAGGGACACAGGGACAAATCTTTAGTGTTTGCTGAAAACACTTTTTAAAGTACCAAAGCCCAAACCCAGTTACAGAAATCTAGATGCCTCTTCCTGTGAGGAAGATGCTAAGCACTGCTCTAAATCTAGCCCCTGGGGCCAACATAAGGATACCTGTTTCTCTCTTTAGTCAGTAATATTTGTTTTGAGCATTGGGAACAAAACACTTGAATTAAGTCACATGCTCACAACATTGAAAGTTTCAGAGTGAAACAATTGCATTCTGAAAACAAAGTCTCTAAAACAAATGTTCCAGGAAATGAAAAAAGTGATTTGTCACTCTCAAAGACAAATTGCAGTTTTTAATGAAAAGAGTAGTCGCAGATGTTCCCTCTTCTTCCCCTGAAATGTTCACTAAATTTTGTGAGATGTCTTTTGAACTGAAATCAGTTGCAGTCTGATATCTAGCACAGCCATACTTTCACTGCATTAAATTGCAGTTGAATAAAAATACGAAGGTTAAAGTACCATGTACAAAGAAGCCAAAAACTATTGTTAGACTTTTGCAATGTACATGTTTACGCATATCTACATCCTTAATGTACAACAATGTATTCCTGTCCTGACTTTGTACTGTGTAAGAGTTCCCTCTACTGGCTGAGCTACTGGAGCTGATTTTCATTTCAACGGGCAGCTTGCTGCCCGATTCAAAAGATTTCAGGATCCCAATCTGACATTTTTTCTTGCAGTTTCTCTGAAACTCTACTACAGTTACATTGAATTCCTTTGGAACTGAGGAGCCTTCATAAAAACAAGCTTATGCGTCCTACCAGCATAGAGCCTAAAAAAGCTTAGAGCCAGTATGGTGGTGACAGAGAGTTCCTAGCCAAAACTGATTGACTCAAATAAAATTCAATAAGTAATTGAATATATAGGTAATTGAAATAACAGAAATGATATAAGCAGCAGGATTCAGTGTATTAACTTAATTTTCCAGACCTTTAAAGGGGTCAAGTTACAAGACTTACAATATATAATACATTACAGAGATAGGGTTGTCTTCAGGCTGCTCCAAAAGATTTTCTCATCAGTCTTTTTTATCCTACCATCTTACAGCCATGCAATAGGTGACAGGATCTCAAATGAAGATATTAGTTTATAAAGACTGATTCTTCTCTATTATTCTTCTTTCAAGGTCCTCTGATGAAATTCCAAGGTTGCCTTAATTAGTAAAATTGGTTATTTGGTCTTTATTCACACTGGGCACAATACTCTTATAGATGACTAACGACAATTCCTGAATCCTCCCCAAGAAATGTACACCCTTGCTTTGCTTACACTTTGAGGAAGCTGAGCAAATCCATCATGCCTATGTCATTTTTATCTGAGAGTGAAGAAATCTTTCTTTACTCCTCAGCAAAGGCAATTGGACTGACTCCTAAATTCTTCAAAATCTGGACTCTACTAATGAAAGGCAATGGCATTAGTAAGGAAAAAAAAGGGACAATAACAGTTTGAATATCAGAGAGAAAAGCAACAGAGCAGACTGTTATGCCCCTCTCACTAGTAAATTTCAGACAGAAATTTTTCCAAAAGGAAGGGTTATCCCTCCTCTTTTTCAAGCTGTCATGATCAGTGGAATGCTCAAATATTCCCATCATGAAATCAAATCACGATATGGACATAGGAACACTACAGGAAATTGGTGCAAGACAATGTACTCCATTTAGAGGGGAATATATATAACATTCCTTTTTAGGGGAAAAAGATAGACAGATGTTATTATGTTACTGTTTTTACCCTTTGCTTGGACATCAGCAACTCCTTCCTCACTGGAGAAAAGTGAGGGTGGCACAGAGTTAGGATTGCTCTGAGCTGTAACTTTTGTTTCCATGATATTAGTGGTGAACTCCAAAAAAATAAGTTTGGGAGTTTAAATCATTTGATTTAATCTATACAACCTAGACAGCAAGAACAAGACTGCGATAATCTCCCAGCTTCCATAGGACATCATTGGTTTAATTGTGCTTTTGTTCCAAAGTAAAGCAATTGAAGTTTGACTAAAATACACCTTGCTGTCTTGAAAGACAGTTAGATCAGGGCATACTCTTAAATATACTAAGACTGAATTTTGGAAGTGAAATAAAACATGAACTTAAAAGGGTTTCTCACTGACTGAGGTACAATTATTATTTTATACTGCTTTGCTTGTACAAGCATAGTTTATGCAGTAGGAAAGTTTTACCAATTCTGGTTAAATCAGATATAATGCATCTGTCATGATGATTAGAAGGTGCTCCAAACCTGCAACTTCTCCCTCTCCCAAGAAATGAAAGGTAGAAATATACCTGTGTTCATGATAAGCTTTGTTATTAATCTCTATTGTAACATCTAGAAACCCAACCGAAGTCCCATTGTGCTAGTCTAATGCAAACATGTAATAACGATGGCAGGTCTCTAACCCAAACATTTTGCAGTTTACAAAACAGTCAGTATATGATATAAAATTATAAATAAAAATAATTAATTGAAAAAATAACATAAGCATTATTCCAATTTTACACAAGGGGAGCACACAATGCAAGAGAGATGAAGTGAAATGCAAGAAGAGTGCTGAAGTGAGGAAGAAAACTCACTTGCACGTCCTACTTATTGTACTAATGTCTGCATGGAATAAGGCTACACAGCCAAAACACAGCTGACACAAACCACTAGGCTCTTTTGCACACTTTAGGAAAGATGTGTGAGGCCAACACAAGAGCTGAAGTCAGATTTTTCCAGTCCATTAACCCTATCACTTTCTTAAAAATAAACTTTTATGGTCAAATGATTTTAGCTACATATCCAGATATTTGTTCTGTTTGGACATCCCAAGTTATAAAAATCAGTAAGTTCTGGCTACAGCTGAATTACTCTGAAACAGAAGAAGAATACAATGAAGTCAGGAGACATTGTGCTTCTCTCCTGGCCCATCATACATGTACATAGCCAAAAACTAGTAGACTTTCTGAGGACCACCTGATCCAGCATTGCTGGAAGTGTGCTTGCGGGTATGGTGTTCATTGTGGTCTTGAGAAGCTGTTCCATTGTGCACCCGAGGCAGGAATGGTAGTGGGTCTAGTTTGGAGGAGTTTTGTGGTTCTTAACAGACCACGCAGATATACTGAAGAAAATCCTGGGACCTGTACTATGAAAGCCTGCTGTGATCTGGAAAAATTTTTTTGTGATTTTTTTTTTTTTTTAATGGTTATGTGGTTCATTTTCAAGAGAAATGAGTATATGTGGACTGGGTGATGGGTAAAATGGGAGGTCAAATAAGGTTAGATAAGAGAGTCAGCTATGATTAACAGTTAAACAGGAAAAAATATTGCAGATCATTTCTTTGCTTAATATTATTCAACCATCTGCAATGTAGTCAAATAATGAACACATTTCATTTGTGAACAAATGTATTCATCAATTAGTGAGGGAAAAGCAGGAATCAAATAAACAATTCACAAACATTATTTAGCCAGCTCAAGAGCAGAAAAGGATTCTTATGTTGAGGAAACATGCTGTCACTGAACACATTTTTATAAAACAAATAGAGTACATGGTGCAGATAATTAGAGGACTGTCCTCTGGAAATGGCCTTCACTCAACAAATACAAATCCTTGACATCTTTATTGTCTCAGTGAACTTAGGCAAATATTCACAACAAAATGAAATAAAAGATATTTATGAGAAATTAAAGGGAGGTCAGAGAAAGAAACCTAAAACAGATGTTACTTTGAACAAATGTATTTTATGAGACTCTTCTCACTAGATCAATTAATCTGAGAGAATCAGTGATGGTTTACTGCTGATGTTAACCACAGCAAACAGATATGAAACTGAAGATGATTTTTATCTCTTTTTGACAGCAGCATCTGGCTCCTTGGCAGGTTTTGCTAACCTCAGTATTGACATCTCCAGCAATGTCTCCGTATCCATCAGTGTCGCAGGAAACCACTGCAGACTCTGACCAATTACAATCATTATCCTTACAACTCACTTTTTTTAATTTTATGAATTTCACTGGGTTTTTTTAATTAGATTTTTTTTTTTTAAAATAGGGCATATTTTGATTAAAAATATAAGGGAAGGAAACCGTTATAGAAAACTTTGACATTCATTTACATATAGCTTCTTCCAGACCCCTCATCAGCAGAGCTCTCAAACAGATGAGTAAATGTACAAACGTATGTCGCAAATGTACAGATGTGTGTTTGTCTATTGCGCTCACCTTTTAAAACAAGATTTTGTTCCTGAATGAATATGGATGAATATAAACATATATTTGCTCACTTTTCAGAATTAAAGCTATACAATTAGTACTGCATTAATGAACATAATTAGAGGGAAGGAACTGAAAATTGTAAGTCATCAGTGAATTTTCAAATTATTTGTAATATAAATGCAATTTTCTCTGTCTCCAGACAGTAAACAAACAAACAAACATATCCTTTGCAAAACATCCATCTTTGAATTAAAAGAAGGCCCACTTCTAAGTGAAAATATTTTCTCTCACATATACTTTTTACTTTAACAATAAATAAAGCTGTATTTTTGAAGGTGTAAACTAAGAGGAAAATAATTTTCTCTTTAAACTGAACTGCAGGGCTGCAAGTGAAGCTAAAAAGTTTAGAACATACTCTGAGTGAGGACCTGCTACATCTAGTCCTTGAATTTACCACCAAAAAGAATTATCAAAGCTCTGATGAAAAAACAGCATACCAAAACCCACCTGCAAACCAAACTGTTATTCACAAAGATTCTCAAAATTCCATTGGATGTCTGCTTCAGTTTGTGGTACCATTTTCCAACTACTTATATTGCTAATCTAAATTTCTCTTGATTCTGATTCTTCATTTCTTATGTAGGACATAGATATTAAAAGACTACTTTAATATCCCTGTTTAGTCTTCTCCTTTATATACTAAACCAGTACATTTCTTTCAGCTTTCCCTCAACTTTATACTTATAAATAGTAGCTTACAGCAGGTTAGCCAGTACTAGGCTTAAGCTGCACTAATGTTAAATAAAAAAGTATAACCGGTTTCTGTGTTTCAGTGAGATCCATAATAATAATTTTCAATACCACTTATTTCACAGCTAGCTCGATGTCTACGCTACTCCAACCACTTTCCTGCAGGGCTGCTGCTAGGCCAGTTATTTGCCAGTTTTAAATTGTGCACTTGGGTTTCACCTTTATTTTTTCTTTTTTTCCCCCTCTTTTTTTTTTTTTTTTTAATAAGTGCAGCATTTTATCCATTGAAATTCATCTTGTTGATGTCTAATCCTGCCCTTCTGTTCCCCTGCATTTCTTCTGAGTTTGATGCCCTGCACAATTTCCTTGTGTTTACCTGCTATTTCTTCATCCATTTCCTTAATTAAAATATTGAGTAAATCTGCATGCCAAGTACATGCCATACAGAACAGAATCACAGAACGCTTAAGGTTGGAAAGGACCTCTGGAGGTCATCTGGTCCAACTCCCCTGCTCAAGCAGAATCACCTGGAGCAGGCTGACTGCTTTTTAGTATTTCCAAGGATGGAGACTCCCCAACCTCCCTGGGCAACCTGTGCCAGTCACCCTCACGGGAAAAAAGTGTTTCCTGATGTTCAGATGGAACCTCCCATGTTTCAGTTTGTGTCCATTGTCTCTGGTTCTGTCACTGGGCACCACAGAAAAGCACCTGGCTACCACTTCTTTGCATCCTCCCTTCAGGTATTTATATACATTGAGCTTTCCCTTCTCCAGGCTGAGCAGTCCCAGCTCTCTCAGCTTTTTCTCATACGAGAGATGTTCCAGTTCCTTAATCATTTTTAGTGGCCCTTTGTTGGACTCCCTCCAGTAGCTCTGTATTCATCTTGTATTGTGGAGCCCAGAACTGGACCCAGTACTCCAGTTGTGGCCTCACCAATGCTAAATAGAGGGGAAGAATTATTTCCCTTGACCTGCTGGTAGGACTCCTCTTAATGCAGCCCAGAATACCATCAGCCTTCTTTTTGCTTCAAGGGCACATTGCTGGCTCATGTTCAACCTGGCATCCACCACAATCCCCAGGTCTTTCTCTGCCAAGGTGCTTTCCGTCTGGCCTGCCCCCAACATGTCCTGGTACATGGGACCCTGCTTGATCTGTTCTTCCAGGACAATTGACAGGTCTCTGAAAACATTTTTTTTATTTTTTTTCCTTTTCCACACTGTTACTCCATTAAACCGTATTTTCCTCATTAGATTATGACAGCATCACATGGGAGGGTATCAAAAACTCTTGTTAACATGGAGATGTGCAAGATGCCTCTATCCACTAGATCAGTTACCTTTTCAAAGACAAAGTAAGATTGACTTGGCTTGACATGTGTTTGACACGTTCATGTTGTCTAGTTCATATCACCTTAATACACTCCAGGTGTTTATAAACTGATTAATAGTTTGTTCCACTGTCTTACTCTGAGTATTGAAGCTAGGCTACCTGGGCTATAATTCCCTGAATCCTCTTATTTCCTCATGTATGAAATTCCATTGAAATTAAGGTGAAACTTGAATGGCTTTTGCTATTCTCTTTTATTAGTTTGCATCTGAAGACTCTGATCCCAGGAGATACCAATGAAATCAAGAGACAAATGCATACCTTGCAATGGACTACATTTACCATGTTGTCTCACAGCGGCCCTAAGAGCACCCTGGGGTCCACACCTTATTCTCTGGAAAATCTGTGGCATAGGCAAAATGTGCAAAGTTTTTCAAACATTTACGTGTGCAGTCATGGCAGTAAAATAGTGCCTCTTCAGGCAAAGGACTTGCATCAGTTTGGGAAGGACTAGGCATCCAAACTTGGGCAAAATCAAAGCCTATCTCATACCCTCAACAGTGGGGAAAGAGGTCAGCCCAGGTCAGCCCTCAGAATCCCACCTGGCCCCTCTACAGGAAGCCCTGCATTGACACATGTAGTTAAACATCACAGGGAGCCTCAAGGAGAACAAATCTGCCATGAAGGACCATATTGAGTGTAGTTGTAAAGATGACGGCAGTGAAGGGGCTGCAGGTATTGTCCTTGTACTGAACACAGACAGTTCCAGCTGGCCCCAGTGGATGCACCACAGGACACCACTGAGCCCGTCAGCCAAGCTGTTGGCACCTCTTGGCAAACACCTTTAAAAAAAGGGCAGAAATGCTGGACAGGTAGAGGAGGAGGGGGAAAAAAGAGTGAGAAAAGCCAGAGGGAACACCAAGATCAGAGGAGGCGCTCCATGGTGGAGCAGAAATTCCCAAAGAGACTGTGGCCCACAGAGGATCCATGCTGGAGCAGAAAAGAGAAGAAAGGAGCAGCAGAAGAGGTTGGCATCCTGACCCTAACCCCTGCATCGCTTGTTGCTGCACAGAAGGAACTGAATGAGAGCTGAGATGAAAGCAAGGCAGAAGGAGAGGTGACTGGAGTGAAGGAGCAAAGCAGAGAATAGAAAGGTGCTTGAAGTGAAGTGGGGCTGGAATTGAAGCTGAGCCTGGCAAAGGGGGGGAAAGGTATTTTTTCCATAAGGAAGTGCTTTAATGTGTTTTGTTTGCTTGTTTCCCAATACCCAAATTAGTAATTACAGTTATATTACTTAGCAATAAATTCAGTTGAATTCCCCATGTCAAGTCTGTTTTGCCCATGACAGCACTTGATGAATGATTTCCCTGTCTTTATTTTGATTCACGAGTTTTTACGCTCTTGTTCCTTCTATTTTCTCCCCCTCTCAATGGAGAGAAGGGAGAGAGTGAGTGAGCAGCTGGGTGGGTGCTAGGCTGCCGGCCAGGGCCAACCTACAACAAGCACTCCATGTCTGAACATGGGATGATACCAGCTGATCAGAGTATACCTATATGGCACGTACAGAGCTTATATGTATGTTTAAGCACATACATATGTTTAATGCTATTTTATCCCTTGATAGCTACAGAGAGGTACTTCATCACTGTCATGCTCTGCTCATGGAGCTGTACCATTCAAATTACATTAATGCACAGGAACATAACTGCTCCATGATGCCTTGCTTCTGCCACCTTTTGTGGTGACAGTCCAGTCACTCTGTTGTGGTTTTTATGCCTTAACAGAATCCTGGGAAATACAGCATAGAGAACAATATCTGTCTGATTAGGCTGATAATGGTATCAGTCATGATCTTGTGAGGCAAGACAGCCAGCTTACACTGGCAGATAACTCAGCTGCTGTCTTGGTGTGGTCATCACATCTGGACATCAAAATATTACTCTGTTTCAAAGCGTTGTGGTAAGCTGAGGGAAACTGCTTAAACTCTTCCTTTTTATCTTGTAAAAGCAGAAGGTTTAGGAAAGATATCTTTATACCAGATAGGTTGTCTGTGATGAAAAATTCCTCAGGAATAAAATTGTATATTTATCCTGATCTCTGAAGTGCCTGGTTTAATTTGTGTAGTACATAAATATCACTAAGATCATGTTGTCCTAATGCATCCTATCCTAAAATTAAGTACTGAACCTTAAATTGAATGGCTTGTTGATGAGTTCTAAATGTAATCTAATGCCAATTTGCCAATGAGCTGAAATGTTTCTGAATGGGCTGGCATGGAATCTAAATGTGTATTGAATTTGCTTTGATAATCACAATGTAAGCATAGCAGCTCTCCTTCATTTGCTTCCAGAGAGTCGCTTCCTCAAAACTTAGTGGCAGCATTAAAGTATGTAAAGCCAAATATGTTGGATAGTTTTTCAGGTCTTTTGTGAATGATTTAAAGATTACAACTAGAAACAGAAAAATACTGTTTCATCACCAAATCACCCATAAAAAAATAGTGTAAGAACGGAGCACAGAAAATCTGTCCTGAAGCAATCTAAGCTGGCTGCTGCTAAGCCTCAGGCTGTAGCTGATAGTGTGTGCATATACGTATTTGTGTGTTCACATGTTTTCCCCCAAGGGGAGACAAAGAAATTCACCCTGCAGTTTTGCCCAGACGTTACTTCAAGCAACTGTGATATATTTTTGGCAGGAAAATGTGAAATGGAAAAGGACAGATTGTTTACTAAAAGAAAGCAAACAGAAATGAGATACATTTATACCGGGCTGAAAATGACATAAACTTGGTGATATACAAGGCCCTCGCTTTGTAAAAGTTCAAGGTAGCTCATGGTATCATATCTTAATGAAGTGAACTGTGCAAATAAACAGCCAATTGAATGGTAACCACAGGGCATGATCTGGAAAGGTTAGGCTTGACTTGAGGATACTGTCTGATTAATAGGAAAATAGAAATCTTTCTCTACAGAAGGTCTAAATAACTTTTTCCCCAAAACAGAATATTTTTCCCACATGCACAAATGCGGTTTGTGGATTTTTTTTTAATAAAAGTAAATCCTGCAAGTGCTTTATGGATACTCTCCTGGACCTCGTGCAATTGGATAAGGGCTGGGAGTCAAGGTGGTAGTAATGATCCACCAGTGTGGTTCATCATAGAGGAAAGCAAAACTCGCTCAATGCTGGGGTACTTAAACTCTTTTAATTTCTGTAATAGAGTCATAATCCCTACAAGTCCTACCCAATATGACCTATGCAATTTTCTTCCTTTGATAAATGTCAGTTCTATTTTGAACATTAAATGTAGGCAAAAAGCTGTGTCAACCAAGTTCTGTGCTAATCTAGTTTAGACTGACAACATCATGTTACTGTTTTACTCAACACCTTTTGTCCCCCACTGTCCGTCTCTGTCAATAGTCAGACCCACGTGTTACTTAATATTATTTATTCATTCTTTAATGCCACAGTTGCACTCCCCCTGGAGAAGTGCCAAAGCCTAAATGGCCCCAGTACCACAACCCTTAGAATTACTTTATTATAAGAGTATAGGCTGTCTCTGCGTATGTGTTTGTACAATACATACTACAAAAAGATCTTTATCCTATTAATGGGAATATAAACATTAAACACATGAGAAGTCTTTTTAGTATTTTTAATGTATGAAAATGTGTCCAATAGAAAAGAATGAATGATGGGATATTGATAAGGTATCACAAAAATATTTGCCCCTGATTCAAAGATTCAAGGAAGCTTTGTCAAGACAGAAACAGTCAGCAGAATTTGTGACTACTGGAAAATTATAGAGTAATTGAGGTTGGGAAGAGGCTCTGGAACGCATCTGGGCCAAGCTCCAGCTCAAACCAGGTACAATCTTAATCTTATATTTTACTGCTTCCTCACTCTAAAAGTTGTGTGTACACATATGCACATATGCATACTCAAAAGAAGATTCTGTCTAAAGAATCACAAACAGAAATAACACTAATTTGAACTTTTCTGACAGTCTAGTATACCAGGTAGAACTGACTGTTTAAACTGAACTTAATCCTTTGGTGTGATCATTCTAGACACTGGCTAAGGTATAATAATGAGGTCAGCTGGAAGCTTCTGTTGTGTCTTTACTGGAGGCAATTAAATGATTCAATGTCTGCAATTGCTAAATAGGACATTTCTACACATGCAAAAAGCTACAACAAATTTATAACATTTAAAAATATCATATGAAAAAATGGCTGAGAAAGAGACAAAAATCACAAATAAATGTGCTTGTACTACAAAAGCTTGGGCAATGTGCTGCAGCAAATAACTCAGGTTTCTATATTTACTGAGAAAATTATGGGGAACTGAAAAATAAAAGGCATGCATAATCTAGTTACAGCTGACTTAGTTTGCAATGTCAATGGTAAAAAGTGTGAAAACTGTAGCAGACTGGCAAGAAATTAGAGACGTTCATGAATGGAGCTGACTGCTGATACCCACTGCTGTCTTTGAAAGAAATATTACTATTTTAGCAGTGGGAAAATTATTTTATAAGGAAGAGGTTGTTGGATTCAGGAAGAATGCAACAAGAGTCATGCTGAAAATGTGGAAACCAAATTCATTTGTTTCTCCTCAGGCAAATCACAGTTTGCGCTGACCAGCTAATTACCTTAACCTGGACCCAGGGGGTGTGTGTGGGGGGCAGTCTAACTTCTCAATAACTTACAGGTGATTCACTCTTTTCCACTAGTTGAGCTGTGTGTTTCCCCTCCTGAAACTAAAGCAATCCATTTGGATCAAATTATGCATGACAATTTTGGGATGTAAGTTAAGTAATGAATAGGAGCCAAGCTAAACCTATTTCTTTCTAACAGCACAGACTGAGGTTTCACAGGTGAAAGGGTTTATTTCCCCTCCTTATTATTTTTTCCCTCCAAGATTATCCTTTGCATTTTTGTTTACACAGTTGCTAAGAATTAAGAGAAGTTGGGATCACAGATGTTTATTAGAGTGGAGTGATGACATACAACATCCGCACAAATAGTGAGATATGAGATGTGATTCTGGATACCAAGCAGGTAGTAATTGGGAGGCTGAGAAAATCAGTAAGGATAAAAAAAGCAGATCTGAGCATTCATCCAGAATGCAAACTGACCCTGAAATGGCAAATGTTCACTTAAGTATTTTTAAAATAGTTACACCTGGGTAGCCTGCTTAGTTTCTGCCTACAGCATTAATGAGGTTTCCAAAATGAGGGAACATCACCTGAGGAAATAATATTATTGAGAAGTGAAGTTGGTCTGGTTACAATATGTAGGGAAGTTGGAAGACCCGCACCCAAAAGAGTAGACTAGAGATATATCAGTTCTCCAAAGGACTCAATAATAGTTTCAGTTTAATGAATACAATCTGTATCTGGTGAATTTTGGCAAAAGTGGTAACATCAAAAGTCCTTTGTCCAATAAATGTTTAGAAATGACTAATTTTCTTGAATTGCTGTTTAATCCTCAAAACTTTGATGAAATATATCTAAATATGGAGATTCCAAAATCATATTGCACAAAATCAGAAAACATTTTGTCTTTTTTTTACAACAGAAGATAATTAATCTTAACCTTAATGTCTATCATATGAATAGATGCTGGCTAATACTGAACTAAGTGCACAACCAAAAAACCTTTTAGGCAAATTCTGTTTTCTTACTATTTCTTGAGAGATGTTTTCTTTTACACCTAAGAAATTAAAAAAAATATTTCATTTTTATGATGCATGTGTGATTAAAAGAAAAAAATTACTGTGATGTCCAGAGATCTATATATGTGTACTTTAGATTGCAAAGTAAATACGATGACATGACCTTTTCAGCCTAGGAACAAAAAAATCCAAGAAGAATACTTTTTAAAGGAGGAGTAAAAACACCACCACTATTTAGAGCTGTTTTGGTCTACTATCTGATCTTTGCAGTGGCTCATAGCAGTAAGTCTACAAATAGGCTATATTTAACCTCATCTGCATGTATTCGTTGAAAGACAGCAACTCTGTTTCACAGTTGGTTTCTATGAGAAACCACTGCAACATTCTTATTCCTTCATTATGCTTCAGGAATTTATACCTATAGTCAGGTTTGCCGAAGAACAGGGAAATCGCTGGAATAAATTCACTGTAGAAGTATTGTTAAGGCTCAAATTCACATTTTTCCAAGTGCAATTCAGAATAGCAGCATAGCTGGGATTCCAGCAGAGAGGCTGGTTCCAAGTCTCTGTCTCTCACAATTGAGCAAAAGGCAAGAAGAACCTTGTCAATTAGCTTTGTAAAACAGGGTCATGGTCGCACAATTCTTGGCTTCCAGTTAGATCTCAATGCACCTACATAAGAAGAATCGGAATTTTTATTTTATTAAATTGTCTCTGTGTATTACATTTTATGCTGTGTATCTTAATTTATTACACAGAAAAAAAACCACCACTATTTGATGAAATCTTTGTAAAGAAACAAGTCCAAACTGCTAAAACAGGCTGATGATCTTTATTTTCTTCTTCTCCTGTGAAACAGATTTGCACTGTCCTCTAGAAACATATAAGATCATGTAGTTTTTATTTTTTTTAAATCACCCTCCAGCTTCTGTTTAGCAAACTTGAGGCTCTTTTGTGTTTTCATTAACCTCCTTCAGCCACTTAAATGATTCAACTGAGTAAATGTTCCTTGAATGTTAAGCTACTGTAGAGACTGCAACATTCAAGCATTTAATCTTGTAGATTTAAGATGCAGGGACGCATGGGGGTAAATTGCAATTTTTTTTTTTTATTTTTTTTTTCTGTCTGTAGTACTTCCTAGTGATTAGGCAGCACTAGAAGCACAGCTTCAGCTGTTTTGCACAACTAGGAATCTAGATGAAGTTTAACTAAGCCTTTTTAGAGTAAAAAAAAAAATAAATTCTTGGTAATAAAATGAACAAGATCAGTGTTGGGCCAAATCCTCAGTTTGTGCGGATTAGTATAGTGGTAAAATGAATTGAACTACACCAACTTACTTAATCTAAGCAGCTATCCCTTAATGGAAAGATGTATCTTCCTATCAGAATGTGCAAATCAATATGGATCAACTAAAATCAGATCTACCTGCAAGCCAAGTCAAATGCAAGTTTAAGCTACTGAGACCTACAAAACAAACAAACAAAACTACCTGTTTACCCTCTTTGAAACCATTTTTTATTTTTGAGGATGCTAGATGTAATTTTGATTCTGACCAAAAAAGTAGAACTTCTGTCACAAGAAAGCCTCAGGTAATGCATAAAATACAAGTACTGGTTATATATCACCATAGAAGTAAGTGATTCTTTGTAGAAAAAGACAGGCTATTATTCCTCTAAGAAGGACTTTCTTTTTAAGTTCAAGAACTTCCATTAGTACTTTGTGGAAAAATAAATATAGAAATTAAAAGAAACATTTGTAACAGTTATGGCCTCAGGTACCAAAAGGGACTGAGGTCTCTGATCCTCATAAAGAACCTACATTCTTTGACTGAATTACTTAGGGTTTCCCATCAGCCTGAAGAAAATTAGGCAGCTCAGAATAGGGTCCAAAAATATATAACAGTTTACTCAGTGGAGAACTTCTTGCTGTACCAGTATGTTTTACGTCTCTTTCTAAATGGAACATGAGTCACTGCTTTCTGTAAGAGACAGTTGGAGGAGGATCTGTTACTGTGATCCTTTCATTTCATACTGGAGCATCAGAGACCTCATACAGGATGTGGGAGTCCAGGGCACCAAAACCCGCATCTCACTTCCCACAGGAGTGTCCTAATCAGCAGGCTGAAGACAAAGATGTGGGAAGGAGCACTCTTACACCCACTCTCCTCTTGTGAAGCTGTTCTGCTTCGTGTCAAAAAATTCAAGATTCACAGTGCCCAGAAATGAAAGCCTACCTCTGTCTTGGTTTTTAGTACCATTCCTCCCACCGCCTCCCACACACACCTCATTTCCTCTGAGAGAACTGTGAATATCTTTCATAGGAAACCTTTTCTGTAATTATTTCACCTCTATAGCTGCAATCAGCACTCAAGCCAGTAACTGACTCAGTGGCTCCATAGTCCTTTACAAGGATGGTGGATAAGCCACTTCAAAGCAGCTTAATACCTCATGGTTATGATGATTAGAAGATCTCAAATACAAAAAGTCATACTTGGACTCAGGTCTCTCAAACTGACATCTAACCTTTGAAATGCCAGATATGTGGGGAGAAGAGAGGAATATGTTTTTCTCTTCTATTTTTCTTTTGTGTAACAAATTTGCGTAGAGATCCTTAGTACAAATAAGTGCCACAACTTCTGTCCTTCTTATAAATCCCAATGTAGTTTAAGCACAAGGTAAGAACCACATTATTCGATATTGTCAGTCTTCCCTTGTCACATCTTGAAGAAAACTTTAAACTTCCTCTAGTGTTTGAATAAAAGTTAACTACCGTCACCTGAATCTGTGCACTTGAAATGCTGTGCAGAAGCTTAGTAGTAATTTTGAGTATCAGAGTTTTGGAGTCCAACCTCTAACCCCTGCCAATGACCCACTGTAAGTGCTGCCAGCCACCATCCAAAGTTTCTGTTCCTCCCATAAGACAGGAGTAAGAAAAGATTTGGCTTGGGGTGAAGGGAAAACAATATCTCAGACCTGTGTGCAAATGAGTTTGTAAGTGTCTTTCTGGAGTTTCTAATTCCAATAGACTAAGAAAAATTAGATTGGGTTTTTTTGTGTGCTGTCTTGTTTCTAAGCAATGCTGCAATGATTCCTTGTCATTCCCTTAATTCAGTTCTTTTTATTCAAATAATTGCTGATACCAACTGTATCTAGTTGAAGTAAAGCCAATTGAGAATCATTGCCAAAATTTCCCCACTAGCATTTTTCTGATCAGAATACTGTAAAGAGCTTTTTCACACATAAAAGAACAAACAACATGTAAGAGTAATATGCTCTGGCTACATGCTTCTTGCACTCACCATTCCCATCAAAGAATTTCTCATGAAAACCAGTTTCTTAGAAATTGTTAAAACAGAGCTGGGACTGATCATTTCAAATGAATATGCAGCTTGTTTACTGAAGAATCTGTGACTGAGACCTGCTAACAGCAGTTTATGTAGACATGCAAACAGCCTTGACTTTAATTTCACTCTGGAGGCACAGGCAGTCTTCAAATCTCTGCAAACAACAATCTGTGAAGTATCTTCACATCAGATCAATACTGGAAATGTGATAGAAATCAGTGTGAGCTATATCATTTCAGAAATAGATCCTGCCCTGATCTCAAGTGCATATTGATCTTGTATAGTGGGGTATTATGTCCTTTAATTACGTTGCAGTATGCAAGCTTATAGTGTTATCTACTTAAAACAGCACTTCCCTATTTATTCAGCCTTAAAGTACATTTATCTTTGTGGATTAAAATTGTGCATGGGACAAAACTAATATTTTTATGCAAGGCTTATAGAATTATCTTTTGCCTTTTTAATACTTTTATTTTTATTTTTTAAAACACTAAGCAGTTCAAGCGGTTGTGATGAAAACACTAGAGATGAATTCAGGGATTTATTTTAGTGACTTGCCCTTTAAATTTTCTTCTATGCAGTACATTTTCAATCAAGACATCTGGCAGACACCTTTGGGGCCTGGTAGGTATGAAAGTGTTCAAGTTTACAAAGCTGAGAATGCCAGACAGCAGTTTATCTACCTCTTGATAATTGTTCAACCACCAATCAGACCGTGTCCTTGATTCACACCACTTTATCATACTTAGCCAGACTCAGAGCTTTTTTATTTTCCTTCTTTCTCCTTCTATAGTTTTTTTCATTTGTTTTGTTGGCTTCTGATCTGATAAAAAGGTAAACAGGACCTGAAGTCTTAACAAGAATTTTAACCCTTTCTCTGGTGCTGGTTTTGTCAACATATATCCTGTGGAGTGGATGCACCTTTGGAATGCAAAAAGATTTGAGTAATTCTTTTTTTTTAATCAATCAGTGACTTACTAGGCACTCCTGCCCTAGGCTGTATTATATAAACTGCACTTGGGACTCTGCAAAGATGTCCATAAGATCAGGTGAAAATGAAAGGCTGTAAACCAAATAATGAGTATATTAGAAAATTAGGAAGGAATAAGGTGCAGAAACTCTCTCTCCACAGCTACAAGACTTTAATGTATCAAAGCACTTATGCCTAAAAATATCTCTGTCTGCAATGAAACGATGGTCTTTGCTGTTACCTGTGGGTCTCTGCAGTGTATTAGGTGGTGGGGAATAAGCATCGTCCATCCATCACATGTAAGAAATCAGATTATTTTTTTGGGGCGTGGCAAAAGGAGGAAAAACTCACATCTGCATTCTCAAGAAAAAAGCAATTCTGTTAATGCAATGTGCAATTAATACTAGCTCAGAGAACTGATGGGTGCACAGAAAGATCTGTCTCAGATGCAGAAGTTACATCAATGTTATTTTATCTGAAATAGCTAAAATTTCTTCTCAGCAGTTCCTGTGATGCTGGCACATTTGGTTGGGAAAGATGTATTCAAACATGTCAACATGAAATTTTGGTATTACATACATAAAAGCAGTATTTTCATGGTTATGTTAACACATAAGTATACTGAATATCCAGATGATGTTACTGCTGTATTCTTATGGCAAATATCAGGATAATGACATTCAAATTACTGTCTAAAATGCAATCTTCTACATAAAAGAATGGGATAAAATCTGAGTTACTGGGAGCTGGCAGTAAGGTTCTAGCTGCCAGATTTTGATTAATGTATGTTTATCAATATATTAAATACATTCTGTAGTACAGAAATTCTGTACTAATTGCTGTGAGATGTTGGGGGGGGGGGAGGGGAAGTAAATAATCAACCAGATTTAAAAAAAAAAAAAAAACAAAAAACAAAAAAACCAAACAACTAATCAAGACTTTTTTGTATCCTATAAGGTACATGTGATTCCACTAGTGCTTTCCTCCTTAAAAGTTACACTGTAATTTTATACCTCTAAAATTAGAGAGATAAGAATCCCCAAAACTATAATAACATAGACTCTGGTGAAAGTCACTAGTCTAAGTGCGATTGTTTCAGCCAAATTTGCCCAGTCCAAAACTCTGACAGTACATTTCCTGCTACACAAGATATTGAACTGAAAGGAAGTCAGGTTTATAGCATGACTCTGATTTCAGTCTATCCAGACACTTGAAGATGATCTAAAGGTAATGCTCAATTTTTTATTCTTTGTGGTAAGCAAGCTCTTAGCCAAAGCAAAAAGTCAAGCACCTGAAGATGCTATCTTAGTCATAACCTCAGGCTCTAGCTTAACCCAGAAACACCAATTTGGACAAGTTGAGGCACAGACGTAGGCAAAGGTGAATCAAATGGACGGAGCGAATTAAGTACTAAATCTGCCTTTTGGGTAGATAAAGAAATGAACTTTCCTTTAATACCATAAATAATTCTAAAGGATCCTTTGGTCTTTTTAAAAAGAGAGAAAATGATTGTCAGTGTTTTCACTGCACGTAGAAAAAACCAAACTAGACTTGATCCGGGTAATGGGAAATTGCTCACCAGATCTCCACCACTTGCCCTGGTTCCTGGAATCACTTTTCAAGGCATGGAGTCCTAAATGTTCCAGGGAGGTCTCTCTGAACAACTTGCGCAGTCCAGAGAATGTTAAACCAATCTGAGCTCCATGGAACTTAATAAACTTAATATACTCCTGATTCTATAGTAACTTTTCCTATTTCAGCTGTCTCCCTACCTCTTTCATCACTATCTTTTTTCAAAGTGCAATCTCATACACAGTTAAAAAAGATCGAACCTGTTTTTACAGTAACTTTTATTTCTTTGATCTTTGATTTCTCAGAAAAAGGGATTGGAAATCATCATATATAGCATACAGTGGAATTATTTTTATCTGTTGAAGAGTGGAAATTAAGAAATAAAATGGAAGAAATGTATGTAAGAAAAGTAGCATGTAAGAAAAGTCTGACATGAATTAATGCTGACTTTTCCCATATCTGCCTCTTCTGTTGCCTGACATTGTCTTATTTATAGGAAATTGGGGTCATATTGTTGAAGTGTTGATATATGTAAAGCTGTAGGTGGATATATGGAACTAGAACTGCAAAAGGACTCGGGCTTTTAGAACAGGAATCAGTGAAGACATAGGCATTTAGATCTGGAGTGGATTCATGCATTAAGTTTTCCTGGGAAATTCTAATTCTGAACTTGCTTAGTGGTGCTTCAGTATCAACAGAGCTGAATTTAGCTCTGCTCAGCTAAGATGCTGCTAAGAATCTAACTCAGTCCAAGATGCCATGAAGATTCTCAAATGAAGTCTTTTTCTGGTTATCTCACTTAAATCCCTCAAGCCAATATACTTATACCATGTGTTTTTCAAAAAATTATTCTGTTTCTAGGCAAAAGGGAGCCATTGCCAGTAGATTGTCTTAGTTTGGAGCCACGTGTTGAATTCTTGGCTGTCCTTCACCTTGCCCACATTTGTCAGCAAAACTGAGGCCATAAGCACACCATTCCTCTAATAAATCAAAATTATCTACATCAGGGGAAAAAAAAATCATTAAGAAAGTGTTTGGGAAAGTATTCAAGTTAACCCAAATCCTGTTGATTGAATACAGATGAGAAGTGATCACAGGTTTGGTTTTAGTACCAAGTCTGACTGGGCAGTTACACATTGCAATCAGTTGGATGGAGCAAGCTGCTTACCTGGCATTAAGCGACATCCTACTCAACCATCACTCTCCTTCTGAGACACTGAACATTCCTGTGAACTACCCAAGGTATGGAGGTACCAGACTTGACTGTCTACTACACAGCAAGAGGGGTCACGTTTAAATGCAGTGCCATCGTTGTTCTTACCAGATCTGTTATTTCTCTACACTACTTTGTGCTAGTTGAAATCACCTCAATCTACCTGGAAAATCTGCTTGTTACTGCTGTGTAAAATAGTTGTATCATACAAAGATAAGCAGAATTAAAATAAATTAGATATAGATAACTGGTCAATTGTAGAAATTATTATTACTAGCTATACCAAGTGAAACAGCTACAAGCATTATGACCTATTACTTGCAATGGCAACACCATATTACAGATCTACATGGTTGCTCACGCAGTCCAGTAATGTGCTTGTCAAAACAGCCAACACTGGCAGCTTCAGCAGAAGGTGTAAAAAACCTGAGCTAGGAAGATGAGAGATAATTATATTGCCTCTCCTGTAAAGATACTATAATTTCCTTAAGTAACATTCATGTTACTTCTAAGACATGGCAACCTTTCATGTTAGTATTAGGACCTGTCACATTTTACCAATACCTCCTTTCCTGAAATCTTATGTGACTGTAACTCTTGATAATGTCTAACATTTAAATGTAATTATGCTCTCTTCACTCTCACTAAGTCAACTGACTGTGATCAACTCTTGTATTAATCAGTTCCCTGTGCTCTTCTTGTGTGCTCTAAAATTCTGTTTTAAAAAGTGCACCAAAATAAGCAAAGCAAAGCTACATACATGCTACATATCTATATCTCTCTATATATTTTTATATAGATAGATATATATAAAATGAAATATGTTTATATGATATGTAACCAGCTCTACGTGGTTTCTGACATGACAGAAATGATAGAAATAATGCCAACAGAAAATAATTCAGCTGATGCCATTTTATTCTTATGCCTAATTAAAGGCTAAAAGAACATTTATATACGAGGAAGCAAGCTTATGTTACATGTTAAAATATAATAAAAAAAAAGTCAAGCTTAATCACTGAAATCAATTAAAAACTGCAACAATTCAGATATTAATGTATCAAAGTATTTTTTGCAGTTAAGTTATAGATTTTTTAAAATATAGCTTTTAGTTCCTTTTTCCCAGAAAACTTAAGCAGTTCTTAATTGTTGATTTATCTCTTGAGATTTTTCTGGTATTTCTATGTTAATCTTAATATTGAATCTATAATATACATATAAATTTATGATAAGATGCCTAGTAAGGTGTTGTTCCTTGTTAAGTAAAAATATACAATATATAGGTGCAAATAAATATATTGATAAAATACGATAAAAATAGAAAGGTATGATATAACCTAGACTTTTGTGTGCAGCAAATGAATAAACAATGTAGTTTTCCTTCCAGGTAGATGGTTAGAAAATACTAAATAGAGTTTTTGAGCACAGCTGATTAGCAATATTCAGACTTCACAGTATTGACAATTGTAATAAAAATGTTTATATACAATTATAGGATTAATGGAAATATATTTACTAGTTATCTTTATTGCCTTCCCTTCCTACAATTTGGATGGAAACAGAATAAGAAATTAAGTTACCTCTTAGAGAAAATTGTAAGTTTTTATTTTATACTAAAGTGTACCAGCAGGTGAAGCTCATTTAGGCTTAATCAAATGCAGTGATTTTGAAGATTCAGTGAGTTTTGTGTCAGCATGCAATATGTATCCTTCCAGCCTAAAATGGATTACCTAGGCTTTCCTGATGAAGACACTAAATGTCTACCTTAGTGTATGTAAATCATGTCCAAAATTTTACTAATTTTTTCTTATCACTGCTTAAATTTGAACCAATGTCAAGCAGGAAGACAAGGAAGCTACACTTGATTTGACAATTGCCTCCTGGGTCAGCTTTTTCATTCACCAACACATATGCACACTAAGTTTTGATTTATGACACAAATCTAACTTCCATAGCATGGTGACACAGACAGGTGCTATACTATTTCTAATTTGGCTGTATATGTGATTTGAAATGTGCTAAATTAGTATTTTAGTCTATAGCAACTTGAGTTTTGTTTATCATGCCCATTAAACGGTAAGCAAAATGTATACATAAGTGCAATACCTATTTCATTGAAATTAACTCAGCTCTGTTCTCAAAAGGAAGTTTAAAACAGAATCCTGTGAACACACAACAACTGCTCAAAATAATTGCAGTAAAATGAAAACCATTTTGTCACAGTATGAAAAACTGATGGAGAGTTGCTTCGTGAGTGTTCTTTTCATCAAGCTATTGAATTTGGCTTTGAGTCATGCTGATTATTTCTGCAAGTTAAAGCAGTTTAGTGAGAAGCAAATCTCTTAAACATATGGCAGGTCTGATTATCATATGAAAGCCAGGCATGCCAAAGATTTGGAGAACACATTGCTCTAAATATACTTGAAAATGAAAATTAAATACCAATTTTAAAATCCCAACTAGAAGGAGATACACCTTTCCTGAGGACATATGCCAAAATTTAGGAATCATGTAAACATTTTTGATTTCACATTTATTAAAAACAACAGTCAAATCTCTGTCTTTATAATAGATAGCTCATTTGGTAAGCTCTGACAGCCACATCTGCTGAAACAAGGGAAGGGAAGGGAAGGGAAGGGAAGGGAAGGGAAGGGAAGGGAAGGGAAGGGAAGGGAAGGGAAGGGAAGGGAAGGGAAGGGAAGGGAAGGGAAAATATACTGTTCAAGTTCTCCATCCTTAAGACCAAAACACCACTTATCACTACTTTCTACAGAAGGACTTTTGCCCATTGCCTGGAGAATAGCTTGCTTATTTATTTCTACATATTTATTTATAGTATCCCACAAGCCAGGACTTGTTCCATTTGCAGTTAACAAGGGATTCTCCATCCATATGTTTAAACTCTAAATCTAATAGCAATAAGTATAACTCCTTTAATTGTTAGAATTTGACTCATGGGATAATATGAATAGCTGAAATCCCCGTAGCTGCACAGTACTGGAATGGCACAAAAGTCCTACGTTTTCCAGAACAGGTATTTAAGCCTAACAGAAAAAATACTTGGGCATACATGCATGGGATGTTTCGCCTGGAAGATGAAAACAAGTCCAACAGAGTTTCTAGTGATGGAGGTATGTGTACAAGAAACCTGACTGGACCTAGAACTTTAGATACAAACCAGCATTTTGAGATAGCACTATAGGAAACTATTAAAAAAATTAGAATTCCAAATTTTAAATAAAGGTAATACATGTAAAAGGTTCCTCCTATACCTTTGAATTTTACTGATAACTAGTACAAATACTGATTGAGAGTAGGTGGGAGAACTAATCAATATAGGCAGTGGATTTGTATTTGTTTAGATAATTACATAGTACCATTGATATTTCAAATGCTTGAGACCTTAGTAAAGAAAGCTTACACAAGAATTAAATCCTTCTCTTTCTGGTAGGTGAATGTTCAATTTAATCTTTGATCATAATCTTTACACAAGCTGCATCAGTTAAGAAGAAATCTCTAGATTTCATTTTTGCTCTTGGCTGGTCTTGAGATTATTCAAAACCAGACTTTTCTAACATGACAGGTGCTGTGGATTTTTTTTTACAAAGTGTATTTCATATTGCTGAAGGCTCAGAAAGACAGGTAGGTCTGTTGCTATAGAATTAGTCATTTTTGGGTGTCAGAGGTTTTCTGTTATTGTTTGTTGTTTAAGGAATGCATTCAATAGAAAGTGTATTTTTTAATGCTTAAAAAAAAAAAAAGAAAAAACGGTACTGTGAAGACAGCATCATTAACAATATTTTAGAACAGGATGTAAGAAAGAATATATCTTACAAGAAAAACAGCAGGAGGATATCAGGTAAGCAGAATGCAATTATCCATTTTGGAACATGGCCATCACATCAAATTTAGAGGATGTATCATCCAAATGACAATAACCTGTACTTTTCATTCATTTATAAGACAGGTCTGAACTGGTTTTGCATTTCCTGAGTCATATGACTTTTTTTTTTGTTTTTGTTTTTTTTGTTTTGTTTTGTTTTGGTCAAAAAGAACACAGAATAGCTTTCTGTAGAAATGTTTCACAATATGAAATCATGATTGTTTATGGTTGGGTCTTTCATTATTTTCAGCCTAATGAAATATTTTATTCCAACATTTTTTCACCTTTTATTATATCAAAGGAATATCTGCATGAAAAAGAAAGTGTTGTAATCACAAAGTGTTGAAATGATTCCTCCTAAGATCTTTAAAAGTATTGCCAGAAGTGTTCAGCTTTTGACATATTCCTGTAATTATTTTTCTATTAAAAACTGTTGCTTTGGAAAACTTCTGATTAATTCCTATTCATATAAGCTGTATTTTCACCATTTTAGGTTGCCTGACACCACTAGTTAACATAATTTCAAGTGACCGCAGATATCTACCAGGAATATCTCTGCCTCTAGATTACTGGATTATATTGAGATAATGGAACTAATATTTTCTATTTGGCTGAGATGGAGTTAATTTTCTTTCTAGTAGCTGGTACAGTGCTGTGTTTTGGATTTAGCATGAGAACAATGTTGATAACACACAGTTGTTGCTGGGTAGTTGTAGTGTCTGCACTAAGTCAAGGACTTTTCAGCTTCCCACGCCCTGCCAGGTGCACAAGAAGCTGGGAGAGCACAGCCAGGACAGCTGGCCCAGGCTGGCCAGAGGGATATTCCCTGCCATAGAACATCGTGCTCCGGATAGAACTGGGGAAGGTAGCCAGCAGGTGGGATCACTGCTTAGAAACATGCTTTCTGCATGTGATGAGCAATTGCATTATTCTCTTCCTTTGTTATCTTATTAAACTGTCTTTATCTCAACCTGTGAGGCTTTTTTCCATTCTCCTCCCCATCCCCTTTGGGCAGGAGAGAGGGGTGAGTGAGTGGCTGTGTGGGGCTTAGTTACCAGCTGGGGTTAAACTGACAGTCCTTTTTGGCACGCAGTGTGGGGCATGAAGGGTTGAGAAAATGACAGTTTTGACCAGAGCATGTTAAAACAAATTCATTATAACAAATTATTTATTGTGTTAGTTTAGTCATCACTGGTCACAATGTTGTTAAATTTGTTCACAGAGCTGTTCTCAGAGTTGTGTTATGTAACACCTTACTTGCCGTATATGCTGGTTATCAGTGCTTAAGTGTGGTTTGTCACCTCTGGGTGTTGGATTAAGATTATTGCTCTGCTGTTCATTGTACTACTAGCTTATGGCATAATAAAATCATTGATAGTCAGACCAGTTTTGAATTGGCATTCAGTGACTGCTGACTCTGTATTTGGCGGCAGTGGAGCAACAGCAACCACTTCATCTTCATACTTTGGGAGCCATCTGTCGGAATCTATCAGTAATTATACTTTTTACTTTTTCTCCTTGGAGAGATAATATGTGGGCGAGACACCTTCCTTCACCTTCTCCTTCTTCTTCAGGCTAATTACAATAGTTCTTGAGAATGTTGAATAGCCTTGGGATGTTCAGACCAGCACTTTTCTATTGCTGGATCTCCTGAATGTGGTTCAGATCTTTTTTAGGGTTACAGAACTATTTAAGAATACCAGAGACCAACCCCTGCAAGAGGCACTGCAGCTACTCCAACCTCTGCAACAGGCACTGGGGCTGAACCAGAGAACCAATCCATACCGGTATCAGTCACCTTTCTACATAAGAAGAAATGGACACGAAAGTCAACTCGTTTAGTAAAGGATGATGAAACAAGGCCATCACAAGAACAGCAGGAAGAGACAGAACCAGAGATAACCACCTATCCCTATCGCTGAGTGAGCTGCAAGATATGCAAAAAGATTTCAGTCGTCGATTAGGCTAACAACTTCTCTCTACGACTACCTCAAAGGAGGTTGTAGTGAGGTGGGTGTTGGTCTCTTCTCCCAAGTAACTAGCAAAAGGACAAGAAGAAATGGTCTCAAGTTGTGTCAGGGGAGGTTTAGATTAGGTATTAGGAAAAATTTCTTCACTGAAAGAGTGGTCAGGCATTGGAACAGGCTGCCCAGAGAGGTGGTGGAGTCACCATCCTTGGAGGTGTTCAAAAAACATGTAGATGTGACACTTCAGGACATGGTTTAGTGGACATGGTGGTGTTGGGCTTGATGATCTTAGAGGTCTTTTCCAACCTTAAGATTCCATGATTCTATGATTCTATGATTCTAACTTGTCACCTGGCTCTTCTGATTCTGGAATAGTGGGGCCAGTAACCTGCAGTTAGAGGGTAGGGAAGCCATACAGCTGGGATCCCTGTCCAGGGAAGGGGTCATTGAGAAGGTGATTGGAAAAGGGACACAAGCCCTCAGCCTCTGGAGGTGACTCTTTTCAGGCATGAGAGAAAGGTATCCCTTCAAAGAAAATGTTGTATGTCACCCAGGCAAGTGAACTGGGAACAAGTGGCAAAAGCACCACACTGTGACTGGCCCAGAGGCTCTCTGCATCCTTGGCATAGACTACCTCAGGAGAGGGTATTTCCAGGACCCAAAAGAGTACTGGTGGGCTTTTGGCATAGCTGCCTTGGAGTCAGAGGAAATTAAAACAGCTGTCTACCCAACCTGGTTTCTCAGAGGACCCTTCTGTTGTGGGGTTGCTGAGGGTTGAAGAACAATTGGTGCCAATCGCTAACACAATGGTGCACTGGTGGCAATATCGCACCAACCAAGACTCCCTGATTCCCATACATAAGCTGATTTGACAACTGGAGAAAGAATTTAATCAGACAATGGGACTCATTTCCGAAACAACCTGATAGACACCTGGGCCAAAGAGCACGGCATTGCGAGGGTGTATCACATCCCATCATGCAGCAGGCTCTGGGAAAAATGAACGGGCCGATGGACTGTTAAAGACTACACTGAGAGCAATGGGTGGTGGGACCCTCAAACATTGGAAGATACATCTAGCAAAGGCAACCTGGTTAGGTAACACTAGGGGGTCTGCCAACTGAGCTGGCCCTGCCCAGTCAAAACTTCCACATCCTGTAGAAGGGGATAAAGTCCCTGCAGTGCACATGAAGACTATGTTAGCGAAGACAGTTTGGGTTATCCTTGCTTCAGGCAAAGGCAAGCCCATCTGCAAGATTGCTTTTTCTCAAGGACCTGGGTGCACTTGGTGTGTAATGTGAAAGGGCAGGGCAGTCCGATGTGTACTTCAAGCGGATTTGATTTTGGGCAATTTAAATTGTGTGATGTTGATTGCTACCTAATGTTACATGCCATCACTACTATGATTGCTATATGCTATAACAATGGTATTACCATAAAAATCACCCAGACTAATGAAGAATGAACTTTGATGAAAATAAGCAAGGTGTAGAGGTGATGAAACCAGAACTGGCTTCAGCAACAAGCAACAAGCACCCAGCAACTCCCTCAAGATTGACATCTTCAGCCCACAGACCGTGAGCATGGACCGCATCAGATCCATCAGCTACAAGCTCCAGATGCTTGTCTTTCATAAAAGGTTCCTCTTCTAATGCCAAACTAGCTAAATTCTGTAGTTCCACCTGAAAGGGTGGTTGCAAGCTACCTGTTACCTTTTAGGCAAAAAAGTGGACACTGCTGCTGTTCACCTCATCAAAAATGTCTTTCCCATGACTCTGAAAATTCATTGATGAGCTTGATTGCTGCTTTTCCAGCAACCTCTAACTTCTTACTAAACTACTGAAATTCATGACAACAGTGGTGTAATGTGAGTCATTCGAACATTTGTCACACTCTGACTTTGTCAGTGGTGGTCTATATGAACATGAGTTTGTGGCAACCAAGGCATCTCATTTAGCTACAGAACCTACTTAATATAGAAAGAAAATGTTATGATGTCTTAAGTAGGATATACACCAAATGTTAACCACCCCTTTTAACATGATTTCAAAGACTAATGGAAATACTGAGATAGGCTGACAATTATTTGGGTCAATCATATCACCACTTTTGAAAGCGTAGATTAGATTCAGTGTGCAATAAACGTCAGGACATGAGGGGAGAACAGACAACATAATTCTGGGTTTGCAAAACTGCTTCAGCGTAGTAAAGCTTGGGTTTTGGAAATAAACAAAACTAGTAGCCAAGAGCTGTGATGTGCTTGTATCCTTTGCTGTGGCTGAGGCTGTTATTTGTAACTGCTTCTTCTGCTGATGAGCTTTACTCTCCTTCTGCTAGCTAGTCATCCAACTCCCTTTGAGGAAGAAAACAAGCAAACAAACAAACAAACAAACAAGATGTCACCTGGATGCACATCTTCCTAGTTTTTATTTTACATAGACATCCTGCTGGTAAGCACTGGATCTGATGGACTGTAACATTCAACTGCCCCTGAGCATGCAGGGACAATGATGTGCATGCTGTCTTTATTTCCTGTCATGTCTAGGCTTCTTTCGTCTGTAGTCCATTTTGTGAACTGCTGAATATTTTGCAAAAATGTGTAGCTTTCTGATTCTGGAAAGATCAAAGACAGAAATGGCAATCAATTGTACTCGTCTTTTTGTTCAATATACAAATCTTCCTACTTACACACGGTTTAAGTATTAGTTTGCAACTTCTGTGGTCATAAGTTGAAGTCTTATAAAGTGTTTCCTGCTGAAATGTCATGCTGTCTAGAATTCAGCAGCAAATAAATATTGCTGTCCTCACTAATTTGGAACAGTGTGAGTTTTAAATCTTTAGCTGCAGGAGATTTATTAAGATTGCAGTTTTCATCACCCTCCCTTCAGTCTATCAAGATAGGTCAAAACTGCAGAAAGCATATTTTTCAGAATTATTTCAGTTGCTGCAAATTCCATTTCTTTAATTTCTGGCTTATAATACAGCATGAGAGTAAGAACCCTAAGCTAGAAATGCATGCAGCAGTTATCCATGAAAAGGTTTCAAGCTTAAAGTTAACTAACTGGTTTCATTGAAAATGTCTTTGAGTTTTGACTTTGCAAAAAGCTGT
Organism: Balearica regulorum gibbericeps; assembly: GCF_011004875.1. NCBI lineage: Eukaryota > Metazoa > Chordata > Aves > Gruiformes > Gruidae > Balearica > Balearica regulorum. The sequence continues at coordinate 21,066,835 of NC_046188.1, read as the reverse complement.
CAGATTCTGATGCACAGTTTTGCTTATTGAATTGTGAGTTACCATTGCATTAGTATGATCAATTTCTTTTAAATTGCTGAACATTCTTTGGGGCATATTTAAGAAGGATGTGTGCTTTTGTTGTGTACATGAAGATTTTCCACATAGAAAATGCACTGGTTTGTTACTTCACAAATTTTTAATGATTTCCTATCATCAACTGTATCATCTTTCTTTCATGTATTTACAAATTCTTTAACATGTTCTAGGGCAGTAAAATATTACTCCATGATGTGAGGCAAAATTTAAGGAAATTATTACTTTCGTTTTAGCAATTTTCAATATTCATTGTTAAACAGATTTATCACTACAAATCACTATCATACACACTTTTTTCCTGTTGAAGAAGGACCTGTAAAGTGCTTATGTGCCATCCATTTATTCAGGCCATCTATAGATAGCTTGGTCCTAGGCAACCAAAATACTTTTAGATAAAACCATGTTACAAAAGAGAAGGTCAGTGGAAGAGTTCAGAGAATTTCATTGAAGCCTTTTATCACAGATGGAAGAATATTACGCAGATGTTCTAAGACTTCAAAAAGTCATCACCCAATTTTAAAGGCTTTTTTAAAAGAACATGAGGTTTACTCTAAAAGAAGGGAAAAAAAATGAAAGGAAAAAAATCTCTCTACAACATCCATTCATTGCTTCCTGTTGCCATTATCTGGAGACACCTTGACTAAAGGTAGTTTTGGCTGGGTAAGCACAACAAGCATATAAGGCAACTTTTAACCGTAGAAGGATCTTCCTTCAATGATATATCAATGAAAGAAGAAGGATGAGGAGTGTGAATGACTAGATGTGAGTTTGCATTAGCCGGGACAGGGCCATTCTATTAATCTCTGAATTTAGCTCTCAAAGAGAAAAAATCAATTCACAGATCAAGTTGTGAAGTTCTGTAAAGTAAACACAGGTCTGTTTTATTAGGTCACTTATTTTGTGTCACTAATTATTCCAGCTTATATTCTACAGCATTACAAACCTAAGACATTTTTGCAATCATCTCATACATGCAGCCGTCGAAGTCTCCTGCTACTCGTTTATTTGTGTATAACATTTCCTTCAGTTACTATTTGACATTTCATACCATAGGATAAAATGATTGAAAATTGTTAATTTTGTATGATGTTATGACAAAACCCCTAAGATCTAGTAAAATGAAGAGTCAAGTAGTTTTCAATACAGAAGCAAGTAACTATGTCTTCATAATTCTTAGCTAGAGCATGATCAAATGTCATATAGAGAAATAATTTATCCTCCAGGTCTCCGTTCCGTGGTTCATCTTCAGGATGTCAGAAAATCATATAAACTTTCTATTGAGTAATAGCTAAATAACACTTTTGTCCTATTCACCGTGATGTGTTGCCTTCTCAGAGCCAATTTCAGTAGCTCAGAGGAAGCTTTCCCCAGACACATTTCCTTTTAAAGACCCACTGTATGCAAAATAGGATTCAAGGGACATTTGTTTGTAACATTTCTAACACAGTTTTGCATATGTTTTTCCTTGGAACCATACACTGGTTTGCAATCTAAAACATGCATACTGTTTCCTAGGTCTTTATTATATTGGCATTACTCATCTTTTATGTGTCCAAAAATCCAAACTTCTGTAACACAACATAAACCCACCATATCCAGTTAAAATTAATTCTATCAGCAGAATATTCTAAAAGGTATTCAGGCCCTATAAGGTTTCAGCTCCAATTATAAGTCATATAGTGAAATTCAATGTGAAGAAAATGGTCACTAACATCTAGAAGTCATGGGGTTTTTTTCATGAAATCTTCCTCTGAACTATTATATTTCAAGAACATATGAATATTATTTTTTAAGTGAGAAATGAGTTTAAAACTATTTATATAATTCTGTTTACTTATACACATGCATGCACAGATATATGTTTTTTTTTTCCATTCCATCTACAAGAATATTATTCATGTAAGTTATCTCCATTGTTAAAACTAAGTAATTAGATGCCTTTCATATCTAGCCTTTACTGTCAGTGTAGAGATCTGACTACAACAGGAAAATGATAAAACAAATTGGAAGAGTAATGACAGAAGACCACAGAAGTATATATCTATTAATTTGGGGAAAATGCTGGGTTTGTAGCGCTTAGTAGAATATATTTTTTTCAATTAAAAGAAGCAATTACTCTTTCTTAAATTGAAATGAAACAGTCATCAATATTACTCAAGGTTTAAACTCTTGCCTAAACTCTATTTTAATCAACTAAAAGGCTTTGAAACTTCAGTAGTTATAGGCTTGACCGCTGCAAGGAAAATCTTTTAAACTGTGAATCTCAGAACTTCCGTGTTTTTGTTGGAATATCAAGGAAGAAAACTTATTAGACACCTTCTGTAAGAGGCCTACTTGGACATGTGAAGAGAAGGATAATATTAATAGGCCTAAGGAGATTTCCACCAAAAGTTACTTCCATTGAAAAGCCATGCTTTGGCTCTACAATGACAAAGTCCTTGACTGAGATTTGTTTCCAACTTTCGTTAAAAAAGTCTACTATTTGTGAATGGAGACTTTCATGGATATACTAGCTGGTCTGCAACATAAAGAAACGTGCATTCAGGAGACTGATATGAATGAAAATGCTGTCCTGATCCAAGACTTAAAAGTAGAGGTGGGATTCCTCCCACTGACATTTGATGTCTGCAGGGTTAGCCATTTACTTATGACATAGGATTGTAGATTTCCATTTTAGTAAATGGAAGTGAATACAGGCAATGGAGTCTAAAGTATATAGCCATCTGCTTTAGGGTAAGATGAATTCCTTTCTCCACTCTATTGACTGTGTTGACCTCTTCTTAATAAAACTGAGTTTAGATAGCTGCTCGAAGGTAACCAGTGCTCTGTAAAGACCAGAGGCTCATGTCAGCACAATCTACTTTGCAGTGAGCTGAAGGGTGTTCTGCGCATCCCTGGCTGCATTGACTTGCACCCCATGGACCACAATGTGAACTTGCATACCCGGTTCACATGCAAACACCTAAATTTAGAAGTATCTTAACTTCAAAATGAATCCATCTTTATAGATTTGATTCATTTCCACTACATACATGCATAATAGTGTTTGAGGTGCCCCAAATCATCCAAATCCAAAAAATCTGCACACAATTGGCAGAAGTGACAAAAGATCAAGGGGAGTCCTGTGTCATTCTGGAACAATAGCAGCGGGTACTTCAAATGGCACTACACATCCATGTGTGGACATCTACGTTGAATCCCGCATGTCTTAATTTGGAGATGAAACACGTCCTTGAACTTAGACAAACTGAATCCCACAGTACATTTCCTGTTTCGTAGATTAGTATCCTTTAGTAATGAAACTACATGAACTGCCACCTCACACACTTCTCTTTTTTTACAAGTGAATGATAGACATGACATTTGTTTGAAAAATAACAGAAAAATTTGAAATATCAAATGTTGTCTTGAAATAGATTTTTCTTTCTCTGCTCTGTTCTAGCTAGAAGGAAGATTCAGGCACAGCAAGCACAGAAGGTGGCTTTATGCGAAGGAGAATAAAAACAAGGTCTTTGAGGCCAGCATTGGGCTGCTGCTACGATTTATTTCAGTGTTGAAAGTTTCTAAACAATGAAGCTGCCAACTTCTTCTGGAGGCATTTGTTTAACACTCTATCAGAAAATGTGTCATTATTATTTACTTTGAATTGCAGGTGAAGAATTGGGATGCGCAAACAGTGGGCAAAAAATATATGAAAATGTTCATGATTTGTGTTCCTTAACAAACTCTCCACTCAAGTAACTCTTTCAGTCTTTCCTGAAGTGGTATTTGTTCTAGACTTCTGGTGACAGAAATTATTACTTTGGATTTTTGGACAATGTTGTGTTACAAACAGTGATTTTCTTCACATTTGCTCAGAAGTTTAATCTTTGCAATTATACCGTAATGAATCAGAGTATTTGATTTTCTGCAGCTAAAAATTGGGAAATCAATACCAAAACCAAAATCATATCAAGGACCTTAGGTTTATTTTTCACCAACTGAATGATTTAAAATCTAATTAATTATATCTCTATTTATCTGTTTATATATCTATATATAACTGTTTCTTAAAGGACAACCCTGGATGAAAAAAGAACCTGGTTTTGTTGGACAGCTGATTTTATTTTTTTTAGGGTTTTTTTTTTTTTTTTCAGGTTTCACATGGTATTAATTCAAAGCTTTGATATGTGTTTTTGATATTTCTGGTTCAAATTTTGGCTGTTTTAAGAAAGTGTACAATAGGAATATTCACAAACAGAAAGATTTTGTTAATGTTTGCCAGTTGGGTGAAGAACACAGGTGGGAGAACTCTGGAGATTTTTTAATCTTTTGGTGGGCTTTTCTTGCTTTTACTGGATCTTCCTCGGGGGGGGGGGGGGGGGAAGAAAAAAAGAGAGATGTGAAAAGTATTAACATCAAGCCTGGTTTTGATCTAATTTAGAAAGATATTTACCCAAAATAAAATGTCTTCAACAATGTGAATGAAAAGAGTATTCTCCTCTATCTGGAGGTAGGTCAGAGCATACAAATTTCTGTCTGTGATGTTTGATTACTGCAGTATGAGTTAAACTTAACTTCCTTTGAAATACTAATGCTGCTGACCTTTGGAGAGTTATGACTGAGGGTAAATATGAAAATAAACTCTTCATTCAAGTTTACCATCTATAGATGCCACAGTCTTAAAAACAACAGCAGAACAAGCAGTTCAGTTTGTATTTGAGGTGAAGGTCTGTACTTGGATTGCAGATGGTTTCAATTAGCTGTTAAAATGCAATGTACATCTTTATGTTTCTCCACATTTCATATCTGTATATACTAGACAGGAAAGCAGAGCTTGAAAATCACACTTCACTTGCTGCTTTTGTTTTTGAATGACAGAATTACTTAGCCAGGTTTGTCAGCTGATTTCCAGCAGAGTGATTTGGGACTGCTGTTTTATTCCCTAACCAGCCACTCAGCCATTTTCATCTCTCTGCAGCTCCCTGTTACCTTCAAGGGTCTGTGCTTTGCTTCATTTTCTTTCTTGGTGGGGATTTCTACACATCTTCACTATCCCTGTTCTTGGGATAAGCCACAGTAGCCATCACTGGCAACAGATCTTCTATCTTTGCTGTCAAAACAGGCTCTTCCTTGCACAGTACTTAAGCTTTTTCATGGTCTCAAGGATGCCTAAATCATAGACTCATAGAATCAGGGGATTCTATACTCTTCAAGTATTTACTGTTATGCTTTCACAACTTGAAAAAACACAGCCATTTCCTCTCTGAAGGCTATATATATTCACCTTCTGACTTGGAGAAGTCTCTCTGTGCATCATTTAGCAGCACTGAAAGTGTGACACAAGAACAGAATATGCTGATACTATTTAATATAGTATCCTGTTGCCAGAGCAATCAGTGCCACACGAGAAAGGGATAAACACCCCATAATGAACCTAAATACGCCATTTGATATTGTTAGACAAATATCTTCTAAATCCCGAATGGTGATCCACTTGGTTTTAGAAAGTTTAAAACTAATAATCTTTGCTATTTTAGTTACAGCAATAGCCATTTCTGCACATGAACTCGAGTTGCCTCTGCTTCTCTTGTAAAGAAAACTTTAATTACTGTCTCAAATTAGATTCTGCAGTAACGAATATTGGCACTCGACACTGCTTAGATATAACCTTGAAATGGTGTGACAAACAGAAATGAGCCATGAGGAAAGCACAGAAGACCGAAGAACTTGAAAAAGTCAACTACCTTAGCCAGGAATAAGTCAATGGTACCTCTGACCATTCCTGATGCTGTCCTAGCCTATCCCTAACAACTTAGAAAGCTGGATGATCTATAGCCTCCACAGGCTGATGTTTAATAACTTTCACAGTTGAAAAGTTTATCTTAATACTTCATCTGAATTATTAGTGCTACAACTAAAACTTTTTGCTCTTTAGGGAGACAGAAAACATGTTGTTTCTTCTTTGCAATAGGCTTGCACTTGTCTGAAGGTCATTACAAAATAGCCCTCATTCTCTTTGTTGCCTTTTATAAAAACCAAACTCCTAACCTTTTCCCATCTCTTTTCTTGCTTTCTGACTAGTGTCACTGCTTTCCTGCAGAATCTCTCCAAATCTCTAACATTCCTGCAAAGTTGTTTATTCCCCATCTGATATTTCTGCAACTAATTATGCATGTTAGAAGGAAAAACCTTCCACATCTCTTTGCTGAATGGTGCTTTTTTTTTTTTTTTTAATCAATTTGTCAGGATCATTTACATTTGAGTGCTGCCTCCAGCGTGCGTGAATGCATACATGCTGATCTTCAGACGGTGAACTGTCCCCCAGGAATCTCCTTGGAGGACATATCCTCTATCAGTTATCAAAGTAATGAAGCTGCGCTGGGAGAACATGGCACTGACTTCCCCCATACAGCAAGATTCACAGGCTCATTAATAGGTGTTTCAGACTAGTGGAACAGTCTCAATAGCAATGGTGGAACATGGCATTAAATATTAGCTCTCTTACAAACCACACATTTCTCCCTTTTCAAATTTGGTGAATGCTGTTTGGAATAGAATGTTATCTTTTCTGTACAATTTCAGTAGTGTATGGGAACAATGTTATTTTGTTGAATGCATTTTTTACCAAAAGAAGAAATGGAATGAAATTCAAATTAGCTTCAGAAGGATCAAAACATTTCATTTTCCTAATTAATCCAATATGGTTGGGGATTTTTGTGTGTAGTTGTTTCGGGTTTTGTTTTTTATAGTACACTCATCCATGACTGACTATAAATACTGTTTTAGTTAAATCACTTATTTTGAAGCAGAATATACCAGTTATTAAGAATAAAATAACAAAACGTGAAATAAAGTATCTGACATAGTTAAATGTATGTTTGTCTTCTAAAGAGTGAATCCCTTCACCTGTGTGGGTGTTCAGGAAATATGTTGCAGATGCATTTCATTAGTCTTTTCATCCTTTATTGTTCTATGTAAACAGATTGTTCAGCCTGATTCATTTGGGTGATACCAAACTCCCAAAGTAAATAGTCTTAGATATTCAGGCAAGCCAGACTGTTACAATTTCAGACTTCAAAACCATGAACTATACAGTCACAAACAATCAACTGCCTGCCAAAATAACATAAAGGTGCTTTTTTGTCTTAAATGCCTCTTCACTATATTGTTCAATAAAAGCAATTTGTGCTGTCCATGGTGACCTTTATGTGGTATTACATGGTTTGCAGAGGAAGTGTGGCTGATCAATAGTTCTTAGGGATGAGAGCGCCTGAACTCCTGGATTCTTCTGCTGGAATAGAATCTCAAGAATAGTAGATGTGGTAAGACTGTGCTCTGGGCTGTGGGAACACAATTAATTACAAATTAATTGGTGGTTTGTTTAGAAACCTGTTCTTATTGTTCTGAATACATTGTTAATAAGAGCAATTTCTAAATAAACAATTTTTAGCCTATGTTTCCAGTGTTTTTTTAATTAATGGTATTTATGATTAATTACCAAAACCATGTCACCTCTTTGGGAGAATTACTGACTGTGAGAAAAACAAATGAAAGATGCAGGTGTGCGTTCACAAATATTTCTTCACTCTCACATGCATTTCTGTCAAGTTTAAAGTTTCTACATTCTATTGTAGAAAAGCTGCTGTTTGTAATAAATTATTCATTTTAATCTACTGGTTCTGATGAGGTAAGGACTTAGATGGAATACTGGAATGTCAGTGATATAAAGCTTATTTTGAATTCAACTCTTAACCTCATAGAGGTTTTATAAAAAGATCTCTCACCTTCCACAAAACTACCCAGTAAAACATTTTCACATAATAAGTTTACTGATGGCATATCCTAGAAATTGGACCTTAACACTGACTTTGAGAAAAGTTCTCTTTCTACAACACAGTAAACATAATCCCAGTCTCTATGTAGTTCATTGAAGAACAAATCCTTAATCACTTTTAAACCCATGTTAACTCTCCTTTACTAAGGTATTTGACTTTATTCACTGGAATGATTTAAAAGGTAAAACAGAGATTTTATTTAATGTAATAGGAAATATTTTACAGTTAAAACAGAAGTAAAAACATTGTTGCCACTAGTATTCATATAGTAATTCTTTTATTTCCACTATTTGGAAACTTCTGAATTTCCTCACATGTGCCGATAAGGATCAACTTATCTATACATTCACTGCTACCCTGCTGAATACTTTTATGTTCTCACTTTCTGGGCTAAGAAAATATTCCAGTTTGTTTCAAATGAGGATATTTTTTTTGGAGGGGGAAGCACAACCCTCCTGTATACTTCAATTTTCTGTGTCTTCCTGTTTGCTTCCAATACCAGTGAGACTTGAGCCATGTTTTCATCTAGCCATGCATTAGAAATGTAGTCATTATGTATCAATCATCTAATCAGTCTCTAGCTATGTTCTTATGATGTTCTGCAATAGAAGTAACTCTGTGATCTAATGTAGTTAACAAAATAGAAGAGAAAATGCATAAGAGCAGGCAATAAATGGTTGGCATTTGATGGATTCAGCTGTGGAATTATTATAAATTAATTTAAACTTAAATCAATTTTACTCTCTCTTACAAAACTTCGAGAAAGTTTTGGTTTAATACTGTATAAATTGTTCATTTACATCTGACTATAGGGAGAAATCTTTGGGAACATCTTTGTGAAGAAATTCCTTTAGCGAAATAAAAAGAAGGCAGATCTGTTAATAATACTAATTTAAAAAAGCAATCCAAAACCAACCAAAAACCCACCAAAAATCCCACCAATAACAACAAAAACACTCCAACAAAAAGAATGAAAGAATTAAACTTAAAAAAATAAACTTTTTGTATAATTGTACTGTAAGCTTTATGACGGAGAAAGCTTTATGACCTTTGCTAGGAGAATGGAGAGGGAAAAGGATAGAAAAAAAAAAAAAGACCAAATAAATACTTGATCATTTCAGGGAGAAAAATGGTTACTACTGTTATGGCTAAACAGCAAAAATTTGATCTCGGAAACTTCAAAAATTCCTATTTTACCAGAAGTATGTGTTTTTCTATATTGCATTATTCCTTTGAGCAAACTCTCAATGATAACAGAAAAGTATGGATGGGATGAAAAATAAAATGTATGTTCATATTGTTTTCAGTATTTTTATTTTCTCCCTCATTTAAGCCTTAAAGGGAGACCACATTTCAAAATTCACTTGCCTGTAGCGACAAACTGGGTAGCAGTGGATTCTCTGTCCATAGCATCCTTTCCACTAGTGGATTCTGTTGGCTAAACTGATCAGAATCAGCCATTAAAAGTATACTGCAGATTTTATGTGCAGAGTTTTTCAAGCATTTAAGCAATTTCAACCAACTTTCTACAAGCATTTAAGATAACCATCATATTTCAGAAATCCTCACTGAAGCAAAGCAAAATGTATGATCCTGTTTGATGGTATGGTAACAAGACAATTATTCTGATAAGACGGAACCCCGGGCTCTGAGTCAAAACTACTCAGCCTCCATCTTCCAGGTTTCTCATAAATTTTTATCCTACTTCATATTTTGAGTTTGATGTCAAATACCAGCTCAATTTATTCCTATATTTTGTTTTTCCTTTCAAACACGATTCACATGAGAGCAAAATTCTGGGAGTAAGAAAGAAGTTTAAACTAGTATTTACTGAAGAATTTAACAAAATATTCAACTGTGTTTTAAATCCAGAAAGGAAATGGGGTCTGGGTCTCACTGTGTCTGACTTTGCACATATATCTTCATTGATTAATACATACATAAAATGTTGAGGTGAAATCTTGACTCTTCATATTCAGCAAGGTATTTTACCTTTCATTTCCCCTCTTTCCCATCTGAAAAAGAAGAAAATCACGCTGCCTCCTTTTTTGTGTACTACTTTGAAATCTACTGAAGAAAACGTATCATTCTAAACCCTGTAGAGTATCTTACATTACAAAATACACAATAAAAAGCAGAAGGTTGGCTGAGGTGTTTTCTTACTGATACTTAAGATATGTATCTGTGCTAAACAATTTCTAGTATTTGAGCACAGCAGCATGCCTTAAGGAACCCTGCTGCTTCACTTCTTAATGTTACTATTCCAGTTACAGTAAAGAGGCAGCCAAATATACCCATATTCTCCAAACTATCTTATATTTTCCTTTATATATGTCCTAATCTTCTATTAAGCTGTACATGTAATATATATAGTTACTGCTAATGGCTGAAATTTTGAAGTAGTTCAGCTAATAAAATACATTGGTTGCTACATTATTTATCACTAAGTGACCTCTCACATCCTTGGCTTTTCAGAACTTTGTATTTCCAAAGCTTTTAATTGTCCTAGAATCTGTAAAACGTTTGTAATGGGAAAGGTTTGTAATGGAAAAGGCCCTTGACTGAAGAAGAACAGAATCTCAGCCCTCTCAAAACTCAGCGATATTAAATTTCACTGCTGTTTTGAAAAAGTGCTTATTTCCAGCACATTTTCCAAACATTTGATGTACACAGATGGTAACGTACTTGCTTTTCAATGAATGAATCACAAAATATAGACTTAGTAGTAGGGACAGTTGCTTTGTTTTTAGCAACTGTCAAAAAAATACATCTTTCTTTGCTAGTTCTTTAAGAAGAGGTTGAAATTTTTGACTCAGCCACGTGCAATGCCAGGAGGTTCCCAAGGGCTATGAATTTACTGTAGCTGCAGAAAGGACAGAGTTTATTTCTCCTCTACAGACTCTTGGTGACAACTCAAGCACATTAATGGAACATGGCCAAAAAATTGTCTCCTTTCTGCCCTTCCCCTCATCCCCATACGCAACTGCTTTGCAATGAAAAAGGGAGGAAAAGAAGGAGGAAGAGGAGGAACTGCTGTCTCCATGCCTCTGAACTCAAGAGCAAATAGCTTTAGAGACAACAGTCTAGGTATAGAATTGTATTTCCACATTGTGGTCATATAAGGAACATTTCAGGGGCTTTCTCAGTAGATATGAAAGTGTTCCAAACTGCTAACTTGCACAGCTAGCGGTATGTCCTCTGTACCAGGCAATGATAATGGGGAAGGATGCATTTATACTACTGTCTGATTCCTCGTGTCCAGAGGCTTAAGAACAAAACTCCATCGGTAGAGGTTCTTACAAAATCTCCTTCACAGATACATAATTAGAATACTCCCATGTCTTCATAATGTTACAGTCATTATTGGAAATGTTGTACTTAAAGGTTTGTTAGCAGAAGCCACAATGGTGGGAATGGACAGCACTGGATTAGATCGTCTAAAGCTGAAGCTTGGATGACAGTTTTCTAAGCCAGACTCAATTTATGTTACATATAATTTAAACAAATTTATTTCCTCTGAGAGGAGATACCTGACAGTGCTGGTGATGGAAATCCCCACAGTTAGGAAGAGATACAGCCTATACTGTTGGCTTTCTTTGCTGTGTTTCTGACAATGTGACTCAGCAATTTATGAGCTGGGAAGATATTCTGCTGTCTATATTAGTCTGCCCACATCCTCATCAATGAAAAAAAAAGAGGATGAGAACATCCATTGAATATTTGACTGAGCTCAGCAACTGATTCCACATGTGGTTCAGAATTAATTATTCTGAGAAGAATGTTCATCTCTGCCTAATCATAAATATCAGACTTTGCTGTTACAGCCCATCATTAGCCACTCATTGAAGTATGTCTCTATCACAAAGGCTTATGTTGGGCTCCCACATAAAGCTGAAGGCCATTGTAGAAAAACATAGCAAGATACCAGATTTCCAGCAATATCTTCCATTATAAGTAAAAAAAAAAGCAAATGGATAAATTTGGATAAATTATGGATAAATTTTATCCATAAAAAGGATAAAAGAAAAGAAAAAAGTGGAACTGAGACAAGAAATGGCAACTAAGGACTGACCCCCCAATTACTTGACTCTTGCAATGATGCACTGTCAGAAAACCACTAAGATTTCAGCTGCATTGTCTAGTTGGACAAACATTAAGCATCCCTTATAATAAAAGTAAATAGATGAACAGACATAGTTAGTCTGCTGGACTTAGACTAAATTTGAATATCTGAATATGCTTTTCAGATGGGAAAAAATCCCAAAACAAAAAAGATGCACAGAACTATATATGAAATTAACAGGATCTTCCCCCCCCCCCCCTATTTATAAGGAAAGGCAGAATGTTATGCCTAAAAGAGGTTAATTCATATTAGTCAACTATATATAAAGCAATGTAGTCTTTCGTATTGCTTGTTTTCCTCTTTAGAGTGAAAAAGCTTAATATTTTATGGTCTGATGTAAATTTTGTAAAGGTTTTGAGGACAATATACTCATACTGATGTAACCATTACTTGTATATTTGAACATAATAGGCATGAATAATCAAAGTTAACATCAGGAAACTGAAAGCTGTGATTACTCTTACATATCTTTTTATTTGCAGTACAGAATTTCAAGACAATCCTTTATTTTCCTGGATTAGAACACCTTTTTTTGTTTGGATACATTGTTTGTACTTCTGTGACAGCTCTTTTATGGGCCTCATTCACAGTTCTGCATTGCAATTTTGGCCTTGCCTGGGAAGAAGCCATGTATTATTCTCAATCTTTTCTGTACATACTTAACAGAGAGAAACAAAAGAACCAGTCATGACAAAAGATAAATTTCAACAAGTCCCAGTAAACTCAGCGCTAGCTGTCATTCTTAAGAGGCTCTAATGTGCCTCTAATGCCTGAACAAGGTGAGGAGTTCGTCACTGCAGAGGGTTTACATATCGTGTAATTCCCTGATCTCTGTAAGTTACTTTGCATTCTCAGGGTGAAATGAAGTGTGCCATTACATAGTATTCTAAGAAAAGATATTATAAATCATCTAATTTTTACATCAATTGTGGAAGAAAAACACGTTTCTTCTACTGGGGCAGACACTGTAGAAGAATCACTTAGAGATTCCACAGATTCACACTTCTTTAGGTTTTCTTTTTTTGGAGGAGGAAGCTTTCATCACCACAGATGAAATATCAGCAATGTACAGCTCTACACACAAGAAGGCAGTGGCATTGAGCAAGCTTCCGAATATTAAATAGCAGCTTCTAAAAACAGAACTGAGACATTTCACCAAAATTTGTTTAAGCCCAATCAGAACAGAATAAAATGAAATAAATTAGTCCTACAAGTACATGTGATTGCAGTACAGCACTTTTTTTTTTTTTTTTTACCCTATTTTCTTTGCAATAAAAAGCCTGCACCCATGGTTAAAATAAAAATAAAATTATTAGTATCAGCCAGGACATATTCCCCAGCAGAACCCGTAACGTGACTGCGGTTTCCATATAGAGGGAACATCACATACCTGGACTTTATTAAAAAAGCCAACACTGTTTCCTGCACTAAAAAAATGGATGTGTATTTATTCTATTTGGATTGCAGTGACAACCTTTGGATGCAACCATTAGAAACAGATTCTACCAGTGTGTTACATCATATGAACTTTGCATAGCCCGTCATGTAAACAAAGCTGACAGTGTCAATTAGCCCAATTTGATAGGCAAGTCAGACTTATTCCAGCCTGCAAAATGATTAGGGCACTTGTAATATTAAGTACTGAAATCATAATAACAGAGATCAGATGATGAATGAGATTTGCTTCAGAAGTTAATAAAAGCAGGATAACTCTTCTTGACAAATAACCTTTTTCCATTGAAATTATTTTTAAATTTTTTCCCAGATTAAGTTTTACCTTAGATATTAACTTGAATTTTAATTCTCATATTTCTCTAAAACATTGTCATTAAAGTACTTCTACAGTCATTTTGCTATGGTTGCGATAAAAGATTTAATTTGAAAAGCCAATGAAAAATCAAACATATTTATTTTAAGCATGTCAATTGAAAACAAACCTTTCTCATGAAACTATTTTCAACAGCTACAGACAGTACATTTATTCCTTACATAAACATGGGAACTTACGAGCTGCTTAAGGTTTTACAAAAGCTTCTGAAAAAATTAAGATTGTAATTTTTGTCCGATGGAAATCATTGATAAAATTCTACTGTAACATTTGGTCATCCAGACAGTGGGCTTTGGTTCAAAGTGCCAGCAAGCAACAGATAGTGGATGGATAAGTCTCAGTGAACAGCTTCTCAATGTGTGGACGCAGCAGAAAGAAGAAATAGTTAGGAGTGATGTGCAAATTTTTAAAATAATATGGTTATGTTTCAATACATATATAGTATTCTGCCCTGCTGTTATTTTATTTTTGCTCTTTGGTTTTATTTCCATTCTGTCTATTTGTAAATCATGTCCATTATGACCAGTTACCAAACCTCAACTAGATTTTAACTGTGGTTACTACAGGTCTGGGTTGGGAATAAACCAGTAGCTGGAATGAAAAGTAGAAAGGACACATCAGCTGTGTTCTACTACTAAATGCTCAAGGATGTAACTTGTCCCTTTTGCATGTATATCATTATATTTCTGCTATTGACAGATTTTTCAGTCAAACTAAACATTTAGATCAAAGGCAGGTTGGGACTTGTTTCGGTGGTTTGGTTTTGGTGAATGATGGCCAGGATGTTTTGATCATCCAGCCTCGCTTCAGCTTTGTTAAGAAAATGAAAACAGAAGGAGTACGGAAAGAAAATATAATTTTTAGCAACAGATCTTATAAACTTGAAAGCATAAACCCACATGTTAATGAACAGTAAAAATATATTGACTCAAACTTCACAGTATCCCAAAATATCAATTGCTTTGGCCTGGGACAATAGGCATAAAAATCAGAGACAGTTGACTTCACCAATTTAACTGAGTATTTGTTGGAAATAATCATGAAAGGGTATTAGGAGCTATGAAGAAGTAGCAAGAAAGACAATTAGACCTCAAAGATTCAAATACATAACAATGTATTTTTATTTGTTATGATACTAAAGTGGGAAAAGTTATTTAGAAAAACTGAAATACTAGATCCACAGAGCTCATCCTTCTGATTTCAAAGCAGCTACTTTAAATAATTTGTTTGCTTTATAGAAAGAATAAGAAAAATATCTGCCACAAATGTTCTGAAATTAAGACACAGTCCTTCCAAATGGCAGTTGCAGGGCTATGATGTCACTTGAGACACTTCGTACAATTTTACTGGATTGACCTAAGATCAGATGGCTGTAAGATCAAACTGTATGCATAACAGCCTGGTCACATGAAAAATTCTGTCATGCCCAACTGTTGATCCTATCTCCAAAAGACTCAATGAAAATTGTTCAGGGACAAATGATTCCACAGATGTTTGTGAACTGATCAAACCTTCAGAAAAGCTGAAAAGAAGGATTTTTTTGGAAAGCAATTAGCTATGTTTGCTCCTTCCTACTACCAAAAGAGAGCAAAAGAGCTTGAAATTTAGGTGTTAACAGCTTCCTGTAAAGTACGAACTTGTCTCCAATGATGAAAGAATATAAGCAATAACTAGTAAAAGATGGATATGAAGATATAAATGATAGGAAAGAAAGACAGAAGAAAACATGAAGAAACAAATCTTAAAGAACAGGAACAAGTTCATAAATCTATTCTTCAAATATAATATATATTAATATCAACCTATTTTAGTAATACAATGTCGAATGAGAATACAAAATACGAATACTGCTTTGTTACAGCATGGATGAATCTAATCTTCACCTACCTTTATGTTCTTTCAACCCACAGAGAATTTATTGCTTTTCTGGACAGAAAAGTAAATTTTTCCTGCTAGAATAAAATGTTATTCTCTGGCTGTTAAAGTTACCCATGAAAAGCTGTTCATTTTTCAGAAGACAAACCTACCAGATTCAGAATATTGTCGTGTATGAAAGGAGTTATACACTCTCAATGCATCCTTCTGCCAAGGACTGTGTACTTACTTTACAAACAAATCTTTTGCAGGCTTTTCAAAAGATATTTCCAAGCAACATTGTATTTGCCACTGTAACCTACTGAGCAATCCATCCAGATTCCAACCAGACACAGAAGAATCAGCAACCTGTACTGGAAGAACAGGAAAGAGATTTTATTTTTTTATTCTTCTGTATCTTTTTTTTTTGTACAAATAAGACAAGAAATAGTCAATTAAAATTGCAAGAGGTTGTGGAAATAACTTTTTTTTTTTCCAAAAACACTAAACTGTAGTTTTCTACTTAGATATGAAGTCATTGAAATCTGTCTCTAACTTTAGTTGTCTTTAAGTGTAGTACTGAGCAGAAATTAGATCTTTACAGAACATAACAGAAATTGTCAGCACTGGTGAGCTATTTAAAAAGCATTTCAACACTACATTTTGTTCTTACACACTTAGATAGCTTGTTAACCAGTAAAAGGACCACATCCTGGAAAAAGAGAGGTCACTTGGATACATTATGTTTCTTACAAGTCCACAAGCTTTGTGCTGTATTATGATACTTTGGCTTGTGATCATCCTAGGAGGTGCAAAGCAAATGGGACTTGGAATTTCATTGAACAGTGCATTTTCTAACTGTGCCTCTACTGCAGAAGCAGCTGCAGCTAAATAACCTTAGTGACAACCTGCTGTGCAAACACTCTTCAGGAGGCCTGATTCTCATTTACACTAAGGCCCTTTTCTCTGACAGTGGTACTGATTAGGAGCCTTTAAGACATGGTAAATGCAATTTTAAAGCCACTTTACACAGCCAGAGCAAATCAAGGGGGCTAAGGATAAGTGAAAATTAAGGTCCAAGTATTCTATGACCCTCCTCATTTCTCACAGCGTCACTAATAGAGTAAGCAATTTCTTCTTAAATAAAAATGTATCACATGTATGTGGTTTATTAAGCTTATTGCAGCAATGAAAATCTGAAAAGAAAAGTGAAAGCAAAGTCTGTAGAAAAGTTACAACAATTTTCTTTAGACCAGCTGACCCAACTATAAAACAAGTGGAAGCTTTTTGGCACAGGAGCTTCATCACGCTCTTCTCTGATCCAGCGATGTTGTGGTTTAACCTGGCCAGCAGCTAAAACAGCCACACAGCTGTTCACTCACTCCACCCCTCCCAGTGGGATGAGGAAGAGAGTTGAAGATTGTGGTGGGTTGACCCTGGCTGAGGGCCAGGTGCCCACCAGAGCCACTCTATCACTTCCCTCTTTCATTAGACAGGGGAGAAAAGGTACAATGAAAAAAAAAACTTACGGGTCGAGATAAGGACAGGGAGAGATCATTCTCTAATTATCATCACGAGCAAAACAGACTGAACTTAGAGTGGGAATTCATCTTATTTATTACTGAGCAAAACAGAGTAGAGGAATGAGAAATAAAACCAAATCTTAAAACACCTCCCCCCACCCCTCCCATCTTCCCGGGCTCAACTTCACTCCCGGCTTCAACCTCCGCCCCCCTCAGCGGCACAGGGGGACGGGGAATGGGGGTTACGGTCAGTTCATCACGCAGTGTTTCTGCCGCTTCTTCATCCTCAGGGGGAGGACTCCTCTCATCGTTCCCCTGCTCCAGCATGGGGTCCCTCTCACGGGAGACAGTCCTTCACGGCCTTCTCCAAAGTGAGTCTCCTCCATGGGGTGCAGACCTTCAGGAGCAAACTGCTCCAGCGTGGGTCCCCCACGGGGTCACAAGTCCTGCCAGCAAACCTGCTCTGGTGTGGGCTCCTCTCTCCATGGGTCCACAGGTCCTGCCAGGAGCTTGCTCCAGCGTGGGCTTCCCAGGGGGCCACAGCCTCCTTCAGGTGTCTCCACCTGCTCCAGCGTGGGGTCCTCCACGGACTGCAGGTGGAATCTCTACACCCCCTCATCCTCCCTCCATGGGCTGCAGGGGGACAGCCTGCTTCACCATGGTCTTCACCATGGGCTGCAGGGGGATCTCTGCTGTGGTCCCTGGAGCACCTCCTCCTCCCCCCTCCTCCTGCACTGACCTTGATGTTACATCTCCGCACTTCCCCCCTCCGGATGTAAAAAAAACTTCCCACCTTCTTAAATATGTTATCACAGAGGCGCTGATTGGCTTGGCCTTGGCGAGTGGCGGGTCCATCTTGGAGCCAGCTGGCATTGGCTCTATGAGACACAGGGGAAGCTTCTAGCAGCTTCTCACAGAAGCCACCCCTGTAGCCCCCCCCCCGCTACCAAAACCTTGCCACGCAAAACCAACACAAAGATGAAAAAAAAAAGGTAGAACTCGTAGGTTGAGATAAAGAAAGTTTAATAGGACAGAAGAGGAAGATGATGATGGGAACAACAAAGATACTGATAAAAGAATATACAAAACAAGTGATACACAGCACAATTTATCACCACTCAAAGCTGATGCTCTACAAGTCCCTAAGCTGCCCCACCTCTCAGACAGACACACCCCCCCCCCCCCCCAGTTATATACAGAGCATGACATCAAAAGGTATGCAATATCCCTTTGGTCAGTTTGGGTCAACTATCCTGGCTATGTCCCCTCCCAACTTCTTAGGAACCCCAGCCTTCTCATTGGCAGGCCAGTATGAGAAGCTGAGAGGTCCTTGACTGCTTGTCAACAAGTAAAATACCAGTGTTATCAACATTATTCTCATTCTTAATCCAAAACACAGCACTGTACCAGCTGCTAGGAAGAAAATTAACTTTATCTCTGCTGAAACCAGGACAGATGATTAGGCCTCTAAGCTCAATTTATATACATTTATAATCTAATAGAAAATACCTTCCTTCACTTCTGTAAAAAGTGTATTCAGGAGGGCAAAACCAGGAATACAATACAAACCTCAGCCTCTATTACTTTCTTTTCATCATGCTTTCTTGGTCATGCATCATACATCTTTCACACCATCAGGGAACTTACATCATCAGTGATGAAAGTGCACTTTCTTTTCCATTAGAATGTTTGAATTTCCTACTTATTTCTTTTTTCTTGGGTTTTTATGGGGAGTGAGAGGTGTGTGTGGGTGTGTGTTAATCTTCATTGAAGAACATTAACCAGTTCTTTTAAGTAAGCATGGACAACTGATTAGATCACATCTGTTCTATTTCAGGAGCTACTGAATTACAGGTAAGTGAATCTCCTGTTACTTTTTCATGACAAAATAAGATTGTTTGCATTCAAGATTGAAAAAATAAAGTATTCCACGCATTTCTGACACCAGAGAAATGTAGAAGTGTATGTTTCAAGATTTTAAAGGAAAATTTTCCCAATAAATCTGAGAAAGTCAGAACAATCTGAGAACCAACAGTCTTTGAGTTTATCATGACATTAAACAAAACAGAAAAGACCAGAACAGTGGAAAGCAGAATGAGCTATAAGATTGCATCAGTTCATGAAAGAAATTTTTCTTTGCCTCCTTTCAAAAAGAAAGATCACAGGATGAGTAATCAGTACAAATCCAATGCCAGCTGTTTAACTAACTACATGAAAAGCACTAAGGCCTTTACAGTACAGTCATTTATTTGTACCATAACAGTTTTGTTTAGGTCAATTTGCATGAAACTATATTGTTGTCTTGTACAGTGTTTTCTGAGAGACAAAACTGCCACAAGAGGAAGTAACCAAGACCCTGTTGCATATATCCAAAGGTATTCATAAGTTAAAATGAGGAGAAAAATTTGTTCCCTTTTAGGGGTGAAAGCCAGTATTGAGTAAGACTGATCTGAACAGAAAGTGCTGAACCAAATATGTTAATATTTTCCAAAAGATTGACTCTGATGCAAATACCATAGTTTAGACCTCTTTGTGCAACTGAATAGCCTAAATATATAAAGTTTAAGTTTGGAAAAAAGAAAAATCTTTGAACTATAGACTCTCATAATGAGAAATAGAACAGATTTATCAGGACTATTAAAAGAGACAACACAGAATTATTATCAGAAAAAGTATTATTTATTCCTTCCCCTAATGCAACTCAAATATGTTATGATGTTAATACAACATCTTTGAAAGTGAAATAAGACAGGCATACAGAGCCAAATTCACATCACTGATTTGTTGTACATTTTTTATAAGAAATACATATAGGCAATATCATGTAATACAATATCATATACAATAACACATGTATGTACATTACATACAGTGCAGAGACATATCATCTAATTTTTATAATAAACAGGTCAAGAATAATTTTGCATAAAAGAAATGTGTTTGAGTGCGAAAACTGTAGGTTGTGGAAAAAATTATTCAAAAATGAAGATAATGACTCCTCCTATGGACAGGAATTTAAAAAAAAAAAAAAAAAAGTTAAATTGCTATTCACAGTGATAGCAGCCCAAACTACTTGTCTTGGAGTAGTTCCATCCTGACTTTCCTGACCACTAACTTACTGTAAGTGATTTGGATTATCTCATTGTTAACTATACCAGCTTCACAAGTCTTTATAACCAACATGAGGAGGCACAAGGAATTGTTAGTGGAAATTATATATTTCTCATCCTCTTGAAATGTTTTCAGACCTCTTTAGCATCTGAAATAATTTTTCTCCTTTATTTATTGTCAAACCACTTAAAGTGAGTTTTATGCAAACTTCATGGTTTTTGTTCAGTAACTGTCACCTCACAGAAGAGCATAAAGAAAAACGTTAATCATCTTAAATCCTGATGTTATTTTTCTTTCATTTTGACAGGAAATATTTTCTCCCCTCAATATTTGAACCTAACATGCATGTGTACATCCTGGCAGTTTATCCATTCATGGTTAACTCAGTTAAAATTCAAAAGTTTGGAAACTTATCTGAACTGTCCTCAGCATTTGTTTGGCCTGCTGACTTCAGCTAATAAAACTTGACACAGCCGCAGGCTGAAGGTGGTGTGCAAATTGGAGCAGCTCCAGGCATGGTGACTCTGAAAACCTGCTGTTTTATCATGGTTTCTTCTTGGTCCCAGGAGATAGCCACCTATTATTGGACTGTGAGAGAAACTGGAAGCTGCTAATAACAGCTTATGTACACTATGTTTTGTAGGTCGTTAAGACATTTATTGCATCAGTATATATTGGGTTATTTTAAATGGAAGCTGTATGATTAAAGACCTAAGGAGGGAAAGAATAGCCCAGAAACAGCAGTTGCTCAGATAATGCAGACAGACCAAAGAAGAGCTTGTTAAAGCTCTAAAATAATTGAGCTCAACCTAAGGAAAACAGATAGGTTCATTAACATATGACTCAAAGTTCAGACTGCTCACATTACCATGAGATAGACATTCTCATAGACTTTCCTGTTTTATTTCTTTGCTTTCTCCTATCTATTTCAAATAAATATTATTTTTGCTTAAGAAATGTCTCATTTAGAATTTCTGATCTCAAATTCGATAAGAGAAAGACAGACACATGTGCTCAGGCAGTATTTAATTCACAAGTTGTAGTAACAGATGGCCAGGAGAATTGCGAAATTCTACTCTGGATTATTTAGAGACGAAAGACATAGGACCATAAAAGCAACGTTAAGGGAGAAAGGAGGAGACAGGGGTGAGGGGAAGTGTAGCAAGTCTTATAAATGCAGCAATTTGAAACACAGAAAATTACTCTTCTTTTTTGCCTTCTTGTGCAAAGCAGTTCCTGTGATCGGTGAATTTTCAATCCAGTTGAGGGTTGTGATATGTTTAGGTGGTAACATTGATGAAAACCATCTGAAAATATATAAACAAGCTACCTAATACCTTCCCCTTTAGAGCAAGGTTATTAAGCATTTCCTGTTTATCCTCTCTAATCAAGGAGATCATATCTAAAATGCCAGTGTTGGAATTATTTGGGATGATTGTGGAAATGCAGGATAGATTTGCTAATATCAGATATTAGCCAAAACAAAGATATTCTGAACATTTTGAAGGGAGCTCTGCATCCCAAGTTTTTCTGAACTCATTTTTTAAGGAAAAACAAGGCAATTCCGAATCAAGTTGACCACTGCAAGGGCAAAAAAAGAAACAATCCCCCAAGAGTCTTTTGAAATAAAGTTTTGAACTCTAGAACACAGAATCAAAGAAAAATTTAGGTTGGGAGAGGCCACTGGAAATCATCTGCTGCAAACTTTTTCTCAGAGAAAGGCTAGCTTCGGAGTTAGACCAGACACCATAAAACCTTGACCAGCTGAATGTTGAATGTCTTCAGGAACAGTGACCCTGCAGCTGCTCTAGGCAGCCTGTTCCAGTGCTTAACCACTGACAAGGGGAAGAATTTTTTCCTTATGCTCAGTTGTATTTCTTGTGCTACCACTTGTGAACACTGTACTCTATCCTTTATTATGCACCCAAAATGAGTCTGGCTCCATGTTTTCTCTAACTCCCCCTTTAAGCAGCCGCTATTAGCATTATAGAAGTATTATTACTACCTATAGTCTTTACCCTTTTCTCATCCAAACCTGTCTCATCCCACTCGGTGGGTTGCAAGAGTGGTGGATCTTTGTATCCCCTAAGGGTGCAAGTCCTGCCAAGCAGAGCCGCCAAATGAATGAGTCACAGCAATGTCTCAGAGGAACACTGTAACAGAGTTTTATTAACAATGTACAGGCTAGGCATTGACAACTGGCAACAGTGCGGATAACATGTAAACCGCTTGCCACAAACAACAACAGGTACAACCGAAAACTAGGCAAATTGATCTGGCAAAGGCAACAACCAGTTTCATAATGCATAAATTTCTTAAGAGGAAAGAAGAAGGAAGAGAAGCAAAAGAGAAGATAGAACAGGTATCACCACCTTTGAATCCCGCGATGTCACCACAGGAGTAGCGTCTCGCCCGCAGGTGGTGGGTCAACAAGTGTGTTGCCGGCCCTGCTCGCCTTTACCCTGGGGCCGCTAACAGGCAGACGTTGGCCTGTGCAGTCTGTTATTCTGGAAGGTTTCAGGGGTTCGGCCTGCGAGGTTTGACATTCCGGAGAGTTCTGGAATTGGGTTGCGGGGCTCCTCCGTGGTGCCAGGTGTCCGGGGCATGCCCAAAGCGGCCGCCGGAGAGTTACCAGAGATGGAGGGAGGCAGCTCACTGCCCCACCTCCGCACCGCCCGTGCCACCCCCCCGCACCTCTGCAGCACCCGTGGCAGCCAGGAGCTGTTTGAGACAAAGCAGGGTACCTGTGCCTCTTCAGCAGTCTCTGACACCACCCCGTGAGACAAAACAGGGTATTTGTGGCCTTTCAACAGTCTCTGACAAAGCCAAACAAATTCAGCCAAATCTTTCTCTTACCAGGTCATGTATTGCAGCTCCCTAACCATCTTGGTGGCCCGGCACTAAACCGTCTCCAGTTTGTTGGCTTTTCTTTTGTACAGAGGGCTCAAAACCGGACAAACTCTTCAGGCTGCAAGATTAGAAGTGGGGAGTAGAGGAGAGCAAGCACAATCCTCAACTTGTGTGGTACCTTCTGGCTAATGCAGCCATGTGGCTAGTCTTTATCACTGCAAAAATGCTCTGGGGAGCCACATTCAACTTACCTTGTTCGCAAGACTGCTCCGTGCCTTTACGGACATATGGAGTTGTTCTGTCGTCACTTCTCCTTGTTGAACTTCACAGGGGTCCTCTTGGCCTGTTCCTCGAATGCCTAACACTGTTTGTGTTGCACAGCTCATCCGGTAACAACTGGGACAGCATGCTAATCAGTCCTTGGGAAAACTAAAGGACTTTGTGTACATTAGAATATTAGTGTTACAGCTTTATCCTTAAAAAGAATCTGCACTTTGAAGATGCTAGTCAGCTGTGCTGCCTAGAAGAGGCAGCATTTTTCATTTAACATTCAAATGTTAACTACATGACTAAAAGAATCTTTTTTTTTTTTTTTTTAAATGACCTCTTCTCATCTAGAGGTCTGTGGAAAATGAAGCGTTACCTGGCTTAATAGATTTCAATCTCCTGCATTGCCTGCTTGAGTGGTATTTTGGAGTCTATTAAAAGGGATTTGAGATTGCACAGCAGGAAGACAGAAATACAGAGCACTGAAGATTTTCTTTCAACTCTGTTTTCTAGATTATGCAATGAGAGACATGTTACTTGTTACTTCCTTGGCTGTGATGATGTGTTGATATAATGTGTCCCATCCCTGACATGCAAATTATGCAGATTAGTGTGCATTTTCACTTAAACAGTAACACCAAACAAATGAGGAAAACAAACAAGACAGAAATAAGAAACAAAGCATGAAAACAAAGTAGCAGAGAAAACAACTGTGCAGTTTGGGACAGGTGCCTCATTCTGCTAGGTACTGTCTGCACTGCCAGCTAGATCTCTTTGTTCTCAAAGACTTCCTGCTATCTAGACAATGAAGGTAGAAGATACTCTCGTCCTTTTTTTTTTCTTTGGTTTTCCTCTTGTTTTGGTATTTAAATGCTTCTAAAATAGATAAAAGTCAATAACTCCTTTAAAAAAAGGAGTAGCATAACTTCAGATGTTAATAGATAGTAAGCAGGACATGAAATGTTGCATTTGACTGTTACTCTTTATGTAGGTGGAATGTAAATGGATCTGCTTCATTACAGTTGGTATTAACATTTGATGATATAATGAACAATTTATACAGTCTCTTCTTTATTAGAACATGAACGATCTATTAGAAGCAGGCTTTTTTTCTTGTTGGTTTGTCAGAAATACAATTAAAAAGATGATGAATGGCTACCAATTCAGAAAGTAAATGTTTTTACGTTTTCACGAATATTGTTTGCAATATTAATAAGTTTTATGTCTCTCTAATAGCATTGCCACTGTCCCAAAAACAGTTAAAGAAATCTTTGTTTCTCAAATCTCTATTCTTTTTTCATGGCATACTGGGCATACACATATTCCCAGGCAGAGCCTGTTACACTGTTCTGGGAGGTACATTACACAGAGTCAATATCCTGCCATGCATGCAGACTTATATATTTGGGGGAGGATATGAAAACATTTCCATTTACATGACGAAGTAGAAAAGATTTCCAGCAGAGAAAAGGGAACTTACTTAAGTTATAGATATTCTGCACTTGGATGTAAACAAATTAATATGGAAAATAAAGATGCATATTAAAGACTAGTTGGCAGCTTGGTGTTATTATTTCTGCAAACTACTATTTAATAGCAAAAATATTTTCTCCTTATTTATTCCCTTTCATCTGATAACATTTGTGAACATTAATTAAAACATCACAAAAAGCAATAAGTAGTATATCACTGGGAAAGAAAAAGACATTGAAACAAGTAATTTCATGAATAACAGAGTCAATAAAGCTTGGATTTCAAAGCCAGTGCTCCCTAGATACTCTGTGTGTGTGTATACACTGAAAAGCTTTGATCTTGAGTACTGGTCTCCAGATTGTCTAGCTCCTGGGCTTTGTTTTGGAACCAAGAAAATAGTTTCTGCTAAGTCAAAATCTGGGGGAGATTTCTGGGACAGGTGCAGAGGCCGTTCCCTGTAAATAATAAGGAATGACAACGTGCCAGGTTTGGATTCCCCTACCTTACAATACCTTGCAAAACTATTCAAACAGTCCTGGTGCCTTCAGACATCAAGATACAGTCTCAGCATCGTTCTTAAGAACTTCCCTGTAGTCAGAGGTAGAATAGATCTCCAAGTACTTGAAGCACTTTGATCTAAAGCCCTCATATATCCATATATATGTGTATATACATATGTAGACAATATGTGTATATACAGTATGGGTACATGCAGTGTATTTATGTGTGTTTTTATACATACACATTTTTATATATTCATACTAAATTATGATTGTCATAGGAAGATTTCTTGATCCCAGAGGACACTGAACACAAGAGAAATACATTAGACAGAGGCAAACAACCCTCATGGAATGTCTTGTTTCTGTCTGACCATCAGGAAACACATTTTCACTGTGAGGGTGATGGAGAACTGGCACCAGTTGCCCAGAGAGATTGTGGTATCTCCATCCTTGGAGATACTCACAAGCCATCTGGACATAGTCCTGGGCACCCTGCTTTAGATGACCCTGCTTGGACAGGCATTTGGACAAGACAACCTTCAGAGGTTCCTTCCAACCTCAACCATTCTCTGATTCTGGGAATGAAAGGAAATTAAGTTGCTGACAGATACCCATCTGGCAGTGTATGTGTGAGCTCTGTTGGCAGCCTGGGGGGAACTTAAGAGATTTTTCTTTAGTAGGGTCAAACTTATAGGATCTCCTCCACATGGCACTGCAAAACAGACAAATCCTATCAAATATCTAGCATCTGTGACAGCTCTATTTCATTTGTCCAATTGGTTCATGTTGGCTATTGGATTTACAAGTTTCACCGTGAGGAAAGCCACACAGATACCTGCACAGCACCCTCACATCAGTCTTATCACTCCTGAAAAGCAGACTTACTGAAACAAAGGATAACTTACTACCATTCCCATCACAGCATGAGGATGGAAGGACAAATACTTCCTTGCCCTTGAGCTACATTCCTTCTGTTTTTGGGTTTCACTCTTCCTTCATGGGTGGTTCTTTTATCGTGCTGAAGTCATCTGAACATTTTACAGTGGATTACCCTTACATAGTCCAGACAGTTTTGTATTAGCATAAGGACTTACACACGTAAAAGTTGCTATGTTTTTGACAGCAGAATTATACTGATGCAGTCTTCACTAAACAAAATTAGGACAGTGCAAAACCATTTAATATAGGTGTAGGAATAAATCAGGAAACTCATACCCTTACACTTGCTGAGTTGTTTCTATGGAAAAGATGCAATTTAATTAGCATGCTGAAAGATACATTCTTTTTTAATGATGAGAAGCTTCCAATTGTTCAAAGAAAAGCAACAAAACAGAGCCATCAAACGTACCAGTGAGAAAGATGCTATTTTCACAGAGCAGGAAAGATTTGTAACAAATCATGGAGGGTTTTTTTGATTTTGTTTTTGTTTTCCTTAGGAATAAAATGTTGGAGGTGGGTGTAGTGGTTTAATCCCAGCTGGTAACTAAGCACCATGCAGCTGCTCACTCACTCCTCCCCCTCAAAGGGGGAAGGGGAGGAGAATGGGAAAAAAACCTCCTGGGTTGAGATAAAGACAGTTTAATTGGATAACAAAAGAAGTGAAGAATAATAATAGTAATAACAACGATAATAGTGATGCACAAATGCAATTGCTCACCATATGCAGAATAAAACCCAACCCATTGCCCAGCCTGTTTCCAAGCAGCGATCCCACCTCCCTGCTACCTTCCCCAGTTACATACAGAGCACAACGTTCTATGGCAGGGAATATCCCTCTGGCCAGCCTGGGCCAGCTGTCCTGGCTGTGCTCTCCCAGCTTCTTGTGCACCTGGCAGGGTGTGAGAAGCTGAAAAGTCCTTGACTTAGTGCAGACACTACAACTACCTAGCAACAACTGAAAACATCAGTTTGTTATCAACATTGTTCTCATGCTAAACCCAAAATACAGCACTGTACTCACTACTGGAAAGAAAATTAATTCTATCCCAGCCAAAAAACCAGGACAGTAGAAATTAAACCAAATGTTTTAAATTATTTTCTCCAAGGTAAGTAATATATACAATAACACAAGAAAAAAAACAACACACAAAACAAAGCAAAATCATCCCCAATGCATGCTTCTTAGATGAGAGGTATAAACAATATTTCTAGCACTTGTCATTTCATATGCAGAAATCTCCATTCAAGAAGGAATAAGGCAAAATAATTTACATAAAGAACAATTGATTTTCAAGCAGAAACAAAGGCAATATACAAAAATTTTCAGTGGCATACTTGTAAGAAAGTTTTTAAAAAGCTACGAAAAAGGACACAGTATTTTCTTTTATAGAAACAGTCTTAGAGTTAACAAGCTTGTCTAAAATGGTCTATAATGACTGATTTAGCCTTGTTGCATATAGAGAAAATAAAATGTATAAATCTAGATTTCATCAATGTTACGTACTAGTTTGTTACCAGTCTGTCATGTTAGTGCAAGAATTTCTTACGCCTCAAATCCAAAATATTTATCCAATGCATAACATCACAAAGTATTTATGCAGTATTTAACATGGATTGTGGGAGTTTTTTTACACAGTCATGATGACATAAAAGATGTCTGTGAAAACTTGGTTTCCCAAACATCTGAAACTTTGGAGGATGCAGCAGTTTTTGAACATAGTTAAAATCTAGCAGTACATGGTCAGTATGGGCATTGGCTGTTTAACCCAGCATTTCACCTAACTCTACCCATCTCACAGTTGGTCAGCTTATCTCTGCTACATTGTAGGCTCTCCTTAGAGTCAATATAAAGTGATATTTCTCCAGAAATCACTTCTTCCCCCTTTTCTTAGGATGTGTTCATTTTTCTGTACCATTCATAGAAGTAACTTACAATGCATACTTTAACCCTTTAATCTCATTTTTCCAATGAAGAGAAGTTCATGGAGACTCCTAACACAAAGAAATGGTATCTAATGGAAGACTCACAAAACTTGATTCTGTGTGCCATATAGCTAATATAACTTGGTCAATTTGTTGTTCTCTTCTGAACCACATCAGTCCCTACTCCACCACCACAGTCTGTCTCCACTCTGTTCCTTCTTCTGTCTTGTCATATCATCTGCATCAAATTATAAATCAGAATGATTCCTGTAGATGCAGGAATGAAGTATCAAGTAGATACAGATGGTTCTCTTACTCTGTTTGGGTTTCAGTATTAATGGGTCCTTTGAGTGAAAGTTCAGAATGCAATTTCTATCACATTTAAAAATCAAAGTTTACATATGTCATTACATCTGTTAAATGATAAGTGGTGATGGAAGCCATTTAATCAGTCATTTGAAGCTATGCTGAACACAGTTCCAGTTCTAGAAAGGTTAAAATAACATGGAAAATCTTTTCCCCCACCATGAATCTAGGAAGACTTTGATAGCCAGCATAAGTAGATCAGGAACCACAATATCTGTTACTGTAAATCAAGAAATACCTTTTCTTATAAATGGAAGTGAAAGCCTTAAGTCTGAACAACCATAACGATTATATGACTAAACTGAGCTAAAGTTGAATTCTGGAAGCCTTTTTAATTATTTTTCCTTCTATATTACTGGAGGATTAAACATTGGCTCTGGAATTTGACCTATAAATTACAAAGTTTGCTCCATGAACAAGTGCTAGATTTTTCTTTATTGCACTTGTTCAACATTTATGAGAGGAGAGAGTGGCACTAACTCACTAGCAACTTCAGAGAACTTGAGTGCTATCACAGAAGGATATGACATCATTGCTCAAGGTGGGTGACATGGTTTAAATTATACCTCAGCATGCAGGAAAGAAACCAAAACTTGAAATTTCCACATGACAACTTAGATACACAGGGCCAAATACTTCTTACTTTCATGCCATGCCTAACAGAGCCAAGAAAAACTGAGGCACAACAAAGGGACTTTTCATGCTATCTTTAGCAACTTTGTTTAAGCAAGATTCAGGCTAAGAGACATTCAGAAATACTGTAGGTAGCATGTTAAAAGTGTCCAATAAATGTAATGGGAGTGGAAATAGACTATTACTACATTCACACATGAGGTGACCTAATTTTTTCTAAATACTTATTTGTGCTTTTGTTATGTTTTTATAGGCTGGGTTAATTTGTTAAATTTATTAGGTTCATAAAATTCAAAGCATGTTTCTGTTAAAGGCATACATTAAAAACATCTGAAATATATTGAAAAGTATAATACAAGGCCAGATGTGACAGAGCTGTGATGGATCACTGCTGATTACCTCTGCAGTGGGACCTAGTATGGCTCCAGTAATTGGGAAGTACCCCAATGTGGTTTTGCACAAGAAAACAAACAAACAAAAAACTTCGGCACTCTGATGTCAGATGGTCTCTCAGGTTTGGCAGGGAGGAAGAGGGATGTAGAAGCCACAACACAACATAATGTTTCAGACCCTCTTTTAGTGTTACACTTTCCCTAAATTAATAGCATTCCAGATGAAAATGAACTCTTTGTTCAAATACGACAGCATGCAGCTGACAGAAAATGTAAACGTTTTGAGTAATAGTTGTTTGAGGTTTGACTGTACTCCGTAACCTACTGCTGATTCCTCCTCACCTCCTTCTTTCATTTGATATTCCTTCCGCATGCATTATGGCGACCTGCTGTGATGTTCTCTGATGTAGAGTTGCTGGCAAAGTGGTAACGTATTTTTGCCCTTTAAAGTTTTAAATGTTCCCACTGACTTAAAGATATATTTGAAGTACATTCAACTCTTACAATATGTATTTTAAACATACTTGAATGTATTGTCTTTTATACAGTATTATTTTAATCTTTTGGGTACACCAAATGAGTCACATTTTCATGATAGATCAATTAAGTCTGCAGCCAGTATTTAAATAAAAAATGGTTGTGCATTTTTCAAACCCATTTTTTTATAACTTACATATATGTATTCACTCAAGATGAAGTTTATCAGCATGAAGTATGAATATTATGTTAATGCATAAACAGAGGGGAAGAACATTAAACCCCATTGCGTTTCAAATAGTAGCAAAAAATTGATGTCACAGTATAAAACTACATTGCAGAATGCTTTTTATCAAAACTCCACTTTCTGTATACCCATTTTATATTTCTCCTTACAGATGTTATAACTCTTATTCTAGATAGATTTTATTTTTCACTTGCCTCTTTGCTACTCAGTTTAATTAGCTACTACAGTACTTATGGTCCAGTATTATCAATTCAAAACTAGTAATTGCATCATCCATAAAATAATATGGCATGTTTTCAGAACAATAAAATGAATTTATGTAACATGAATGTATTTGTATATAAGCATGTAGGAGTAAACTTAAGAAATCATCAACTGGCTTTCCCCCTTGGGTTTTGTTCCTCTTCTTTGTCCCCCACCACAATGTTTCTTAAACAAATGGACTTATTTTCCTTATGGAAAGTAGTACCTCTGAAACAAAACTTATGCTTCTACTCGAAGAGGGACCTAATGTATTTTCTAGGTAGATTATAGCTAGGCACAAACAAAAACAATGTAAACACAATTTTTATGAAAGCAAATGATATGAGGTAAATGAAATATATTCAAGATACAATCAATCTACTTGGTGACATTTTCTAAATTATTGTTTTCTTAGCATAACACTTCATTCCTTTTTAAAATTTTTAGACAGGTAAAAGGCCTTATTACCAATTGCAATTTTTCTCCAGCTGGACAATTAGTCTTATTTTCAGACTGTGTTTATATCTAGACAACCTACATTTCCATAGGCATTATGAGAAGCAAGGTATCAATGACTCTCTAAATATTTGTCTTTAAAAAAATTTCCTAATGGACATGTATTAATATTATTATAACAAATGGAGGATAACTGCTGTTAATGAGAAAGATCTTAAGGTGGAGTAAATCAACAGAGTTCTGTTGGAAAGAATGGAACCGTGCCAACTTATATTAACTAAGCACACATTAAAGTTAGAAATAATGTACAAAATTACATATCTTAAATATAGTCACATTTTCAGTAATTCAGTTTAAATTGATTTACATATGCTAGTGATAACAAGAGTTACAGTGTCATCTTTTAGAGTAATATGCTTTCCATGCAAGCTTGTTTAGCCTTTGCTTCCACTACTACTAACCCATCATTTAATAAATCAATGTCTTTTTGAACCTGATTAATGTATGTGAACAAACATTTATTTCCATGGGGCTGTGCTCTGAGGGTAACCTATTCTTGAATGTTTTCTCTGTTGTTGCAAAGGTTACAGAAATATATTAGACCAGTTGCTTTCTAGCCTCCCAATTAAAGACTCTTTTTTCTTTTTTTTTTTCCTGAAACTGAATTAACAGTTTTGATAGGGCATAAAACGCAATTCACACTAAGTATTTGTTTCGTATTTGTTTCACTGTCAGTTGCCAAATAATAGAAGATATTTGCTACCTGAGAATGAAAGCACTGATGATCCAATTGCCTCTCTCTGACAGTTCACATTTACTTTTAGGACTTTAATATAGGTGTGAATATTACTTTATGTACAGGTCATGAGTCCATTACCTGAAGTCTTGACAGATTTGAAAGCAGAAGGAATGTGGTCTAATGAAAACACAAAAGCTCGAGCAAGACTGTTGGTCACTCATTTTTGAGCTTTGGGTGAATATGACCATGACTGAGAAGTGAGAGCAAGACCATGCTAATAATAATGTTGTCAAAGCTACACTAACAGGAAAAATAATCACTGAAAAACACTTATATGTAAACAAACTCAAAAAAATTAGGCCAGGTTTAGTAAGCAGCTATGTAAGACAATTAAAATGAAAACTAGTATTTAAAGAAACGGACATTTTCAATTTTTCCCCTTTTCCCATAACTGATGAAAAGAGGACATGTGATGAACTTGACGTGGTTTAGCCCCAGCCGGTAGCTAAGTGCCACGCGCCGCTCGCTCACCCCTCCCCCGGCGGGATGGGGAGGAGAACGGAAAAACAACGGCAAAGCCTCGAGGGTTGGGATAAGGGCAGGTTACTGGGACAGCAAGGGAGAGGGAAACAATCAACAACAGTGCTGATAACAGATAGTAACAATGGGCGATAACAGAGAACGATTTTACCGATCCCACGACCGACCGACCGACCGACCGGACGCTCGACCCGTCCCGGAGCCACGCCGACACGCCGAACCCGCCCCTGCCCGACTGGCCCCCTTTTATGGTGAGCATGACGTCACATGGTATGGAATAGCCCCCGGCCAGCTTGGCTCACCTGTCCTGGCTCCTTGGGAAATTAACTCTATCCTTGCCAGAACCAGGACAGAACTGAAAGATGGCAAAACCTAAAACAAACATAGTTTTTCTGTGTAATGCATAAATGGTAGACTTCACTAAGTCATCATGCAGTCTAAGCTTCAAATTTTTTTTTTTAAAAAAAAGAATGTTTGTCTATTTTCTATGTAAAATTGTAGCCTGAATTAATGAAAAGAGATAAAGATCAAATTTTAAATGTGTGTGAGAGAGAGGGAGAGAAAGAGGAAGAAGATGAGAGGAGATTTACATCAGCTTTATTCCAGTGACTAAATTTTTTCTACAGAATAACACAAATTGTGTATGCTGGGCTGTTTCTCCAACCATCCTGAGATATCACTGAAGTTCATCTCAGGATTCTTACTCAACACAGACTTGGTGATAGTATGAAAAAAAACATAAACCAGTTCTTCCTATTTGATTTTTCTTTTAACGTAAGGAGAAAGAACCTGCCAATGAAATTAAGAAGCAAGACATTAAAATATATTTTTGACATAGCATTTAAATCACCAAAGGAACTAAGTGCTATAGTACTCAGTAAAGGCAATATTCACTAGGAGAGGTGCAGAGGACATGTGCAAAGAAGTTGAGGCAAATCTTCTTAAATGTTATGTGATGTTATGTGTTAAGTAACATGATTGTTGTTGTTGTTGAGAATATATATGTGCCTGTCATTTCAATCAAGAGTTTCTACTTTTTGTTTGCACAATGCTTCTTACCAGGACCCTTGTTTCTCAGTCCAACAGAAATAATAGTGAGTTCCACAGTCTGTTGGTTTCTGCCAGATGTGATCCAGCTTCAGCAAAAGGTAAGTGAAATTTTAAAGGTGATGTATATTTTAAAAACACCACTCATATTGTAGTATGTAAAGTAATCACTAAGAGACAGGTTCAGCTTCTGATAGATGAATTGGTTCGTGATTCTTATCTAGGAAAGCAGTTCTCAAACTGGATAACACAGGTAGGGGACCAAGTTAGCAAGCTTTGCAAAGTACCAGTCCCTTCTAGGAAATGAAAAGGCGGCAGTATCAGTCTTGGACTCCTGAAGTACAGATATTTTTTATGTGCACTTCAAATGCTACAAAATGGTTGACAACCATTGAATAAGAGGAATTTTTCACCTTTCTCTGACATGTGTAATAATGTCTACAGCTGCAGGCAGGGTTAGATAGTTATTCATGAAGGAAGGAATTTCTGAAGTGCATCTCTCCCTGGGGCAGAGTGCAAGAATTTTCTAAGACAAATCAACTGTGAAAAACAAGAGGTAGGAAATAACACATAGGAAATACACGTTGTGTCACTGAAACCCAAGTGCTGCTTGGCTAGTTATTATTCTCTATTTGACGTGGCAGAGGCTAGAAAAATTGTCGACATTAAACCAAAACTGAGACAATGAAATGAACATTTCTGCATAATAAACTTAATATCTTACATTTCCTAAACCAAGTCTACTAT
The DNA here is from genome assembly GCF_011004875.1 of Balearica regulorum gibbericeps. NCBI lineage: Eukaryota > Metazoa > Chordata > Aves > Gruiformes > Gruidae > Balearica > Balearica regulorum. Next base: position 21,032,659 of record NC_046188.1, on the reverse strand, counting down.
TGCTATTGCCCATTCCCTCTTTATCTGATGTCTCCCCATTCCCTCAGCAGCACAGCTTTTACTGGCTTCTGTTTTCCACGTTCCACAGTGAATCATAGAATCACAGAATGGTTTGGGTTGGAAGGGACCTTAAAGATCATCTAGTTCCAACCCCCCTGCCATGGGCAGGGACACCCTCACTAGACCAGGTTACCCAAAGCCTCATCCAACCTGGTCTTAAACACTTCCAGGGAGGGGGCATCCACAACCTCTCTGGGCAACCTGTTCCAGTACCTCACCTCTCTAACAGGAAAGAATTTCTTTCTAACATCTGATCTAAATTGACCCTCCTTCAGCTTGAACCCATTACCCCTTGTCCTGTCACTACACTCCCTGATAAACAGTCCCTCACCATCTTTCCTGTAGGCTGCCTTCAGATACTGGAAAGCTGCAATTAGATCTCCCCAGAGCCGCCTTTTCTCCAGGCTGAACAACCCCAACTCTCTCAGCCTGTCCTCATAGGAGAGGTCATCCAGCCCTCTGATCTTCTTCATGGCCCTCCTCTGGACTCGCTCCAACAGCTCCATGTCTCTCCTGTACTGGGGGCCCCAGAGCTGGACGCAGTACTCCAGGTGGGGTCTCACAAGAGCGGAGTAGAGGGCCAGGATCATCTCCCTCGACCTGCTGGTCACACCTCTTTTGATGCAGCCCAGGACACGGTTGGCTTTCTGGGCTGCAAGCACACACTGCCGGGTCATGTTGAGCTGCCCATCAATCAATACCCCCAAGTCCTTCTCCTCGGGGCTGCTTTCAATCCATTCCTTGCCCAGCCTATAGTTGTGCTTGGGATTGCGCCGACCCACGTGCAGGACCTTGCACTTGGCCTTGTTGAACTTCATGTGGTTCGCACGGGCCCACCTCTCCAGCCTGTCAAGGTCCCTCTGGATGGCATCCCTTCCCTCCAGCATGAGCAAGATGTGCCCAAATTTCTTAAATGAAATAAACATCTGATATGGAAGGGCCGCTATCTACATATCAAGAACTTGTTCGCTACAAAGTGTGCATTATTCCTACAACTCTTGTAAACATATGTCTGATCAGCCACAATGTCGTGGTTTAGGCCCAGCCAGCAGCTGGGCGCCACGCGGCCGCTCACTCACTCCTTCCCCAGCATGATGGGGAGGAGAAGTTAACAAAAGGCTCGGGTCGAGATAAGGACAGGGAGAGCTAATTATCATCACGAGCAAAACAAATTGAACTTAGAAAGAGGGATTCATCTAATTTATTACTAAACAGAATAGAGCAATGAAAAAAAAACCCAAGTAACATCAAGCCTTAAAACACCTCCCCCCACCCCTCCCCCCTTCCCGGGCTCAACTTCACTCCCGGCTTCAAACCTCCTCCCCCCCCTCAGTGGCGGGGGGGGGGGGGAATGGGGGGAGGGGGATGGGGGTTGCGGTCAGTGCAGCGCACGTTGTTTCTGCCGCTTCGTTGTCCTCGGGGGGAGAACTCCTCTCATCCTTCCCCTGCTCCAAAATGGAGTCTCTCCCACGGACTACAGTCCTTCCCGAACTGCTCCGGCGTGGTCTCTTCCATGGGGTGCAGACCTTTAGGAGAAAACTGTTCCAGCGTGGGTCTCCCACGGGGTCACAAGTCCTGCCACCAAAACCTGCCCTGGCGTGGGCTCCCCTCTTCACGGGTCTACCGGTCCGGCCAGGGACTTGCTTCAGCCCGGGCTTCCCACAGGCCACAGCCTCCCTCGGGTACCTCCACCTGCTCCAGCGTAGGGTCCTCCACGGGCTGCAGGTGGAATCTCTACACCCCCTCATCGGTCCTCCATGGGCTGCAGGGGAACAGCCTGCTTCACCATGGTCTTCACCACGGGCTGCAGGGGGATCTCTGCTCCGGTGTCTGGAGCGCCTCCTCCTCCCCCCTCCTCCTGCACTGACCTTGATGTTACATCTCCGCACTTCCCCCCTCCGGATGTAAAAAAAACTTCCCACCTTCTTAAATATGTTATCACAGAGGCGCTGATTGGCTTGGCCTTGGCCAGGGGCGGGCCCATCTTGGGGCTGGCTGGCATTGGCTCTACCAGACACTGTGGAAGCTTCTAGAAGCTCCTCACAGGAGCCACCCCTATAACCCATGCCCCCACCCGCTACCAAAACCTTGCCACACAAACCCAACACACACAATTACCCATAAAGGACAAAATTAATGTAAATTTAGCAGACCAGCCCCAGGTTAATGTTAACCTTCTCTAGTTGCAATTTCATTTCTGGAGGTAGAGTTGACTTCTTCCAGGATCACATTTCTGCAGATGAGCACAAACCCTTGATTTTGTTTTGTGTCTGTGATCTCAGAAGTAAATTCCTGTGAGACAAGTTGGAATTTGATTCTTGGCACTTCTGTTCCAAGCACTACCTAATTCTCACTTTCACAGATTCGCAGATTCACAGATTGGTAGGGGTTGGAAGAGACCTCTGGAGATCATCTAGTCCAACCCCTCTGCTAAAGCAGGATCACCTAGAGCAGGTTGCACAGGATCGCGTCCAGGCAGGTTCTGAATATCTCCAGAGAAGGAGACTCCACAGCCTCTCTGGACAGCCTGTTTTAGTGCTCTGTCACAATCAAAGTAAAGAAGTTTTTCCTCATATTCAGATGGAACTTCCTGTGTTCTGGTTTGTACCCATTGCCCCTTGTCCTGTCACTGGGCACCATAGAGAAGAGTCTGGCCCCTTCCTCTAGACATCCACCCGTTAGATATTTATTAGGATTGATAAGATCCCCTCTCAGTCTTCTCTTCTCCAGACTAAATAGATCCAGCTCTCTCAGCCTTTCCTCATAAGAGAGACGCTCCAGTCCCCTAATCATCTTCGTAGCCCTCCACTGGACTCTCTCCAGCAGTTCCCTGTCTTTCTTGTACCAGGGTGCCCAGAACTGGACACAGTATTCCAGATGTGTCCTCACCAGGACAGAGTAGAATACTCTGAATGCTTGAATATTTGAATACTATTTGCAGGAGTAAGAAACATGCTTGACCAGAGCTGACCTTCAATGAAAGAATAAATATCATCCCTCCATATTCAATCTGTCCAAAAAACCTTTCTTTAGTTAACATACTTCATAAATTAAGTTCAAAAATTGGATGGAATCCCAAATGCCACCTCCACTGTTCAAGACAATTTTTGCTTATATGTTACAAATCTGATCATATGGGTCAGACTCTCAGTTTACCAAAGCTAACTTATTAAATGAAGCTACACCTATACACCTAATGCCCTAGTCCAGTGAAGCTCTGAAGATTCCAGCTATATATTATTATACAATTTTTATTTTGTTGAAAAGTGACAGGATTTATTTCAGGGCATTATTAAGAACAACTGTACTCAGAGAAGGCTAACAACAATTACCCTATTTTATCCTACTACTTACTGGGCAAACCATCAGGGACATAGGCACCTTGACATTTGCATGAAACATTTTAATCTTCTGCCAGACATTTCGGCAATGGATCAAGGACAGGATATGGTCTGTATTAGGCTGCATGGCACTGATGACTAAAGGAGATTCTTTTATTACACTCAGTAAAGGACATACATGCAGTAAATCAGAAAGCTAACTTTTTACACAACTCTCTCTAATGCATTGGAATCCTGAAGGTTGGCAAGAGGTATTTTTGTCTCCTTCTGATTATATATTCTGAAGGTTTATAGTTAAATTGTATCTTTCATGCTTTGTTCAGTTTTAGCTATCCTAAATAGCGAAAAATCAGGAGGAACCAGTAGTAGAGCAACAGGAGTGAGTAAGGTGATGGAAAATCAGGCTTATGACAGAAAAAAAGAACTAAAAAAGAACTAAAGCTGGGCTTGTGTAATCTAAACAAATAACTATGGGTATATGATTACTTTAGATAAATAACAACCATGGGGGTGTGGTTACCTTTTGTAAGCATTTGAAGGGTAGAAACACAAAAGCCAAAGAACAATTGCTTATCCTGTTAAGCCTGATTGTGATGAAAAATATTCAATTTTTTTCTGAAAAAGTCACCAAAGTTCTTGGAACTTATATTTTAAATACCATAAGGATTCTATTTAATTAAATATATACTGAAATTAGCGTATTCATTCATAATGTCTGATGATCATGGATGGACTTTTATAAGACAAGATATCAACATTTATTCTGATAAAACATAGTCTACCATGCTAAATGGCATATTCTTTTTTATACATTCCCTGTCACCTCTAATTCATCTGTATATAAAGAAAAAGAACATTGCAAAGGAAACCTCTTTAGCAAAATGATGTAAAAAAAACCCCAACCACCATAGTGCTGTGTGAAGTGTGTTTGATTCACAATTCAAAGATTAATTTCGCAGCCATATGGATAAAGAACTTTCATGATTTATAATGAAAATGCAGCTTCTGGAGTGTTAAGGTTTTGTGCAGCATGGAGTATAAACAAGTATTTGGTTAACCTCAGTAAATTCAAATGTATAACAGAAAAAAAATATTTAATGCTGATGTAATTTAGACTGGCAACAGTCATCTATGAAAAGACGTTTCTTGACAACAGCCAAAATTCTTACATAAAGAGCAATCATCCAAGAGTTCAATCCTTTAAGAGATGCCTATAAACAATCTTCTGCATCCATATTATTGAGTCTGCTTGGGTGTGACATGACAGTTGTCCAAGCAACACAAAAGTTATTCAGAAACTAGAGACTACTGTGGAAAACGCAGTAGGAGCACCTGGAGTAGCAAAAGAATACACACCCACAAAAATGAATATGCAGAAAAGGATTGCCAGTCTTACTGTATATGATTATTATGGGAATTAGCAAGTTAGAAATGCAGACTTTTTAGGTCCAAAGCCACCAAGTTGTACTGGTATGTCATAAATACAAATAATAACCCATTGTATTTGCAGCTATTCAGAATAACATTGGTGCTGTAACAGTCTCAGCTGTGATGAAGGCCCACTTGTGAAATTCGTACCTCAGGAGTCCTTACAAGGAGAATTTACAATCTGAAATCTACATCTTTTTCATACTTATACTCTGTAAAGTCTCATTGTTTTTTCAGAAGCTAGAAGACCCTACTGTCAGTAAAAATAGGGTTGGATCCCCACAATTTGAGATGTATTCTCTGTTAAGTCTTCTCTGTCTTCTAGAAAAGCAGAGAAGGAAAGGAAAAAGCATTTATATTTTTCTTCTTTTCAACACCTTGAGTTATCATTGTTAGACAATTTTCACTGTCAGGAGAAAATATAATATGTAGTCATCTCCCAAATGTGTCTAATAGAATTAGAGTGTGCTATAAGTACTCTCTTTGTTGTAAATACATACTCTAATGAAATTGTTATTTGGCATGGGGTGTTGCTGGGGAACCTGACTCCAGAACATGGTTTCTTTCACTGTTGATGACAAGAAAGTCAATATAATTAATAAATAAATAAAACTACAACACCATTAGATAAATTGTTCTCTATTTTCCAATTTGAAACTTTTTAAGCTATTCTGTTCATGCATTTCCATGAATTAAGTCTTTGGATGTGGGATCATGTGAGAGCTCAACCTTATTTCTCTGCTTATAAGACATTTCTGTCTCAATCATTCTTTTTTTAAAAATCTGCTCAGATTCAAAATCTAAGTGAAAACTTGTGAGACACAAAAAGGTCACTTTGTAAAGTAACCTCTGAAAAAGTTGTCCTTCCCATGTGTAAAACACGAAATTAGTTTTAAGACTATATGCAATTCCTACTGGTTTTTTTCAGTGAGCTGAATAACATAAATATTTCCATGCCATTTGTACATATCTTTCTTCCAAAGCCGTGCAGAAAAAAAAACGGAAAAACAAGAGAGAAAATGAATCACTGACACTCACACTAAAAATGCAATTCGGTTCTTGCAAAGATAGCTATGAATAAAAATCCACCATTGTTCTCTCTCCCTGGCTTGGCATCTGATGTTTCATAATCTGTTTTGAAGAAATGAAATTACTTGAAATATTTCATAAATTTGATGATGGGTTGGACAATTTTAGTACTAACAATAAACTCTAAGGATTCATAATTCGTTTTCAATTAAGAGAAATACTTTATCTGATACTAGCAATCGAAAAGAATAAGTATAGAGTCTGCTCACCTAAGCTACCCAGAGGTAGAGCTAAAATATAATTAAAGGGAAAATCTTGTTACTATTCTGTTGGGTTTTCCCTTTTTCTGAGACCATACTCGCAATGAAGTAAGAGACATATGTTGTAGGTGAATTTGCATTGTTAAATTTAATAAACATTGTTCCTTCAGACATGCTAAGAATAAATCATTTTGGTAGTGGAATAGATGTTTAGATGATTTATTTGTCTCCTTTCTTTATGTAACTTGCAGCAGAGGGCCTCTCAAAGATAGGAGAAACCAAATGCAATGATTTTTTTTTTCTTTAATGATCCATAATCTCTCTGTATGTAATCAAACCCAGACTGAAGGATAATATCCATTCTAAACTCTCAGTTGTCAGTGAGTGTTAAGGATCCATACCATGTGGAAGGAACAGAGTCACGTACTGATAAACATGTGAACTTTGATTATATAGACTAACCAAATACGCAGTCCTGTGACTTCCATGGAGGGTTTAGAGAAGTTATTGCTGGGTGGTGCCACATAGGGTCTTTAGTCTACTTGCCTGTACAGAGTGAAGTTCTGAGCTGCTAAAAAATGAATGGAGGTTTGCCCATTTACGGATCTAACCAAAGTCCCTTAGGATTTGAATCAGCATTACAACCCTATTCCTTAGTAGTGTAATGAAACCTGAGAGCACAACTACTCACAACAGCCATATATCAATCCTCTACTAGTCCTTCTTTACCATGTCATGCCATGAAAACAGGATACCGGGAAGCAATGGAAATTTGGCTGGTAGATTTATGTAAAGTTCAAACTGCTCTGAAAGGCTCTTCCATTTTTTCTTCTTTCACCTTTAACTACCAACACTCTTTTGCTTTCAGCTTGTCTTAGTATTGCTACAACATCAGTATTGCCCGTTACACAAACATCTCAGTATATTTTACCACCAGGTTTTGAAAACCACCATGTTTTGCAGCATGCAATTAAGAAACCTCACTGTCTTAGGAGTGCTTATATATTTAATGATATAGAAGATTTTGCATGATAACTTAGTAATACTTGAAAATATTTATGAAGCTATGAAGTACTGTATATTTTTAAATGGGAAAGGTGTAATTTAGTCTGTTTTGCAGACAGAGGGAAGGGTTCAAAATTACCTCATAACATTAAATGTTCAGTGGGGGTCTTTACTTTGTTTCCAATAGGAAGTAGTGTATAAGCATTCTCCTGGAGCCTTCCTATATTAGTTTACTATATTCATGTTGCCAGGAAGAAAACATAATTATTTTCAGAAGTAATCAAATTAATCTGATCCCTTTCATATCTTCAGAATAGAGAAGAAAGTCACCATTTCAATTAAGTAAATAATCTAAACAAGCGCATCAATTTTATTCTGTTGTAGCCAGAGCTCAGCTCTGCAACAAAATCTGATATCCTAAAATGAATTATTTCATTTTTTATTAAATTAAGTATTGATAAGAGACAGTAGTTACAAAAAAACCCCAGAAAACCAAAAAAACCCAAACATTTACAGCACTTTCTAGATACACTAAAACTGTATAAGAATTATAGCAAATTCTTTTCATTCCTTTTCACCTGTGAGCCACAACCCTGAATGGGACTTGTACCTTCCAAAACCAATGGCATGACATATGCTCTAAGGGTCCGCAAAAGTGAGTGTAATGAAAATGCCTGCCGAATAAAATTTAAATAAATATGTAATAAAAATGCAACTGTCAAAAAAGAAGGAAAAATATTTCACCTGATTTTTATGAAAGTTGGCAATAAGAAAAAGTCTAAACAAATTGTTTAAGCAGCTCTCTTCTAAGCTTTCAGGAATTTAATTTTTTTTGGGGTCTGCTGATCTGTTTTGTTTTGCCAGTTTTTTGAAGGCCACAGTAGATTCCCAACTTTGTAGGGGGGTACTTTCTATTTGCTACTAATAAGTCATCAAAATAATAGACAAATTAATCTTTATGATAAAGCAATAAGGGCACACATTTAAGTGAAAAGACCAACAGCAAGAATAGTTGTAACAACTGAAATGTTTTGTGAATACTTGTATAAAAGCAGGGGCTGGAGGAATAGTTTTAGGAGTAATCAATCACAGAAAATTATAGATTAACATCTTACAGAAGGACTACTTTTAAATATGTCAGCCATTCCTTTTCAATGTGATTATTTTGCAATGGATTAACATGGGAAGTCAAAAATAGTTCCTCTTTTTTATAGTACCATGAGAGCCTACTGTTAAACACAGACAATCCAGGTATTCAGCCATCTCCAGGAAAGCAGGGCTCCATCACACGTAACGATTACTTGGGAAGACAAACACCATAACTCTGAACATCCTCCCCTTCCTTCTTCTTCCCCCAGCTCTGTATGCTGAGCATGACATCATATGGTATGGGATATCCCTTTGGTCAGTTGGGGTCAGCTGTCCCGGCTGTGTCCCCTCCCAACTCCTTGTGCACCCCCAGCCTACTCGCTGCTGGGGTGGGGTGAGGAGCAGAAGAGGCCTTGGCTCTGTGTAAGCACTGCTCAGCAATAACGAAAACATCCCTGTCTTATCAACAGCATTTTCAACACAGATCCCAAACATAACCCCATACTAGCTACTATGAAGAAAATTAACTCTATCCCAGCCAAAACCAGCCCACCTATTTTCTTTCTGAGGAAGTTATTCATAATAATCTGTATAGCTCTTGCTTCTAACAAGCTTGAGATTCTCAGCCTCTTCTATGTTTGATATATTTATGCTTCTTCATCTACCTTCCTCCTTTAAGAAAGTTTCCTTATCTTTATCTACTTTATTAAGAAGATAGGATCTCCCACCCTAATTAGCACCATTGGACGTGCCTACAGTGTTGTACTATGATCTCACTCTGCTCTCCATCTCCAAACTCCTCTTGTACTTGAAGTCATGCAATTACTGTAATTACTATGGTACTGAATTGAGGTAGCTGTGCTGGTGATGAGCTAACACAAATATTAGCCTGGTCTTAGAGATGAGCTGTCCCTGTTTATATGACATCAAGTTAACTGCAAGCAAGGGGCAGACTGAACTCCCATCAGTTGGCAAAATATCATGTAGCTGCAAATGCTGTCTTTCTTACCACACAGGAATCCTGCCACAATTTTCATTGGAGAAGACTACTTAAAAATACAGAAAAGTCTGGCTTATGAGTAACAGAGTACTCAATTTGAGATTAGCAAAATAAATTTTAAATTTAAAGCATTTTTACTAGTGTTACTGTACCTTAGTGAGTATATATGATCCAGCCCTTCTAGTATATAGCCAAGCTCTGTAGTTCATTTCCAGTCTTTCTACAGTCCAAATCCTATTGGTTTTTAGAAGAAATTTTGATTTAACAAAGTTGATAATATTTAGACCTCAGAAGACAGACTCCTGATGAAAGGAATTGTGTGTCTTACATAAGACAAAGGGCAGCATCTGAATCAAATTAATGTTAACAAAATTCAAATAATTTGAGAATCACCGATATTATGATTTATCATGCAATATACACCCTTGTCTGCATCATGAAAAGGGCATAATCAGAGATGAGAAGGATGTTATTAGGTCTCATTTCATTCCTATCCCTTTCTCAACAAAGGTTCTTATGGTGTGCATTTTTTTCTCCCCTTTCTTTGCTAAAATTTGAGACTACCTGTCTAAAGGAAGTACAACACAGAATCTACAGTGCAAAAACAGGGCAGGCAACAGTGTCTGTATGCCACTCTTCCTTGATACTTGGTTGCTCTCCACAGCTCACGTTTAACTGATAAGCCTTACATATGTTAGTGTCTGGGCTGTGAGTGACAGGATACAACACCATGAAAGCTCAATATTATCCATATAACATAGATAGTGCCACAAGAAATTTTTTTAAGCTATTTTATGTGGGTTGCCGATAACTTACCTGAAGTCATCAACCTCACAGAAGCTCAGTAAGTAGATCCTACACAGAAACTGTTAATAAAGGACTTATGAGAAGAAGGAATGCATTCCTCCTGTATGAAAGCCATTTAGGAACAGACTTGAAAAAGAGCTGCAAAATGTCAGATCAAGATCAAGTCACTTGGAATCCTTGTGAAGAACATGCAGAGATTCAGCAGCTATTACTTCAGCCTATACGGTTAAATGAAAGCCACAACCCCCTGAAGTTTGGCCACATCACATTATGGCCTTGTATTGAGGCTGGATTTCATCTTTCCCAATCCTCTCGTAAGTGCAGCTGCATAAAGTGTGAATAAGCAGTCTTTATGTGTTGCTCATTAATTTCACCCCCAAGGAACATATTTTATAAAGTCCAACACAGTATCAGAAATGATTGCAGGACAAAATTTGCTTTTATTGCTATGCTGGCCAGTTCTAAGAAGTAATTTTAATCAGTAAGAGCCAGGAAATCATGAGTTCATCTCAGTTCTGACAATGACTCCTTGTGTGAATTCTAGTATGTCATTCAAAAGCTGGTTTTCCAAAGGGGCCTCTTAGTTTGGGCACTTTTCATCTTGGGTACCTACTTTCTGAGATTTAGCATGAAATCCTGGTTTCACTGAAGTCTCTTGAAGTTTTATGTCCACAGAGGTCAAAATTTCACCTCTATGATTTTTGTTTGAGAGTGCTGAATTCCCAGTCCTTATTGACTTCATCTGGTCAGCAGTTTAGCATTTCTGCAACTAGGCCTTTTCTCCAGGTCAGCATTTTATTAACATTTCCACTATGGGAAAAGCAGTTAAAAATAAAAACATATTTATTTTCAGTTACAGTGCTGAAGACTAACATTAAACCCAGTAGCTGGGCAAGCACCACAAAGTTGTGAGCCAAAATTATGCTCAAGGCAGGGTTTTGACTCTTTCCTCATGAGGTTTCCATCCTTCTCACCAGATACTCTGGATGCCGCGTAGATTATTTTTGCAAAAATAGCTGAGCTACCATCACAGCAGATCACAGCAGAACTGTGGAATATTCTTTTTAGCTTCTACCCACAACCAAAGCCCAGGTTCACAAATCCAGATTTTTTTAACATACCCATCTGCAAATTTGTCAGGCACTAATTATGATGATATCATGCTATGACAATTTTTATGCAATGGCACAGGAAAAGAGATGTGTAATATGGTTTATTCTTCTTACACCTGTACATAGAGTTGCAGCTTCAGATCTCTGTCTTTGTTTCTGATTTCATAGCCCATCCAGAAAATTAATGGAGACCCCACTAGAAATGAAAATGTAGATTGTTTGTCCCAGGTGATTTGCTAAATACTTATGACCTCTGCACACCAAACTCACTCATTTCAACCTTTTAGCTGGTCTTTTTCAAACCAAATGCTGAATGTTAAATTTTGAACCCGAAACATACTTGCTCTGGTATATGCTTGTCAACTTTTCACCTGTTATAACTTAAGGCACTAAATATGCACTTATCTAATGTCCTGACTTTTCAGTTTCTCAGTGTGGTATATGGAACAGACGTGAAAATTCAGTTGGTGCTTCCAGCCAATAATGACCGTGCCTCTCTGCCAGTTGCCAATCATTCTGACATAATTTAGAGGTTTTGTTTTGCAGCCTGCTTAAAGAACACAGCATTGGAATAGGTGCAAAGCAGATTAAGAGGTATTGTTGCTACTATGTGGTCTTGCATAATTCTATCCTGCACTATGTCTGGTTTCATTGCTGACATCAGACCCTTATTAGGCAAGAAAATGTTAGATTCAAGAAATAAATCAGGCACCTAAATTCCATAGCTCAGGTTCTTGGACCCTGTTCTCTAAGTACCTTGAAAGTCTATTTACCCCCTTGAAGTTCTCAGACTCTATCGATGGAAGTGCCTCTGCACATTTTCAGAAGTGTTATAGTTTTCACAGGATCAAACATTTAACTCATGTTTAAGCCTGTTCAAAATCAAGATACCGAGAGAGGTGTCATGATTAATGTCCACACCATAAACTGCACCAAGTGTCAGATAGAAGCTGGGACAAAATCCATCAAACCAAAATGCATGCAGTGCTAGTATGTTGTTGTCTGAGCCTTACTGTGTAGACAAATCCACTGCTTTATTTTTAAAACAGGCTGGGTGGATTGTCCAGTATTGTAACAGTGTACAACTAGTCTCTAAAACCGTAGAATCATAGAATTATAGAATCATAGAATGGTTTGGGTTGGAAGGGACCTTAAAGATCATCTAGTTCCAACCCCCTGCCATGGGCAGGGACACCCTCCACTAGACCACGTTGCCCAAAGCCTCATCCAACCTGGCCTTGAACACTTCCAGAGATGGTGCAACCACAGCTTCTCTGGGCAACCTGTTCCAGTGTCTCATCACCACTCTAACAGTAAAGAGTTTCTTTCTAACATCTAATCTAAATCTACTTTCCTTCAGCTTAAGGCCGTTACCCCTTGTCCTGTCACTACATGCTCTTGTAAGAAGTCCTTCTTCAGCTTTCTTATAGGCCCCGTTCAGGTACTGGAAGGCTGCTACAAAGTGTCCCCAGAGCCTTCTCTTCTCCAGGCTGAACAACCTCAACTCTCTCAGCCTGTCCTCATAGGAGAGGTCATCCAGCCCTCTGATCAGCTTTGTGGCCTCCTCTGCACTCGCTCCAACAGCTTGATGTCTCTCCTGTACGGGGGCCCCCAGAGCTGGATGCAGTACTCCAGGTGGGGTCTCACAAGAGCAGAGTAGAGGGGCAGGATCACCTCCCTCGACCTGCTGGTCACGCCTCTTTTGATGCAGCCCAGGACACGGTTGGCTTTCTGGGCTGCAAGCGCACACTGCCGGGTCATGTTGAACTTCTTATCGTAGTCATCAAACAGCAGAGGAAATGAAATAACAGGTTAGAACTGATACGTTAATTTGCACATAGAAACAGACAAAGCCCATTTAAGTCCTGATGTACTAATACAGGAGTACTCAGCTAAGAAAAGAGATGAACTTTGTGTAAGTAGATGCTCACGGCAGTGCTAAGTAGAAGACAGAGCAGCAACAAAATCCACAGCTATAAGAAGCATGATAACCCTCCACAGCATCAAAGAAAGATCACAGCCTTTTAAACAGATTTGATAAGTAGTCATGAAATTGCATTTGTCTTGTAGATAAAGGAAGCAGAATGAGGGACCATTAACAGACAGAAATCCTTGAAAAGACAATTTAAAAATATCCCACTATACTGAAGTGTTTGTAGGAATAGGCTTCAAAAAAAGAAACAATAACAATCTCCAAAATCAAAATACAATTGATGCCTCTGCTAGCTCTTAACTAGTCCTCCCCATAGCTCTACACTGTTGTCAACATTATTTTATAGGTAGCTGATCAATGAACTTAGAAGTTGCCTGTTGTGCATAGCATTACATAATAAATCAAAGCTGAAACAGTATAAAAAGCAGCACATAGAATTCAGCCTCCTTGCCTCCCTTCATGCTCTGTAACTCTAACTCCATAGGCCACACTGAGCTGAATGCAGCAGATGACTCACCGGACAGGAGTGAACAAAGAGGACACAGGAAGCTTCAGAGCTGCTTGTTATACCTACATGTATGATTAGGTAACCACCTGCACCACACACTATATGTTGACTCACAGAAAGTTGGTAGTTATATCTGTAATATTCAAAGAACCACATCGTATTATTTTTCTAACCAAACAGGCCAAATTGTTTCAGTGAAAGACTATATCTTGAAAAAACACATTCAACTTCTGTAATTCATGCACATCATACAGAGGAAAATAATTTTCCATGTCTGTAGGGCACCTCATTGTTTCTGACAATGAATGAGTGTTGACAGCTTGTGCTTTCATGCAAACAATATAACAGAGACAAGTGTAATTTGTAGGATAAATTCATGGATGGTGATAGATTGACAGATCTACATAGGCGAAAAGGTTCCATCAGCTTCCAGAAAACTGGACAAACAAGCAAGCTTCTTATTCCAAACTGACTTGTACTTGCCCTTCTTTAGAGAAGACAAAACAATAAATGATGCTCATAAGGAAAGGGTTTTGAAAGCAGTGTAGTGAGATAGAGAAGGACTGTGCCACACTTGAATCACTGACTATTCACAGACTCACAATAACTGACAGGTTTGATAGGTAGAAGATTGCTTTCCATAGTGAATTGACAATTGATTTATCCAGGTTTACTACAGTGCCCAGGATAGGAGGATTTTCCATTGCAATTAATAAAAAATGTATGGTTACAATTTTCAAAAGTAGTCACTGTAAATCTCTGTAAGAAAGGGAAAACAGGATTAGATTTAAGACTAGTAGCATGCTTTCTATGCTTCTATTTTCTGTTCAGGTTGATGATAGTCCATGAATTCCTGGAACATTTTGAATGCGATGATGCTGAATAACTGCCTATCAGCTAGTCTCTGAGTGATCTCTTACCCTAAAGTTTTTATTATTAAACTTAATTAATTTATTATTAAAATGGGTATTCAGGGCATAAAACACGTAAGACTTGTACTCCTTTTCAATACTTTTTGTAGAGCAAGTTTTCCACTAGAAATTCATTACCAGATGAGAGTTCATCCTCTGTTCTAAGTTGCTTAAGAGTCCTTGAACTAGCTTCATATTGTATTGTTAACCCTGAATTTCCCTTTCTATGGAAATCCTAGTCACTACAGAGAAAGTACTTCATTGTGTCTCTGCCTTTCTATTGCTGAGCCTGTGAAGAGAAATCTGATTTAAGTTAACATGTTCAAACTTCAAAGTGTGCTGAAAGATCTCCCCAGTTTTTCTGTATTTTGAGTGTCTTCGGACATGTTTGAGTGATCAAGGTGTCACTATGTTTGGCTGATAAGTGCTCTTGAATAAGAATCACTCCAGATAAACATAAGAGTTTAGGTATTTCATTCAATAAAGTTGTCACAATTGCCTCAAGATTCAACCCATAAAGATGTAACACAAATAAATAAAGTGGTGCAACTAAGTTACTCATGCGGTGTCTTTGCATTAAGCATAAATATCAGGGGAATTGTTTGATTATTCTGGTTCTATTGATTGTTTTTCAGATGCCCTGATATAGTAATTAGAACACGCTAGCAATCATCAAGTCTTGAAATGGCTTTATTCAAATTCACTAGCTTCATTCCTATCTGCTCTCTTTATGCTTAATTTTGCATTCTGCATTTTCTTCAGATTTCAATATGTACATGTAATGCAACTTTGAATTTCTTATCTCTCCTTTAGTAAATTGTGGTTTGGATCCAAATTAAGCAATCAAGCAAAGAAAACTACAAGTCAGACTCACATGATATTGATTTGATTTATGTTGGTCATAAAATATCAGTCATAATTTTAAAGCAATTTCTTAAAAATGCCATCATATTCACCTTTTAGGGAAGATTACTTCACAATGATAGAATAATGTGTGAAATGAAAATAAAACTGCTGTCTATTTGCTTGAAAAATGATAGAAAACTGTGAGGCACTCTCTGTAATTCTTATGATTATTTTATTTCACATAAAGAACAGCAGAGTGAAAAAAATGCATAAATAGAAAGACTATAATGAGAACTTTAAAAAAATGGGAAACTAATAGGAGAACATCATTATGTCCTCTCCCAACACTACTTTCCACACAAATGAAACAGCCTGGAAGACATCTCTGATAGGTGCCCAACAGAAATAGATTTGCTTCCCAAAATTTCCATGTTGCTTTAGCCTTTTCTCATTAAAATGTGTGGTAAATCCTTCTCCTGATTACTTTTTGTCAAGTTTTGAAGAATAAGTTAACAGGCTGTAAAACTTCTTTTACTCTATGTATAAGACACAAATTCCATGAAAAAGACATACAGTGAGCCCCACTTGCATCACCTTACCCAAAACAAGATTTAAAATGAGTCTTTAATACATTTCTTAGTCATTGTGCTCTCTGTTCTGATCCAATTTTAAGAAAAAAGATTCAGAGATGATGATCTCACTTCTGAGCTACAGTCCAGTTAAATAATAAAGAATTAAACATCTGCTCCTTGTCCCCTTATACCTCTTTTCTATATCCATATTTTTCATGTTCTTTTTAAGTACTTTGTGATAGTTTTTAGAATAATAATATCACTATCTGTAGCAAGGAAAAAGGGGTTGGAAAGTAAAAAAAAAAAAAAGAAAAGAAAAGAAAATCTTTCTGAAATCTATTAGGCATTGTATTTCTTCACTGTTTAACCTAGTCTCCTGTGTGGCAATAACTGGATACTAAAAAGTAACCAGATTATTACTGAGATCTTTTTTTTACACCACTTAACACCTAACTAGGTGTTAAATCCATAAATTAAGTAATTCTCAATAGATTTCAGAAGCCAATATATTTTAACACTTCCAAATTTTTTGTTTGATTCATAATAATTCTATCCTATTCAGCTGCATCTCAAACTCAAATCTGCTGGAAGAATCACCGAGAACAGATTCAAAATTCATCGGAAATAAATGATCCCCTAATGATGAGTTGAGCATACAAGGAAATCTGCCAAAATGTATATGCTTAGGAGACTTTTTTTTTTATAAGTGTAATAACTAATGCATGAATGTCTGTTGCCTTTGGCTTTGGTGGAAGTAGCAATAATAAATACAGTGTGAAAGAAAAATAAGAAAAAAAGGCCATAGCAGAATAAAGAAAAGCTATAACAAAAAAAAGAAAGGCCCAAAGCATATTTATTCATCCTATATATCCAACAAGTGAAACAGCAAATGTGTTTCAAGCTAGGTTTTCTGAATAAGCTATTTTCTGTCAGAAAAGAGACAAGTACCTGACTGAAGTTACTCTATTCTATTTCAGGCACTTCTAGTTCAATTAAGCTAACCTATTTTCTCTTTTTTTTTTGAGTGTCATGGTCTCAGACTTGGAGTAAAATATTTCTTGATTTGTTCTGTGTCTTAGGTCATAGTCAAGCCTAAATATTCAGCAACTGACATTTACTCATTATTTTGATTTTTTTTTAAAAATAGACTAAATAGTGCTTTACTTTGTCAAAACAATGTATATTCATTATCTAATTAATGATATATGGAGCAGATTAGAACCTGGCTGATATTTCCATGCATATACTGTGGCTGCCAGAATAAAAGCAAAAAACTTTCTTTGTGTTAATGCATTGAGCATGAATGCACAAATGTGTGATGGTAACAAAACCATGACAGTAACATTTTGGCTGGAATAAAACATATGTTTTTATGTTGCTAGAACATAAAAATTCTTATAAGCAAGAAAGTAAGCAACACACATAGAATATTGTTTTTATAACCATTATCTTTAGACATCAATGAAATATTGACTTTGCATTAATGGTAATATTCATGTTACTGCTATTTTTCTGCAAAAGGAATGACTTCCATAGATGCCTTAGGAAGCAAGGAAATTATGGAAGCAAAACAAGGTTTTACAGTTTTGTCTGCAGTGGTATGAACTAAAATATGTTTACTTGTGGAAAATATTCAAAAAGAATCAAAGGAATAATGCCTGAACCTTTTTTTGAATAAGCAGGAAGTACTCTTTAGCTTAAAAGATACAAGAAATATGCAGGTTGCATATGTATTATAATGTCCCCTATGACATTTTGGATTGCTTGGGTTTTACCCACCTCCTTGCATGCCTCTAGAGAGACCAGAATTATGACTCTAAAAAAAGTTGAAGATTCAATCGCAAGTGTTTAGTCCTTGTTCGAAACCCACTGAGGCACCTAATTGGCTGTTGCACGGGCAAAGAGCAGACAGTATGGGTTTAAATTCTCTCTTCATTTTCTTGAGTTCAAAGACAGTGTGTGGTTTTTTGAAAGTGGAGAAGAATATAAGAAGTCATAGTAATATCTACATTTACAACAACCAGCATAACTGACCTAATATCATCCCAGAACAATATTTTGGAAAGAACAAAACTTACTAAATTATGTATATTTTACACATATGTTGCTTATGCCCAGATTTATTTAGCTCACAAACAATTGACAATGACAGCTGGGGATACCAGTGGTAGTAATCATTCCCAGTCCTAGTTTATGTGATAGCTCAACTGAGATGTGAAGTAGGAAATGTGCTGTTCATCCTCTTTTTTCTCCTATTTGGTTTATGTTGCCTCATAATCTCAAGCTAGGACCCAATGTAATCTCCCCCACTAACCCCCCTTATTCCTACAAATCAGGAGTCCAGTCTGTCTGTATTTTTATTGAATCCTACCCCCTTCAACTGGCTGTCAGAAACGTTTCATGAAGTTGCTTAATTATGGGTTAAGTGACTCCACAAAGAAAATCAGGAGGTTATAGCAGGCACCAAGCCCGAAGTTGTACAAATACTGGCAAAAGTTTTTATGCTAGTTTGACATCTTCTCCCACGTGGTGGGAAGGAATTGTAGGCATTTTGCAGTGCAAGTTCACAATGACTTGTACTCAGGGCTGTAATCTCTAAAGGTCTGGACATACTCCGTGGTTACAGGTTTGAATGCTGCCCAAAGAAAAGGTAACAATCATCTATTCCCTCATCACTGCAAAAGATAGCATGTCCACTATAGTAATGTTTGTTTTCATATCTGTGTTCAGCAGACTCATACATAAGGTTTAGTTATTGCAGTCAAGCAAAAAATATCATCACATACTAAAATCAGCATGTTACACATCTTCAGTTTTTATACTCTGTAGAAAGATAAATATTTCAAACAGGATACATGTAAGTATACATAAAGAACCAATTCATCACGACAAGCAAGATCGATAGCAACATCTCTGCTGTATGGAGTGATGACAAATATTTCTATGAAAGATTGGATTATTTTCTAAATATATATTGAGGAAATTTTTAGATTTTGCAGCCTAAGATAACTGGAGAATAGTTGAGCTGGAAGGGACCTCTAGAAATTGTCTTGTCAAGCCTCTCCTGCTCAGAGTAGGGTCAGCTACAGCAGGTTGTTCAGGACCATGTCCAGTTGGGTTTTGAATATCTCCAAGGATAGAGGCTTCATAATCTTACCAAGTAACCTGTTCCAGGGTTCAATCACCCTTAAAATAAAATTGTTTTTTCATATGCTTAAATGGAATTTACTATATTTCAGGCTGCAACTATTGCCGGTTATCCTGTCACTGGACACCACTGAAAAGAGCCTGACTGTCTTCTTTATTTTCCTCCCTCTCTTCAAATATTACTCACATTGATAAAATCATCCCCCAAGGTTCTTTTCTCCAGGCTGAACTATCTCAGCTCTCTCAGATGTATGACAGATGCTCTCATTCCTTAGTAATCCTTGCAGCCCTTTGGTGAACCAGCTCTGATATGTCCATCTCTCTCCTGTACTGGGGAACAGCACTCCAGATGGTATCTCACCACTGCTGAGTGAAGAGGAATGATCATGTCCCTCAACTTGCTGGTAGTGCTTTTCCTAATGCAGCCCAGGGTGCTGTTGTCCTTCCTTGCCACAAGGGCACATTGCTGGCTCATTGTCAGCTTGTCCACCAGGACCCCTGGATCACTCTCTGTCAAACCGCTTTCCAGTCCATTGGCTCCAGTCTCTCCTGGGGCATGGGATTATTCCTCCCCAGGTGCAGGACTTTGCATTTTCTTCTGCTGAATTTCATGATGTTCAGCTCCAAATGGGCTTTGACTTTCCTAATTCCATCCCTGTACACTTGGACAGCATCTCTACATTCCTCCTTGGCTATGTTCCCCTGCTTCCATCTCCTGTACATTTATTTCTTTTTATGCATGAGTTTACTCAAGAGTTCCTTGATCATCGATGCATTTGTCCTGC
This sequence comes from Balearica regulorum gibbericeps, assembly GCF_011004875.1. NCBI lineage: Eukaryota > Metazoa > Chordata > Aves > Gruiformes > Gruidae > Balearica > Balearica regulorum. Next base: position 21,012,826 of record NC_046188.1, on the reverse strand, counting down.
CACCTTTGCTTGACTTCTGGCATGTTGGAATGGGCAGTTCTGGAGCTTGGAGGAGGTAACCCTTGAAAGTCAATGACGATTTATGATTTTCTTTCAGGTATACAGTAAAAAAATAATCTGGGCTACACTGCTTCTTCAAGAGAGAGGAAGACAGACTGCTCTGTTAGAAACCCTCATAAGATGGTTTATAAGATACATGTTCTTTCCCTCCCATCTGTTAACAGAATGACAACAGACCTTACCATTTTCATAACTGTAAAATAGTTCAGTATCTATATTTTAGATGCTAAACCCAAAGAAAATTACCAATTAAAAACTACCAATTAGACTTCCAGCGCAATGGACTAGATGTGTTCCTACAGTTCATAGGTCAAATTACCTTTCTGTACTTGCTTCAGTAGAAAAATAAGCCTGACTAAAATGAGAAAAGAGGCCTACACTTATTATGAGGTAGGCAAGGGGTGCATTAAAAAACTGGCTGGATGTTCGTGCCCAGAGTTGTGGTGAATGGAGTTAAATCCAGTTGGTGGCCAGTCAAAAGTGGTGTTCCCCAGGGCTCAGTACTGGGGCCAGTTCTCTTTAATACCTTTATCAATTATCTGGACAAGGGGATCAAGTGCACCCTCAGCAAGTTTACAGATGACACCAAGTTGGGTGGGAGTGTTGATCTGCTTGAGGCTAGGAAGGCTCTACAGAGGGATCTGGATGGGCTGGATCCATCGGCTGATGCCAAATGTATGAGGTTTAACAAGGCCAAGTGCTGGGTCCCGCAGTTCGGTCACAACAACCCCATGCAACGCTACAGACTTGGGGGAGAATGGCTGGAAAGCTGCCTGGCAAAAAAAGACCTGGGGGTATTGGTCGATAGCTGGCTGAACATGAGCCAGAAGTGTGCCCAGGTGGCCAAGAAAGCCAACAGCATGCTGGCTTGGATCAGAAACAGTGTGGCCAGCAGGACTAGGGAAGTGATTGTCCCCCAGTACTTGGCACTGGTGAGGCTGCACCTTGAATACTGGGTTTGGGTTTGGGCCCCTCGCTACAAGAAAGACATTGAGGTGCGCTGATGTGTGTCCAAAGAAGGGCAACAAAGTTGGTGAAGGGTCTAGAGCACGTGTCTTATGAAGAGTGGCAGAGGGAACTGGGATTGTTTAGCTTGGAGAAAAGGAGGCTGAGGGGAGACCTTATCCCTCTCTAGAACGACCTTTTCCCAAGTAACAAGTGATAGGACAAGGGGAAATGGCCTCAAGTTGTGCCAGGGGAGGTTTAGATCGGATATAAGGAAAATTGTCTTCACTGAAAGGGTTGTCAAGCATTGGAACAGGCTGCCCAGGGAAGTGGTTGAGTCACCATCCCTGAGGGTATTTAAAAGACACGTATATGTGGTACTTAGGGACATGGTTTAGGGGTGGACTTGGCAGTGCTAGGTTTATGGTTGGACTCGATGATCTTAAAGGTCTTTTCCAACCTAAATGATTCTATGATTCTATGATTAGAAATAGATTTGAGTGTGAACTTCCAATATATTTAGTGATATTCTGCTGATATGCTCACTGAGAGTTATGTACCAATATCTCCTTAGTAAGGTCACTCTCAGCAAGTGTGGAGAATTAAATGATCTTGTTACCATTTCGAAGTGCTGGTCAGTATATCTTATGTGTGAAAGAAAACCTATGTTCTTCCATGAAATAAAGCCATATAGTTACTAAATAACAGTTGCTGTAGCCTTGGATAAACTTTGGATTGTAACAGCTCAGCATTACCTGTGATCTACATTTTTCCAACTAAATTTTTACTTCCTCTATACAACTTGGTAGAAGTAGGCACTAATGAACACTGATACTGCAAAAGTCTACATGAAGCTTTTTATGAAGGTTTCCAAGATCTAAAACTTATTAAATTGGTTTGATAATCTTATTCTAAAAAGTGTTTATTATAATATTACTACCTTCAGGCAGGGTAGAAATCTGACAACAATATTCTTCCCTGATATATTAACATTTTTCCTGCAATAGAGAACAATTGATGGGATTTATTTCACATTGCTCTCTGCAAGAGCAGGAAACTAGATTCAATAACTCAAGAGATCTTTTCCAATCCAATGTTTCTTTCAACTGGAACTTGGAAGTACAGGATTTTCTTAAAAAAAGCTATCAAATGGCAGTGAAGCTTAAAAAGATGTAATAGGTCACCTGCTCCATTTATCTATTAGTATAGTATTGCTCTTTTCAATATTCTCCTTTGCATTTTGTTCAGTGCAGTTTTAAATACTTCAAGTGTCAGAGGTTCCATCACCTCTCTTAAAAGATCAACTTGCAAGAAAATAGCTCTTATGATAGAAAGTGTCTCTGGCTACGTCCATGTCTTTTATCAGTACAGTAGTCACTGGTAACCCCTGTCTAGGTTGGGGAACTATTCAGAATAAAAGCAACTCTTCGCTGAACATTAGGAGTAGAGAGACACAAAAAAACTAGTCGTACAACAGTGAGGGTCTCAAGCAAGGTGTCTGATCTTCAGAAAACTTAAAAGTTCTCTAGACTTATCTGAACTAAACATTTTTACTGATTGTGGGGGATTGAGATCAGTGACCTAGCTGATCTCTTCTACTCTTAACACACTTGTGCAATGTCAGAATGCCTCACTCCAGCAATTATAATGGTTTGTGTTCTTGATTGATGCCAATGCTTAATGTCTCTGTGTCTGACCAGTCCTGCATTTCTGAGCAGTCCTGGATTGTCACGTCTCCTGATGGTTGATCCATCTCAATCATATCCCAGTCTGAAGCCATAAACTTACTCACAGGTGTCACTTCTTCGTACGCTCTGTTCCCTGCACTCCTATATGGTTTTCCAATCTGCTTCGGCTTGTTGCACAGTGAATATTCACAAGGCCCCAAAGACATCACTTAGTTGCAATTTGTAAGCAGGTCTTTTCGCTTTCTGTGAAAAAGCTATCCTGAAGTGTTAGGTCAATAGTGCTGTTTCCGTTCTCTTTCAAAACTCAGTAAACCAGCCTCTTCTCATGAGTGTGGAGTTATTTCACCACAGGATTGCGGCGACTTCTATGTAGAAGATGCTGAATTATAATACATTGTAATTACTACTAATGTCCAAACTACCGTGAAAATAGAGATAGTAAATCTAAACAAAAGGAAACATCAAAATGGAGTTGAATATTGCCTTGAACTTTATCACTGCCTGCGACCATTTTTAATTAAAGTAGAAGTGAGAGCTCCCTGACTATCAAAACTTTCAAACTATTTATTAAAAAATATCTTCTAATAATATCAAAGCAACTTCCTTATTCATGCCTATCTTTATTTCCCTTACTATTCTCATACCTTGTAATTTTTAATTCATTTTCCTTGAAATTACTAGATAATTATATAGCAGTTTTAGCTACAGTTCTTAAAGTGTTTTACACTTCAGTGATTTAGGTCTCCCAATCTCTTTTGAGTCGTTGTGGTGGGTTGACCCTGGCTGGGGGCCAGGTGCCCACCAGAGCCGCTCTATCACTCGCCTCCTCAGCAAGGCAGGGAGGGGAGAAAGGAAGATGGAGAAAAAACAATCCCAAACTCGTGGGTCGAGATAAAGGCAGTTTAATGTAGCTAAAGCAAAAAGCCGCGCGCGGAAGCAAAGCAAAAAGCAAAGATTATTCTCTACTTCCCATCAGCAGGCGATGTCCGGCCACTTCCTGGGAAGTAGGGCTTCAGTAAGCGTGCCCCTTACTCCGGAAGACAAACATTGTAAAAAAAAAAAACAACGAATGCCCCCGCCCTGTTCCTCCCCCTATTCTCAGTTTCTTACTGCTGAGCATGACGTCATATGGTATGGAATATCCCTTTGGTCAGTTTGGGTCAGCTGTCCTAGCTGTGTCCCCTCCCAAGATCTTGCCCACCCCCAGCCTGCTGCTGGGGAAAAAGAAATGTTGGAAAGCCTTGATGTGTGCTGGCACTGCTCAGTAGTAGCCAAAACACTGGTGTGTTATCAACAGTTTGCTAGCTACCAATACACAGCACAGCACTATGAGGGCTGCTGTGGGGAGAATTAACTCCATCTCAGCCAGACCCAATACAGTCGTATATAAATATCATGTTCACAATTTAAACAGATGGAGAAACTGAGATGCTGAAAAATCACTTATCCAGACTCAGTTCAGAATAATATTAGCAATATGTCTAAATCATATCGAGGTGTCCTGGGATACCTGTGTCTCTCAAGTAAGTGACGTCCACAAATGGAAATAATATAGTCATATCTATTATGCTTCTGGGACTTGAGCTATTATTTCTGTATGGCTTTGCACTGTGTTAGGTCCACATCTTTGTTAGGTGTCTATAATACTGCTTTGCACTGTAGCAGCATAGCTGGGCCCTCAGATAGGCCCTTAAGCATATTTATTTTCCTAAGTTCTACTGATGGCACCAGGGACCAAATGCCATTGTGGAAAGAGGTCCTTATCTGAGTACCTACTACTTTGCAATAAGCCAACGAAATACATTTTTTCAGTTATCTTATATTCCAATGGATTTGGATATAATGTCTTGTATTGATACCTTTGCTATATCAAATTTTATATTTTTTCTTCTTTTTTTTTGTCATAGTTTTCTTACAGAAAAATCACATTTTGTAACATCTTTGCTACAGAATAATGTTACTAAGAACTAACTGAGGACCTGCTAAATGCACGTCACTGAAAGCAAAATTTATTTGCAGAAATATAGACATAGAGTCTATCAGTAAAGGGATAAATATGCCTTATACTGCACATTTTCCTGAGCACGGTCTTCTTTATAATATCATACAATTATATATGGCTGTGGAGGTATTGCAGTGGTTATATTCAAGTCAGTGTAGAATTTTTAAGTGCTCCTGCTCTTGTTTTATAATATTATATTCTTCATTTCATTGCAAGAGAATGATAAATTTCAGAGATGTTTTTGTGTGAACTTGAAAAATCAATATAATAAAGATGAAAGCATACACATACACAAAGCAATAAAGTTACTCAGAGACTTTATGGAAAATATATAGCTCAAATAATACTTAAACTAATTAGAAGGCTGAAGGTTATCACAAACAAAGAGTGAGATTCAGCTCCAGGTTAAGACACACATATAATCTAAAATTTATCTTTGTAACTATGTGTAAACTAGATATCTAAGCATATACTACAGTCACTGGAAATTCAGGAGTTAATTCATGGCCGCCTGATGCTATTTCAGATGCCTGGGCTTGCAGGAACTCTAGAAAAGTGGATGACTGGAGGTTCTACTGGTGCAGAAAAATCAGTGTATTCTACAATATATAGATTTGCCTGGAACTGTCTTAAATAAGGGTCTTAAATAAGTGATCTGTTTTTCACAATGGGAAGAAAAAATATTTCCAACTTTGTAGGACTTATTCCTTTCTGGGATTGAGAAATGTGTGCAAAAGAAAAAAGAATTAAGATCTTCCACAGTCAAGCTAGATAGTTCTCCATGTTCATATCCATTTAGAAAAAAGTGAATTAATTATTTATTATATCATACATTTCAACCAGAAGGTAAAAGCTGAGGTGCTATCTATTAACATCAAGCAAGCAAGCATCTATAGTACGTAAATAGAAGGCAATAAGAAAGGTATACTATTTATACCCTTAGCTGATGTTTCTTTTATTGAAGGTGACTTCAGATCACTGTGCCTTCCTTAACGAGATTAGTGAACACTTTAACAAGTTTATATTTGGATTAATTTTTTTTATGAAATGCAAATTAAAAGAGATTGTGTAATGATATTGTCCACCTTATCACTTGAGAAATAACTGTTTAATATTTTTCTTTAAATCAGAGAGACTCACTTAAGATCTCGTCTTGGTCACATTTACTTCCTCTCTTTAAGTCTCCTTTATTTTTCTTTTAATATGACTTGCCACTCCTAGTTAAAACCATGATTTCTGTAGTATGCTTTTCAGTCTTCCACAGTTGAAAGTATCAGATGCTTCATAGGAAAGTGCAAAAGACCTTATAAAGGGCAGAGGATCATCTTCCCGAGAGAAATCTTTGCCAAATCCCCGAGTTAAGACATGTTCTGCTCATGAGATTTTTTATTTCCCTTGCAAATCTTGCTGTTCAGTGCTTTCTAATTATAACTCTTCTTATCTATATATATTCATATTGAATTGCTGGATATAGCACAGATCTTGGCCTCAACATTAAATAGTAATGCATGTCATTGTCTAATTCTGTAGCATGTGAAAAATATACTTTATTTCAGCAGGTTGGGACAGTCCTCCTTCATATACCATTTGAGGTATTGCATTCTTTCATTTAAGATAGGAACACTAGAAACTACTAATCTACCATATATTAGTTTGTGTATTTCTCATATCATAAAATAAGCAGACCTTTCTTTGCAGCCCGACTTTATTATTATTATTATGTCAATCAACCAAACAAACAAGCAAACAAAACCCAAATAAAGAAGAAAAAAAAACCCAGAAAACTGTGAATCCAGGCATGTCATGTGGCTCCAACTGTTTAAACTTAATAGTTTGGTCATAATACCTTTTTCTCTGGCTCATCCTGACACAGATTTTAAAAAAATAAAAAATTAGACTCAGTAAGGATGGTCCTATAAAACCTCCAATGCTTGTAGAGGATAACAAACAGTTCAGGAATACCAAGCTTATAAAAAGAGATGCAAAGACAAGAGTAGGTGGTAAAGGGGTGAGTTATTTCAGCTGAAATGTTCAGCCCCGTAAAGATTAATATACAGATGTCATCAGCCATTCAAAGAGAGGAAAGGAGGGGGAGAGGAGAAGAAGACAGAGAGAATAAGTTGTATGTAGCTGTAGGTGATGAGCTCTCACACTGCTAGGGGATTCAGCCAGGCAGTGATCAGTTCCAATGACATAAACCACAAAACGGAAATCTGAGTTCCAAATCTCCCTTAAATGGAATTAGATCAGAAGACCTTGTGTTTTACTGCAAATAAATACAACCACTGAGTGGGATACTGTTTTCTCAAGGTTTATATTGATCATACTTCCAAGCCTGCCCCACAGTTGCCTATTCCCTGATCTAAGATATGAAACAACTAGAAAGTATATCTGACTTTAAAAGTTGCTGAGCTGCAAATGGGTGAAGAGAAGAATACTCTGGGGCAGAAGGACTATGCACTTGCTCTGTTCTTGTGCACCTCTATAAGATTTGGTATTAGCAACTGTCAGAAACAGCATGCTAGCACAGAGGGACCTTTGTGTACCCTTGGGCTTACTCTTTTTTATGTTCCTATCTGATGGCCTCTTTTTTTCCCCTCCTCTTTTCACAGCCATCTAATTATAATCATAGTAGCTTGCATTTTCTGTCCAGGAACTTTTAACTCTGACTTATGATTTTGGTGACATTTTCCTCATTAAAGCAGCAACTTTTATTCCTCATCCTTCCAGCTCCTGCTTTTATTCTTGAAACTTAATGCCTAATCTTCCTTTCCACAACATGGACTTTTCCAGAGGTGAGGCATGTGACAGGACCACGTACCACTGCCACAGAAGTCAATTAAGTAGCACAAGAAAAAATATTAACATCTCATGAGTCAATGAAGAATTAACCTTACATCACTAGAGACCTACATAAGCCACTAAGGTGGAGAGCTGGATGAAAATGAAGGTGTTCGGAACTTAATGAGCTAAGATTTGTAGTTGAGATTCATCTCCAGAAAGCTAAGTGGTTCGAAAATTTCGGGGCATCAGATTCCAGCATGTGAACTGGAATACGATTTGTCAAGAACTCGAAATAAGGGTTGCGGCGGGAGGCGCTTTGAAGCGCGCAATGGTTTCCCTGACCTGCACAGCCAGGGTTTCTGCTAAGTAGCCTTGAGCACCATCTACTGGCACGTTCTGTGTTAACTCCTTACAAGCATCCCTACTCCTGAAAGAGGGTTAGCGCTGGTTACTAGGTGTCTTACAAACTGAGTGAGCAATTCATTAAGTCCCCAGCTGACAAAGCCTCAAAGGGGCAGATTAGCTTCTACCTAGCCAAACCAGTAGACATGGTACTGGAGTCACAAAAATTTCTCTGGAAATTTCTCTGTGTATACTCTGATTCTGCATCACCTTTCTCAGCACTATAGCTAAAAGTCCAACACACTGTTCTGGGGAACCCAAAAGGAATTTACACCATCCCTTCAAGAGCTTTGTCTGGTGGCCTCATACATGTCATCGCCACTAACATATGAGCTTATGGGGGGAAAAAAATCCACAAGAATATATGAACTCTTCTGAGGAGCAGAATTTTAAAGTACAAACTGTTGGAGAACAGGATTTTAAGAAACCTAGGAATCATACTCAAAGATATCTTATTGGCTTTCACAGAAAACAGAGCAGAAAAGTATAATTGCACATGGATCAGGACTGAGTATATGATAAGGTCTTGGTTTTAAATGATATATTATAGAAAAAAGTATGTGACAATTGGAATTTGTAAATTATTTTAAACATTTACACAGATTAATGACAAATGTACAAAGATTTATGTAATGAGGTATTCTTCCTTGGTCTGGGTGTTTTGGGCTTTTTGGTGTTTTTTGTCTGTTTGTTTGGTTTTTGTTTTAATGTTGTAGCTATAGAAAGAAAGATAAAAAATGTGTTTCTGAAAATAGGAGACTTTTATTGAACTCTCAATGTTCACATTGCATTAGAATTGTGTTATTTAGAATAGAACTTCCTGTAATTGCCAAACATTAAGAAAATAATGCAAAGTTTAATGGTGTACTAACAACTGAATTTATTGCAAAGTATTAGTGGGTTTCTCTCAGATTACTGGGAATTTAAGTAAGATGCAATAGCAAGTAGGGAAAAATGCAGCCCTTCTGACTGCAACTGTGTTTGAAGTCCATCTTAAGACAAACTACATTGCCAAAGTATCTGTCCCAATGGTCTTGTCTTTATTTTGAATGGACCATTCCTTTTATCGGGAAAGGAATACAGAGGGTATAAGATAGTGTGTGGGCTTTGTAGTACCAATAAGTTGAGGACTTGTAATTTATATCTCTTTTTTTGCTAGCAGTACTGTCACAAAAAAGTTGAACTTCATGTGAGAAACCGGACATGAATGAAAAGCAGATGACTAAGTTTCCACAAATTTAAGGCTGTTTGTTAGAAAAACAAAACTCACACTGAGCAAGCTGGTCCCCTTCTTCCCTGAAAGCTCTTTCCTTTATTTGTCAAGGTGGTGCACAATTGTATGTCCCACTGGGCTTCTCCCTGGTGGATAAACGAATGACAGTGATTAAAATTTATTTTATGTTTGCATTCATTTGTGTCTGTGTCCGTGTGTTTCCTTTCTTCCTGTCATGAAGACCTACAGTTAGTTGCCACTGTATTAGGTCATTTTAAGATAATCTATCCAAACCATGGTAGTTGTTTTGAAATTTCAATAACTTCATCAAATGAACAGTTTTATTAGGTGGATAAATACACATGCCATAGACTCTAATCCTCCTCTTCATGACTGTACTGATTTAATGCGAATTCATTATTAAAAGTAGCTGTAATTCAATATGTATCAGCAATCTTCTTAGTTAATCAAGGCAAATACAAACTTTTTGGACATCACTTTATAGGGATTTCAGACTTTCAGTCTCTTTGTCTGCACTTATCCTTTAGGAGAAGATGACTAATATGATTTTCTAATCAGATTTGTAACTCAAAGAATGTAAATTGCACACCATATTGCCAGAGCAGTGAACATCAGGAGGAGTTACTGACAAAGGAGAGAAATAAAATATTTTAAAAGAAAGAAAACAAAACCCCACCCAGTATGCTAAAAGGTTTGATTAATTAGTATGTCCTGTTTTGTATTTCATATGTCAAAGAAGAAAAATGAATGTGTACACTAGAGCCATTTACTGTGCTCTTGTTCACCAATCAAAGTATCTATCTTAAATAAAAATAAAAAAAATCATACATTAGGGTATTCAGGCAAGGAGTTTGAAATGTAACAGATGACAAGTTGCTGGGCTAGTGCTCTGTGTTTCAAAACTTTGTGAGAAACTTTGAAAACTTAAATTTCTTCCTAATGAACTTAAATTCATCCAATACAAAGTTCTTAATAATATCTAACCTACAAGTCACAAACTGCTTTATTGAAAATATAATGGAATTAAGTTCTGAATACAACCTACTGAAAGGTTAAGTTCAAAGGTTAATGAGTTAGAATGATCCCCCTGCATTTCTTAAGGTACACCAATCCATGCAAGTTTAGAGTTTATACAGAAACAGTGTGAGCAGAAGACCCCTGCCATTCACATAACAAAACATCTTTAAAGGAGAAAACCAATATAAATAAAACAATTCACATTTGGGAAAGGAAGCTGTTAGATTGCAACTCAGATAGTTACCATCAATATTAATATTTACATATTTGTATGTGTTTGATGTTACTCATGCCATATTTCAGTAACCACGACTAAAATTGGCCTTTCTCTTCTGATACCCTACTATGATACTGACAGCAAATAAAAAAAAAAATCTTTGATACCTTTTTGTGACTAAAAGAACTGGAATCCAAAGGAAAACTTCATTTTTGGTTTAAAACCTCTGAGATAGGTACATATTGACAGTCTTCTTGGAAACAAAAGCATTTAAAGTGTATGAAAGTGAATCTCTTGAGCAAATGTCTTGATTTCTTTATGTAAACAAAAGCTAATCAAAGGCAGTTTTCAATTTCATATCTCTCATATTCTAATGAAGTAGTAAAATACTTACATCAGTGAATAAAGGTGACTGTTCTGCTGGTTGCATATACAAAAGATGAGAGATCCCAAATTCTGAATGGGCATGTTAAGTGTAGAAAAATTTTGAGATAGTCCATTCAAAGGGGAAAGAGTCTTAACTAGAGGGAGATGAGGTGCATTGTACTCTACCACACTGACTATTATGCCTGTGCACTTTATATATTGTACATGGAGGATTGTTTTGGCTGTTTTTTCCTACCCTAGAGGAATACATCAAGTATATGTGTAGCAATACAATTGTTAAAAAGGAGCATGTCTTTTTATTTCAGTATGGTTACATAAAGAAAAAAAGGAAAGAAAATTTGGGAAGTTATTAAACAGTATCTTTATGTAATAAAAAATACACATTGATTTTAGTTCTTTTGCTTCTAATTCTCTAACCTTGACTTTGTATAGACTACAGTAAACTGGAAGGGATTGTCAGCTGTTCACTCATCTTCTAAATTGAAGACCAAGTCCCTTATCTTAGAGAAATAGAAGAATGTCTCTCCAGTGGATGCCAACAGTTAGGCAATTCCCATCATCTTTCCAAGAATAAGATTTTTAAGCTACTGGGAATTTACAGACCTTCCAGTTCTAGAATGGGTGTGAGCAGCTGCTCTGTAATCTTAAGTCGCCCTTAATCCTCACTGAAGTTTTGCTTCTGTTGCCTTAATTTTATTGTGGAACTTTTGCTCTAGATATCAAATGTTAAACAAAGGATAAAGTATATTTTTGATTAAACAGCTCTAAAAAGAACAAGAAGGTATTTTATAGCTCATTTTTTATCAGAATAAATCTATGGAGGAATCCCCAATTATATTTTAGAAAGCTGAACAAGAAGAAGATCTCTTTAAAAAGTTATGTTCATAGTATGCTACAGAGACGTGTACGAGTGTACCTAATATACTCCCTAACACAGAAGAAACTCACTGAATCATACTTAACAGCTGTGAAACCTACTGTAGTTTACTAAATTTGAGAATTAGTTTAACAACAAAAATGTAAGAGAAGATAAAAAAATATTTTTTCTTCATTTATTCTGACAAGTGAAGCCTAGTTTTAATAATTCATAACATAATGAGCTAGAAATAATGTGAAACATCTAACAACAACAACAACAACAAAGTAGGAAGCTTTTATAACTCTTTTTCCAGTGGTTAATCTGCAGCTGGGTTATGCCCTTAGCCCTGGGCCAGTTTGCTTAATAACATAAACAAGTCTATAAACAATATTTGATATTGCATCTTCTAATATTTTTTTCAAAAGATATTTACTAACTGTTTGAATGTTGTAGAAAATAGAACATTTCTGCTGTGTTCATTGATGGGAATATTTTTTTCTTTTTCTCAAATAGTTAAGGCATCCACACTGGGACTAGAGCTAATCAAAAATAAACTTTTTTTTTTTCCTTCAGAGTCAAATTTTTACTGGTCTTGTGGTAGAAATTTTTAAACATTTTACTGATGCCATTTTTATAGATATGAGAAGCTTTTTTTTTTTTTTGCTGTAAGGTAAAGGCACCACTCAAATGAAGTTATACAGGAGCTGTGGTAGAATAGGGAACAAAATTATGGTTTTATTTTCTCCTTGCAGCCTGGAATTTGTTTAATAAGATTTTCCATAAAAGTGTTTACTGTGTACATAATGATAAAAACTTTAAAATCCTTAGAGTGTTGTTTTTCTTTGCATATAAAAATAGGACATAAAGCAATGTAGGGTTTTTTCCAAGTAATGTTGTTAGATGCTTTCTTATTCAGCTCATCTGTGCTATTATGTCAATGAGCATTATGTCTACAGTGCTGTGCCCTGGAATAACCATAATTAGTGAAATTAAATTGGAAACAATTTTTTGTTAGCAGTAATTTCAGAACTTGTAAAAGGTCAGGAGAAATGCTGGGAAAATTTTACTCTCCACCAGTGTGCAAAATAGGCTGGATCATTACAGGGGGAATAAATTAAAACATTTATCAAAAGAAATATGTTTGCATGTTAAATCTGTAAAAAGGCTGGAGTTAATTTATGTGCCATTAAGGAACATAGGTTTTTGTTAAATTGTCTATTATACTCTTCAAAAATACTCTAATACCATCTGCCACTTACAGTACCTGTGAAAGACAAAGTAAGGTTTTCTTTTAATTGCCTAATGCTTTCTCATGCTTGCTTGGTTTTTTTAGTACTACTTGGAAAAATGCTGTAATGATAGAATGATATTTTTGCATAACTTAATCCTATACTCTATAAGAACATTTTTTCTTCCATTTTCTTTTAAAAAATGCAGATTCTTCATAATCCTGGACTAGCCCCAGTGTAATAAACTCAACACATGTAGATGCTTATAGGGGAGATATGTTTTGTGGTTTTTTGGTTGTTTTGTTGTTTTCAGGTGGGATGTATGGGGGGTTTTGTTGGTTTTTTGGTTTGTTTTTTTTTTTTTCCCAGAAATTATGCATATAAAATTCTCAGTTACACACTTACTTTGTTGGGGCAGTGATCATGATTGCATACACAAATCACACAGTTCCACATTACACTGGCACAGAATGGTTTATCTGAACTCCCAGAGCAGACCCACAAAGTAAAAAACATCTTAAAATTGTGACCTGTTGGTGGCTAGCATCCCTAAGCACAAAATTCATGAGAGGATTACATTTCAATAAACAGTTGGGCAATAGCCTCTTCATATTTTAAAGACGGCAGTCATCTAAGTAAAGTTCACGTCTGATCAAAATAGATTTGAAGCTGTTCACAAATAAAATATCGGGATAAATGAATCTCATATCTCATACTAAAAAGAAAGTCCTACTTTAGGACCAAAACCTTATCCTAAAGTGAAAAAAAAAAAAAAGAAAAAAAGTTATTCCCTGGGTGTCATTTACCTGGACTAAAATACAGAGATTATAGCAAATAAGAATTTCTGTACAATTGAACATGACTCAAAGAAAAAAAAAAGTAGGAATCCTACCTAAAATAAATGTCCGTGTTCACTCAGCCTCCTGATAGCCTGGTATCCAGACCACCAAAACCAGCAGGTATGTTAGTACACTTCTTTCAGATGGAGCACAGATTCATCATCTGTGGATGAATCCATCATGGTGATGCAACCACATTTGTAGACCTAATCTCAAAAACAACATGCCATAAATAGGGATTTTCAGTGGGAATGGATCTCAAGAAGCTTCTCTGTGAAATTTTAAAATGCTGCTTGCATTTATACAAGTTCTCACTGTTCCAAGCTAAGCCCTCAGACTTACTTTTTCTCAGAATAGGACTGAAGAAAAAAATCTGGTTAGCACAAGAAATATTGCACTATCAAATTTCTGACTATTCTACAAATCAAAAGAAAACAACAACCAAACAAAAAACCCCCACAAAACAACTCGGATTCTTCAATTCTGTCATATAACAAGCTGTGAATTCATATAAACATTCCCTTAGAAAGCTATCAAATACAAGTAACTCTGATCAGTTCACTACATGAAGGGAAAGGAAAAAAGCAGAAACCATTAAAAATTTGACCCATTTTATAACTCACTTCACAGTAGAAGTCAGCTAGAGAGGAATGAGTTATTACAGGATTCCAACTTCTTTATGTTAAAAGACAGCTAAGTTGCTGATTGTGTCAGTAGTTGTATTTGTCATTTAATCAACTAAGAAATTAGAAAACAAACTTAATTCAGCTGATACTGAATATATTAACTCTCGATATAATCACAAACTAACTTCAAATTAACTCTTGCAAGCCAATTAACGCCTTTTACAAATCTGACAAAACATTTTCTTCTCAGAGACGATAGGCACATTTTGCTTCTCTCCCATTTTTCATTCAGACAATCTTTGCATGAAAAGAGATGCCTCATGTTTTAGAGGTCACCTGCTCCTGCTGGTTGTTCTGCCCCTGAAGTCATAATCTTCTGCCTGTGACATCACAATTAGTTTCTGCAGAGCTGATTATAGCCACAAACAAAGGATTATGACTTCAGGTGAGGGATAAGCAGCAGGAACAGATGAGCTCCTGAGGAAAATGTTCCCTGTTTATGACTGTATCCTTAGAAACAAAGTGCAGAAAGTAAAAGTTGTGCTTGATTCAAATCAAAACACTTTATAGGAGATGGCAGTATCTGTTAGCAATTGCCTATTGGTCACATTCATGTAATTATTTCCTAGATAAGTGCTGCTTGATAAAAGCAAGAGATGGAAAATATTCAATATATAATACCAGGGTTCCCAGAACTACATTTAATTTAGATTTACAAGACCCAGATTGCCTCATTATGTATTACCCATACTATACAACAGATAAGCAGTGCACTTAATATCGGTAAAGATACATTCCCTGCACCAAAGCGTTTACAGTCTAGGTTAAATGAGAATAAGCAGAATTGTAAAGAGGACTAAAGTACAAGATGTCAGGCCAGAAAAGAACAAATTAAATGATAATATAATTCTGTGGGAGGCTAATGTATATGTCTTGAAACTAACAAATGTAGATTTTAGCATGAATTATTATCTGCTCACTGTTTAAGAAAAGGGTTTTTTTATTGCCTGTCAACTTTAACCCATTGAGAGAAACTGTGCTTTTTGTCTAATGGTGACAGCAAGGGGCTTTGGGACTCCACCATTTGCCTGCTGACTTACTTTCCATAAGTCACTCAATGCATCCCGACCTCATTAACTGCCCTGTGAAATGCAGCACTGTCGCCATTACAGTAACAGGAACTTTTTAGTCCTTCAGATGGGTGCATGTCCCAAATGTCAGAAATATCTATACCTATCTATCTATCTACCTATTTGTTCTATATATATAAATATATTCATGAAGGTTTTGGGCCAGATGCTCACCTACTGTAAATTATAGCCCTGAGAACAAGTGTTTCTACTGAAGTCAAGGATAGAATAAATTTCCTAAACTTCACACATGAAGAAATGAGCAATACATTGTAATAGAACTACCGAATGAAAAACATTTTCCCTTACGGTTTTGGGCCAAGAAATACATTTCAAAGACACCAGAAATTATATTTCTTAGTAATAAATCAATTATTAAAAAAAAAAATGTTCAGGGAAAGAGAAAAAAAATCCCCTTTAGTGAGATTGAAAATAAAAAGCTTTTTAAAGCTGAAAAAGTTCGGCATGTTGATACTGTACTTTGGAACCTGAAGAAGCTTTCATTTTGACTCTGCAGAAATATAATATCTTCACTCAAAATCTTTCTAGGTATTAATATTTCATAATTTATAATTAATCTTTTAAAATCTTACCTTGATGAAAGAAGCCAAGCGGCTAAGATTAAGTCCTTATTCTCTAAAATTTCCACTTACCCAGAGGATATTCCACTGGGCTCAGTACTCAGCCCCCTATTGATTTTAATTTATATAAATGATCTGTTGCCTCGCTTGCACTACTGTAGGGGTACCATGCGCACAGGCAAATTAGAGACAGGCTGGTGGTAATGAATTACTAGGCAGACGCTTTCCACACGGGCTGCTGCTAACACTGATTTAATTATTTCTTCAAGAAGTTAAAATTCAGGTTTAACTTCAAGTATTGTCCAGGCTGTGGCCAGATGGCTAAGGGAAGTAATACCTATTAGGGCTTCATCTGACTATGAGTCATATATTTAAAGTCAGTAGGGAGAAGAAAATAAGTAGAATAGTAAAATTAATAATAATGAAGTACCTAATCTAAGTGGAACTAGCTCAGAAGACATAAAAAAGGCCTGAGGTCAGTGGTAAGGTGCAATAGGCTGAAGCAAGTAGAAGCTAAATGTATTTTTTTGGCTGCTTCTGACACTCAGAAATATGACATCTTAATTTCTCCCTGGCTTACTTCTGGGCAGAAGGCCTATGCATTTAACTACTTCCTGTTTCCTTAAAAACATAGCTGGTGTGAAATTTTTATGCAAGTTCTCATCACACCAAAGGCTTTTGACAGTACTGCAGTTACAGTTTAATCAGGCCAATGGTCATCTTAACCAAATTTCACCATTGTTGATTTCTTCATGGCAATATCAATTTTGGCTAAAACTCTCTCACCCAGAGGTGGATAAGGTAATTTGTTCACACCAACAGTTCACACACTTTTCCTTTATAATCATCTGTTGCTATCCAGGCCATGTCACTATGAGGCAGCCATTCGGACCCCCTGCAGACCTCCCTGAATATTGCCAGGCATTCTCTTCTCATCTTGCAGTACAGCTCCTGTTGCATCCCACGGGCACTGGTATTTGCCCCTTACATAAAACCTTACAACCTATGCTATAGGTTTATTCGATACTACAAGCCAGAAAATGTATCCTCCGTAGACAGTATTGAGTTTTTCCTCCTGGCTTGAGCTAGAACCTGATCAGTATTGGCCACATGCTATTATTTTTGATTTGTTTGGAGAAACCAGAAATTTGAAAGTTTAGTACTCCAAAATAATCAGTAAAACTGTTCAATGAAATAAAACACCGCCTTTCCTGAGTCAGAAATGAATAAAAATCAGGAATGGTATTATATGCTATGCCAGTGCCAAGGGATTTATGTTCCAAAGATTTCTTTTCACTAATGTCATGTAGGTCTTGAACTGACATTGCACACCACTCATCACTCGCAGAGACAGAGACGCTACAGTACATCAACGTCTTTAATGACAGCAGTGACATATCTTGGATGAAGAGTCTCCCATGTTTATCCTTAAGGATGTCAGTTTTATTCCTCCATTTCTAAGTAGTCAGGCTTGTTTGTGGGTTACAAGAGCAATACCTTCAATAGCATGAAAATGCCTTCAAAGCCAGGGACATGAGATTACCAGAGGGAACCTGGATCGTTAAGTCCTGCCTCCCAATGTTGCAGATATGCACCCAATTTAGCTGATTTCATGCATTAATCAGGCTCTGTCTTAAAGTTAGGTTTTCCCCACACCACATTAAATTAAATAAGAGGTTGTTTTGCTTTCCAGATTCTAATTTCCATAATTTTAATTATTATTTTAGTTTACAACCTGAATGTTTGTACCCATCATCAGTTTATATCCCTTTCTTCCTCTACCAGAGTTATCTTTCAGCTAGATTAATTTTTTTTTTTGCTTTCTGGCACATACCCAATTGATACATTTTTAATGTGCAAACACTTTTTTCCACATAATCTTCAATTTTCTATCTTTCAGTTTTCACTAATAAGACAGATTTTTCAGCCGCTTGGTTACCAATGTAAGCCTTATAAATCTGTCCATTAAATGAAAGGAGTAGTTCTGTTTTCATTTAGTTCTTCAGTATATCAGACTTGTTATAAATGAGGTTCTGTGTGAAGTCTTACTGGTGTACTGTGCCAATGTCTCCTGGAAATATGTTCTCTGGTGCGAGGGTCATATTGGATTTTTCCATGGCCACAGCATTTCAGTGTCTCATACTCATATTGTAATTAACTAAATACTGTCTTTTCATCAGATGTGATGTCTGGCTGATGAATTGCTAGCTTTAATAGAAATTTATCTTTGAAACAAATCTTCTATCTTTCTTTGTGGCAGATGACACTTTATGATTCCATGCCTACTAGAGGTTGTGGGTTTTTTTAATTTTCTGTTTTATGACAACAGGCTGCTGAATGTTTTTGACAAAATAAATCCTAATGATAGAACTCTGTTTTTTTGCTGTTAGTGTAAAACTATCTTTCCTTCTCTTTGCCATTTTTCTTTCTGGTGATTAGCCTATTTTCTCTTTTCCTTTATGATCTCCTGAATGCCATTTTAATTTTCTTTTGAAGTCCAGGCTTAAATCTTAGTAATGGTTTGCCTCCTCTTTCTTCTTCTCCATCATGACCTCAAACTCTTGCATGCACACCATCACTTCCAGTTTTCACACCTTCCCTGCTGCAGACACAGGTGAATGCTTGTGCCTAAATAAGCTGAGATGTAACTGTTGAGGGCAACTCCTTCACTGCGCTCTGCAGACTCTGCAGCCAGGTCATCTCACTGTCTCCTATACTCTTCAGCCCACCTGCCTCAGTAGCTATCCTTGTTTAAACAATATAGAGTAAGAAATAAGTCCTCTGCATATTGTCCTGTTCTTACTCACGAGATTGATGCCTAGTTGCTTTTTTATCTTTTCTTGGATCACTCATGCCTTCATTTGGGTTTGTCGTTAACTGTTCTTCATCTGTCACTAAAGGCAGAGACCCATTCTCCAACCAGTCCTATAGATTAGCATTCCCCAGACTTCTAGCTGTGTGTACAACACACATTGTCATAACCACACCAATTGGGAAGAAGTTCAAAAAGCAGCATGTACATCAAAAACTCTGAAATTTGATTCTAAAGTCTCATGAACCAAGAGGCTGATTTCATGCTTTTGAAGGTCAGTCTCTAATTTTGATTCAACAAGTACTGTTTTTTCTTGGCAAGCTGCTGCTGTAGAAGTAATGCTTTATAATAAAATCTTAATGAATGTAGGTATTCCCATCTGAGAAGATTTGCAGAGAACTGCAAAGACTCTCAGAAAACTTATTTGACATTTTATAACTAAAGATCCAGCTTGGTGGCATTTTTAAAAATGCTTCTAAGCACAGTCAGATTATTGCTTACTAAGATGGATTATTAAGCAGAGTATTGACTGCAGTCTTTCCTTCATATTCCATGAGTTATGTGTAAAATGTAGTTGTACTTGCTCTGAATAAAAAGCCTCTGAGCTTCTAGATACTTTGAAATTTTAGAGTTCAGTTAATTTGGACAGTATCTATTCCAGAGATGGGATACGACATCTTTAAAGTTTCATTTCTCTTGTTCCTCATCTCAAACTGAACTAGGCAAGTGAGGCTAGTCTCAGAAAACTAAAGTTATTCTGTATAGACTGAGTAAGCCTAGGCACAAAAAGAATTTACACAGAGCTTTTAAATACTTTACTTCTTAGATTTCACCAGATGTTTACTCTGAGTTCAGGAAATAAGTAGTGTTCACTGTGGAGATGGCATTTGAATCCATATTTTACATTTCTTAGAGCACAGCCTAGGTAGTGAATCTTTCTGTCTAGATTTGTTTGCATACCTTGTGCTTTATGTTTATGAGAAAGAGCCTAAAAACCACCTGTCAAACACTCAGCAAGTTTAAGATAAAGAACCCAAACTTAAAACAAAAAACCACCTTCAGCTTAATTTCAGCTTAGCATGACACAATAAATAAATGTGTCCAAAGTTAATATATCAGGAATGCAATTATAAACATCATGAACAGGTATATTGATTTTATAAAATGGATGCATTCTGCCAGATCATTCACTGCTGAAGAGGTCATAAAATGACTGATTCATGGTGATTCCTCCCATTATTCCAATGTTTCTTATCTTTGAGTTCTTTTGTATCTCATCTTTAAGCTCTTTTTGTTTCTCAGCATTTGTTGAAAAATCCTTCTCATACCCTTGTGCACCTATGAGTCCTGCCAAATACTGTGGTGCCCCCGCCAACACATCACGATTCTTGTCTGGCTGAGGCATTTCAGGGTAAGAGCTTTAGGAAGATACCATACCAAAAGCTATAGAAGCAGGTGAGATATGCAGGATACAGGATCCTCAAGCAAATATTCAGTTTTATATTAATTTCAGCAACAATAGCTGAGAAGAAGTTTTGTCTTTCCATGAATTAAGAAACATGATTTTTAAAACTAATTTAATTTATCTCGTAAAAATACTTCTCAGCATAGCTTTACAATGAATGCATACCACTATCTGTATTTGCTGCATTCACTGAACATTCGTTTATATGTCATTCATTTGTTCCAGTGATTGAAATGTCAGATTACCTACATATCCCCTGTGCATGATAAAACAACTGCTTCCCCCCCCCCCCAAGAAATTGATAGTGTGATACTTTTGAGCACGTCTCTCCTGAAATCTCAGTAAGAGATCACCCAGTCCTTTTTAGGTTTATTCAAAGATCAGCCTTTGGCTTTTACATTTTCACATCCAATACCTATTTTTAGATTACACACACTATTCAGAGTGAGGGAAATATTAGCTAAATTACATTCAAAACTTCCAGAATTTTAGTGTCTAAAACATCTTCGCTTGTTACAATATGTATTTAAAGATACTCAGAATTTTTAGGTGCTTAGTTGCTACAGGGAAAAGAATTAGATGTGCAGCCAAGTATAGATGGCATACAACAAAGAAGAAAAATATGAGACAAGAAGGACATTCCAGTATTCTGAAAAGTCAAAAATTTTTTAAAGAAATTATTCAATATAAAAAGACAGTTAAGATAACAGAAAATTTGGAACAATTGTTTCATGTGTTTGAACAACTCTTAAATTCCTGATAATAAATTTCATAAAAATATGTTATCATTTGATTATGTGAACAAAGCAAAAATTCTCATTTTTTAAGATTTAAAATATTTTTGTGACTAGGCAATTGAGCCTTCAAAGTAAAATTAACTCATCCGATATTAGAAAAAAACCACCACGAAACAAACCCAGAAAACAAACCTTATGTGTCTTAGTTAATTGATTAAATCTCTCAAATAAGTAATTTACTGTATTGGATTGCCATGGTTTAATGCCAGCTGGCAAGTAAGCATCACACAGCTGCTTGCTCACTCCTTCCCTGATGGGATGGGGGAGACAATCAGAAGGGTAAAAGTGAGAAAACTTGTGGGTTGAGATAAAGACGGTTCAATAGGGAAAGCAAAAGCCGCACACACAAGCAAAGCAAAACAAGGAATTCATTCACCACTTCCCATGGGCAGGCAGGTGTTCAGCCATCCCCAGGACAGCAGGGCTCCATCACGTGTAACAGTTACTTGGGAGGACAAACGCCATCATTCTGAACATCCCCCTCTTCCTTCTTCTTCCCTCAGCTCTATATGCTGAGCATGACATCATATGGTATGGAATATCCCTTTGGTCAGTTGGGGTCAGCTGTCCCGGCTGTGTCCCCTCCCAACTCCTTGTGCACCCCCAGCCTGCTCACTAGTGGAGTGGTGTGAGCAGAAGAAAAGGCCTTGGATCTGTGTAAGCTCTTCTCAGCAATAATGAAAAAATGTTTATATTATGAGCACTATTTCAGCACAAATACAAAACATAGCCCCATACTAGCTACTATGAAGAAAATTAACTCTATCCCAGCCAAAACCAGCATATGGATAGAAAAATACTAGCAAGAAATATTAACTCTAAAATTCAAAAACATTATTTGGAAAAAAAATACTTCTAAAGAGATCTTTTAAAATTCACATTAGCTTTCATGAAAGACGGTCTGATTCCAGCCTATAGATCATTCTTTGTGAATTATCTGTCCCTATTTCATTGCGAGGGATACATCTACTGGCAGATGAAGAATGATTCCAACTCAGTTTCTCTATCTGGACTAAAAAGAAGTTTAGACAGAGAGGTATAGTGGATCTTCATGATTCTTACATGTAGTGCAGGAATCATAAATCACTCAGCAGGGAAAGGAAACTGTATCTCTTCGATCAACAGAAGTAGATATTATAAAGCTGGAGTTTCTAAATAAAATCAAGGACAGTTATCCCAGCAGCAACACTAAGGAGCCACAATCGGTGTTTTGGTGATGATTTTATCAACATATAATTCTGACAGATCTTATAATTTTTAATAATATGCTTAATCTTTTTGTCACTGCCCTCACTTTAAAATGTGAGTACTTTCTATCCACTTGTCTCACTACCTTGTTAGTGTTTGCATAAATGCACTACCCGTATCCTTAGTAAGTGTATTTTTATGACCACGTTGAAGAAAAT
The DNA here is from genome assembly GCF_011004875.1 of Balearica regulorum gibbericeps. Classification (NCBI taxonomy): domain Eukaryota; kingdom Metazoa; phylum Chordata; class Aves; order Gruiformes; family Gruidae; genus Balearica; species Balearica regulorum. The sequence goes on along the minus strand of NC_046188.1, from coordinate 20,990,346 downwards.
GGCATTTTTCACTAGCTGATCAGGGACCAACTAGACAGAGGAACCAGACCAAAGTTTAATTTTATATTTCCTCTTCTTTGTGTTCTCTGTTTATTTTGTCGCAGTTGAAAAGCTTAAGAGCAGATATACATGTAACCTCACTACTCTTATCAGTCCTATTCTTGGTCCTAAGAAAGCAAAGCTGAGGGCATGGCAGGCAGCATAGGAAAGCTTACAGTATATTCTTTTAGCAACATAGAGGAATTTAGCCATCACAGCTCACAGAAAGCTTACTTCATCACCATGCTTGTCATTCCAATGGACAAAAATACACAAATACACCAATGAATCTCCCATATTTCATGTAGTTGTTTTATTTTGCTTAGCAACACTCAGTAAAGATGTCTGCCATTGCTGTCATATATTGTATAGTTAAGCCGCAAAATCCATATGTTCTGATGGCTTACTCTGTCTGATTCTGCTGCCTCATGTATTATGCTTGCATCCACAAAGCAATATAATGTATTCAATTATAACTGAGCTGACTTTTGGCTAACAAGTCTGGATGCAACTGAAAAAAAAACCAAAAAACTTGTAGTAAGGAAATTGAGACATGTGGCAAACTCAGGAAATGAAAAATTGCACAAAATGATCATGGTAATGAAAATCTGTTCAGCTCCAGAATTAAATAACTTACACTGTAGCTGAAATATACAAGATGAAGTATCTGGATTATTCCAGAGCAGATAGTCTGCATTTCATTTGATTTACAGATGTTTAAAGAAATCCAAAACTTTAATAAGAATCATCATGCTGCTCCATGTTTGACTTAAAATTAATAGGCACAATTTCAGTTGAGATAAAAGATCTACAATTAAGCACAGTATCTGGTTACTACTGATTACAGTCTATAATTTCATAATAACTTGCAGATATTAATTGAATATCACAATAAAGTAGGTAAAATTAATTCTATTTTTTCCCCTCAGACTTTGAGATATAGTAAAGTGACCTGTATATAAACATACAGGCTGTTTTGGGAGGTTTATCTTTTTTATTTCAAAATTTATTGGCCTGGCAATAACCTGTCAAATCAAGAAAAGAATAAATATGACTTTTAGTATTTTGACAGTTTCATCCTAACTGGCATAAAGATATATAGGTACTTTCCCAGTTTTACTGGGAAAGCAGAGAGGAGCCTCCATAGTAGAGACTTGCAGATGCTAGACACTATATGAAGTTTCTTGCCTCAGCAAAATACAATCTAAATAAAAAAAAAAAAAAGTTAATCCAATTGGAAATTCCCATTTAAATTAGAAAAAAATGAAATGATTTGTTTAGATTCATTTTTTCTATTGATGAATGTATGTCTCCTTTTGTTTACAATGATTTAATCAGTGAAACCCAAAACTAATGAACTTAGTTATTCATACTCAGACAAAAAGAATGAATCTCAGTCTTCTGTTGATGTAGAGTTCTTTTCAGAGGAGTAGGTGAATTACTGCAGACCTTTCTCTTGTAGTAGCAGTCACATTAAACTACCAGTGCCCCAGTGAATGCCAGCATTTTCCTGTCATATTATCAACAGAAGCTATACTGAATATAAACAACCCAAACTGCTTGACAAAGAAACACTGAGAAGAAATGTTAAGCAAAAAGACTGCTATCTTAATTGCCTCCTCTTAAATATTAAGCTTCCTCAGTTTGAGTTATACTTAGGGTATTTGGAGTAAGTCAGGTCTAATTATGTTCCATTTTCTTAACAGCCATTTTATCCTGACAGCATTTACATGGTTCAAGGGGATCAGAAGGACAAATGTTTTCACTTATTTATACAACGTGATGGAACATTCCATGTCTCACATCACGTTTCACAGCATTTCTTAAGCAAAGGGAAGATAAAACCTTGAAATATGCTTTTCATATTTTTACCAGTCAAGGTTTCCACAAACTTGAGGTTTTGCAGATTAAAATGCAAGTACATCTGCACACCAAATGGAACAGCTGTGATCAAATTAAGATGTTTAAGTACTGTATAAAGATATATATATTTATATATCCATATATACAATTGCAGTACTTTAAAACTTTGTTATACTGTGCTTAAAGCTCTGCATTTGATCACAGATGTTCTACGAAAGATAGCATGTTCCTCTTCTGAAATATATAGCTATAGTACTCCATATATACAGGATTTATACTCACAAATTCACCTATCACATATCTTACTTAACAGGAAGTTAGAACAATGATCTACACCACCGATAGCATATAGGTGAACCAATGAACTGTGTGTGATGCCAGTGCAAAATGGTGAAGACATCAATTCTATTCATAATGCTTTGGAATCTGCTTTATTTTACGTCCACCATTTCTGTCCATGGCAATGCCATATTACTGTTCTGATATTTCAGTATGGATAATGATCCTACCATCTCCTGCTAAGTTTGTAAAGTAGGAACTCATGGGAATGCTTCAACAACATTCGGGAAGAAAAAAAATTAAAATGTCATTTTTCTGCAGCATTTATCATTCAAAACTTTTCAAGTCCTTATCTTAGAAGGGAATACAGAAAGACTAAGCTTTATCAGCAACATTTTTTGATAAAGGTCTTGAGAAACTCAGCAAAAGTGAGATTCATCTCATCTCGATTTAGCTATCAAAAGATACAGAGCTGATTAAGTTACATCTGCAATGTGCTTTCATAGCCAGTGAAGAACAAATGACTGCTAGTCAGGATGCCTTTATTAAGGATAATGAATTACTCTCTCATGGAAAGTATTATGGAAAAGTCTGCGCAGACTTAAGATTGAGATCACATGACAATTTATGTTCCCTGAAAACGGCAAAGAAAAATTGTTATATGACTCATCTACCAGGTGATTCCCTTTGGTCTATCATCAGGAGACACTGGAAACAACATTATTTTCAAGTTTTTAAAAAAATCATAGTAGTTTATTTTAAGAATTTGAATAATCCTTTTATTTTCTTCTATAGTGACCTGGGTTACTATTAATATAATAATAGCTCATCTACATAATCTTTTGCAAGAAGATGTAAGCTCACTTCATGTTTGATTGAAGCCAGACATGAATCAGCACTAAGTAGGTGTCATGGTTAATGCAGTGCTAGGGCTTATAAACCTTTCCCACAGTTCCTGAACATCAGGGTGAATATAAAAGAGAAATCTTCCTTAGAAGATGCTAGTTAATGCTGTATTGGTCAAGTAGGAAATCACAGTGGGTACTAGCCCCATAAGGAAGAAAAAGAGAATAAAAGATACTTAAGAACAAACAATGACTAAAGCGTAGTCTTTTTCAAACTGTGACTATTGCCACAACCCTTTAGCAGTCAGAATATTTCATAAGAACAGCTGATTTCATACATTTCAATTTCCTCATAGGAGATCAAACTGCATTCTAGTACAACTTCTGGTACTCTCTTTAGAATTGATATAACAATTAGAATTATCCCATGGGATGGTGTATGCCCTCAACACTAACTGGAGGAAGTTCTAAGCTTTTCATAAGATTTTTGTTGCTTCCTCTCTTTAATCCTTATATTTTCCCTTCAGTGATATTCCATTATTTCATACATAGACTAGCAGGATACGTTGATATTATGATATCATCCATATATTAATAAAGATTTTAATGGTATCTTCTAATGTTTGTTATTTGTTGTAGCTGCAATTTCTATTGTGTTGGGTATAAAGTAACTCTGGGTATTTGAACATATTACAGTTATGTTAGAATTACGTGCCAGATATCCCAAGACAAAATCAACTGACATGTTTTGGCTACCTATAGGTGTTGTGACAAAGTACGATGGAAAATATGTTTTTAATAACATAGTAGTAGATGCTAGCTCACTCTTTCAAATAGTTTGTTGAACATGTTAGTAGGGGGATGTAGTAAAGATATCTGTTAATGGAAAAAATGCAGAAAGAGAGACATAAATGGATCTAGCATATGACGCTACAGCCAGAATAAACATTATGAGAGACAGTAGAGACATAGCAATGAGGATTTAGTATTGTTTTAAGTTTAGGGTGTACTAAACACTTGTACAGGACACTGCAGCCTGGGACTCTTAGCGTCAGACATTTCCTCCACTCAAAGCCTATGATTATTTTCTAGTACCGAGGGTAGGTCTGCACCTACAGTAGTCTTTGTATCAACTAGACTTCATGCAGTAAAATGAGTTTGGACATCAGTTTACCAGTTGTTCATCATTGGACTAGTCTACAGTAGCCACGGGTATGATGCAACGACAAAAAGATCAGGGTTTCATGTGTTGTGAAACAGTATGATTGTTTACTAGCAATGAAGCTTGTAGCAGTTGCTCATCCTACAGAGGCAATGTCTGTCTATGCTTAATAGATGATGTGAAATAAATTTCTGTGTCTTAGATTGTCTTGCCATTACTAACAGAAACTTGGGCATATACAGAGAACAAATTGCTAGAAGACCTGAGAGAAAATGTGCTGTCCTCCCTTCTGCCCATAATGCATGTGGGGTGCTCTCAGTAGCATCCTAGAGGAGCTCCACCTTGATTCTTGGCAAATACTGCAGGAACATATTAAAAAATTTGCAAATTCACATCTTTTAGATGCATCAGTTGGCAGAGAAGAGGGACCCAGTGTTACAGCAATGCTAGGCTTTAAGTCAGTTTTCTCAAACTACAATATTACTTAATCTAAATAGTAGGAAGAAGGAATAACTTAAGATAAAAATAATAATCTACACTCAGATAAGCTTTTTTTATTTTGTATCTCAAGCAGAGGAGAGCAGAGCTGCTCGCAACTATTTATTTTAAACACCCAGAAGATTTTGCTGTGGTATAAGAAAATTCTTTTATGTTTTTAGGCTGTTATTTCCAAACATTGTTCTTCAAAATTTCTAGCCATAGAAATATAACCTGCCTAATTAAAATAGCCCAAAACACATTTTTCATAGGCCCAGAAGTTATACCAAAATGCTTGTCTGCAGTCATGTCTTCCTGCCTATTTGTCAAACAATGTGCTATTAGACAATATTAAGAAACATCCCAATATTCTGGTCACATATTGTGTTAATAAACTATAGAGAACAGTTCTGCATCATTCATGGAGTTTTCAGGTGGTGTGAGCAGATGTGAAGTTGAACTAGACTTTCATATGAACCTCTACAAATCAAAAATGCCACATTTCAAAAATTATCAATATACATTTAGTGCACCATGCCAAACTGTCATACAACTCTGGTAACAACTTTTCATAGACTCAACATTGGGTTCCACAAGTTTTCAGTTTCATAGCACAATTTTATTTTTTTTCCACGTAATAATGCCTGATAATGTAGCAGTACTTAACATGTCTGATTTTTTTCATGGTTTTTCCAGATGATAAATCACTTGAAAACTCAGTAAAATTACTATTACTATAAAAAGCCCCCTAGATTTTAGCAAATGGGCTCAACCCCAATTTTCCAATCGTCATACTTAGCCAGTCATAATAATTATCATTCCCTTTTGTACGCAGGGTACAAAAAAAGATGATGCATATGCTAAGTGTAATAGAGAGGCACAGTTACAAAGTTTCATTCAGTTTTGGCTTTTAGGTGGTTAAAGATGTTTCATTTGATATTAATAAACTATCTCCTTCCTAATGTAGATTTTCCAGGAAAGAGCATAATTGCACAGAAATGCTCCAGAAAATCATTTGTACTTGCTATGCAAAAATGAAGGCCATGAGTGAGTGACTTGTTTAATAAAAATGAAGATTTGTTCCAGCTTTTAAGTAGATGCACATGGTAGATAAATGCTTTTCTCTTTGGCCGTTATCCAGAGAATATCAGGGCTGATAAAATATACAGTGGATTTACTATCAGTTGCCAGAAAAAAGTACTCAAAGGCATTGGTCTGCCTACAAGCATCCACTGCACTGTTGCCAACACTTGAAGGGGCCCCAAGACTAGGTGAATCACTCTCTGGTCCAAAGCCCCTTTACTGCCACCCTCGTCGTATTACTAGCCCCTTGGATTCTCACTGAATTTGACATCTGGCTTACAACTGCAACATTCCTCTAGATGAATTCATCCAGAATCACAGCTGGACTCCTTCTTGAGTTTGCATTAATAACGAGCACATTCTACTTGGGCCTGCAAGTGTGAATAACACTGATTCCTTTAGGAGAAATATCTTAATATATATGATTAACTCATTAGGGAGTCTGCCTCTGTCCTTCCTCCTCTGTCAAATGACACACTAATATAGCAAAGCAATATAAGGAATTAGCTATAAGAAGGGTATGTTCCAGAGCTGGAAGCCTGAGTTTTGCTCTCCAGTTTTTCAGAAATATGTGTTCTCCCGTGATTAAAAATTATGATAATAATAGTAGTCAATGACAAAACCACAACTAAATCATTCAAAATACCAGTTGAAAATTGCAGTTCTTTAAGATCCATTTTTACAAATAAATCTATAAATACTTAAATGCGTTTCTGAATAAACATTAACAGGCTCAGGAACGAAACAATCTAGCATGTGAGACATAAGCACTGGAAGGCTTTGGAAAGCCTATCCCAGCAAATGCTACCTATTCTCTGAATAATAGTCAGAGATAGAAGAATACCATGGATGAATGTCTGTGGTTGCCCTACAGAAAACATAAATCATAGGGTGAGACACTGTCCCCGTATATGTCACTTTGTAGAAATACTGTGCAAAAGACTTAACAGACATAACAACACAAAATTATTGTGGAGGAAATAGTATTAGTTTGCTTCAAAACACGTGGCAGGCATTATACAAAAGTTCAGACTAAATGATCATAATGACTTCTGACTTTAAAATAAATTAATCTAAAGGTGGGGAGGGTGCCTTTTAGCATATTAAAAAAATATAAGTAGAAAAAGACATCAGCAATAAACCTTAGGTTGAGAAATTTTAATAGCACATCAGAAGTCCACTCAGTATAAAAAAGCTCAGGGCTAATTCAATGAGCATATCTCACTTGTACTCAAGTCTTATCAGTCGACCAGTGTAATCTTTCTAATTGTCCTTTTTTCCTCTTCCCGTTTTATCTCTAATTTATGCTGAGAGTAGTCCTTTTGTCCTTGTTCAAGTGAAAATTGCACTCATACCAAAATTCTTGCAGGAAAGTCTATATTTATGAACTACCTTACTCAATTTCAGGATGAAAGATTTTTAAATTAGCTTTAGATAAACATTCCAATACAGATTCTGAGTTGGACGAAGTCTGTATAGCCCCATTGATTTCAATGAAGTAAAGTCTCTTTAAGCCTACTAAGGATCTGGACTGCAGGTTTCTGTAAATTTGAGTGATAGTCACCCTTGAGTCTTTGAACTTTATCTCGGACTATTAATTGTATGAACTGTACACAGTATCTCTTAAAAAAAGGAACATTTTACTGAGGGTTTACAGGAAATGCTGACATACCATCAACAACATCTTATTTAAAGTAACTGGTATAAAATGCATTTTAAACTACACAAATGCTAAAACCCATGGTGGTCAGTCCTTGCTCTGAGCACACTTCGAGCAAATTCATGCCTTTTAACAAATAAATTAAAGATGGAAACTTCTTAATTCACAGGGGATTACCACACACAAGAATATGGGAAGTTTTGAGATGAAAGGCACAGGAGTAAACTTTTTATTGTTACAAAAAGGTGTCATAAGCTTGTCACTGTCATCACAAAGCATCATCACAGCCATCACCAGCATTTGGTCAAGTTCCCATTCAGTATAAAAGAGGATGGTATTTTCATAAATAATGTGATTTACATAATTTTTTTATCATAGATATGAATCGGCACAATTTTGGAAGTCCTGTGGTTTTACAGTACAAAAAAGAGGGGTTTTCTCCCTAAGTTCCCTATGGTTGTAAGCACATTGTGCTACGTGCCATCACTTGCTAATGAAGGGCCTCAAAAATACTTTCTGCAGTGTCAGTTTTTCATTTCCCAACTTGCTCCAGCGTAAAGGTACCAAACTGCTTGTATATACCCCAATACCAGCCCCCAACAATTAAGCCCCACCCTCCACACACACTGAATGAATGGTTTTAAATGTTAAAAAAGTATATATAGTGCTTATAAGCACAGGTTTTAAACAGAACATTTGGTTAGGAATTTTTGCCTCGGCCTGCCAATTAGAGACAGAGAAACATCATAAGGTTTTTTTTCAGGAGGAGGAATATTGGAAGCAGTGGTGTCACATTTTTTACAATCCAAGGTGCTAGTGGTCTGCAGGGGGTGCATGATTAGCAAAAGCTTACGGCATGTTCTGCCCTCGATCTGCATGAAGAACCAGCATTCACATCAAGAGCATACACAGACCTCAGGCAGTTTATGGCCTGTAGTTAGGAATGACATGCTAAACTTTTCGTGAATGTAATGTCAGACACACTGCAGTGGTATTGATTAACCTAATTTTTCTGTGCTTTTCACTCTTGCTGTGGTGATAAACTGCACTATTACAAGCTGACACAAAGCCTGAAACTGCATTTAGAGTAATGAATGCCTTTTCGTGACACAAAAGGGGCAAACCAAAGAAGTATTTAGCCTGAATTAGTAGCGAGTACAGGAAATAGGCAGGTAATGTGTTTCTCCTAAACTGCTACTCCTGTGTTGAAAAATGGCCCTTTTTTCTTCTTTTCCCAGTTCTTTTTTGCTTTTCTTTACTGAACAGAAATTCTACCAGAATCACCCAAGCAGGTCACAGTGGTTCAACAGTGGTTCACACGGTTCAGCATCAAATACCAGATGATGACTGCTGTCAGCTGCTGCCAAGAAACATCCAACACACATTATTCCCCTCTGCTCCTCTCCTGTCACCAGATAAGATTAAAAACAATAGATAATATTTCAATGTATGTTTAACACAATAAACCCAAACACATTATAAAATGCAATCACCATGTGAAGAGAAACTCAGCAGTTCCAGAGGGAAATGGTGCTGGTCTCTCTCAGGACAAAGTTACTCTTCTCTGAGGACTGGAACCTACAAAGGAGATCTTCGTCCTTGCATCTTCTTCCTTCATTTCAATGAAGTATATTTCCAGTTTACTAATCCACACCAGTTAATGAGAATCCTCAGAAATGTTGCATGGTGTGACCTGGAGTATGATGAGGTGAATACCACCTACTGATTTGTTATTTAGTGAAACTGAGGATGCTGGTCAGCTACTCAGGCTAAGAGATGCTACAGAAGTACAGGACCAGAAAAGACAGGAGGAGACATTAATAAATAAATGATTACTTAGCAAATGCCTACATTGGACATTTTTAAAAAATCTATTTTCAGGATTTCCAAGCTAAGATGATATTTTATAATTTTAAAAACTATTACATTTTTAAGAAAGTAAAACTTATTACATTTTTTAGAAAGTATAATTTTCAATTAGTTTGTCAGTTCAACTACATGAATTTCAGAGGATTTGTATCAGTTTACACTAAGAACTGGGACTAAAATATTGAAAATAAATAAATGAAAACCTACTCCCTTAAAAATAAAAAGATTAACAAGGTGCCTTTTTATACAAGTCAAAACCAATCATCAGTAAGGCAAGCAGGTAACTTCTCATTCATTGACTCTGATGGTGACGATGTAATACTGCAAGTGCATAGTAGTAAATGGAATGATCGGTGTATGACCCAGATGATCACAGAATGATGATCCAGAACACAAAATACATAATTTTAATTTTATATAATGCCTTTTCTTGACCTTAAGGGAACAAGAGATAAATATTTTGTCCAGATCAATAACTAAATATTTACATGAAGTTTGTCCAGGCTGCATCTAAAATGGCAATGGAAAAGCTTTCACATCAAATTTCAGTATTTTTTAATTTTGAACTCATTGTGGACTTTCATTACTGCCTTCCATTCCCACACCAAACTGCATGTAGAAGATAGAAAATGTACACAAAGAATATAAGGACATTTTCCAAAGATTTTAACTTAGAAAAGTTAGTCCGTTTTGCATTTTGAGGGAAGAAGTGCATCAACAGTAGTTTGATCTAAATTAGTTCACTAAAACCTGCATTGCTCTAAAATGTCTCCTAACTCTGGTCCTCGGGAGTTACCAAAATTGTACTCAAGCTTAGGAGGGTACAGCTTCCAGATCTATAGATGACTAGTTCTCTTGGGGGAGGGGGAGCATACAGACAGTAAGAAGAAAAAGTGGATCTTTGCTATCATCACCTTTTGGCCCATTAACCAGCTCTGAGCAGATGAGACCTGCTTAGTGTATATTAATTAAAATGGCCAAATTCCTTAGTAGGAAAGTTTAGGATTAAAAAGGATTAGCATATGTCATTCAATAATTTCAAATGCCATCATTAGGCTTCATTTCTTCATTTTATGTTTTTAATGGAGTATGGTGTGTCTTAGAGAATAACGTCTGTTGAATGTATTTAATCTCCAATTGGTACTTGAATTTATTAAATCCCTATTAAATTTATTTTATAATTTGTCATCTAAATGATAATTTACGTCTTTCCTTTATGCCTCTTTAGTTTTAAATAATGAACATCAAATGAGCAGCCTGTTATAGAGAAAGGCAGCAGAATTTTCTGGTTAACCTCACCATATGAGCAGCTGAACGTCATTCTGAAGGGCTTGTAGGACTGTGTTCAACCTTTGTTTAACCCCTGTAAATTTCTCTTACCAAATGCAAAGAATTAAAACACCCAAAGACCATTTTTTGCTATTCAATTCCCCAAGTTCTGACAAAGTGAGCCTGTTACCTTTGGGATATTTCCTCTCTGTTTTTGACAACTGAGTTTTATTTAAAGCCCTGTGACTTCATAAGATACCTGACACTATGCAAAAGGTGCTGCACTTCATATAAAAAAACCTAATTTAATCAAACTGCATTTAAAGTTTCCTGTAAATCTGTAGGCAAGTTAGCAAGCCTACACTTATTTTTTTAAGTGAACACGAATTTTGATGGAATATTCCCTAAGCCAAATGTTAAAGAGCAGAAATAAACACATGGAACTGAGTGTAAGACTAATTTTGGAACATTTTCTTCAGAGTCTTATTATCTGAACCAAACCAAGATGCCATGCCTTCTTAGGATTCCTTTACGTCTAATTTACAATTTGTTAACTTGTCCTTTCTATAAGCACTCATGTCATATTCTTATGCCCTCCTTTGATTCTGTCACAGCTGCAGGATCATTGTTTTCAGAAGGATCTTTTTTAATGCCTAAAGAGTAATTGTGAATTCACTCCCACCTCTCAGAAAAGCGTGCTATTCTTTGGAATTTATCTTTGTAATTGACAATCAAATTAAAAAAAAGAAAGAAAAAAAGAGACTTTTAATCATTAAAATATTTTTGAGAAAGACATTCTTAATCTAAGGTCTCCTATCGGGGACGGGATTGCTTAAGCCTCATAGTTGAGCATTCATGCTCAGTGGAGCTGGAGTTTCCAGTCCCAGCTATTTCAAATAAGCCCTTTGTATTTCTAAAGCAAGCAAAACCAAGCTCTACTGGAGAACTGCAAAGCAAAAGCTAGATGAGCCAAATATCTTCAAACCTTAGGAAACATTCTTATTCAAACGTGAATCTAAAGTTTGGTTTCTTTTCCATGTCCTTGCAGTATTTTGTCTGTGGATCTCTGAGCTGCAACTGCAAAAGTCAGGCTCCATTTAGTGTTGCCTGCCTGCTAAGATGCTGTGACATTGAAGTAAGATTTTTTTGCCTCACACATTCAGCCAAAATATTCCCTTTAAATTAGCAGAAAGTATGCATTTCTTAATGCTTTTAAACATAAGGAATTTATCCAACATTTCTCTCTGTGTGTGTATGTATGTCTGTGTCTATGTCAGAGCAAAATGTGAAAAATCAAGCCTAAGACAATGGGCTGTATTCTCTCCTAGAGATTTAAGCCAGGATGAAAAACTGTGTCTTTCAAAAGCATTCAGACAGAAGGCATCAAGGCAAGGTCAGACCTGCAAATCTCGAAAGTATTACTTTTATAAAAGTACTCATTTCTAAAATAAACTTCAATTTGAGTAGGGAGCAATATATCACTTTCATAGGCTGCCATTATCTTGATACAGTGAAATGAATGTGATTTGATTTATTATCCAGATTTATGCAAAATGTTTAAAATTAGTTTCAAACACCTGACTTCAGAATTCTCCTGATGTATTGATTTTATGACGAGGCTTGCACACTTGTGTCAAGGCCTACTAATACAAATGAAGAACATGTCTACATGATGAACAAATGAAGATGTCTATGAAGAACTTAAGATCTGCAATACCGGGCTAGATCACACAGCTCCTGGAACAATCTTAACCAACCTGTGCATCCAGATGTGTAAGAAAACTTCTCTGCAATATAAGAAAGAACAAAACAAAACAAAACAAACAATCAAACAAAAAAAGTAAACCAAATAATTCAATTTTACTGAGTTATGCAAACAGGACACTCTTCTATGAGATATCTGGTCTCAGCAGTTAGTCATATGCAGGCTGCCTTAAGCAACTGCTTCTTTTTCTTATGCTTTATTCCAGACCTCCCCAAGTATATCGCTTCACTACAGCAGAAGAATGGATATAACCATTAGTAGTCCCATGTTCCAAGTTACACCAATGGAATAAATCTAATCTATTAAAAAAGGAAAGAATTGGTCTCATGAGGTTTGTGATTAGAATTTGTCTATTTTTTAAATGGATTCTAAATAGAAAATTTCTGAATTATGTTAGCAATTAGAAGTATGAGGTACAGTTTTGAATGCTGATGTCACTGGGGATTTGGTCAATTTCTTCAAAGACAACAGAACAAATTTAAAATTCAAATCCTCTTATAATGGTCATGTGTGTTAAGCTTAAATTGCATATGTTTACAAGACTAAAAATAGTAAATGCAACATTTTCTCTTCTTAGCAATTGCATTCCTATTGCATCTTTAAATCATTATATTTTTAAATTACTATCATTTATTCATTTGCACTTCTTTTTCCAGCATCTTACTAAAGTGTCCTATGCAGTGAATAAATTAAAAAAAAACACCAAAATATATGAGTCATTAAGTATAATGTGCTACTGACAGAGCAAAAGCAAGAGGAACAAAAAATATATGCAGTAAGAGCAATAGCAGTAACTAAAGATGAGCAAATCAGTTTAGATAGGATAAAAATGACTTGCAATTACCCCGAAAATCATAGTGAACAGGATCTGAACATTTTTGCACTTTAAATGTTTCTGTACTAACTACATTCCTTTCAGCCACTGTTTTCAATTTTCACCCACCATGAATTCTTTATTCTGGCCAGGATCTGAAATTAAATTATAAAAGACTATGTTCTTATATAGAACTTTAAATTCAAAGGCCTAAAAAGCACTTCACCAAGACAGCCACTGTCATTATCCCTTCTTTACCAGTTAGAAAATTGAGACTTTTAGCTTTAGAAAACATCCCCATTTCCTGAGGATTCCATCTGACCATTACTTGCTAAAGGGACATTCAGGCTGAATAGAGTTTTGTATGCTCTAGTTTCTGTGGAAACAATATTTTGCTAACTCTGAGGTTCACATATAACAGATTAGAAATCCTACGGAAGAAAATTTTGAAAATGTACTTTTAGAAGATCAGCTCAGACCATCCTTATGATTTGTTGTAAGTTCAGACGTTCAGAAACCAAACTAATTTTTTAATTTTCTCTCAAATAAAACTTTTACAAGTGCTCCTTGAAGATGCATTGATGTCAGCTAATAACAGATAACCTTTCTGGTATACAACATGATTAAATGAAAGACACTTTACATGCATAAATTTATCTCACTGGGGATTTATGTGCTTTGTTTCCTTTGAATTTTTCTGTCACAGCCTTAAACTTACCATGACTCTGGAGCAGAAGAGGCTGCTCTTTTTAGAGACATGAAATGACTGGTAAGGAAGTGTCCTCTTCTTTTCATTGTTACAGTTAAAATTCAGAGTAAAGAACACAGATAGTTTCACATAACTTGCCAGATCAAGTAAATTTCATTACCATTTTTAGTAGCTTAACAGTTTTCCTTTACTTTAAACTAAAATGTAGTAAAGGGCCCAAACAATTTTAGAAATATATAAAAATAGCAGATATGCTCACGGCTATTAAAATAGTATGTATATGTCTACAGTGTCACATAATGTCACTTAATATCTTTATAACAAAAAAATTACCAAGATGATCTTGTATGTGCTTTAAATATCATACAGTAATATTTGCTATCTTCTTCAGGTAGATATGCTGTGAATATTTTATCCTTCTGCTAAATACAAAAACCTTCTCTCTCTCTCTCTCTCTCTCTCTCTCTCTCTCTCTCTCTCTCTCTCTCACACACACACACACACACACACACACACACACACACACACACACACACACACACACACACTCACATTTTGCAAACTAAAGGGTTTAGCTCTATCAACAAAGCATGTTGGTTCTGTTTGCTACTTAACTAGCATGAAACAAAACACATGAAAGGTCCACTTTGTGACAGAGCAGTATTTTGAGTCTGCTCTTAAATACACTTTGGTGTTGCATTTACATAGTATTAACACATTTACAGCATCAAATCATCATTAGTGCTAAATTACAGGAAAAAAAAATTGCTTTCAGGTGTTAAAACCCAAACACAATAAAGGTTTTAAATTAACAGGCAGATCATTCCTGTTTAAATTTGTTGTTTTTCTTTACATGGATTGTGACAGGTTAGGACCTTTGCCATTTAAATGGATTTCTATAGTTTTCAATGCTTTATAGACTTTTTAAAAGTGCTCTCCTTTTTTTTCTTTTTCCCCCAAAATAATGTTTACCATTAGAGCCAATGTATGCCATTAGCTATGGAACCTGCAAATAACTCTGTGCATGTGAGCCTGTCTCAACAACAGCTGTGCAGTTCTGCCCCAGCTACTCCTCTCCTCCATCCACCTTGAAAACCTTGTTTATAGGTGTCAGAGAAAGATCCAAAAATTGATACCTGTCAGAAAAGACTCTTACTATTGAATTGTTCGACAGTGAAACAAGTGTTAAGTAACAATGGCGAAAACTTAGAACATCAGAAGTTGCTTATTTCCATACAAATATTTATCAAAAGCATTTCTTAATTTTTCTGTGTGAAGGTTTAACATACTAATAAAATCAGTTTCAGATCCTTTATCCTTATACACCCATGGACTTAATATTTTTCAGGTGATTTGTTTACTGACCTGTTTCCAACCTGTTCAAATTTGTGTTCCAACAACAGACACAAAAAATCTGTTATATGTAATACCTGGGAAAGAACACTGACTGTATTGGTATCCACCTTTGTCTATCTTTGCTTACATTAAATATAGCAAGATTTTATTTTCCAACTTCGTTCCTCTATACCATGCCCAAATTAGATTCCTAAAACTGCTGTGATTTATGTCTCTCTGAGAATATTTCCTGACAGTCAAAAAGGATTTTTCATTAGTTTTCAGGTTTGAAAAAAATCTTCTCACAGTTGAAATCAAATGGCAGAACTCTAAAAAATCCAAGGAACCCAGGAAATTCAGCAGTAATCTTGGAAACTTGTTTTGGACTAAAGACCATCAGCATTATCACTACCCCTTTCTAGAAAGAACAGTAAAATGATGAAAGCTCAATCAAAGAATAGTATTATGAACAGCACCCATCTTCTAACTTTATCAAATTCAAGATTTGGTAAATCACAAAAATAAATGAATTCAAAATTTGACATATAGACAGATAAAAAATGTTAGTTCCTCTACAGATGTAAGTTTCTTATCATAGAGGTGTGAAGGGCTAATCATTCAGATCAGTTTTGTTTCTGAAACTAAATGTTACTGGAATCTTTGTTCATCAAAATGAGCACATGTATACAGATTCCTCAATACATTTCCTTCAGCAGTACTTTTCAGTACCATAAAATTCTGAAGAATAGGTCTTCTGGGTTTTCCTACAAGCAAAAAACCCCTTCTTTATTCCATAAAAATATATCTTATACTTTATTAAAGTTTTGGAATAAAGTTGGAAAAAGGAAGAATGCAACTTGTGCAACCCAGCCAGTGATTTGTGATTACCGTCATAAGAGCTGCAGATCATCTGCTAGGTAGCCATGACACCACATATTCACTGGAAGATTAAAAAAAAAAAAAAAAAAAAAAAAAAGCTCTATCTTCAGGAGGCCACGGTTAAACAATTGCATTGCCATTGACTGGGTGAAGCGGGGAGAGATGGCAAGACAAAACTTAAAAATTCTACTGTTAGAAATATCATCTGGGAAATAATTCTGAGCTATCTGAGATTTATTTCAAGTATGCATACAGCAAACTTTTGCAGAGTTAATTCTCCTATGTAAACGAACAAAGGGAAATTCTGCCACGCACAGTGCCTAAACAACAGAAATGGTCTTTATTGATGAAAAGCTGAAGACCATGCCCAGATCCCTGGCTATAAATTACCAAAGTTCTTGCTGGTTTTGGCACAAATGTAGAGGATTTACCTGCTGATGTGGCCCAGGAGACTCTTAACTTCCATGACACTCATAAAATTGTATGGTGAATGCAATGGGTTTCTTCTGCCACTTAGTGCTGTTTTTAAGATTACAAAGCCTGCAGTTGGAAACCTTGTTCTTTCACATTGATTTAAACTCTTTCTATTGGTGTTTATGACTGCCTGCTGGTTTACAGCCATGTTACACTCAAAGTATTAAAGCAAGAGAAATAAAAACTCTCCTTGTCTCACAGCTGTATTCTCAGTACCTGGTTTACCAATATTTGGTTTTATTGTAACTGGGAATGATTATTTATTCATTCACTCATTTGTGTTTCAGTTAATTTTTAAGAATTTTTGGGGGGACTGTTGTGTTCAGGAAGACAGTTCACTTCAGATGAGCTTGAATTAGAATTAGCTTTTTAAATATAAGTTCCAGCCTGTCTGCATTTCTCTAGTATTGAAAAAAGAGATTGAGGTTTCCTATAGTATTCCTTATATTGTTTCTCCTGTTCACTCCAAACAGGAACCAGGAAAGTAAGAAAGTTTCAGAACCTTCAGGAGAGGAGTGCTTTGTGCATGGAAGTGAATTGCATTCTGGGAAAAAATGGAAACTTTGGGATTTTTCCCATTTCACAGTTACTATTAAACCTCTGTTTCCCTAGTGTCCAAGCAAATGCATCCTTTTCACATGACCACAGATGATGATCTCAGATATCTTTTTCTGTCTCTGAATTAGAACAACAATATCTCACTACTGTGCCATTTAACACCAATGGTGGGATCACTAGCCAGGCATTTTGCCTCATTTCTGCTTTTACCTATCTGTGAAATGGAACTTTGGAATGGATTTAATTAGGTTGTGTTAGAGTGCTTTCAGATATGCAGATGAAAAATACTTCTGCATCCATGAAAAAGTTGTTGTGTTCTCAATTAATTAGATAAAAAAATCAGTAAGAGATTTTTGTGAACTGTGAATGTATGCCTTCAGCTTGTTTTAAAAAGCACTCTTTCATGTAATCCACTGGGAATGATCAAAGGGATCATTGTGTGAGAAACAACTTTTTCAGTCTCTTTGGTCAAAAATTGCAAAGAAGCTTCAGAAGACAAAATAGTACCTTGAGGCTCCATATTCTTCCAGCAGTCAAGCCTGTTGTCACTTGAAAGCACTTTCTGAGCTGCAAGAAACATAGACATTGCTGTCCTTACAGAATTTATTTGAAAGGTTTGCATACTTTTCCTAAAAATATTTGGTTTCTATTGACTGTTGTTGTGAAACATGTAAGAATTTAACAAAGGCATTCATTTGAAATGGAATCCAATTTTCTGTTTTTCTGAACACTCTCAAAAATTTAGTTAACCATCTTATCTTTCTGGTCATTTGTTTTAGGCAGAAACAGTACAGCATGGTTTACGTGTCTGTCCAAGAGCTGGAATAGGCTGCCTTACGTTCCTTCTAAATAAAAAAAAATCTCAAGGAGATCTGAAATTCAACATATTGTTGATTCCAAAAATGTGATGAATCAGGTAGGAAGTGGCACATGAAATCCTAACCTTTTCAGCTCTGCCCCTCATTAACGTATAATGGAAAAATTGTCAGGTGGTGATGACAAAATATTATAGCTATGGATAAAAGTTAAGCTGTTCATCATCACTGGGCTCATTTGTATTACGTAAATAGGCTCCTGGGCATGCAGTGATGAGAAGCTACTTTACCCTGGGGCATGAACAAGATGGCACTTCGGGAAATTGAAGATAATGCATTCAGATTTCTGAAGCACAATTGCACCCTAATCATTGATTCAGCTGAGGCAAAGTTGTTTTCTCTCAACTTCCCCCTTAATTGCACAGAACACCAGACACCCACCACAAGCTGATGTAGATAATGTGTACAGTGATGGTATGATTGGCAACAGGCGCAATTTCCAATATGACAATTCTGATTATATGTTAGTGGAAAATGTTTCACCTTGTGTGGTAAGACATTGGAACACATTGACTAGAGAGGATATGAACTCTTCTCCACTGGAGATACTCAAAACTAGAGAAGGCCATAAGCAATATCATCTGCTTGGTTCTGGTCTGGCTAAGGTAATTTGACTAGATGGCCTCCAGACATCCTTTTCCAAACTGAATTATTCTATGATTATACAACTGTTACAGTTCATTCCCAATGATGGAGCTAAAACTGATATACACAAACTTTTTTGTATCTACATCTTTCTCTGGCATTATCTCCACGCTTTTGCTGCCCCTTGGGTCCTAAAATTGGCATACCAATCTTCTTTGAAGAGAAGCAGAAGCATGGGGTTACAAAAAGTTGCTAGCACCTCAAGTTCTTCCATGGGAGAAGCACTGAAGCTGATGCTTCCTCCTCCCTCTGTGTCTGCCTAGAGCATTTTTATACATTTACTAACACTGTGTTTATTTTATCTTTTCTAACTAGTTCACAGTTTGATGGTGTATCCAAATTTACTATGTAATATAAGCTTCACATATATGTAATACTTGTTCTTTGTTCTCTTTTTAATCTCTGAAACAAGTTCCACTCAGCTCCCAAGGTTGCATTTCATTAATGACCAGGAAATGACCATTTGTGATCTGTGTTAATAGACCTGGCGCCTCTAGTATTGTTGCTTGCTTGCACTTTCCAGGCGTCTGCAATTATCCTGTATTTGAACTTTTGGGGAGTCTCTGTTACAATCCTCTGCTTTTCTTCAACAGCCTTCAAGATGTGGTTTCCTGATAGCATAACTAATGTTTTATTAGCACAACCTCATCACACATACATCCTTATTCCAGGGTCACCATTCAAAGACATGTGTATCTACAGATACAGGTAGATATAATGCTTTGGCAACTTCTTGCAATAAATATCCACTAGTTACTGTAGTATGTGCATTATCAAAATTATTTTACAACCAAGGATAGAGTCATGGTAACTCAGAGTGCTTTTTTCCCCTCAGGAAAGAACAAAGACTCAATTTCTCTCTTTGCTGGAAATGCAGCTTTCTCCACTCTTCCATGTGCTACGCACCTGCACCCACACAAAATGACAATTCATGGCATTAGCACCACCATCTTTTTTTTGTGTCCTACCAGTCTTTTCCCATAACACACATTCTCAGGTTACTGCCTCTTAGCATCCATTTTGCTGCTGTCAAGTCCCAAATTTATGAAGTGTTTATAATTAGAGAAGATTTACATATTAGAAAAACAATCTGTGAATGTTTGTTTAAATTTTTAATGAATTTTCATGAACTGTACTGACTCCTTTTTGGTTTCTCTGGCTGGGGATTATTGGCAGGAAGGCTTACTTCTGAATCCAAGCATTTTAAGCAAAATACTCCCGAAAAGTAGAGACATATCCAGTTATTCACAATATTTACCTAATTATAATTGTGGCTGAGAAGAACATCAAGCACTGTCTAAAATTTCAGATCTCATGAAAGACAGGTGAATATGGCAGACTGGAACCATTCAACATATCTGTATCTACAATTATTATCAGAATAATTTTAAGTTAAGATAAAAAAACAGTTAGATGGTACTTGCAGCAGTTACAAAGTATACCGACTCTGTGAAATTACTTACCCTTAGTTATTTGCTCAGCTATATATTGTCCATGTGTTTAATGATAAGTATACCCTAGAAGCTTTAGATGCTCACCTGTTCAAATAGGTAGCCAAAGTTCCTTGACCTAGACACTGCCAGAAGTTTCCTTCTGATACAGCTGATAGCTGAGTGTCATGGTTCAACTCCAGTCAGCAACTAAGCACAACACAGCTGCTTGCTCACTCCTCCCCTGGTGGGATGGGGGAGACAATTGGAAGAGTAAAAGTAAGAAAACTCACAGATTGTGATAAAGACAGTTTAATAGGCAAAGCAAAAGCCACATGTGCAAGCAAAGCAAAGCAAGGAATTAATTCACGGCTTCCCATCAACAGGCAGGTGTTCAGCCATTTCCAGGAAAGCAGGGCTCCATCACACGTAGCGGTTACTTGGGAAGACAAACATCCTCTTAACATGCTCTGGGTTACCCAATATTGCTGGTGTACAGGCAGAAGAAAAACAGTCTGAGGGCCTGACAAACCTGGGTAGTCTCACTGCAACATCCCAGTCCCTGGACCCCCATGGGCAACAAACCTCCCGAGACACCAGGTCAGGTCAGCAGATTGCTGCCGCAGTTCCCTGCAAGAAGGGAGTCTCCTAAAATTATCATTCACCTTTTCCACTTTGTGTGGACATTAGGTTCATCATCTGGCTCTGACAGGTGTGCTTGTTCTCCCCAGTACCTAGCACTGAGCCTATCCCACAGCAGTGGGTTTGAAGGTAGATCAGGAACCTTCCTCCTACTGCCAGGAGCCACCAGCTTCTAGCCTTTCCCATCGCAGCAGCCACTGCACTACTCGTGTGACCAGTGTCCCCAGCCTCCCTCCTCTCTTGCTTTGTGTCACTCAGATTTTCCTGCAGTTTTCCCTCAAAGACCCTCTCATTCTCCCCTTTATTTTCGCTGCTGTTACACACTCTTCTCGCTTTCTCCTGCGACTAAGGGCCCCAACCGGAGCAGCTCCTGCAGGAGATACCTAGCCTGCTCTGCAGCCCTGGGCCTGGGCAGCCCCAGATGGTGCCATGTGGCTGTGGAAACCACAGCCACATCACCTCCGAGTGGCCCTGCATAGAGGAGCTACCCGGACGAAGCCCTGTCTGCCTGTCCCTCCCTGGTGAGGACAGCAGGCACTGCCTCTGTGCCGGCAGCTGACCACAGCAGCTCCCCACACAGAGTGGGGCAGAGCTTGGAGCAGCAGCGCGCACTGAGAACCTACAGCCCACATCTTTCCCTGCTCACTCCAGTGCTGCCTCAGAGCAAATGGCTGCTGTGGCACGGCCCCTCCCGGCCTTTCAGGCCTCCTGCTGGGAGGCGCCTGGAGGAGAGAAAGGAATCTGCAACATGTTTTCTTTGGACAGGAGTAGGGACAGACATCACCCATTATCATAGCTGCTCAGCATTATGTGTTCACCTCCTGTTTATTTCTTCTAATGAAATGCAGCTGCCATTGGCTTGAGGCTCATGAACTGGGGTCCTAGGAGATCCGGGCTTGTTCCAGTGATGCGATATAACCTGCTGCTGTCTATGGCTTCCATGGCAGAGCTGAGAGAGGGTTGTTTCTGACAAATGACAATATTATGAATTGGCCTCAAATAGTCTGACTAGCACTACGTTTTCCTGCATACTTATACACTATGGGGAGAATTTTACTCGTCCTTCATTTTGTCTGAGCAATTCACTGCAGAAACAAATGCCTGATTCCCTGCAGGAGGTGACAGTACATGCCAGCCACTAAACTGAAGGAAAATGTATTGTGTGTGAGTGAATGTTTGCACTCTGAGGTTTAAAGTGTTTCCTATTGCTGGATAAACCGTCACACTTTGCTCTGCATAATTAGAGATGCTGGCTCAGCCAGATCTTGAACTTGGTGGAGATCATATTGTGAAAGGAAAAGAGGAGAGCTAATAATAAAGAAGAGGAAGCTAATAATAAAGATATTTTTTATCCTTAAAAAGATAAGGAAACAAATTAATGAGAGAGAGAGGCATACGAGAAGACTATGTTAAAGAGAGATAAAATATGATAAAACTCATTTCAAATTGCATGTATTTTTCTAGGAGTTTCCGGTTCTGTAACTCTATTCATCTTTGCTCATCTAAATAGAGTTTAAAGTCTCGACTGATGTAATTTAGCACAGCTTCAAATATTATAATGGATATTATGATTCTTAGAATTATAGGACACCTGACGCACCTAGACCTTTCTTTTGAGCCACTGTACCATCACAGTTATATTTAGAGACCACATCTAGTCTGGAACGGAGTTGTCTTGTAGATGAGACTGGTTAATACATGTGGTGCAGTAGTATTAGTATACCGAGATCTGGACTGGAGGTACTGCAGCTGCTCTTTTCCCTATCAGCAGTTCACATATAGACAGAAAATGTAATCAACTCAAATAGCATTTGTTAAGGAAGGTACTGCTTTCCTTTTAACACTGGAAGCAAAGAATAAGGTGAAATGATTATTAAGATAACAAGATTTCTATGCACCAACTTTCCTACAAGTAAATTAGATACATTTTCCCCCAGTTATATGAAACTTCGGAGTTTGGATTTACTTGATTACAAAACTTCTGCCTTTGTAAGGAGACAGTCTCTAAAGGCAGTCAGATGCTACATTCCCCTTTCCAGGCTTTTTATCCTTGCTGGTCAAAAACCTGCTTGAGCTATATAGTAATGCAGAATCAAGGCATCATAATATCTTTTTTCTTCTTCATTGTCACTACAGTGTTACAGGTAGGTATTTATCAGGATTCATTTCTTCTTCTTTGCTCTTTTCACCTGGGAAAGCTGATACAATATGGATCAATAGCCCAACTGAAGTGCGTCAACACCAGTGCACGCAGCATGGGCAACAAACAGGAGGAGCTGGAAGCCATTGTGCAGCGAGAAAACTATGAGATAGTTGCCACCAGGGAAACGTGGTGGGATGACTTGCACAACTGGAATGCTCCAATGGATGCCTACAAACTCTTCAGAAGGGATGGGCAAGGAAGGAGAGGTGGTGGGGTAGCTCTGTATGTTAGGGAGTGTTTTGATTGTCTAGAGGTTGATGATGGTGACAATAGAGTTGAGTGTTTATGGGTAAGAATCAGGGGGAAGGTAGGCCAACAAGGCAGATATCATGGTGAGTGTCTGCTTTAGACCACCCAACCAAGATGACTGGACAGATGAAATATTCTATAAGCAGCTGGGATAAGTCTCATAATCACTAGCCTTTGTTCTCATGGGGGAATTCAACTTACCAAACATCTGCTGGAAATACAGTACAGCAGAGAGGAAACAGTCCAGGAGGTTCCTGGAGTGTGTGGAGGACAGCTTGGCTGGTGAATGAGGAAGGTGCCCAGCTGGACCTGTTGTTTGCAAACAGATAAAGACTTGTGGGTAATGTGACAGTTGGAGGCCATCTTGTGCATAACAATCATGAAATGATAGAGGTGTTGATTCTTGGAGAAGTAATGAGTGGGGTCAGCAGAACTGCCACCTTGGACTTCCGGACAGCAGACATTGGCCTGTTTAGGAGCCTGGTTGACAGAGTCCCTTGGGAGGCAGTCCTAAAAGTCAAAGGAGTCCAGGAAGGCTGGACATTCTTCAGGAAGGAAATCTTAAAGGTACAGGAGCAGGCTGGCCCCATGTACCAGAAGATGTGCTGGTGGTGAAGATGACTGGTTTGGCTGAACAGAGAGCTTTGGCTGGAACTCAGGAAAAAAAGGAGAGTTTGTGACCTTCGGAAGAAGGGGCAGGCAACTCAAGAGGACTACAAAGATGTTGTTAGGCTATGTAGGGACAAAATTAGAAGGGCCAAAGCTCAACTAGAACTTAATCTGGCTACTGCCGTAAAAGATAATAATGTTTCTATAAATGCATTAGCAACAAAAGGAGGGCTAAGGAGAATCTCTGTCCTTTATTGGATGCGGGGGGGAAACATAGTGACAAAGGATGAGGAAAAGGCTGAGGTACGTAATGCCTTCTTTGCCTCAGTCTTTAGCAGTAAGACCGGTTGTCCTCTGGGTCCCCAGCCCCCTGAGCTGGAAGACAGGGGCCGGGAGGAGAATGAAGCCCTCATAATCCAAGGGGAAATGGTTAGTGACCTGCTACACCACTTAGACTCACACAAGTCTATGGGGATGGATAGGATCCACCCAAGGATACTGAGGGAGCTGGTAGAAGTGCTCACCAAGCCACTTTCCATCTGGAGGTTAGCAAATGTGATGCCCATCTACAAAAAGGGCCAGAAGGAGGATCTGGGGAGCTACAGGACTGTCAGTCTGGCCTCTCGGTGCTGGGGAATGTTATGGAGCAGATCATCTTGAGTGCTATCACATGGCATGTACAGGATAAGTAGATGATCAGGCCCAGTCAACATGGGTTTACCAAAGGCAGGTCCTGTTTGATTAACCTGATCTCCTTCTATGACAATGTGACCCACTTACTAGATGAGGGAAAGGCTGTGGATGTTGTCTACTTGGACTTTAATAAAGCCTATGACACTGTTTTCCACAGCATTCTCCTGGAGAAACTGGCTGTTCATGGCATACACTTCACTGGGTAAAATCTGTCTGGATGGCTGGGCCCAAAGACTTGTGGTGAATGGAGTTAAATCCAGTTGGTGGCCAGTCAAAAGTGGTGTTCCCCAGGGCTCAGTTCTGTTTAATATCTTTATCACTGATTTGGATGAGGGGATCAAGTGCACCCTCAGCAAGTTTACAGATGACACCAAGTTGGGTGGGAGTGTTGATCTGCTTGAGGCTAGGAAGGCTCTACAGAGGGATCTGGATGGGCTGGATCCATCGGCTGATGCCAAATGTATGAGGTTTAACAAGGCCAAGTGCTGGGTCCCGCAGTTCGGTCACAACAACCCCATGCAACGCTACAGACTTGGGGGAGAATGGCTGGAAAGCTGCCTGGCAAAAAAAGACCTGGGGGTATTGGTCGATAGCTGGCTGAACATGAGCCAGAAGTGTGCCCAGGTGGCCAAGAAAGCCAACAGCATGCTGGCTTGGATCAGAAACAGTGTGGCCAGCAGGACTAGGGAAGTGATTGTCCCCCAGTACTTGGCACTGGTGAGGCTGCACCTTGAATACTGGGTTTGGGTTTGGGCCCCTCGCTACAAGAAAGACATTGAGGTGCGCTGATGTGTGTCCAAAGAAGGGCAACAAAGTTGGTGAAGGGTCTAGAGCACGTGTCTTATGAAGAGTGGCAGAGGGAACTGGGATTGTTTAGCTTGGAGAAAAGGAGGCTGAGGGGAGACCTTATCCCTCTCTAGAACGACCTTTTCCCAAGTAACAAGTGATAGGACAAGGGGAAATGGCCTCAAGTTGTGCCAGGGGAGGTTTAGATCGGATATAAGGAAAATTGTCTTCACTGAAAGGGTTGTCAAGCATTGGAACAGGCTGCCCAGGGAAGTGGTTGAGTCACCATCCCTGAGGGTATTTAAAAGACACGTATATGTGGTACTTAGGGACATGGTTTAGGGGTGGACTTGGCAGTGCTAGGTTTATGGTTGGACTCGATGATCTTAAAGGTCTTTTCCAACCTAAATGATTCTATGGTTCTATGATCCTTTCGGCAATCAATCAAACTGAACATGTGACATTTATCTGTATGATAGTGCAGGCTTGCTCCAGATACACTGAGAGGATTTCATACAAGGTATTGGTTCATCTTGGTGGAAGAGAAACTACAAAGGTCTATTGCACATCAAGGTATAAATGGGAATGGAACATTGTAGGTTGCTCTGATGCATTTTGGCTGAGAAGAATGAGCATCATTGTCTTCTGATTCAATGCACACAGTGCAGGAAGTGGATAATGCCATAGGAATTATCCATTCCCATGCTGTAACCTGAAAAAAAAAAATACAGCTTTACAGTTCCTACAAGATCATTCAAACATATGTACTTCAGATGTGCTTTTTTTCTTCCTATGTGTGCATGCACATTCCCCCCCCCCCAGTTGTAGTATGTAGGTACATAAGCACTTCATTAATAAATAGTACAGCATCCTATTTCTGTTATCAGAAGTCAGCAATAAGATGAATACTGGTTTCCAGCATGCCGGCAGAAATAATGTTTTTATTGACTGTGGAGGATGTTGAGTACAACATTCAAGATAACAGATCCTAAGAAATAAAGGCAAGATCCTGTAATGTCTGTAATATTCCAGTTAATGAAAGAAAAATTATCTCTGTGTATATATTACATTCAGTAAGTGTGAGCAAAATCAGAATTTGTACTCTGTTGAAATACAATTTTGTTTTCTTTTGATGTCTTTTCCAACCCTACATCAATTCAGACACTGGAAACTCTCCCTCATCTTAGCTTGACACCTGAATGGAATTAGAAAGTAGAAAATTCCTGGGAGGACAAAAAATAACTCAGCTGCTTCATTAGATAGCTAGTTATCAATGTGAGCTCTGGTGCATAGGAAACCTCCTGCTGCTTTTTGGACCTGCTGCTGATAGCACTCTTACTGCCTTTGTCCTCTTGATATGTCTCCCTAGGAATTTCCAACCTACAGTAGCCACAAATGCTGCTAGTATCTACTCACCTCTTAAGTGTTTTTACAAGTATGAAAGAGACACTTCCCTTTCTCATCTTCCATAAGTAAGAAGCTGACCATCACAGTTTTCTAGTAGTGAACAAAAGGAAGTGAGGGACCAAGGCATCCATAGAAAAGAAGGAAAATGGATTTGCTGAAAGCTTCTGGAGGATCTTTTACCCTGATTATCCTGGTTAAAGCAGAGCAATTTTTTTAGGGTTCATATAAGCCCTAAGAATAAAGAGAGAAAGCAGCAACCAACCCTTTTCTTGTTCATCTGTGAGATCATTAGATCATTCAAACATAGTGTGACAATATCATCAATTATTATTTGTGTTTCACTTAACTCCTGGTATGGGACCAGAGCCCACTTGTTCTAAAAACATAGAATAAAACAAGTCTTTCTAAAGGATATCATCTGTCTAAAGGGCTAACAGTCTAAAACATGGGGAAGGAGAACAGACACAAAGCTGTGTGTTATGTCTTTCCTAAGACTGCAGGATATTATAGTAGTCCAATGCTCAGTTCAAACTAATTCTATAAATAGCATGAGAAAACAGAAGACTTGGAGAGGATCAGGAATCTACCTCTGAGTGGGAGAAAGTGAGGAAAGCAGTATAAGAACTCTAACCAGCCTCCATTCCCCTCCTGGTCAACAACATCAATGATGTAACATTTATTATGAGCCAAAGAAAAGGAGTGGGGGGACAGGAGGTGAATGAACTTGCAGTTCATAGTCCGCATATTGTGGTTGTCAGCTACGTAAGGTTCTCCTCCTTTTGACTATCCTTTCTCTAGATACGGTAATAAGCCAAGTTAATTTATGTGGAATAAGTTGCTGTGGATGCACTTCAAGAAGCTCAGGTTTGCTGCACAGACCTCAGTGTCCTCAGTTAATCTATGTGAAGATGTTGGCGACATAAAGGCACATGGACTGTAGAGGGTTTAGGGATCACTGGCTATATATACAGGAACCTCATTGAAAAAATGAACAGAAGACAATGAGAGTACAGCTGGAGTGTGAGGATCTTGAGGTGTAAGGATTTGAGGTGCATATGTTGGAAGAGAAGGGACAAATCAGTCAAGCATACTGTTATACTCAAGGTAGCTGGAACCTGGATTGCAGGGATTTGGGAATGAAAGGGAGTTGTGATGCGTTTGTGCTTGGGGTGGAGGGAGAGGTGGGAAGGAGCACGTGTCTATAGGGAAACCAAATTATCACAGTTGTCAGTTGTGTCCACAGAGGGGTTTTAGGACTTGGATCTCTCACTTTCTCTCTTTTTGATCAGGTTTGAAAACACTCTCACTACCTAGGTTAACATAAACTTAAGGGGCTACTAAATCAGGCCAGACTGACCAAGAAGAGACTCTGTAATTACCTGTCTCCCAAAAGAGAATTTCAAATATTCATCTGTATAGTTAAACCCCTATTAATTTTGAGAGATGATGATGACTGTGATATATGTTATCATATATGCATTTGCATTACCTGAATTGAAAAAAGAAGTGTTTTAATAGTTGCTTACTGATATGGCACAAGTCATAGATCCTACGAGATTTTTCATCTTACCCTAAAAGGATACAGGATAATTGCAATAAGGCTGTTGTTATATGCAGAACTGACTGATTAATCCATTGGTGCATTAGGAGAGACACCAGACAAGCAGCAGCAGGTATTCTTTTTGCATGCATTTATACAGCCTTATAAACACATTGATGATAGGTTTATACGTCTCATTGACATATGGATCAAGCAATACAAACTCAAAACAAGCGTTACTAATAACCAACTCCTGTTATGACATATTGTGATAAACCGAGAGGCATGTAACCTATATTTTGTGCTACTTTGACCTTGCATCTTCTTTCCATGGCTTATGTATGTTTTAAACCAACAGTAAATGTTTTAGTCCACAGACTATGAAGCTGTCAAGTACATAATATATAAATACTGGGGTTTGGGGTTTGCTTTCACTTAATCAGCTGTAAAAGAAATAGAGCTCATGTTAGCTAGTATAGTGGTATATGTTATTCTCTAATAAGATAAAATAAGATAAAAAAATTCCATACAAGTGTGAATGTCCTTTGAGCACAACATAATGTAGTTACATTAGTTTTCTTTTGTTGTACCCACAAGTGTAATCATACAGTGATATGTTTGTTCTTTATTTATATTAGAGCTATTTGCTCTGAATATGTGTGCTGACAAGTCCCATGTTCATAAATGAGCGATACTGTCTCTCTTTTTTAACATGGATTCCTTATTTAAAGGGTGAAAATGCAAATGTCCCCCAGTGAGTAGAACAAAATTAATGAAGTATGTAGGGAACTATGTACAAATGACAGTGACTCCAGGGCTACATGCACATAGACAGCACGGCCCAGATTCATTCTACTTAGCTGCTTTAATCTACATGACTAAATTAACAGCACGATTGCTGTAGGTTGTCTGCATTGTTAATGGAGAGAAATGAGCAATTTCAGATGGCAGTTTACTGGGTAGGGTATGAGATCTGAATCACGCTCTGAATGTGCCTCTTTCTCCCCATTGAACAGAACCTGTGGCAACAAGGTGTCCAATTTAGAACTAGGTATTTAATGTTGAGATATTAGGCGTGTTATGTATTTTATGGTGGGAAGACCTTGGCCCAAAGTTACTGCATGTTATTTAGACAGGACATAGGAATCAGCCACCTGACAGAAGCACAGTCAGACCTCTGGAACTTGACAGCAAGATTCTAGGTTAAATGGAAGAGAAAATAAACCAAGTGGGAATGAATAGCCATAAATAATTTAAAAAATATATGCCTGATGTCCCCTGGAGGAAATATAAAACTGTATTATATCATATCATATCTTCTATGTGTTAGGAAAAAAGAAGAGATATGACAAGTGACATAATTTGGAATTTCAAATATACACATAACTTTATGTATCGTACTCTGAGGATAAGGAGGTTTTTCTGGATAGCTTCACTGTGATATACATCTTACTATATAGGAGTCATCACATGAACAATTCTGGTTTCTGTGTTGCTGCAAAGATCCTAAAGCAGGCATTTGAATATTGTAGGAATTTGAAGAATTAATTTTGTTTGTATGGCACATGGCACAGCATTTTTTCTTAACTAGTTGGTGGATGTTCTTCACCTCGTTGCCCATGTATGAGCTGCCCATTTTCAGTGATATTATGCAGCACATAACTAGAAATGAGGAAATTTAAAGCAAATATGCCAGGGAAGAAGTTACAGTGAAAGAAAATAAAGTATGAGCCATTGCTATAAAGTGGTAAATCAAACTGCATGTGAAGGTAAACCTGGAAGCAGATCAGTTTCCCATTTGACAGAATGGTGCCAAAATTTTTTTTTTTTTTTTTTTTTTACAGGAAGTGATATTGAGATAATTCTTTAAAGATGTGGACAATTAGATTCACCTATGTGATTACATTGTTAGTTGTACAAAGGAATTTCTGCTTCATTCCATATTGTATCACGAGGCTCCTATCCATTGCTTCCTTTGTATGGCAGTATGATATAAAATATGTCTGGAATTTTTTCCAAGAAATTTTATTAATTTACTTCATCTGAATGTCATTGGTATTTTTATGAATCTTGAGCTCACCTTCAGATGTTTGTTAACTTGCCAATGGTTTTATTGGCAGTTATATGAGGAAAAGGAATGCTGTGATTCAGTTGGTGCCAATTCTTCATGATTTCCTGGATGCTTAGTGGGTGATGGGTCCAGCTTCTCTGGGAAATATGCCAAAATGGTAAAACTTAAGTTTTATGCATGTGGAAGAAAGAGAATGGGAGTAGCCCATGCACAAACAAACATACACACATAAATATACATATTATTTGGCAGAACAGACACACAAAGAGAATTTTTCCACATCAACCCTTTTCATACAGTATGTTTTATAACTGTAAAAATTCCTATTCGTGAATGCACGTACACTCTCATTGATATAAGCTCTGCCTATAAAGCAGCCTGAGATTCAGCTAGATTACTCATGAGCTCCAAAGGCTTCCTTGCAATTAGGACTTCTCTTAAAGATCTTTCTTTTTAAAAAAATTGAGGACTATCCCATGGCACGGTTCCAATATGCTTGATTTAGCACCTGTCTCTGAAGGGCTTATGTCATGACATAACAATCTTCTGTCCAGATAGGACTAATCTCTTCACATCTCAAGAGTATCTTGTGCTTTGGCCAGAAGATGGCAACAATATAGCTTCTTTTAGGGAGAGAACACAGGTAAAAGAGAAGGTAGCGACTGTTGACTGTCTATTAGACACAGGCAGGAGCAGAAGATATACCTTCTGGTTCTGCCCAGATCACAAACTCTTAGATCAGTAGCCCTGCTCTGTGCTCTGTAGACCCAGGAAATACTCTTGGATGTGATCTTAACTGGTAACTTAAATGTCTACACTGAATGATACCCTATGTATAAATATGTACTCTACATTTATAGTATTCCCCCAATAGACTCCCAAGAAGTCTTGAATTCTATTAAAAAAACAACCAAAGAAACCCACAACAGTGTTATAGACATAATCCTGTAGTGGTTTTGGAAACCCTTTATTCTGTTTGAGTGGGTTGCTCATAATTTTTGTATCCAGCTGAATCTCACCTAGAATAAATTAATTACTCTGATTTTACCTGTCATCAGTACATGTTTCACACTGCTGAATTGTCCTGTGGCTTTTTCTCATCAAAATTGAGCAAGTGGTACAAAGCTTTATAGAAATAGCAGAACTAACTATGGCCCTTGCTTCTTTAAAACTGCGGAGTGTCTTAGAGATTGTTAGAAAGTTCCTAAAGCCTTCAGATTATGATTTTTATTGCCCCAGGCTGCCAGAACTAGCAATGCTACCATGGGATCTGGGTTGGACCTGAAGTAAGATACCTGATGATAGAAATCATAAATCTAGGAAGTAGTTACTACCACCTGCTTGCACATGAAGACCAAGAGAATCCTCTGAAGACCATGACTATGTATTCTTTGCCAAAAATATGTAGGAAGCTTCCATAGCCACAGATTAGTATTTCAATTCTAGTGCATATATATATGCATATATATATAACTTACATATATACCATTTTTATATCTATAGTACTCGGAATAGTAAAGATAGCTCCTAAGGAGCTGTGCATATTGGCTCTATGTTAACTCCTACTGAGGCACATGGAGTAGTTTTTCTTTAATAAAAAAGAAACAACCCTCACTGAAAAAGGACATATTTTTGAAAACCACTGGAAAGCATTTTAAAACCTCTCCCTGACAGATGATACCTCCCATCATTTTTTCTAGAGCAGAGAAATTTGCTTTCAAAAGAATTCCATGCAGATTGATTAATTTTTTTAAACCAAATGAGCATGATATGGAGCTAAATGACAAAACGTAAATTACACCTGACAGTTCAGTATCTGTTCTGCAAAATATCTGAGTACTACACAGCAAAGTATCTAAAATCAGAGATATGCAAAAATCTTCAATGTGATTTCATCAGGTACTGAATTACGAGCTATTCGTGGGTAAATTGTAGTGTAGCATGCTTTGCATAAATCTTGAAGTCATTTATTAGTGACAGCCAACATGACAAATCATGCCTGAAAAATTTGGTGGCCTTCTATAATGGGGTTGCAGCATTGGTGGATAAGGGAAGAGCAACTGACGTGATCTACTTGGACTTGTGCAAAGCATTTGACACTGTCCCACGTGACATCCTTGTCTCTAATTTGGCGAGAGGTGGATTTCACGGATGGACCGCTCAGTGGGTAAGGAACTGGCTGGATGGTCGCACTCAAAGAGTTGTGGTCAATGGCTCAATGTCCAAGTGGAGAACAGTGATGAGTGGTGTTCCTCAGGGGTCGGTACTGGGACCGGCACTGTTTACATCTTTGTCGGCGACATGGACAGTGGGATCAAGTGCACCCTCAGCAAGTTTGCCGACGACACCAAGCTGTGTGGTGTGGTTGACACGCTGGAGGGAAGGGATGCCATCCAGAGGGACCTTGACAGGCTTGAGAGGTGGGCCTATACAAACCTCATGATGTTCAACAAGGCCAAGTGCAGGCTGGGCAAAGAATGGATAGAGAGCAGCCCTGAGGAGAAGGACTTGGGGGTGTTGGTGGATGAGAAGCTCAACATAACCCAGCAGTGTGTGCTTGCAGCCCAGAAAGCCAACCGTATCATGGGCTGTATCAAAAGAGGCACGACCAGCAGGCCAAGGGAGGTGGTTCTGCCCCTCTACTCCGCTCTTGTGAGACCCCACCTGCGGTACTGCATCCCAGCTCTGGGGTCCCCAGGACAAGAATGACATGGACGTGTTGGATCGAGTCTGGAGGAGGGCCATGAAGTTGATCAGAGAGCTGGAGCACCTCTCCTGAGAAGACAGGCTGAGAGAGTTTGGGCTGTTCAGCCTGGAGAAGAGAAGGCTCCAGGGAGACCTTCTAGCAGCTTTGTAGTACCTCAAGGGGGCCTACAAGAAATCTGAAGAGGGACTGTTTACAAGGGCATGTAGCGATAGGACAAGGAGTAATGGCTTTAAGCTGAAGGAGGGTAGATATAAATTAGATATTAGGAAAAAATTCTTCACTGTGAGAGTGGTGAGACACTGGAACAGGTTGCCCAGAGAGGTTGTGGAGGCCCCATCCCTGGAAGTGTTCAAGGCAGGTTGGATAGGGCTTTGGGCAACGTGGTCTAGTGGAGGGTGTCCCTGCCCATGGCAGGGGGGTTGGAACTAGATGATCTTTAAGATCCCTTCCAACCCAAACCATTCTATGATATGATTCTATGATTAATCAGTAGTCCTTCAAGTTCTTTGTGCCAGTCAAGAAAAAATACCATAGATGTCCACAATGTTGATGCCAAAAAAACATTTCACATTCTTAAAGTAAATGTGTTCTTTGGGCATAAGTAGTATTCAAATAATATAGTTAATAGAAAGAAAGTTAAACTTCACAGGTCGCCTTGACAAAATAAACAAGCCAAGTACTTCTAGGCTGTGATGCAACTGTTCTCCATCATGAGACCAGAAATACCATGTTGCCGAAACACACAGTAATTTCCTCCTGACCTGTACATCCAGGTTCTATACTGCAGAAGGAGGAAGGGAGAGATGAGGTTATGCTTCGTGTTTTATAATAACAGTGGCAGGGCACATATCCATCTAGAAAATATTCCCAAGCCCTACAAGATATACAGAGTGTTGCAAAGCAGATAGTATACACTACTACAACAGGACCATAAGGATCATCAAGGGCCTGAAGCTCATGACATACAAGGGAAAGCCAAGGGAATCGTCTTTATTCAAAACTGAGAAGGTTCAGGGGAAATCTTACTGCTGTCTACAGCTATGCAATGGAATAGTGTGGAGAAGGTAAGGCCAAACTTTTTTCAGAGGTAAACAATGATAACATGAGAAGCAACAAACAGAAGTTGCAAGAAGGGAAATTCTGAGTAGATATCAGGATTTGTCCTCTCTCCCCCAAAAGGTAGTCACCCTTTGGAAGAAGTCAAATTCCATCTTTGGAGATATTCAGAACTCAACTAGACAACTTCTCTGAGCAGCCTCTTTTAACTGACTCTGCTTTGAGTAGGAAGTTGGACCAACCGTATGGACTCTGGAGGTTCCTTCCATATTGCATAATTCTATAAGTCCTGGAGTGAATTATGCATGCTAACTGCACAGACTTTACATTAGAGAATAAGGTATGTTGGGAGGGATCATCATAACAATACTCTACTATTTTCCG
The DNA here is from genome assembly GCF_011004875.1 of Balearica regulorum gibbericeps. NCBI lineage: Eukaryota > Metazoa > Chordata > Aves > Gruiformes > Gruidae > Balearica > Balearica regulorum. Next base: position 20,955,969 of record NC_046188.1, on the reverse strand, counting down.
TCCTCTTAGTGAATATTCCTGTACCTTTCATCAGATATTTTGCAAAAGTCTGCTTTTTAATACAGGCAACCTAGACCCTGAAGCCAGTAGCCATACCTCACGCCAAAATCATAATGTTGATTTCATTTATTCAGATAATACAACAAACAGGAAAGTGCTAGGTACACAGTTGTTAAGACATCAGTATAGTGAAGTCTAGTTAACCAACAGCTTTAATTTAAACCAAGCTGTTAGCTGCAATTCTCTCCTGTGCAATATATATTACAGTACATTTCATTACACATTTGGTAATTCATTATGTAGTTCCATTTCCTTTTCCCATGCTAAATATTAATTTTTGTGTTTCTATAAATGTATGCACGCATGCATGCATACATACATTTATACCCATATATATGAATTTCCATCTGCAAGCTATTCTTCAGAATAGATAGAATATCTGGCTAATATCCATGGTATTACTGGTTTTGGTTAAAGCACAAGTATTCTGTATTTTATAATTCTTAACCATATCTATAGAAGAATGTCATTAGCATTAATAAAATTTAGCTCATATATAGGGTTTGTAGTGCCAACTGCACAACTTTTCAAGTGAAGAGATGTCACTAGCTGACACATGCATTTAACTTGCAGTTAATCAGTTCTGAGCTTATATTGCCTATATGTCAGTTTTCCTCCAGCATGATCAGGGGGAAGATTTTCTGATGGTGCCAGAGCTAGTTCTGCCAAGGTTTATGCCAGAATAAAATTTCTGTACTACCAGACTAATTTTGAAAGAGTCTTATGGCCAGAATATCATCAGAATAATAGGAGGACTCTAAGTTGGATTGGTAGATTTAGCTTCAAAATTCAAAGATAAGCTGATACTTATTTCCCAGCCAGCATCAAACAATACTTTGCCTGAGTTGTTCAGAGAATCAGCAGTATAGTTCACACTTTTTCTTGTACCCCTATGCAGTCCCTACTTTTACTCCGATATATTTGTAGAGCAGAAGTAAGAGATAAAATGAGATCTAGACTGAGATTTTTCATGGGTTTTTTGAGAGTTCAAATTTCTATCCTTTGCTCTTAAATAAACTAGCTCCTTCTCAAAACTCCAAAGTGGGTTTTATGTTGTTTTGGTTTTGTTTTTGGGTTTTTTTTTTTTTTAAAGACCCAAATCTATAACGTAAAAGTAGAAGATTCTGCCAAAAATTACATAATATCATTAGGGATTTCTCCTTATTTGGACTGTAACAAGAATTTCAGAAAGACTTTCTTCAAATATGGGAAAAGTTAAAATAGCTTTCGAAATAGGACAGCATTGAAGGCACGAAGGGAGAGTTTATATTCATCTCTTGTCTGTCTCGCTATCTTTGCTTCATATTTTGGGTGGACAGAATCTTCCAAAGCAGTAAATCATTACAGGGTTTTTAATATCATATTAGCCACATCAAATGCTGAGATAACATGACATAAATGGCAAGGATTTAATAAGATCCTAAGGCAGGAATAGCATGGCCCAAAGGGCCGTGAATAAATTTATTCAGTGCCAAAAATGGATACAGGTTTAAGGGAATAAAAATCTTTCTCCTGGAATTTCATATTTCCTTCCTGCTTGGAACATTATTATTCTTGGCTGAGTATTTATGACTATTTTGCTGCACATGGTTGGATATATTGATGTACATGCAACTGAACTCGTCTTCAGAGGATAACATGCAGGCAAACACACAGACACTTTTCCTTTTGGCTTTACTTTTCCCATGTGATTAATTATCTTTGTTATGCTATGAGGCAATATTACTGCAAATAGATGGAACAAATGCAGTCATATTGGGAAAATCCGTACATTTCTGCAAACCAGCAAGCCACAATAAGCTTACTGACATTGTTGTGCATTAATTTATAAGGGTTGCCAATAAGTCCTGTGCCAATTTAACTTTTCTTTTTGAGAAAATATATATTAATTGCATGTGGAAATATAGAATTTTGTCAGGATATTAGAATCACTACTCCCTGATTTTTCTCTTCCTCCATAATACAGCATTTTAGATTGCAGAAGGGACAAAGCACTCTGATTTAAATTACTTCAGTCCAGCTGTGGGAAAAGACTTATGACAATTACAAATATCCATGGCTAGATAGGTGCCATGACAAACAGCCTAGTTACTGTAATAAGGTTATTCAAAACACATGGCTTGATTTCAATAAAATACAGTCTCTTAGTACCAGAGCAAACTATTCTAATTTCATAAATCAAATACCCAGAATAGTTCATTATTCTAAATATTTCCTGTGATATAATGCATTTATAGGTATATATTGTATTGACTATGCAAAACAGTTGAGTACTAAGGTCCTCTACACAGAAGCTTACGTGCACTCTTTGTGGAGATAAATTTGAAAAGATTTGCTTTAGAACAAGGCTCCTTTTTATCTAATTGAATGAGACTTATCTTTTACTTCCACTATGGAATGTATTGTGAATTATTACCATTTGAAACAGGCCTGTAAAAGAAAATAAAGTATTGTAGTTATCCTTATGCTAACAACACTTCATAAACTTCAGAGGTCTTCAGCATATACACATGCAGGCAACCAAAGCTGTTTATCACTAACACATGCATAAATATTTCCCAGTTGGCTACAATAGACTATACACGCTGAGAGGACAACTGGCACTGTAGACATGTCTTCCTCCTAAGTTATTTCTCCTCTAGATCTATAAGAGAAACCTAGGATAACCATGGTACTATCAGAGAGATACTGCACCTCTTAAAGGCTAGTCTAATTTTCATATGAATATGATTGAATTTCAGTGAGATTATTATCAAGAAGGAAAATAAACCCTTCAGTACTGTAGCTGAAGTGAGATGCTGTACCGTTTGGATATAGTTGCAATATAGATGTGGGAAATGCACAGGAGAGCAGATATTCCTTTTTTCTCATGGTCTTCTGGACAGTTCAAAACTACAGCTTTCTTGGAGTGCCCATAATTCTACATCAACAATAGACTGTGGCACATCTACTTATATATTTCTAGAGATAGATCATCTATGCATGATGCTAACAAATATTGCGTTGTTTTTCACTGTAAGTATGTGATGATATAGCATAAAATAAATGTAATATAAGATAAAAGAACAGCTATTCCAGGTCAGAACAAAAAGGTCCATCTAGCCAACTCTCCTGTTTCCAACAGGAGAATGAATGATAATACAGTAGGTAGGCTGTAGCAGTATTTTCTTCAATGCCCCCACAGTAGCTGGTGAATTGGGAATTCCATGAGATAGGTGGGGTGCCACAGCCCTCACAGTTAATCACCATTGTGTTTAATAAACCTAGATGATTTTTTTTTTCCTTTGAAATATGTCAAGATGATTTTGAAGTTATCATCCACAAATTCTCGTGTCACTCAAAGACTAACTACTCACATCACACAACCTCATTTTCCCACTTTCACTCTGTCAATTTTTACTTTCATTACTCCTCAGTTCTTTCATTCAAAGAGGTAATAAAGTGTTGATCTGTACTTGTTAAACTATTCATGATTTTATAGACATCTATCCCCTGCTTAACTGTCCTTTGCTTAACTGTCCTTTTCCAGGCTGAACAGTTCTTTTTTTAAACTAGGGAGGACCAGAAATTCAGTCAGTGTTCAATATAAGGGCACACACGTAGAAGTGTAACCTTCCTAGGAGACAGAAAAACCTACCTTTTTTCTGTTTGTCTAGACACAACTGCAATGAGGTGTTATGCTATTAACAGTGATCCTAAGCACTATTATAAAACAAAAATATGAATAAACTTTACATTGGGTATGATCTTACTATAAAATTGGGTAGATTCAGGCAGGAATTTAGTGGCAGGAATTTAGGCAGGAACTGGGCAAGAGATTAGTGACTTTGTTCAAGCCTAAAAAGCAAAAATTTCCACCACAGCTAGTTGACCAAAAAAAGAAAAAAAAAAAAAATCCTGAACCAATTCTACTTTGTTTACAATATTTCAGCTATTAACATTCAATAAATGCAAACTGCTGAAAGCAGGAAATTGAATTTGCTAGGTTGAAAATTAATCACTAAAAATCATCAAACCGACTTCCTGCCTTACTGTGAAAAGGTCAACTTTACGCATGTCTGGGAAGTCTAGGACTTCCTTCAAGCAAACAAACAAAATTGTTTATAAGAAAAATCTGTTTTCAGAGCAAGGGGAAAAAATTGTTAGCCCAAACTAGCACTAAAGACAAGAGCATATGCGGACGTTTACTTTAAACAGAGAATCAGATGAGAAATAGCACAACTGAAATATGTCAACATATGATCTTACACAGACAATATACAATGATTAAAAAACCTGTTTTCCATATGAACTGTGGATCAAAATAAAGTATTCATCAGTACATCCCTGGTCACTATTTACAGAAATCTTTAAGAACTTATATTAATTTAGAAGGTTGTGGGGTTTTTTGGTTTGTTTTTTTTTTTTTTTTTAGAGCTTCTTACTCATGACATTGCCAAATATTGAGATTTAGCAAGCACAGTGGCCTGCAGTCTAATAGTTAAGAGTTAGAATCATGTTTTATCAATTTAGGCAGTTTGAAAAAAGATTTTGGCTGGCTATTATCTGGCTATTATTAAAAAAATACAAGCAGTGATGGTTCCCAGTTGCTATCCAGTAGCAATTTCTCTCTTCCTAGGCAAGGTAGTGAGAAGTGAGTAGCAGTCTCTCCACCTGAAACATAGGTTCTGTTCTTTCTTTGAATTCTCAGATCTTAGTAGTCTTCTGGAAAATCTCTGTTTCTGGTCTTATGATCTCCCCAACACCCAGACTTCTTCTGCTTGCAGAGTTTTAGCTGGTGTCATCATGGTTTATAGACTTAAGACTCTTTTCCCTCAACTAATTCATGAGTATTGATGCTGAAAACAGCATCATACTTTGCCCTCATGTCAGGCCAAACAGTAATAGCCAAAGTTATTACTGAATTTTTAATGTGCTGTGGCTGCAAGTGATGTCAACTGATCTCATGGGAAACAGCTTTCAGTATCTGCATTATGGTTCTGCAGATGGAAGGTAAGTGGGAGGCAGCTTTCTTACTGGTCCTCTTTAAGGGTGGCATGAATATAGATTCCAGCAGGACATAAGCAGCTGCCTGTGATAAATTGGAGCTAGGTAAAAAAGACCCCTAACTCATGGCATTTGGATTCTGGCTCTGATTTCAGGCTGCAGAACAAACTTATGCCCACACATCTTTAATCTTCCTTAGATTTGAGATATTGGTAAACAGAATGTTGGCAGAGACTTATTTTAAGCAATCCAAACCAGTCATACTTGATACCATCAAAGTGAGATTATGAAGATATATTCAGGAGGATATATTCTCTTCATCAAGCTTCTCAGTAGCCATAGGCATCCTAGCTGTGGAGGAGTTTGGAAGCCTTCTTGTCTCCCCTGTGCTCATGAGTAGCCAGAATGTCAATGCTTGCTTTTATTCAAATATATAAACTCAGTGAAATAATATTTTGAAGATAAACTTCTTACCCATAAGGTCATAATCTGGGCATTTAACATTTTTTTAAAAACTCTTTTTTTTTTTAATACGGTTGCTGGTTTTTCAGGTCAATGGTCATACCTTCTAGCAGTCAGCTGGAATTTAAACATTTTTTATTTTATTTTAAATAAACTTCATTTTACCTTAAGCAACATCATCTGACCGGGACATGAGCTAAGTGATAAAACCATGTGATACATTTTTCAACTCAACAGACTCACCAGACGAACAAAAGATCCCCAACCCTTTTTAAAGAAAGGTAATAACTGGAAATATTTCAAAAGTCAATGAATTATGACCCAGATTTGAAAGGCCATTTAAAAAGATTCCTTTAATACTATTGAAGACATCAGTTGGGAATTTCAAATGGTCCTTAGACCCTGGCCCTCCTTAATTTTAGAGTTAACTGCCCAGTTTCTGGTGGATATCTCACTGGAGCACATATGTGTGCGCACGTGTGCACACACACAAATTAAAATCCTGGATTTTTACCTAAAACCAACTCATTCATTTTGTCATTTTCTAAAGAAAGCTGCGTAACTTTGCAGATCTCTCCAGCAGTTCCATAGTCAGTGGAAAAGCAAACATCATACCACCTATAGACATCTTTGAGTGGCACTTCCTAAAGAAATCAATACAAGCCAGCAATGTGTTTTAGCTGTGTTTCCAATCAATGAAATTATAATCTCTTCAGCCTCTTTCTTTTATTTAAGGGAGGTGCTTATAGTTCCTGGCTCCCACAGATTGAAACTAGATCTTCATTTTTCCCTTCTCTTTCTTTAAAAAAAAATAAAAATCTCTGGTTTTAACATTCTGTCATCCTAGGCTGTATCCTATGCAGTCCATTCTTTCACTTTTTCCCCAGGTGCTGAAAGAATACACATGGGTAAGAAATAACCCATGCAATCCTATGTAGCAGAGCACATAGTTTCTGCATAACTGCACCTTACCTTCGCCTTTGACAAGACAGTGCCAGTTATCCTCAATGAGCTGAGCAGATTTTTAACTGTGTGCGAGGAACTGCAGTCTCTGGGAGAAAACTAATTGAATCTTGCAGGGTTCTTTTTGCTTGTGTTGTTTTGGCTTAGCTTAGGGTCTGCTGATACTACTGAAACTACCACATTTAAAGTTAGGAATTTAAATACTAAATTAGGGGATGGCAGAGAATGTCAACAATAATAATTAAATAACTGATACGCAAGGAGATGATGTAAACGCAGCTGATGTAACTGAGCTAGAAGGAAGCAGGATACTGATCCAAGTGCATGGGTAATGCACTCATAAAAAGAGAACTGTCCTTTTCTGCAGGACTCATGTCCTTTCTCAGGCTACCTGACAAGATGGTTTAAAACTATGACTTTAGAAATGTTAATTCTGCAAATAGCTGTGTTACATTAAGAAAACGAAAGGAAAACAAAGACGACTTTGGCACACCTCAGAGCACTCCAAATAATGGTTTGTCATATTGCTGTCAAATCTGAAGTAATCCATTATTAGGCATACGTATAACACTACCTTTTTAAAGATTGTTTGGATTGCAGAAACTTTTTGTCCTAAGGCAACTCAAGTGACCCCAGAAACCTGATATTGCATTTCAGACAGACTTTCCCTGATGTAGAGATGTAAGCCAGATGAACTTTGCTGAGCACAAGCCTTTTCATTTATGATAAGAAAACAATTGAAGGGTCTAAAGGATTTTTTTTATTAAATCATATAGGCAAAAGTATTTTCTTTTTTCCAAATTTCTGCACAGTTAGGATTTGATATTACTTTGCCATCCCCTGATTATCCTCACTGAGACACCTTCAAATGGGAAAAAGAGGAAAGGGTTCATGATGAGGAAAGTGGTTTTATTTAAAACAAAGCATACTAACTAAGAAAAAAAATTAAATATATCTTTCCCAAGCATTCAACGCTGAAATGATACATGTTTTTTGTCATGGAAATTTTGCCAAATACATTAGGATGACTTGCTGGGAGGTTATAGAGAAAGAAGGAGGGGTTTTTATTATTATTATTCTATCTCTTTGAAAAACAGAAAGAATGTGGAAACAATTAGGAGAAGGACATCAAAGTATTTGATTTTAGGTAAACATTTGTCTAGAAAGAATATGAGAAAATTTACTGCCATTTCCTAACAGTTCTTTTTGCCTTACGTGCTTTGGCAAGATAGTGAAGTTTAATGCCTGTGGAAGTATGGTATCTCTTTTCTAAAGCTGCTTTCCTTACACATCTTAGTCATTACTCTTTAGCCCTGAGGGTGTATGCCCTATGCTCTTACACCATTCTTCTATTCAGACCCCTTCTGATTTTATAGTTTGTTGTTTAAATTTTATTCCTTTTGTCTTCCAGTCTAATCCTTGGTTCCAATTCCTTTAAGAGTGTCCTATGTTATTCCTGATCTAGGACTGTTCAGTATAAATAAAATAAATTTAAAATTATACTCAATCTATGAGAATTTGACTAGAGAAAAATGTTACTGTAGATAATGTGGAACATTAAGGTAAATAAAATTCAATGTATCATTTAGATTCTGTCTCATATATACTATTAGCATGGTTTTCCATGGCTGAAAATGCTAAATCGACAAAACCCAGTACACTAATGGTATATTTGATGTTGAAAACATCATAATTACACCCAGATATTACATCTTAAGAAGTTATTTCTATTATAATTCATAGTAGAAGGGAATAAAAACATAGTCCTGTCACCTATTACTATTACTCAGCAATGTTTATAAAGTAATTTCTATATGCAGAAACTGTAATTTACTGCACAGAATTTCTTTCACTAAAGCTTCCTTTTTGAACTCAGTGTACTCAAAAAGGAAACATATGTCTTACAAAAATGTTATTACAACAAGAATTCATATTGCTGCCTCAGTAAACAAGCTGAGAATGGAGTTTGAAATTGCTTATTCTTCTGCGTTTTCCAAAGAATCTCAAAAGTAAGAAGAAACTATTTGCTCTTTTTAGTTATGCTTAACTGTCACTAAACTGGTAGCATATACTTTTTTTACAGACCAAAGTAAACTTTGTTAATATGACCACGAAAACCTTTATAAATCATGTAAAAATAATTTTGAGTGGAGAAATATTAATAGATAAAAAAAGTAGGAATTATCAACAAAAGAAAAGAAGGTGCTTATAGATGGAAAATAAAATGAATACAAAATCTTCCTCATAATAAAGGGAAATATATGTCAGGAATGACTGCTTGCTGACATATTCCTCACTTCACATTGTATCAAACCACGAAAACTTAGGCTACAGCAAAAGGATAATGTATGTATCTAATTCCTGGGTTCAAGATAAAGATATGTGTGACCAAAAGCAAAACAAATTCTAGCTAGAAACAATTTAAAATAAGCAGGTATTAAATAATGCATGGATCCCAAAAGCAGTGATAGTCCCTCTTCTAAAATAATATGCAAATTAAAGACATTATACAGAAAAAATGTATTGGAAATGCTCTAACCTTCAATCATTACAGTATTGAAGGAGTGATAACAATGAAAGACAATAGGCTACCTTTTAAATACTTACAAATTTCTAATTATGAAGACCAAAATCTGATTTAAATGCTGATGAACCTCCTATGCTTAGATTAATTCCTGGCATCAAATCAGTGAAGTGGCCCCACCAGATGCCACTGGCTATTTTGAACCTGGCTCCTTAATCCTAAGTAAAATATTGAAAATCATAATGAAAATTGAAACTCACCGATCTGAAAAGCAACATGCTAAATTGAGACATCTTCAGGTAAAATAGCTATGTAATTTCAAGAGCTTTTTCATGTACTGTGGAATTTTAGACAGAATCTTGTTACCCTATAAAGCATTATATCTTGAGTTATTGGTTAATTGTATACTATTCTAATTAAATACGCAATATTAGTATTTTTAAAATCTGAAAATTAAGTTACTTAGGTCTCACGGTAAGTAATGCTTTCTTTTGTAAATTAAGCTGTGATGAACTGTATTACAATTCGGAAACTTTTATCTGGAAAATAAGTTTATCAGCATGTTTTCAATATTACCCTAGCATTTTCGTAAATTGATAGACTGTTTCAAACACTAGAGGAAAGTTATTTGTGATTTGAAACTGGCATCTTTAGCTAGATGAAATTTGATAGTGAGATAACCATAGAAACGAAGAAACATGCTGAATTTGAATAACATACTGGGTCATTTCTGCAAACAAGTTTTTTTAGAGACAAGTTTTGAGAAGCTTAGCATCAGAATTAAGCCTGTAATGTAAATGGCCTCAGGAAAAGTGAATTAATCTTTGCTAAGTAATATGAAGCCAGTATTGGCAGTAATTATGATTTTAAACCAAATCACCTCCCAAAGCCTCATTCTCTCAGTCAATTCCTTTTTCTTTAATTAGATATAAATAGATGAAGCCCAAAGGATTTTAGCAAGAAGATAAATGTAAACTAATCAAGTCTGAAATAACATATGAGCTTTTCTTTGCCACTTGTTTATTTGAGCATCTGGTCTCAGCTACTGTTACATTGTTAGTGAACAGTGACAGAAGCAAATTCAAAGCACTGATATAAACCATAGATAGTTTGGCAATTTTATTTCTGTCTGACTATATTTACAGAACAAGACAACCTTCATTGCATGAAATAACCAGACTAGAGAGAGATTGGGCAATAATCAGTAGCATTTATAATGCTTTTGTGACAACTTAGAGTTCTCATATGTTTTCTCCCTGGGAACGCTGGTACTTATCTTTCAAAGCCTAAGAGCAGGAATCTAATTTTGTAAAGTATTCACGTCTATGGGGTTTTTTTTTAAGACTCAGATAAAGATAAGCAGAAAGCAAGAGATTCCTGGCAAAAAGGTGAAGGACCCTTCAAAACCAAAATATTTTTATAATCAATCCAGATATTGTATAAAGGCCATTTACTCTTAGATTTCATGATGTCTAAAACCACACAACCCTTTCAAAGAAAGCATTTGGTCAAATAATAGGGACTATTAAAATAATATACATAGCAAACCTTTCTCAGTGAGAAATCTACAGCCAACTGTAGAAGAAAATTTAAATACCCAATTCAGCTTGAAGATGATTGTTTAGAAATTATGATAGAACCCCGAATGAATAAAGGTTAAACTCAAAAATAATAACTCTACCTGTAAGTCCATCAGGACTACTGAGCAAAATTCTTATCTCTATGTAAGAAATTGTCCACAGAAAAGACTTAGCACCTTTTATTTGCATAAGTTTGCTTCAAAGAAAAGCAAAGAATACCATTCTTTTTTCCTCCTCCTTACACAAGAGATGGCTGTCTGGATTGAGATTCTTCTGTTTAATATTAGGATATGCAAGTATATTGATGCAAACTCCCCTGACTTCATTTCAAGCTGATTAGACATGACAACAGTTTCAATCTCAAAGCCATATAGCAACATTAATACACAGTGATGTCTAAGCTGATGAGTCCTTCTGAAAGGAGGTGATCTTTTGCTTCTTGCTGGTTAGCATATGTTTATTGATCCAACAAATGAGAAAAAGTCCTTAACCTCTAGAGCTTAGATTCACGATTTGTGTTTTAAAGAAAAATGTGCTCTGCCTACATGATTAAAAGCTAAAGTACAAAGGGCCTTATGATTTCTCTATTTCAACCTGTGCAGTGTAGGAGGGACAGAGAGAAAATAAAGAAAAATGAACCTTACTACATACTGCAGCTCAGTGATTCCTCTGAAAAGTGGGGATTCTCTGGCTCTGAGCTTCGTCTTGCCTTTACACACTCTTCATGTACTCGCCATTACAATGTCACCATACAAAATACTTCCCTTTAGGAACGTGACTTGAGAGCACTGCAAGGTCCTTTGACCATTGGTCTAACCTGGATCTGGTCAGCTTGTACCATGATAGTTTAGGCACATTATGATTTGGCACTTCTGAAGTCAGTGGTGATAATAATAACTGCACTCAGAGACATTCTCCTTACCTTATCCCTGCTCCAATACCATTAGAAAATTTAAATTATCGCTCCTTGATATCCACATGAGTCTTCAGGTATGCATGGGGTACATTTCGAGTCCTCCTAATTCCACACAACTGTGCAACTTAATACAATTAGATCCTGATAGCTGCAGAGCAAGAGCTGTCACTCCACTGTGACAGTATCCAGTCCAAGTGCTATGTCATATGAAATACAAAGGTTCTTCCCTTTGATTTTTTTCACTGAGGGTGCAAGCAAGATATCATAGCCATGAGACCATCCCAAAATGGTCTGAACCTCAAAATTATACTTTCACTCTGATTACATATTTTTATTCTAACTGGCGTTAGGGTTTTGACCTTTAACCAAACCACCTTGCCAGGAATAGGGTCCTGATGATTAAAAGATTGTATGACTGAATCATCTAAGCTGGTTAGAGTTTATTTTAAAATTAGACTGTATGGTCTCTTGTATGTTAGAACTAGAAGGGAGGTGTTAAAATTGGTAAATTAGGAATAAATAGACATTAGAAGACTTTATATCAACATCTTTCATACAAGAAGTGGAATGTATTTCCCAGAGAGGCAGTGGAATTGAGCAGTGCAGTTATTTCAGTAAAAATAATATGACCACAGTATATTTCATTAGGTAAGTTAAATATATACCAGTCTACTTTTTGCCTGGGAACTGCTCTGTTGGAAGCATGTATAGATTTTTTTTTAGATTACACCAAGAGTGAATATGTTACTGTGGTTTCTTAGATAACTTAAGGGCACTTTTTGCTCCATTTGGCATGGGGGAAGGAGGTGAGAAGCGTAAAAATAAAGCTTAAAAGTTGAAATATAGAGGATAGCATCAAAGAGCACAAGATATTAGAAATGCATTGTTTGCTTCTGGTCTTCTAGAATGGTGCAAATCTGAGCCACTTAAACCAGCTTATCATTTGAATTTAATACATTATAAACGGTATTTTGTCTGTGCTCTATACCCTCTTTTCTCACATTGAACACAAAAAATATCGTGTTTTTTAAAAAGGGAGATGGAATGCTCTGAGAATTACAGTTTGTCTTCCTGTTTTCCAAATGACAATATTAACCAAGTTTATTTATTATGGTAAAATTCAAACTAAAAAAGTTGCATTTTGTCGTGGTTTAACCCCAACCAGTAACTAAGCACCACCCAGCCACTCACTCAACCCTCCACCACAAGGGGATGGGGAGAAGAATGGAAAAAAACCCTTGTGGGTTGAGATAAAGACAGTTTACTAGGATAAAAAAGGGAGATAATAATAATAATAATGATAATAATAATAATAATAATGCACAAATGCTCACCACATGCAGAAGGAAAAAAAACCAAAACAACCCATTGCCCAGCCTGTTTCCAAGCAGCGATCCCACCTCCCAGCTAGCTTCCCCAGTTACATACGGAGCACGACGTTCTATGGCAGGGAATATCCCTCTGGCCAGTCTGGGCCAGCTGTCCTGGCTGTGCTCTCCCAGCTTCTTGTGCACCTGGCAGGGCGTGGGAAGCTGAAAAGTCCTTGACTTAGTGCAGACACTAAAACTACCTAGCAACAACTAAAACCTTCAGTGTGTTATCAACTTTGTTCTCATGCTAAATCCAAAACACAGCTATTATGCCGGCTACTAGAAAGAAAATTAACTCTATCTCAGCTGAAACCAGGACATAGTTAAAGCAGTCTGGGTACATCAATTTAGTCCTCAAGTAGATTTCTGAGTTAAAAAAATAATTTTATTTTATTTTATTTTATTTTTTTTAAGCAGAAAACATCCTCTCCCTTTCACTGGAACATTCACTCTGGAAGACTAAACCATTAATTTATTTGTGAAATGTCTTCAACTTAAAACTGAATATATTATTTTTCTCAAAAGTTCCATATTGTTATTGAATAAATCATTAGAATAAGTGATTTGAGTGACTAATTGTAAATTACTTTGAAATATCTGTCAATTACCAGATCAAATACTCACTGTGAACAACATAACTTACTTTTTCAGATTGTTTGATAGTTGCTGATTTTATGTTAACTACATATAGTGCCATGCATAAGCTGGTCACTGTTATTAAAGGCAATGCAATTTATTTCCCTAAAAATTTAACAAAAACAAAGATTTCATTCTCTTCTGTTCTAGTTATACGCTATAGTCTATGTTGTACTGAGATGCTCTTTTTACAACTATCACTACTTCAATGTCTTCATTTTCCAAAACAAGTTATCAGTGAGGTTGTCCCTTTCTCTATTTTGTAACACGGTGATGGCATAGTTAGGCATAGTGTGTAAGCATTTTACCAACACACATACGCATGTAAACAATGTGACCACAAAGGACACAAAGATGAATATAGTTGCACACACAAGTGATGAAAGTTATAGAAAAAAAAAACAAACAAGATAAGTCCAAGGTGCTGCAAATAAGTTGAAGGTTGATAAAGCTGGCAGGGAAGGGAGAATTTTAAAATATGTTAAACTCCAAGGAAGTGGAGCGATGATAACGATGTGATGGGATATAAAAGCTGATTTATAGTCCAGCTTGTTCTTTCTCTTGAATGTGAGATGTGGAGTATATCAAATTCCTGGCCAAAATGTTTAGCTGAGCAGTGATGAGTCATCTAGAAAGAGGGAGAGATTTGGATGAAATTATTTTGAGATTAGTAGACGACGTGTAGTTTGCTTATGTTTCTTTCACTAATATTTTCATAAACTTTTGCAACTGTTATTATGAAATCTATTTATGTAATTTATTGATTGATTTTGTAAGAATTTTAATGCAATTTAAATAGAGGATGTTTTGGCTGAGAGACATCAAAGCACACCATTCCAGAAAATGATGACAAGCCAAAAATAAGAGTAAAAGTGCATTCTGATACTGTCCAGCATCCCATTACATGTTATGAGCTGTGAATAAAAAAGTTAATTAAGCATAAGTAAATATTAAATGCAAGTGATTGCACACATCAAGACAGAAAACAGTGAGTGTCCTTACTATCCTTCCACATTAGAAAAACAATGAATGAGATTCTTTCCATTAACACCTGAAACACTTGATGTTTGGGATGAGGAAAACTCTTCCTAAAAATACAATTAATTTTGCTTTCACTAGGTACTTGTAAATCATGATTGAGACTCCATAAGCTCAGTAAAATGGTACATTAGTAATGTCTGTGTCATAATTCCACTGTGCTCGTCTGTTCCTCACCAAGGTAGGCCAGTGCTGGAGGTAGCAATACTAAAGGAAGTGTTAAAAAATTATAAGCATAGCAGCAGTGCACAAAGAAGGGCAGGTTAGTTGTTAGTATATCAGATCTGGACGAGAGGCCATTTAGAAAATTATCACAGAATTCAGAAGCTAAAGTTTAATTTTGTTGCATGTAAATATATGATTCAATGTGCTGCAAGAAATCCATCTATGCCAAGTATCATGGTTAAAAATTAATTTATCTGTAATGATAAAATTCACATGCTTTTTTTTTTGACCATTGTATTGAAGCTTTTTTTTTCTGTCACTGAACTGCAGCAATTTTCTGGAAAATAACCATTTTTTTCTGTCTCCACTTGCCTGTATCTATAGGGAAGATTGTTGGGGAAGATAAAATTCAGCAGAATCGTCATTGCCATATAACAACCTGTGCTGGTTTGGGCTGGGATAGAGTTGATTTTCTTCATACTAGCTAGTATGGGGTTATGTTTGAGATTTGTGCTGGAAACAGTGTTGATAACACAGGGATGTTTTCATTACTGCTGAGCAGAGCTTACACAGAGCCAAGGCCTTTTCTGCTCCTCACCCCACCCCAGCAGCGAGTAGGCTGGGGGTGCACAAGGAGTTGGGAGGGTGCACAAGGAGTTGGGAGGGGACAGAGCCGGGACAGCTGACCCCAACTGACCAAAGGGATATTCCATACCATATGATGTCATGCTCAGCATATAGAGCTGGAGGAAGAAGGAGGAAAGGGGGATGTTTGGAGTGATGGTGTTTGTCTTCCCAAGTAACTGTTAGACATGATGGTGCCCTGCTGTCCTGGAGATGGCTGAACACCTGCCTGCCCATGGGAAGTGGTGAATGAATTCCTTGTTTCGCTTTGCTTGTGTGTGCGGCTTTTGCTTTGCCTATTAAACTGTCTTTATCTCAACCCACAAGTTTTCTCACTTTTACCCTTCCAATTGTCTCCCCCATCTCACCATGGGGAGAGTGAGCAAGCAGCTGTGTGGTACTTAGTTGCTGGCTGGGGTTAAACCACAACACAACCATAACTATAGCTGGCTGAAAAGTGGATCTTCCAGTTCGTTAAAGATAAAGGAAAGGGGTTTTTTTATTGGTTTTCAATACATTAGTCACATTAGTGCCCACAGGATGAAAACTCCAAAATTATAGTTCCTCATGAATAGAAAGATTAAAAAACTGTGAATAAACCTGCCAGAACTGTCAGTTTCCAGCGGGTAATGGGCCCGCCAAGCTCTGTAGCTTTTTGGCAAAGCTGTTTTTCTCTTCAGTCTCATGGCTGATGTGCTTTGAAAGTGACAGGCCAATTTCACTGTGCATTAGCATTCCCTTCTTCCCTGCTCCTCTCCTCTATCACCCTGTATGCAATGAAAAGACTGCCACAGGAACTGCTCAGATTTGGATTTTCAGCCCTTCCATGATACCTAGATTTACTGCAGACCCATCTGGCAACTTGTTCTGTGTATCTGCTCTATAGAGGACTCTTGGCTTCCTTCTCTCTCTGTCTGTGGGCTCCATTCCAGATCCGGTGACCTTAGAAAGACTGTGCCCTGGCACAGATATCAAACCACTTGGCCTGGACTACCAGGATGGAAAAGAGCATTTCTTTGGAAATCTACCTGGCAGTGAACATAAACTTCATGGACCCAAGATGTCTGAGCATATAACTTTTCACTTAAAAAACTCAGTCTTTTTTTGTGATGGAACTTTATTTTGACAGAAAATATGCCACACATTCTAATTACAGTAATGATGCCAAGGTAACAAGGTAACCCATAATAATAATTTTTTTTTTCTTCAGAAAACATCTATGAGTAGGTCAGTCAAGCAAAACCCAAGTAGAACTACTCAGACGGTTCATTTCTGTTTCTCTGCTGTTTATTATTTTCTTACAGTAATGCAGTTAATCATTGAAAAATCTCATCTCCTCTCCTCTCCTCTCCTCTCCTCTCCTCTCCTCTCCTCTCCTCTCCTCTCCTCTCCTCTCCTCTCCTCTCCTCTCCTCTCCTCTCCTCTCCTCTTTCTCCTCTTTTTTCTCTCCTTTTCCTACTTATACTGTGTGAATGTATTGTTATATATTCACCCTCACTAGCACCATTTGTTTTTCATTTTTGGAAAAGATGTAGAGTTCAGTTTCAGAGAGTACTACAAAATGCAATATACCCAACTCCTGTTAATTTATGGAGAAACACAGTCCTTAAGTATGATTACTTGCTATTTTGAGAAGCTTTCATGTGACATTTTGTCACCTCTTAAATATTTCCAAACAGCAGTTTGATTATCTTGAAAATTATTAAACTAAGTACCCTTTTATTCAGAAATATGGCTGAATTTTTGTTATAGTATAAAATGTTGCTTTACATTATAAGTCCAGATAAATAGCAGAGCAACTGTAACGATAGATGCAACATAAAATTTCAGCTTACTTTACAAAGATGCTTACCATGTGACTGCATATTTGAATGGCATGTTTTTAGAGGATTTATTGTTGTTTTTGTGGGTTGGATAGCTCAGGCAATATAGTAATTCTAAGCTATAGCTAGCCAGAATATGTATATGCTGACAATATATGTAGAGGATGACGATATATGTAGGGGCATGTACAGAGAGAAAGAGACAGAGAGAGAAAGGAGGAGGGCATGTATGCTAGGCTGAAACAACCTGGATGGGAAAAAACATTGGAAAAGCAGCAATGAAAAACTTATATAATCCCCCCAGCAGGTTTTCTTTTTTTACTAATGTGTTATTTTCATGACATTGTATTTAATGAGCACTTAATGAGGTCAATGAAGTTACCTTGACATGGCACCACCATTAAATGAGATGAGAATTAGTTTTTTCCAAATGTGGTAAGAAAGGCCCCATTTCTCATAGGTATTTGAAAGCATAAGGTATTTGCTAATTAATAAAGAACTAGACTGAAAGAATTGCCCAAAAATCTCTAGTACTGGTTCTAAGTATTTTTATATATTCAGCAAAGTGCTTACTTCATGGATTTTTAAGTGATAATAATATGGAAATATCCCTAAAATTCCAGATTTAATTTACTAATCAGCAGCACCTATTCTCCCAGTTAAAAATGAAGTCTTATGTCAGGGAGAAGGGAGAAGCAAGGCTAACATGATAATGAAGGACCCAGAATGCCCACAGCTTAGTGGTCCATCAAACATGCAGTATACCTCAACTCAAATTTGCTAATGGTGTGCAAACAAAATAATTAAATGCTCCATTCTCCAGCCAATTTGCTTCTCTGTGTGATTGATAGCCATTTGGAACAAGCAAATTGCAGCATTTGCACTAGGGAAGAAAAAAAAAAAAAGTATTTCAAGAGTATTTACGAACAGGTTGAAATATCTTCCAGGTGCTGTTTTAGCCGAGGTCATCTCACTGTGGACTTGACAGGTCCATTTATGATCTGCTTCTACTGCCTGAATGAAAGTAGAAAACAGAAGGTTGGTTAGGGTTATGTCTGAGCTTGATGGATCAACTCCTCCCATCCTCACTTCCCCCTAAACTGACACAGTTGAATTCCTGATGAGGCGGCTCATTCTCTCTCCACGGCTGCTCAGGGAATCCAGTACTCAAGTTTAACTCATTGTGACAGGCTGTGTGCCATGTGCCCTTGTGATGTTTACATCTTCATAATTGTACTGCACTAATGTCGAGCAGCCAAGAGTGAAAAGCAAATTATTCAGAAGTTTCAAGGTTAAGAGTCTCCTGCATTCTTATTCATTCCCCACAACACTTTCATTCCAGACCTTCTCCCCCCTAACAAAAAGAAACTAAAAGAGGACTGTATTGTAATTTGGCTGACAGAGATTATTGTTGTTCCTAATACACACAATATGCCAATATTTCTGTTCATTCCTTTTTAACTTATCCCATTATCCTGTGTAAGCAGAATTAAATCTATTAAAACAGGTTTCTCCCTTTCTTCTTTAACACAGGAATTCCAACCATGCAACAGTGAGCTGTATATAAACAGCTGTATTATGTTCTCCTAATTCTTTTATACAACATGTTTGTTATAACTTTTGCTTTCTTCATGTTGGTTCTTCTAGGGGATATTTCATATCCTTTTTCAAGATTGTTTTTCTTTTATCCAGTGATGGGTTAAAAGAAAAAAGATTCCATGAACCATCTCGGAAGCATTGCTACAAATTCCACATATACACGACATTCCCAAATAATGTCCTAATTCCTAGGGCAGAACCAAGTTTTCCTTTCTTCTGCATGGTCTCATGACTCTTGAATTTCTGACTGTACAGTGGTTGCATTTTTTTAAAGGGGTTCATCTAATCATCTTGATCTGATAATAGCTAATACAGAAGCCCTAAAGGTTTCTCTCAGACAGAATTATAACTAGAAACTGTGTTGTTAACTTTCTGGAGTTTCTAACTCCAAAACTTTATGCAAAAAAATGTATGTCATCATCATGACATCATCAGATGTAGTTTGATGTAGGCCCAGCCTTTTATATCATGATTTTTTCACATGATTTAAGGAAAATTTGGGTGACTATTCAGCTGAACAGGATTACAGCAGGGGAAGACTTCCACTCATGTCACCCGAATACATATTTTTGTACATGGACAAGCAACTGAAGAACCCAAATTAAATAAAGGGGCACCAGTTGAATGGAGACACCTACAGAGATGGATGGAGTCATTGTCTAGTATAGATGGATGAAGTCATTGTCTTGGTCTTAAGCTAACTTCGAATGTCTAAGTCCCAGCTTAGGTGATTCTTTATTATGATGTTTTAAATAATGAGACAATCAATGACATGGAAAGAAAAGTTCCAGTCACAAAAGCAAAGGGCTGCCAGAACAATGAAGATGTGGATGGTGGAGGACTATTGTTAGTTGAGCAGATAAAACTGTGAGGTCTGGTAGAGTAAAACTTTCTTAGCAAGAACAGTATAGAGAATGACATTGAAAAGACAAAACCCTGAGAACACATGACATATCTCCAGATTAAGGCTTCCAATACATGTATTATGGCTGCTGCAGCCTCCTCTAGAGTATTAATGTTTTCATTGCTGGTTAATATAACGTCCTAATGATTAGAACAGCTTCTTCTCCTCTATTCCATTTGCTGAGTGTAAGAGAGGAAGTACAATACCTTTCTTTGTTTGATGTCACTAATCTCAGGGTGGTTTCTTTAACCACTGAATTGGTAAATACCGTAACTAGATTGGAAGGATTACACAGATCTTTTGTGCAGGGCACAGATGGATTGGTGTGAGAATGTTTACCACTCTGAGCTACCTCTGAGACAACAGAAAAGCCCCTAATTTGTTGATTGCAATGGGAAATAATTTAAGATAGTCACCATGCTGAGAAGCACTGTGAAGACTCAAGCGACCATGACACTTGGTTTATCTACAGGAAAAATGTAGCTGTCTCTAGAGTTTGCATCAGATGAAAAGGTTTCAGAAATCTTACATTTGGACTTAGGTATTTAAATCAGCACTGAAGCTGTACTTTGGATTCCACATACTTCATTAGATTTAGCTTGAGAAGGCTATCATATTAATTTACTTTCCAATGTACCAATCATTGGTCAGCTCACAACAAAAAAGGACTAGTAATCCTAGTTTCAGAATTAGGAGCAAGAAGATAATTAAAAATTATATACAGAAAGAGGGGGAAAAGGCTAGTTTTGTTTTTGTTGGAAAAGGGAAACTTTGTTGTGCCTGAAAAGAACATTTCTGAACCCTCAGAGAAGACTGAGGAGATTAACCTCAATAAAACTAGGACTCAAATTTAGGAGATGGTAGAGAACTCGTCTAAATAGTATGAAAATGAGTAGCTGAAAAAGAAATGTGAGTAAAAGAAAACATTGAAAGGGAGTCTTTTGCGCATTAAGCTACGTATTGATAGTGTAAGTTGAAACACCAGCTATTAAGCAGGTTTTGGATCATCACATTGGACTTCTCCAGCAGAACAAAGGTGTTCTGTGCAATGTTTGCTGAGGACAGGCTGGCCCTGACCACATCTCAGACAGAATTCAGGAGTGGTCTATCAGGAAGAATATACAGCACGCCAGAGTTTCTAGTAAGGTGCATCGTGTAGACAGTGACTTGCATTGGCTGCTTGCCATTAGTATAGAATTATGTTTCTATCCACTGGAAGTGAAATTCCATGTGTAAAGCTTGTGTATGTATTCATTTTTGTGTGTGTCTGTAAGAGAGAAAACCAGAGGGGGAAAGTGTTTATGTGCATATGAACAGGTAGATAAACTATGCTATGATTAGCATTAGGCTTGGCAGGACTATGATTTGGAAAGTGTCAGCTAAAACACTAAAGATAATGTATTAACATCAGGAAAAAAGAATGGTGACCTTTGGGCCAATGCAAAATGCAGCAAGTTTACTACATCTTAAAGGTATTCTGATTTACCACTGTAGGTTGCTGCCACCAATACTTTCTAAGCCCTTACTCAGACTTAGCCAAAATGCCTAGTAATATGTCATCATCCTAATGTCATTTTACATATGTAAAAGAGTACTAAATGAACAAATATATTCACATTTTCATAAGTGGACTGACTTTAATCTACTGTCATAGGTCTTCTCCAATCACAGTTTGGAAATCTGTAGTGGCAGAGAAGTGTAAGAGCTGTAGTAATCAGATATATCCTACACTAAAAGGGTCAGATTCAGCTTTCCACACTGAGGCATCTTACTAAAATGCTCACTGTGAGATAACAACTGTATCACAATCCCATCTATAATTATATTTTATGGAGTCTAAATATTTGTCTCATGGACAAAGAGGTATAATTTATGAAAGAACCCAGTGAGGTATATCTTGCAAAGCCAAGAATTTTCTTATGGGATATTAAGACTTCAGTTTGCAAGAAGAATTGAAAGAACGAATGTTCAGCACTACAATGACAAACTTTTAGATTTCCTAATGGAGAGTGGAATTGCCAACGCCAGGTTAGGCGCTTTGTATTTATAAAGTCTTGTATGACACTCAAACTCACGTGCAGCTCAGAATGGCTGCAATCCAGAGGTGCTAAAGTGGTGTTGGTCACAGTGGAAGGAAATAAATTGCACGTAGTGATTGGTCTGACTGCATGGTCTGTGCTTTCTGTAGATGCGTAAACATGGTTAGGTATTGACTGACAGCACGTGGAGCAGATAGAAGCATGTTCTCTGAGAAATGCTGAGGAAGTTGAAGGAAGTACTGTGAGATTATCCCCAAAGGGAATTATCACCTAGCAGAGGGTAGAGAAATGCCTCTCACATTTAGGCTTCACAGTGATGAACAGCATCACAGAATTAGCAACCTATGTGAGGTCATTTCTTTCTCGAAATATCAAAGGGTCCTGGCAGCCTTTTACCAAGCATTTCAGTGGCCAGCACAGTCATCTGGAATACAGGAAATTGGTATTGGTTTCCTCTTTGCAGGTACGCAGTAGGGATTTGTGCTCTCCCATCACTCAGGCAAAAGTTTTCACAGCAGGACTATTAAATGCTCTCAGGTGGGTCTCTGTCAGTTGGTCCCACTGAAGCTGCTTTTTGCTTTCTGTAACTGACTGAATGAGAACCAGAGAAAGGATTTGAGCCTGACCCTCCCACATGAATGCCTTTACTGCCAAGCTATGCAGCTGGTCTTTTTTTTCTACCACTGACTATTGGATACTAAAAAAAAATTGTGCAAAGCAGAAATTGGGGAAGAAAGAAAGACACTTATTCCAGGATCCCAGCTGCTCAATTATTGAAGAACTTTATTGAAAAAATGGAAGATCCCAGCTGAAATCCTTCCTTCATATCATATCTGGAGAATTTTGATCCTGTATGAACAAAACAAGCTGGGCAAAACCAACTATTATTCACCTATTATCAGGTGTTCTCTCAATATGTCTACTAGCTAAGGTCTAGCAGGGAAATACCTGCCTTGCAAATTTTGCTAGGACTTGATGTAACACAGCTCTTAGCTGTTACACGGTTCTGCACATAGCCAGCAGCAGAAATGCAGGTGCTGAGGGAAGTAGCCCCTTTTTGACATTGTGATGTACTGGGCATTTAGCTTTTAGAGAGATAGTTTGGTGCCTAAGTTCCCTTTGAGCATCTAGCCCAAGCATTGTACTTTTACTCTATTTCAGCATAAGCTTTTCTTATGTTTGCAATAATTGCTGTGGAGAAGTGTGTGCATTTTGTGATTTTTCCTGAAAGGAAGCAGCTTTCTGTGGGGAATAAAGAGGATAAATTTCATGCAACCCTATTACCTGCAGTTTCCTGTCACTTCAGTTTCTGCTGAGCAATCTGGCACATTTGCAGTTTGTACTAGCTAGTGACACAATCTTCATTGACAGGCTCTGAACGCTAATGGATTTCTCTCTCCCTTATGCAGTGAAATTAAATAGCGTCTCCAGCTCCATCAGGAAAGCTGACAATACCATCTACGTAAGAAAACAGGCCAGGCAACAACATCGAGGTGCCAAATGTTGGCAAAGGTTTGTCATACATTAGTGCTTTCTCTGAAGAATGCCTGGGGGCTGCCAGGAGAATTCTCTGAGCAGGACATAGCTATCATCTTCACTTGATTAATGCCCTGTTGTGGACAAGAAGTAAAAGTTCTAATAGCTAAATTACCTCTAACTTCTCATGAGCAGCATAAATGGACTAAAACATAACACAGATTATCACTGCACGGCCTGAGGTATCACAGCCCATGTGAGCAAAGTGAAGTGCAATTCTTACTGGCACACCTTAGAGCTGTACAGATAGCCACCCCAATTAGGCATTCCTCTGTCTGTGTAGTGGCCTGGTAGTCTTCACAATCACGTCTGCTGAGCTGGTTTTGTATATGCATTGGTTTCTGTTCAACAAGGTCAACAGGCAAAAGTATTGATCTCCCAAATGCATTCTTTCTTAAAAGAATGCTGCTGAGAATTTTTAGAATCATAAGCTCATCAGAGACAGGCTCATCACACTGACAGAATGGCAGATACCATGCAAGAAGCATGATCGGTAGTCGTTAACTTTTAAGACTCCTTTAGAGTGTCCTTTCCACCTTGAACAAGGAAAAGAGAGTACTTTTAAGCTCACAAGAAAAAAGTTTGTCTAAAGCAACATGAACTTCTGTAAATAAATTACAAAAAACTTCATTGTTATTTGATAATGTTTTTTTCCTCACGCAATGGCTATAGGAGGAATCAGCTGACTTGAATTTAAGAAACAGCTACTACCCAAAGACAGGAGAAGTTAACATTGAAAAAAAAAAAAAAGGGATTATCCTTAAATATACAGAAGTGCTGAAATTTCTCTCTCCTGTTTAAGAGGATGCTTCCTGGACTTGTCAGACAGATTTATTTTACTTGTCTCATGTCTCCAGAAAGAGGACTCACTATAAATGTTCATATTATTCTGTAGGTAACTACAGAATACATTTTTTCTGTATGTGTAAATAGGGTGTGGTGAAGAAGAATCAGGCATCAGGCCTGATGGACACATTCTGGTGGCCACATCAGAATCAAGGGCCGCATAATGGAATATGTGGCTGTTAGCAGGAAGTCTACCAGGTGGTAGGAGAAGTTACTGCTACTTCAACCTCCAATCTTTTAAAACCACTCTACTATTTCAGAGATGACTAAAATTATTACTTTTTTGTTGGTTTGTTTTTTTTTTTTTTCTTTTCTTCTTTTTTGGATAAAGAAGACACATGGAACTGAGAAGCCTACTGTTGCTCTTGTGTATTGAAGAAATATTATATATTATCTCAGCTAAAATCCTTCTTTACCATTTCTTTACCACTTGTCTATTTTTCTGCTGCCTTGAGCACTCTCTGAATCCCAACAACAGGCCCCTGGTTTGTGATACAGAGAGTGAAATTCTCAAGCTGATGAAAAACTCCCATTGAGTTCCACATTGTGATGGTGAGAACATCACATATATCCTTCCAACAATTGTTTTATGTAGAGCTTCAATTTGTTCCTCTTGAATTTAAAACCACTGATATACTTTTTCTGTATTGCTTTGCTGCTTCTTTATGCTTTCTTTCTTCACTTAAGTTTCATGCTATCTAAAAGCCGCGTTCCTTTGTCTCTCCGCCTCATTGACCTACCATTTCATTGCAATTCTCAACTGAAAATACATAGTTTCTCTGCTACCTAAGCAGGGTCTGATTCTAATCTCTGAGTAATTCTATATCAATGTAAAACATATTGATTTGAGTAGCATTACTTTCAATTTACACCACTGAGAGTTGTGACTGTGGACATTATTTCTCTCTTTCCATTATTATTATTATTATCTTACTCTGGAAGAGTATTATCTACCTCTGTAAAGCCTTTGGGATGCAATTTATATGAACTACACTATACATAATAAAGTTGAATTGTTATGTTTTGACTTGTTCTAAAGATAAAGCACTAGATTTTCATCCCAGTCTTAACTAGATCTTTCCCTTTGTATTGATTTGTTTAGACAGCCAAGTGTGAAGAATGTGGGAGATGCCTGTAATAGTTTATTAGTATTATATGGTCTATTTGTTTCCCTGATTATGATAGTTGTGTTTTTCCTACAGATTACAAGGTGGTTAATTCAAGCAAAGAGTCCTTTCAGAAGGTGGGTAACAGAGTTTATTTCCAAACTTAAAGAGGCAGCGCAGGTTCTACAAAGCATGAGATTTACCTGTAACTACTCCACATTTAGTAATCTGGTTTATAAATTGAAGACATGTTATAGACAGGAAAGAGAAACTAGAAAATCTCAAGAAGAAGCAGCTGAAGGATAGAAGATAGATAAGCAGACTCTTAAGGAATGAACTGAACACAAATCTGTGTGGTCCTTGGAGAAGTCAGAGCTTTGTAAATATTCATGTAGTTTTTATACAAAATTAGAAAGAACACACACACCCTTTTTATTTTTACTGTTTTGCTAAAAGTGAGCTCAGATAATACCTTATTAAAAAAAAATTAGCTTACTACATTTGCTATCACTGTTCATGCTTTATATCAGATATAAGACACCTTGTTTCTTTATCATCTCATTTCTATGGACATCTGTCCTACTGTCTGTTCCTGACTCGGCCACATAACTAATCAATGGCTACTATTGCTTCTGTTCCTCCTTCCCTACCTTCTTAGGTTCATCCATTACTTGCAACCAGTAGAGAAGGGTTTGGGTTTTTTCCCCACAACATTATTCTCTTTGTTTTCCCCCCTCCCTTGTAATGAAGTGTAAGGCTTATTAGATCATAGGTCCTGGGAAAAAAGTTCTGTAAATGTATGAACCCTGTGGGATTCACTAAATTCCCCCATGTATCCCTGTACCACTGAAAGCAGGACAATCACTCAGTCTTATTTCAGAGTGGAGGAAATAGAGGACTACAGTCAGAGAGAATGGGGATAACAGACTGAAAGCAGCTTTGATTTGTAGGACTGCAAAAGGTAACTAGGAATTTTTGAAGTGTTTATTATCAGTATTATCCATTATTAATTTATGTTATGCCATTATTAGTGAATCATTCATGAGCTGATTTGGAGGGATTTTTTTGTATTATCTTTGACATTCAGAGGTACTCACTGAGAGGTATGAAAGAATAATTTTCACTGGAGCTTATTTGTAAACTGCTGGCTTTGTTTATTCACTTTTTCTTATTTGCTATTCACAGCATGCAACAGATCATCTAGGCCTAATGGTGTTGTTTCTGCACCCTGACTAGGTGACTGCAAATTTATAAGAAGACTAACCAAGGCTATATAATGAGATTTTCATATCAAGATAAATCAAGCGAAAATTCAAGAAAATTTCAATACATTATCCATGAATATAAGATAGATGTCCAGTTACTCATGAAGGAATGAGAGAGACCTATATAGATACACAGTCGGATGTATATGCACAACCTCCCCAAATCACACTGTGTTTTATTATCAAAATGGCTTTTAAGTAGCTGAAATTGTGTCAGTTAATTCCAGTCCCTAACTCCTGATATTAAAGGAACACCGTTCTAAAATATAGCAAAGGCACTGGGAAGTAAAGTTAGTTTTATAATTTACCTAGTGTATGGTACCTCTACTGATCAACGTTTAATATTTATTTTAATGGAGTTTTGGTTTTAAATAGCTATAAAAGGCCAGATTGAGCTAATATTAGTTTTATTTCTTAAACGTCTGTCCATCCATCTATTCATAGTCTTTTACATACAATACAAGAACATAATACTAAATCATAAAACCAGAAAATATAAAATGTAAAATCAGAAAATCAAATTAAAAATATAAAAGCAGAAAATTAAATCAATGTGCTATGCACAAAGCTTTTAGAATTGGAAATTTTAAAAAATTCCTTTTAAAGGAAAGTTAATGCAATGAACTCAGATTTCTAAATTCAAGAGGGTGGACCTGCTCTAAAAGTAGGCAGAACTAAGATTGTAATGGTATTCTCCTTTCCGTATCTCAGAAATGCTTAAGGATCTCTTATAGTTCAACTCCCTTATTCCAGGCTTAACCAAATGAAGAACCTCATAAATATGAAAAGTCCCTTCCTTTCTACACAAATTTATCTTAGTACATGGCAGGGATGATACATAACAAGATAAGGACTTTGAGCCCTGCTTCACTGAAGTAAATGGAAAATTTTCTGTTTACTTGCAGTCTCTGACAGTAAGGTGCTGGAAGCCTAGCAACAGCATGAAAATGCATAAAATTAAGATTTTGTATGCTACAACTGCAGATGAAAGAACTTTGTGAAAGTTTGCTATTTACAGAGCAGATAGGAAAAAAAATCTGCTATTAATATTGCAGAGAGAAGGCTGGAAAAGAGCTGGACTTTATTTAATCTCTGGCAATTGTAATTTGAGTTACCAATAAAGACAACAATGAAATAGTTAAGTTTGGGTTATATAGTGTGTTTTTAATACTCTTTCTGGTGAAGGTAGAAAACTAACCTTGATGACCTAGAGATATTGATATTTCCTCTTAATAACTCTCATGTAGGGAAAAGTCGTAGAGAATATAATATAGATTAAACCAACATAACATTACAAATGTTAATAAAATATTGCAAGAATCATTTATAGAATGCATTTACAGAAAAAATAAGACCATTTAAATTGAATTTTTGAACCATTCTATAATTTTGGAGTAGGGCTGTCACTTTTACATTAATTTTTTAGGTTTGCTAAAAATTTATTCAGTACTATTTGTGGTGTTTAAATTCTACAGAACGATTGAATGATAAGATTTCAGAGCAGAAAGTCTGTCACAAACCACTCATTTACTCCAAACTATTTTTGATTGAATGTGAGGGTATATTATTTAGTAGCTAATAGGATATCTGCTTTAAAAACAAATAAGCAGTGAGTTAGTGCTGCTTTTAATCAACTTTGGGTGACATGTACAGTATTGTAAGGCATACTATGTCACAATTACCTGAAGCAGCATGGAGCAGCATCAGAGATTTATGCATGCCTTATTCTTTCTAGGGTGCGTCCCTGCTGTCTACCTATACATGGTTTGACATTTTGATGGATACAGGTCAGGCAATCACTGCTGGTCAATAATTTCATTTATCCATAGGTGGTTTCAACCATGACTAATTTATTATTTTGCACATCTGTGTAGATGCTATTGCCCTCTGCTCTTAGTCCCCTCACAAAAATATCTCTGGGGAAAGTAGGCATTGTAAAAAATATGGACAAGCAAAAACAAAAAAAAAAAAAAAAGACATATCTGGTGTGATTGCAATAATCAGCTTTATTGCTCAGATCAGTTGAGGTTGTTTCTACATGTGAAATAAGTTACAAGCTGCAAGTATCTCTGTTGCTTATAATACCCTTACCACTATAATGAGTGCTCTAATGCATCTAAACTCCCTGCCTCTGTGAGTTGAAGAACTATTGTTACCTTCACCTTGCGAACGAGAAACTCCAGCAAAATCAGATATGAAATCTGCTGCTTAACCAGGAACCATAACTGGAACTCTCATGTCTTGGAACACCATTCAGATACTTGTATGATTGTATGCCTCTGTTTAGGTATATTACTCTTCTTCCAGCATACATAATTAATTATTTTGTATTAACTCAAACATGGTTTCTCTGGAGCAAGAATTATGAACGACTTTTTCAAGGAACTCCAGAGATCAATAAGGCTAATGAGATAGGTGCAGACGAGATTCTAATAAGTACTAAGCAGAATGACGGAGAGAAAGCTAAACTCGTAACTGACTTTCAGAAAATATAGTGATGGGGCAGATAGATAGGTTTAACACTTTGATTGTGGACAATTTAGGCCAAAATGAGCAATGGTGAGAGATGTTTTCTCCAATGCTGTCCTTAGAGCCACTGGTCCAATTCCAACCTTGTGCTTTTCAGAAAACATATTCAGCATTGCAAGATTTTGAAGAACATGTGGAAAAAATTAAAGAAGCAGTTTGTACCTCTCAAGGATCACTGATTTTTAAGGTAAAAGGCATAAAGGCTTTCCAAATACATGTCACTCCCAAGTAGTAAAAAATCCAAACCTGACACTAAAATTTGCTTTCTTGATAACTGAATTTGAAGTACATCAGGACTAGAATAAGTTATTTAATGGTATAACGCTACAATAGAATAATGGTATTGACTTTGCCAAGACTGTAAGTCTTCTGGTTTTCAAGCCCCTACATAAGTTCTCTTCATTCCATCTCTGTATCTTTTGTTTTTTCATAGTGTTTCCCAGAAATTAATAAAGTAGCTAAAATTTCTTAAATGTGACCAGATGAGGTGCAAGAACATTACTGTCTTTTTAATAACTCATGAACAAGCAGAACTGTGCTCTGGAGGACTAATATCTGATAAGATGCTTTCTCAGATAAGGTAACTTGATAACTGATTTTCTAAACAAGTGAAATGAAGTAGATCTAATCTTTTTGGACTTCAGGAAGGCATTTGATATGATTTCTTGCTATTGTAGGCCAAAGACCTTCATGCATAGGGAAACTGGACACTGAAAACAAAGTAAAAAACTTCCTTGGACTTAAAAATCTTATTTTGTCTTTAGCCATACTGCCTATCAGTCTGGTAAGAAAGAAAATTTCATTTCTTTTCACTGCCTTACTCCTTTTTAAACTACTAAACTGCCATTAATTACTTCTGTGGACATAACCAGACTGAGATGGAGAGTTTGTTTTCACTAAGTTTTGATAGATCTATTCCCTCTTAATTAAATCCCTCTTTTACAGAAAAGAAGGCAGTGGACATTTTGCTTGATAAACTAATAATGTATCACTTTCAGAAATATTTTTAAATATGTGTAGAAGTCACAGGGAAAAATCCTTGTCCTAGTTCTGCTTTGGAAAATAGGAAGCATGGTTCTGCTCTGGAAGGGAAGGTGAGCTCTGAGCTGAGCGTGACATAGTGCCGGCAGGAGCAGTGACCTCACCAACAAAGATGCAGGTTGCAGAGACACAGGTCTGGGTCAGGATCAAGTCCAGAGACTGATCAGAAAATCTACAGTGGTGTGGCAGGTCCAAGGCCAAGCCATAAAGAAAAACCATCAAGTCTGGGTCAGATTCACTGGGGTATGAGACCGGTCACAGACATAAGCTGCTCCACAGCTGCAATATAGCTCGGGTTGGGGCAGCACTAAATTCTCGGTTTACAAGCAGCTCCCAAGGGAAAGGAGGTGCAGACCCACACCTCTAGCTTTCTTCACAACAGCTCTTCTAAGCAAAACAGTTGACCTTGGAGTCAGCCAGCTGAACTCTGTAATGTCTCCAACTCAATTCCTAGTAGGGGATGTGCGCCAGGACCCGACAGTTGGAATGCAGGAAGGCTTGGAAACAATCACAAGACAAGTATGAGCCTAACTGACCTCTGGGAAACAAGTTATTTCATCTAAAATTCTGAAAAATGTAGCACTTCCTCCAGAGTATACAGAATTTCCAAATACAACCTGTGCCAATATTGCAACTGCTTCATTAAGGAAACATTTATTCCCTCATAGTGAAAGCTTATTGTAAAGAAGGAGAATAATATAAAGGTGACAGATGACAGTGACATATTAGTGGATAAAGGGTTAAATCCCAAGGAAAGGCTGTCAGTTTGCAATGGAAAGATGATGGAAGAGAAATTGCAGGAATGCACAAGTGGAACAGGATGCATATGTGAGAGTAAGAACCGTGGGCTAGGAGTGTTTGGTTAGCAATTGGCTACCACACAGAAGGAAAGAATAGAGAACATACAGTTTTTCCTTTGGGCCATTGTGATTGTTAAGTGGAACAGAATGGCTAATAGTGTATGCTTTGCTTAATAGCACTTGAGAGAGTAGGAAAACCCTGGTTACTATTAAATTATAATAGGGGAAAAAAAAAAAAAAACAAACAAAAAAAACCCCAACTTATGTCACTGCTTAATTGCTTATCTTTAAACTACAATTTGGGTTGATTGCTCCTCCTGAAAAAATATATCCATTCCTCTAATACAGGCTGATGTGATCATTTGCCAGCTCAAATTTAGCCTTCCTGTACAATGGTGTTTTTCTTCTGACAACTAGAGACAGATTGTTTATTCGACAAGTGGGCTTAACTATCTGTTGCCTTCTGTCTAAATCTGCCTTTGGCCATGCAAATTGCTCTTTGTACTGGGATCTCCACAGCTCTCCATCTACACCCTCTCCTGAATTCTTGGAAAGGCAAAGGAGCATATTAGGGATGTCTGCATGCGCTCCTGACTCTCTCCTCCAAACTGCTCGGTGTTAGAAGAAAGCAGTCAGTGCAGTTCCTCTTTCACGTTTGTTTTCTCTCCAGCCTCTACTTCTTCTCAGTGAGTCAGAGACAAGACAGAAAAGCCCACCACTATAAAGTTATCATTTGAAATGAAAGAAAACTCAAACAGGAGTTTTCATTCTCTCCTTTTATCCCTTACAGGTTTTGTTTGCATGGACTTTTTCATGGGGTTTTTTTGAAAGATAGGTGGAAAACGTAATTCAGTCTCATATCTGCACATGAAAGGAAGCTTTCAAAAGGCTAATGAAACAGAGAAATTGTTTCAGATCAGTCTATTCCTGCAAAAATAGGACCACCTGTAAGAGTGCTAAAGCCAGTGAAACTAGGGACCTGCTGCAGAAGTTGGCTGCATTGCTCAAAAACTCTTCATGGTCTGTTTTATTAGGTTTGTGTAAGCTAACATTAGATATGCAGTTCACAGCTTATGTTTGGAATTACAGGAACAGTCACATTAAAATGCCACAGACCAGACTGCTCTTCAGGACTGTACTGAAGAATTGAAGTGGTCTTGAAGTACTTTTGTGCGTGCCCAGAAATATGTCAGCATCAACCTCTCATCCAGATGGCAGATCCTTTGCACAGTCTCCTTATTGTGGTTTAGAAAATCCATGAAATAAGAAAAGACTTTTTTCAAAATCAACATGCTTGGAGCCTGAGGACTGAAACAATTTCCTTCCCATAGACACATTTTGTCTCTAGCCTTAGGAAAAGAGATTGCTCTGTTCATCACACTAAGGAACAGTGTATATGCACAGAGAAAAGCATCAGCACCGTGGCTGGAGTAACACAAACAAGGGAAAGTTTCCTGAAGTTCAAAGCATCCTTGTCACTTTGACGCTGTGCCTCTGTGATGGGAAGCCACCTAGTCCCTGCTCTCCATAGCCCCAGTCCAGACGCCTTAGGCAGCACCCGAGGGGAGGGTGTCAGGGCTCCCTGTTGGCCTCCGTAGGGATCCCCAGGAGGGGGCAGGGCAGGGCCCGGCAACCAGGGCCCATCCAAGCACCCCAGCCAGGAGCTGGGCTGCTGGGGTCACTGGGTGCAGCCCCAGCCCCGGACATCGGGCACCTCCCTGGGGACAGGGATGGACTAGGCCTGGACAGGCTGAGGGCCCAGCTCAGGCGGGCCCATGGCCAGGCAGGGCAGAGCTGTGGGGAGCTGGAGACCAGGCATTGCTGGGGCAGTGGCTGATGGCCCCGAGGGGCTGACATGGAGTCCTGGCCATGGGCAGGCTGGGGGAGATGCTGAGGAGGCTGGCAGGGGCAGCCATCAGTGCCCTCAGCCAGAGCCATCAGTGCCCTCAGGGCCCTGGCGAGGGAACGCCAGTTGTGCTGGGCTCTCTGAAATATCTCTTCACTCTATTTCTGCACTCTTACTGCTTTATAAAAGCTTTGAATCCCATACTCAATGTTTGGGTTTTATGGTTGATTATTTTATGGCTGGCAAGCTTTTTTCCAGGAATGCTTGTGGGGAACAAGCAGAAGTACAGTCAAATAAAACTTCTATGTAAAATTGAGTAAGTATCTGTAGAAAATGTTTTTCAGCATTCACCCTGTCCTAATAAAAGCAAAACCATTTTTTCCAGAGTTAATTTACTGCAGAAACAGAATTGCACAGAGCCTACACAAAAGGATAGAACAGAATGTGGAGATGAAAGATGATAAAGACAAGATATATATTCTAAGTTTTAAGGTAAATGAACAGAAGTTCAGACAAATGTGATACTTTCAAACACAGAACATTCAAAAGACATTATATTGAGATATGACATGGTTATGATACTTCAGTTATTCAAATATATCAAATCAAATTTATGAATGTCATATGTATCTTTAGGGCTGACTAAAGACTATATGCCTACTTTAATAGGTAAGTGCTTCTTAAAGGAACCAGTGTGAGTGAAAGGTAATTAGGAAATATCACTAGCACAATTAATATTTCTGTAAGCTATTAAGTAATATCTCTGTAAGCTATATACATAGAAATGCACGCATGCTTAACCACACGTACATTTTGCTGTCCTAACAAAATAGCATTTAGGGGTTTGACCTGTTTAAAGGAGACTAGTATGTAAGGGATTGCTGTAACATAAACCAAATAAACTGATTTATGATGAAAAGTCACAATACAATGATGCAAAGACCAAAAGATAGAGCCATATGCGAGGAATTTTAGCTGCATCAGACCAGTGGTTGATGGGTAAGCAACTACAAATTCTTTCATATTGTAAGATAATATTTTTTACATTATTAGATAGCTCATAGGAAAAAGAGTAATGAGCAAACATGCCAGATATATTAGATACCTATAGTGCAAAGTGTATCGAGAGTAAACAAGAACATCTAGAAATCTTAGTGCACAAACAAAGCTTAATTGGCCTCTTAGAGATTTGATGGCCTAAATCAGAGATACAGAAAGAAAGGTAGGGAGAAAAGAAAGCTTTTTACTGTATGACGAAAATATTTATGTTTTCTCTGAAGCTCAGAAGGAAGTGAGAACCAGGCCTGTTAAAAGCCTTCAAATAAGGATGAAAAGGGGAATAGAACAAAGTAATATCATTGTAAGAGAGAATAAGACTGATGCACCTTATTTCAGGTGTCGAATACCTGAAGGCCATGGCCTTCTGATAAAAGGAAAATGCCTGCTGAAGGAGCATTATAAACAGGCACAGCCTACTAATAAATTATTGAGGACAATGCTGAAAAGCTTTTTTTTTTTTTTAATAAACACTAAGAGAACTTAGTCTGTCCTATGTGAAAGATGGATCTGAGTAAAAGGAAGGAAACATTTGTAAATAGGTATATGGTTGAAACTCTCAAATAGTGTCAAGTTAATAATTGTCTGCAAATTAATGTAAAAATGATGCAGAATCATAGCAATAGATTAAAAATGCAAACTCCAGTCAGCAAGATGGTCTTCCATAAAGAGGATTTCTAAAGAGAGGAAGCAGACTGCAAATCAGAAGGACTTATTCTACAACTGGGATGTGTTTTTATAACAACAAGCAGATAAACTGGAAAAAGCACAGAGGAGAAAAAGCAAGAGTGATGAATGGCTTACAAGTTAGACTTATGAAGAACTGCTGAAAGAAGTTGAATTGTTCCAGAAAGAAATCTGGTAAAGAGTAGTTAAATCTTCAAGTGCATAAGTTTTATCTAAAAAAGGATGTGTGATGAGTTCCTTTTCGTGTCTACAAAGGGTAGACTAAAAAGTGACCTGCTTAATTCGTGATGGGAAGATTCAGATAGATGTTAGTTAATCATTTAGGTATTACATGGTAAGACATTAAAGAATTTTTTTAACATTTAAGTTTGGGGACAATTTTTCTCACTAGATTGTTTAACCCTAATCACTTCAGGATTAGAGAATAAAACTGATAAATTGATTTTATTGATTTACATCAGGGATAACCTCCCATCTTTTCCTGCATCTGGAAAACAGATCACTTTATAATGTGGGTTTTTTGGTTTGTTTGTTGATTGGGGGGGGGGGGGGGGGGGGGGCCGGGGTTGGCAATATTTGGTCCATTAAAGCTGGACAGTAGAAGATTAAAATTCTAATTTCTCTGCTGGAAGAGTATAATTTGGTTTGTATCAAAATCAGACATTCTAAGACAGTCTTAGTCAATTCTTGAATGCTGAAATACAAATTTTTTATCTCAGCAGAAAGCCAGATATGAATCATATCCATGGAAAGTGTGATAGCAAAAGGCTTGAAAATCATACAGTCATTTGAATGGAAATATGAGAATGATAGCGTAGTTGATTATATTCTCATTTAATGTAAATCAGTGTATTGCCACAGAAGAAAATTTATTCCAAGAATCTGGTTCAGACATACATCCTTGTTTTTTGTCAAATTAAAAAATAATAATAATAATTTAGTAAAGCAAGTCTTTGGTCATACTTCACATAGAAGATATTCAGATTCTATTTGGATATGCTTCTAGTAATGTATATTTATGTATTATATGATATAAATAAACCCACTGTGCCCCACTTCCTTGCATATGACACCTTTGTTTTCCTTTTCTTTCTATAATCTGCTTTTTCTGTTTCCCTGTCTTTCACATGCACATACACACCTATGCACTCTCTCTCTCTCTGGCTCACTCTCACATGTATATATTTCTGGCATCAAAATTATTTTTGAATGGAAGAAGAAACAACAAGACCCCGAGGGCTGTACCCACACTGCAGCTACCCAGAGAATTATAAATTCCTGAGTCATGACACTGACAATGTTTGCTAGCACCAAATGCACTTAAAATTATTACTAGAAACTGAAAATGTGCCATGGTTGTATTTGGCACAGTCTTTAAGAAGGAGACCTACACAAGTGCTAGCATTTTACATGAAATCCTGTCTTTCAATCATCAGAAGTGTCAGACAGTGGATGAAGACTTGCATGTTGTCACATTTGACTTTACCTTTGTAAAACTACTGAAGTGTGCAAGCGTTGTAGTATTTCTGCTTTGTTTCTACATGTATAAGCACTGCCTCATTCTCAACACTTAGCTGTTCTCAAATAGCTTTTAAGATGGATTTTAACATGATAACTTTGATTGCTTCTTGATTTCCATAGAACATTGTATTTTTATTCCTCATGATTCACAGATCAGAAAGTGATTCACATATCAGAAAATTACTTGCGATGAACCTTTCCCTTGAATCATAGTGAATTAAGATGAATAAAAAATTTTGGATCCCAGAAGACTCTTCTGAAAATGAAATATTTCTAATTAGATTCATCTCAAGCTGCAGTCTATATTTTAAATTGACATCTTTTGCATACTCATGTGAGCAGTACATTTGAATACAATAGGGATTTAGTAAGCATTCTCATGATTTTCTTTCTTATCTAAAATTCTCTCACTGTTTAATTTTGTATTCCTAGAGAATAATCAACACTAGCAACCTCATTTAAGATTCAAAATACTTTGACTTGCATTATGCTGTAAAAATTAATGAAACTTGGAAACAGAAATGACTGCTAGCCATCATTCTGGTCTGAACTTTAATGTACAACTCAATTCAGTACTAACTGTAGATCTACAAGTAGTATATCCATCATTATGTGCTAGGAGTTGTGCTGTTCATGTTGGTTTGTTTCACTTCTGAGAAAAACATAAATCATATTGGGGAAAAATAAAGAATGATTTGTAAGATTGTCACTTCATCTTCAAAGAGTTTTTGAAGAATATGAGATGTGGGTAAGTAGATATTTCTAGTCATCCTACATTTGGTTAATATGATTAACTATCTCAGGTAGAAACTATATTCCAAAATCTTCCACCACATATAAAGTCAATGAGATATAGACACCTGACTTTGTCTAGTATTTATGTAATTTTCCCAATGGCAACCAATCATATATCAAGATGACTTTCAAAAGCATTCAGCGTGTGCATAACTCTTGCTTCTCAAAATTTTACTTAGCTAGTTTAAAATAAGAGGAAATTAGATTTTTTGTCGATGGTTAGTGGTTCATCATCTTTCTGCTCAAATGAAGATATTGCTTCAAGTTCTTCATAAAATTTTTCATTGTCAGCTACAGCATTTCCAAGCCATTTTTTTCTATCTATTTTAAATTAGCTTCAAGTTTTATTCGAGTCCCAGACTAACCATGATTAAATAAGTATTTTGAAAAT
The DNA here is from genome assembly GCF_011004875.1 of Balearica regulorum gibbericeps. Taxonomy (NCBI): domain Eukaryota; kingdom Metazoa; phylum Chordata; class Aves; order Gruiformes; family Gruidae; genus Balearica; species Balearica regulorum. Next base: position 20,918,861 of record NC_046188.1, on the reverse strand, counting down.
ATATCAAAGATTTGATCACATTCTAATTAATATTAGCCAAGGGAGAGAACTTGTGTCTTGCTTTGTGGTAAAAAACTTATCATGGTTCAACCCCAGTGGGTAACTAAGCACCGCCCAGTCGCTTGCTCACCCCTGCTCCACAAGGGGATGGGGAGAATGGAAAAAATACCTTGTGGGTTGAGATGAAAACAGTTCAATAAGGTAACAAAGGAAGAGAATAATAATAACAACGACAGTAGTAATAATAATAATGCAATAGTAGTAGTAGTAGTAATAATAATAATAATAGTCATGCACAAATTCAATTGCTTACCACATGCAGGAAATAAAGCCAAAACCAGATGGCCAATCTGTTTTCGAGTATCAATCCCACCTCCCCACTATCTTCCCCATGTATATCTAGTGACATTATATGATATGGAATATCCCTCTGGCCAGCCTGGGCCAGCTGTCCTGGCTGTGCTCTCCCAGCTTCTTGTGCACCTGGCAGGGCATGAGAAGCTGAAAAGTCCTTGACTTAGTGCAGACACTACAACTACCTAGCAACAACTGAAACCATCAGTGTGTTATCAACATTATTCTCATGCTAAATACAAACCACAGCACTATACTAGCTACAAGAAAGACAATTAACTCTATCTCAGCCAAAACCAGGACACAACTAAACCCTGATTTTTTTTTTTTCCTAAAATCCCTTTGTATGCCATTGCAGAATTGTGTACATATATGGAGATAGACAGAGACAAACAGATAATCTTTTCTAAAAGAGAAAGTATGTTTAAAAATTACATTATGACCCTGATTTACACTAGAGTAATAAATAAACTTTAATATGGTAGAATACACTTAGTGGAGTAATTCTGAAGTGAGACTCAATGATAAGTGAAAGTAAACCATGGAAAAATGCTTCCTTCAAAAATATTCTGGAAAGACAAATCACAAGATTTCTGGTTTTCAACTAGATTAAATTTTTTAAAAACATCTGCCTTTGAAAAAGCTTTTTCTTCTTTAGATTCAAACGTGATTTAGTTTGCAAAAATATCTAATTTGCTAGATTTGAAACTATATCTAAGGGCAGAACACCGATTATAGTGGTGAGGAGGTTATAGTTCAAACTGCTATCTCAAATTCTCAAAGCTACCCACACAATTTAAAAGGCAGTAGAAATGCTGAATGCAAAGTCACAATTCTTACTATTTTTTTTTTTCCCAAATTGCTATGCAGTATGTAATTCCTTCAGGCAGACTTCCCCTTCTAGATATTTTGATTTGAGCTAGATTAATGTCCTCCTATTTCTGTTGCTGACATTCTATATCACTTATCTTGTATTCAGTGTCAGGTACCTAATTAGTCATCTACCTACTTCAAAACTTGTCTGAAATCCCTGTTGCATTCCAGATAGGGCGAAAAAAAAAAAAAAAAAAAAAGAGAATTTCCTGAATTAGTTCTGAAGAGACAACCACTTGTCTGAATCATGACACAGGAACAACTACTCCATTCGAAGAAGAAATGTTTTTTGAATGAAGTGGCACATATCCTTAATCTATGGAGAAAATCATGGCTCCTTTTAGTTCTTAAATGATGAGCTATATAGTCTGACAAGAAAGTATGTAATAAAATTAAAATTTAAACAAAGGTGTGAAGAATTATATATAGTAGAAAAGAAAGACAATGTTGGAAAAATCTTGTCCATTCTATCTATTGCTAAAGTCAAAGCTTTAGGAGCTAGCCAGCCTTGTACAGAACTGATGGAACTAATATGATTTCATACCTATTTTCTGATTTTGTTGTGGCAAGACTAAATTAGATCAAATCTGAGCTGAAAAATTATTTGAGCCAAAACGTATTTTTGGCTTTGGAAATATCTCTTTTAGTAATACTCTTCACTCTTATTCTTTTTCTTTAAATTATCCATATGAGTTTGAAGGTGATAAATACTTTGACGTGTATTAAATTACTAGCCAGTACCACAGCGCCAGAAATCCTGTAAAAGTGCTTTTCAGAGTAGGCTCTCAGCCCAATATTGTCTGTCAAAGCAACTAGCATGATTTGATTTTTTTTTTTTTCTTTCTGAAATTCAACTTCAAACCATGCCCAGAAATAGTCTGACTTACGAGTCTCTGGTTGCTCCCTGTTGTTCATCACCCAGTGGTTTGGTTTTTAAAAGATTATTAGTAGTTTTTCAATTTAACTCACTTTTTTGTCCCTATGTAAGGATTCAGGGTTGAGAGGAAAGTTAGACATACCTGTCTGACTGCCCATAATAAAAATATGCAGAAAAAAAATGTTGACTGCTCAATGAAACATTACTGGTTTATCAAATAGTTGTATTTGATTGAATTCCAATAAGAAAGAAATGGTTTCCTTCCAACTGCAGAAGACACATGGGTCTCATTTGTTGAGAGAACAAGGAATTTATCTTTCACTGAGTCAGAACAGAATTTGAATCTGAATTTCTGACACCATTGGTGGACATCATCATTCCTTGGCAATCAGCTACCCTAGGCTATGTGTTTGTTTTGTTTCTGCTTCCTCAATCTCACTCATGCTGGTTTTCCACAGAAAATACTACAGAGACTGAAAAATGCCATCAGAAAGTTTTAGTGAAACTCATGCATTTTCATTAATTTTTTTTTTTTTTAATGAATTTAACTATATTTGATCAAGTGTAGGATTTTCTTTGGTTAGAAATAGCATATGTGTTTAAACTGTGAAAATCTAGTCATCTTCTATAAACTGGCAAACTAGTAAGGATCTAGAGCAAAAAACCTCCAAATGGAATTGGCTGTAATGTCTAAGACAGACATGGATCCACACTTTGGGATATAGTTATAAAGAGAGTGACTGGACAATGTCTTTGGAAATATTCAGTTCAAATCCGATTTCTTGGAAGTCTTGCTCCTATATTAAGCAAAAGAAACCCTCTAATCCTTTTGAGAGTTGCATTTTCACTGGTATTAGCTGATCAAGTGCAGGTTGACCCATGTAAATGAAAATACTTGGATACAATGTATACTGCTGTGTAGACATTTATTACATACACATGCAGTGATGAATTTTGCTGCATCATGTTAAGAGGGAAAAAAGAAAGAAAAGTGCTGTCAGCTTTGAGGGGTATTAGGTCCCACAAAGGTGTCTTAAATTTGACAAGATTAGTGTTGATAAACACAGAAAGATTGGCTCCCAAGTATGTAAAATAGGAAATAGATAAGTACAGAAAATTGTGGGTTGGTTTTTTGTTGTTTTGGTTTTTGTCTGGGTTTTTGTTTTTTGTTTTTTTTCCTTAACCTAATGCTCAGCACCACTGGAATATTTTTTGCAAACTCAGAGTAAGATTAGCAACATTCCAGAGGTGTAACACGTCTGTGGGTAAATTGTAATAACCATCCATGGGTACTATTCTGGCTGGAGTACAACCGTGAAACTAGTCACAGTGCTCAGGAAGGACAGCAGCTGCAGATGGATGCAAATGAGTGTACGGACTTTTCATGAAGGGATGTCAAAATTTAGTGCTCCTGAACCATTGCTAAGGGTCTGTTCAGAGAGTTGAGGTTTATTCCATTTGGTAATCTTATGTCCCAAAGGAGTATACTAAGAGGACAATGGGAAGAAAAGTCTGCATTGTAATTTAGTGGTGAAACAAGATAATTTATTGTTTGAATAACCTCTTATAAAAGTATTACATTTCTATTCTCCATACAGGTCATGAGGAGGAAAAAACAAACAGATTTCATGTTCAACAAACCAAATATGTATTGCAGACAGGAAAAAAGTGCTTATTTGCTTTGTTTTTAAAGAGATGCCCTTATGAAACCTACACAGGTCCTTTACTGAGATCCCTGAACTGAAACTTTGCTGACGTTCAAAACCATTTCCATCCATGAGGATTAAAAAAAGTCCTGCTTAGTTCAATTCATTCACTTCTGCATCTGCTGCTTTCTGCTAACTTCAGAGAAACAACTTTCTGAAACATCAAGAAGTATATCTTTCAGCCTTATCCTAAGATTTTAGTGTATCAGGAACTCCGGACTGATTTTATTTGAAATTGCCCTGCCCTCTGAAATTAAAAGGACGTTGTTTCAGGCCTCCTTTTGCCTAAATTTCTGTATTAAAACTACCTATTATAATGTAACAGGTATTCACCATTCCCTGCTCTGTTCATATATTCAAAGGATTCATAATGGGTTGGGCCACATCATCTTTATAAAGCTAGAAAACGGAGAAAGCTACTGTGGATAAAACTCCTGGTGTAAATCCTCCTGTTGCTTCCTAAAAAAGATCCAGCATTCAGTAGTCAGCCTGCCTTGGAGCCAGCTGAACGTCAGCTGCCAGCACTTCTGTCAAAGCACGACTCAAGAAGAGTTGGTCTGAAGGCCACACTTGGAATATGCTGCTTTTTTAATAAAAGTGACCAGTAACAGAAATCACCTGTTTTGGGAGATAGTTTACAGAGGCCAGACTTTTATTTTGCAGAATGAAGAAAAACTGAATTAAACTTTATTATACTGATTTTTTTTTTCTTAATTAAAAATGACTGTGGGGAAAAAGAGGAAAGGTTTTCAGCTTTATACACTTTCATATGAAAAATATTTTAGTGTTATTTTCACAGTTTTAATATTATTTCCATGTTGACTTAAAAAAACCCAGACAAAATAAAAGATTTTTTTTGTCAGAATTGCATAATCTATAATTAAAATCCACAGTTAAACCCCCCCATAAATCTTGAAGACATACAGTAAAAATAACTTTAGTTTTATATAATATTGTTATTTTATTTCTATTTATATTATTTTAGCTTTAAAAATTATTTATTTGAGTTTTGATGAGGGGGTTATTGATTGCTTTATCTCTTTAAAAGAAAAGTGGTCTGCATTAGTTACTCCCAGTTTGTGGGAGTTTATTAGGTACTGCTGTTAGAAATATACCAATTAATTTTGTATTTTTAATAATACTTTTCTATTCAGTCTCATTTTATTGTTTATTCAGCTCTTGAAGTTTTAGACAGCCTGTTATCTCATATTTGTTAAAATCCAACAACTTGTTACCTCAGAGAAGGTTTAAGTCATGATTTTCTTGTGAACTGATAGATATGACAATGTGCATTATGACTAAGACCCTCCTCAAATGATATCAGAACAGATAATGCTAAAAAAAAATAAAAATAGAGCAAACAGCATTATTCATAGAAATGTCATTACTTATTGGTTCTGTTAGTGTAACCATAATTATGCCTTTTCTTGAACCTTATTAAATATTTATAATTATTTAAAATGTCATTATGTTTAGTTAATATATTCACATAGCTATAGTTTCATTTTGTTGGTGACAGCTGAGATCTTTTGGTACATTAATTGTTTATTCTAATTATTGAAGTCACTGCTGAATGTTTCTGGAAAATATCTGTTCCTGGTTTCTTTCAAGTATCAAAAGTATCACACAAGATAGCATAAAAAGATATTTATTCATTCAGTGCATATATATTCAACTTGAAAAATATCTTACAAACTACTTTTTTCCTTCAGCATTCTGTATTATTTTTATTCTATGTGTTAAAATGTACATATAAATATTAGTTATATTGATTTTTGCATTTTATTTAATATCTTGTAGTAGTCCTTTACTGTAATTTGTAAGAGTACAAATTATACACTGTATATGTAAGAACCATTCGACGAAAGGGTAGATAAGCTACGAAAGAGTATTGTGACAATAACTAAATCTCCCTCCTTATACAAGACTAATCTGGTAGTCTTACCTTTGCCAGGTATTTACAATTACAGGAGTGTAATAAAAGTGGTTTGAGGAAGTGATTTCACAGCTAGAAATTAAATTATCTAATGAATATGCCTTTAGTCTCTTCCAAAAAAAAAAGTAAAAAAAAAAGAGAGAGGGGGGAAGTCTTTGGTAAAAGCTCACAGAAATATTTTTAAAAATAATCTAATGTCATAATTTCTTCACCACTGATTTTCTATGCCTTGTATTTTAGAAGGACAGGGAATATTTTGCTTTTTAAGTGATTTTTGCTCTTTAGGTATACATACTTTCTGTCTATGTGCTGAAGCACTGCAAAATTAATAGCTTGAAATATTTTTATCTGCAAGTATAACAACATTATTTGATGCCTGGGAGAGAGTGAACACATGCACCTAAGGAAATATAGGCAGGTGGCTCCAATTAATCCTCATTACTGGAAGAGGATTGTGGCATGAGACATATCGAAGAACACTGAAAACCAGATCCAGCTCTTCCTAGAGGAAGAAGGGGTGTTTTTGCAGATGGAACTATGTTTAAGATATATGAGATGTTAAATTAAAATCTTGAGAGGAAGGTAATGTACTTGAGGATAAAATGGGTATTGACTGGGGCATTTCTAGAACACCTTGGAAATGGTGGAGGATTAAAAAGAATATGAGTGTGTGGGTGTAAACAAGTGTTTGTGTTGGGAAAACTTGTTATTTTTTTAGTTTTATGTGATATCCTGCCTGAAGAAGATTTTGAAGAAAGGAAGCTGTGAGCCGGTGATGATTTTTTGCTTTATCTTGGTTTCTGTTTGGTGTAAATTCTTAAGGCAACTTGCTTTCACAAATTTCATTCTGGTGTTTTTTCCTAATTCTCGTCTGGGGATTGCCCGTGTGTTGTCTGACCACTCTTATGTAGAAATTAATGGCAGAATGCTTTGCTAAAGACACTCAGAACCTGGTTTACTCTTCCTTGGAAAAGGTGATTTTTGAGAAAGAGGTGTCTTTTAGATCTGTAATTTGGCAGCTGTTATTGCTGTTAGCACAGGAGCTTGTACTGATAAAAGGGAAATAATACAAAGTCCTGGGTTGCTTTTTTTTTTTTTTTCCCCATTGACACTCCACTTCTGCCAAGGTGAGAAGTAAATAGAGTAAACTTTAAACATTTTTCTTCTCTCTTGGCTATCTACTCCCAAGTGCTCCTGGAGGGGAGATGGGTATCTTCCTTCAGAGAGGGGAAAAAGGAAAATATAATCTATGTATGAAATACATTGATGTAAAGTAACTGCATTCATATATACACAATATTTAAAAACTATGTTGTTTCCTGTTCCTATCCTTAATTTAATTTTAAATTTAGCTTGACCTTTGTCATTGGACTCGCACTGTCCAAATCATTAAAATGAATCCACCACTGAGGCTTGAGGCAAATCTATTTACAGTGTCCAAAGCAGTTGGTTTTTTTCTTCCTAATCCACCAAATGTGCCACACATTAGACCAACTCTTGTAGGCCTCATGCATTTTAAAAGGTATAGAACTATTTTTATTTGTGTGGACAAAACGGTAACCAGATGTGTTGTATGTATACTGTTTAGTTCACAGGTGTCAGCAAATATGAACCAGGATATCTTTGTTGTCTTTCAGAAAAAAAGAACATTTTTCCTTTTTTGTTGTGTTGTTGACTCCAATAAAAGTGGATCCTTCTGCTCTGCCAGCATGTTCAAAAGATCAGAGCTCATAGTGGCAAGGCTATGAACATATATTTCTGTAACTGAGCATGCCAAGCATATGACATGGAAGCAATGGTTGTTCAAATCCAGAGTGGGGAAGACATTCCTCTCATGAATCCCTGATTTATCCCAGTGCTATAGCTCTATTATCTCACTTGGGATTCTAGACACCATTCCTATTATCCACTCAGCTTATACAGCCTTGTTAACGTGCTTCTGCTGTTGTTAGCTGTCACTGAATTGGTGATGTGTAAGTTGCAGAGATTTCACAGCAAATCCTAGACATGAATGTTTAGGTAAACAATTTTTTTTCTTTTTTACTTGTTTTTCCTTAACATGAACACAGAATCTCCCCATTGCATAAGCACCACAGACTGCTCAAACTGCAGATTCTGATGGCAGTGAAGGATCCCCCCAGATGTGCTTCTCAATAAATTCCTCCCCCCACACCTCTTTTATGCTTATTGATAGAAAATATATCATTGTATGACTGCATTTAGAGCTTGATATAGCATGTTTGTTTTGTGATCAACAGGTTGTTTTCATGTCATCATCTATTTAATGATGAAAAATTGTGAAGACAAGAAGCTATCTGCAACTCAGCATTAAACCATATTCTCATGGGTTGTTTCGTTTTTACCTATGACAGGTGTGTCATGATTAAAGATATTCTCCTGAATATGTTAAAACCAACAACTTGAGAATCACAGTTGCAAGCGTGTGTCCTATTTCTATTTCCCGCTTCTGAATGCTTTAGAAGAAAGAACTGGAAGATAACAAACCCTGTCATTTCAATGTTATGTGTGTCCCAAGAATCCACTGAAGAGGAGCAATATTTAATTGATTTTTCTCCCTCCCTCCATTTTGTTTCTATTTTGGTGTGCCTCTCTAATTATTTGGAACTTTGTTTCTTCAGGCTTACTCTCTAGAAAGAAAGCTAAATTAATTAAACACCAGGTACCTTTAGACTTCTATCTGGATTAATAGAGCAGAATGGATTTTAAACTGAACAGGCATCCCATGTTTCCACTTGGTCAATCACTGAGAATTTGTCTAACAAGCTGTTTAAAAAAAAAAAAAAAAAAGAAAAAAAAGCAGTCACAGGATTCTCATTCTGTGCTGATGGCTCTTGTCCAATGTCTTCCTTCTGATTACAAAGAAAGGTCTGTGTGACCATTTCTGGTGATTCTTCTCCTCGTCACATCAGAAAAAGATGTTCCTATCCTCAAATCTCAGCGGCTGACTGTACAGTTGTACTGGGTTTGCGTGGCAAGCTTTTGCTAGTGGGAGGGCTACAGGGGTGGCTTATGTGAGAAGCTGCCAGAAGCTTCCCCCATGTCTGACAGAGCCAATGCCAGCTGGCTCCAAGACAGACCCGCTGCTGGCCAAGGCCAAGGCCATCAGCCTCAGTGGCAGTGCCTCTGGAGTAACATAGTTAAGAAGGCGGGAGGGAAAACCTGCACAATTGTAGCCAGAAAAAGGAGTGAGAATATGTGAGAGGAACAACTCTGCAGTGGTCAACAAGCTCAGTGAAGAAGGAGAGAGAGGAGGTGATCCAGGAGCTGGAGCAGAGATCCCCCTGCAGCCCCATGGAGAAGACCATGGTGAGGCAGGCTGTCCCCCTGCAGCCCATGGAGGCTGATGGTGGAGCAGATATCCAGCCCGTGGAGGACCCCATGCCAGAACAGCTGGATGCCCCCGAAGAAGGCTGTGACACTGTGGGAAGCCCATGCTGGAGCATGCTCATGGCAGGACCTGTGGCCCCATGGAGAGAAAAGCCCACGCTGGAGCAGGTTTGTTGGCAGGACTTGAGACCATGCTGGAGTAGTCTATTCCTAAAGGACTGCAGCTCATAGAAGGGACCCACACTGGAGCAGTTCATGAAGATCTGCAGCACATGGGAAGGACTCATGTTGGAGAAGTTTGTGGAGGACTGTCTTCTGTGGGAGGGACCCCACACTGGAGCAGAGGCAGAGTGTGAGGAGTCCTCCCCCCTGAGGAGGAAGGAGCGGCAGAGACAACATGTGATGAACTGACCACAATCCCCATTCCCTGTTCCCCTGTGCTGCTGGCAGGGAGGAGGGAGACAAATCAGGAATGAAGTTAAGCCTGGGAAGAAGAGAAGGGTGAGGGGAGGTGTTTTAAGATTTAGTTTTATTTCCCATTGTCCTACTCTGATTGGTAATAAATTAAACTAATTTCCCCAATTCAAGTCTGTTTTGCCCATGATGGTAAGTAGTGAATAATCTCTCCCTGTCCTTATCTCAACCCATGGGCCTTTCATTATATTTTCTCCCCTCCCTGTCCAGCTGAGGAGGGGAGTGATAGAGCAGCTTTGGTGGGCACCTGGTGTCCAGCCAGGGTCAACCCACCACAACACTTTTGCCCCTGGTCTCAGCAAACTCCCTGTCTCTCACTGAAGAGAAAATAATATTAGTTTTGGAGAAACTACACCTACAGATTTTCCAAGGCTGATAAAAAAAGATTTGGAAACAGATTTAACTGCTGATGAAGAGACTATCTACATATGGGCCAGGGCATCAATTTTCTGTAATTAGTATGAGGAAGAAACACTGGTTGAAGAGACAGAGATACACCTGAATGCCACAGAAGCTGTTACCTTCTCTCATAAAAGGCAATTTATTGAAAGTTTGTGTCAGGTCCTCTGTGCTTTAAGTATAGGCTTGAACTTCATCTGGAGAATGACTGGGGAGAATTTATTAATGGTTTTTGGGTTTTATTTCTTCCCGTTATACACAATATAATTAAGTACCTTTTGGCTGAGGACCACTTCTGCTGTGTTGTTCTGTACAGAGTTTGGAAGTGAGAAGGAAAAAAGTAATCTTTCATAATTGGCTTTTTATAAAGCTTTCCCTCATCAATTTACTGAAGGTAATCTGAACAGATTTTGATGCCTTGATTTACAAGATACATCTACCCTTTGCTTGAGCTTCCAGGAGTTGTCAGTGCCTTGACTGTTGATTTGCAAAACTCGTCTTATAGAAACTGATAAATGTTTGGTGTAAGAGTGGAAGGGGCCACTATGAGAACAGAGAAGGTAGTCACTACTATTACAAAATAAAGATTACTTCAAGGACATTCATAGTGCAATAATGCTTTTATTTTTAAAATCAGTACTAATAAAGCTACAGGCCTGTAAACTACTGATTAGTTCTTATAACTGTTGCAAAGTTATGTTTCTTTCCTCAGCTCCCTACTTCTGCATGTAAAACCTTTTCCCAGAAAGATCACTCTCTAGAGACAGGGCTCCATTTTTACCTTCCCATGAATGAAATTTTAAAATTTTATTTCTTTTAGACATTTCTAATATTTCAAAGCTTCCCTGCTGAACTGAGGAGAAAAAAGATTGGTATATGAATTTATTTTTTTTAATAGAAGTAGAAAGTTACTGTTCAGAAATCTTGACAATTTTAATGGTACTAAAATGTCCTATTCCAGTTGATTTAAGATTGAAGTATTGCCTCATGTTAACCTAGTGCTTTTTGGAATCTGGAATAATGGTCCCTCCTCTCCTTATTTCTGATGCAGAATAAGCATTCAGACTGTTATATCTCCTAGGATATTGTGGTGGGTTGACCCTGGCTGAGGGTCAGGTGCCCACCAGAGCCGCTCTATCACTCCCCTCTTTCATTAGACAGGGGAGAAAAAGTACAACGAAAAGAAAAAAAAAAAGTTATGGGTCGAGATAAGGACAGGGAGAGATCATTCTCTAATTATCATCACGAGCAAAACAGACTGAACTTAGAGAGGGAATTCATCTTATTTATTACTGAGCAAAACAGAGTAGAGGAATGAGAAATAAAACCAAATCTTAAAAACACCTCCCCCCACCCCTCCCATCTTCCCGGGCTCAACTTCACTCCCGGCTTCAACCTCCGCCCCCCTCAGCGGCACAGGGGGATGGGGAGTGGGGGTTACGGTCAGTTCAACACACGGTGTTTCTGCCGCTTCTTCCTCCTCAGGGGGAGGACTCCTCTCATCGTTCCCCCGCGTGGGGTCCCTCTCACAGGAGACAGTCCTTCACGACCTTCTCCAACGTGAGTCTCCTCCACGGGGTGCAGACCTTCAGGAGCAAACTCCCCCACGGGGTCACAAGTGCTGCCAGCAAACCTGCTCTGGCGTGGGCTCCTCTCTCCACGGATCCACAGGTCCTGCCAGGAGCTTGCTCCAGCGCGGGCTTCCCATGGGGTCACAGCCTCCTTCAGGTGTCTCCACCTGCTCCGGCGTGGGGTCCTCCATGGGCTGCAGGTGGAATCTCTACACCCCCTCATCCTCCCTCCATGGGCTGCAGGGGGACAGCCTGCTTCACCATGGTCTTCACCATGGGCTGCAGGGGGATCTCTGCTCCGGCGCCTGGAGCACCTCCTCCCCCTCCTTCTGCACTGACCTTGGTGTCTGCAGAGTTTCTTACATCTTCTCACTCTTCTCTCTGGCTGCAAAAGCGCTCTCTAACTGTTTTTGTCTTTCTTAAATATGTTATCACAGAGGCGCTGATTGGCTTGGCCTTGGCCAGCGGCGGGTCCGTCTTGGAGCCAGCTGGCATTGGCTCTGTCAGACACAGGGGAAGCTTCTAGCAGCTTCTCACAGAAGCCACCCCTGTAGCCCTCCCGCTACCAAAACCTTGCCACGCAAAACCAACACAGATATTTAAAAATCATAGGTTTTATTTTTTTATTTGGCTCTTCCATAGGAGAATAAGAAGCTGATGATGCACAATAACAGAGACAATGAAAAATCCACTTTTTAAAGTTCTTTGAAGCAACAAGACAACTCAGATATATAGGTTAGTGCCTGATCCATCCCTAACAAAAGATCTCGATTCAACCCACTGTAAGTCTCCTAATGTGAAACAAAATATTTCATTTTGATTTTAGTGCTGGAAATAAATAATAATAACGAAGAAAAAAATGTTTTCCCTGGGGAAGATCTTGTAAAAACTGCATCTTTCATAAGTGAACACCTTCTAATGCTAATTTTTCAGGCATCTCAAGCCATAATTGGGGGAAAAAAGACAGCAGTCACTTCAGATGAAATGGAATTCTGTTTTTCAGTTTTGTGATAAAAAGAAGTGTACAAAAATTCTTGCTTAATAAATTCCATGTTTTATTTTGGATTTCTTCTAAGTATGACTACTTCTAATATTTTGTCTGACAGCTCCTTTAGATAGACATCTGCATTTTCTTGAAGTATGGAAGACTTATTTTCTCTGCATGAGAGTACTTAAACCTACGGCTTCCACCTCTCAGGAACAGCCCAAAGTTGTTGGGTGTGTTTGGAACAAGTGTCCGAGCTACAATGTTTTATACCTGTCTCCCTAGAAGAAACACATTATTAAGTTGGTACTAAAATAAAGTCCTCCCAAGTGAGAATTTTAACCATAAAGGGAACAATATTATTTTTCTTTGTCTACCAAATGACAATTTATAAATTGCGGATTGTGGAGGGGAAAAAAAAAATCAATGGATTAGAATTACCTGAACAGCTAACTCTGATGAGAGACTCCTTCAGGTTGGAAGGGACATCAGGAGGTCTCTAGTTCAGCCTCCTGGTCACAGCAGCATCAGCACTGAGCCAGACCAGGTTCAGCCATACCAGGATGCTCAGGGCTATGTCCAGCTGTGTATTGAAAACCCCAAGTATGAGGACTGCACCAGCTTTCTGTGCAACCTGTTCCAATATTTATGCAATTATTGATGGTGATTTTTTTTCTCCCTTAATCCTGTCCTGATTTCTGTCCTTACCCATCTTCCTTCCATGTCTTATTAAATTTCCTATGGACTGCTGACTGTTACAGTCTTCTATAAGATTAGACATGGGAGTACAAGTTTCTTAAGGTAGAAGAAGTTTTCAGGTGATTTAGGAAAGAATTTAGGCAAATGTTTGACATATGGTATAGAAAGGAATTCTCTTCTCTTCTGAATCCAGCACTGGAAAACTTGTCAAAATGTTCATCAGTTTGACCTGAATATCCAGATGATCAAAACTCACAGCTTTTCACTGAATTAATACAGATCTTCTGTTCTGTGACTGGAGAACAGATTTAAGTTCTTTTTAAAATGTAACATTTTAAAACTTTTTTTTGTCTTTTCTGTTTTATTTCCTCTCCACAGAAAATCAGGCTTAACAGAAGCCTGTTATGCAAGTAGACACCTTGGACAGATTTCTGGGAGGAAATAATGCAAGCCATAGATGCTAATGAACATGACGTGTAGTGCCTTGCATACCAGAACGAATGGTGGAAGTATTCAGAAATCTGTGACCTTTATTTTGCTCAGGAGATGAAAAATATAGAAATCATATTCCCAGTGAATATCAGTTGTTGGGTTAAATTTACAACAGGGAGTGGCGGAAATAATCCATACCACTGTCCTTCTCTGCCTAAGTTGCTTGGAAATTATATCCACACCCAAAAGGTCATTTCCCAGCTAGACAAATACAACTTACCTCTACTAATTTCAGAACATAGCTATTGCAGAAGTCATTCGTACAGTAGTCATCTTCCACATTATTTTAAGGCTATAATTTATGAACTTCCACAAGTTTCCTGTTTAGGGCTGAGTTAGAGTTATTTTTCTTTCTAGTAGCTGGTACAGTGCTGTGTTTTGGATTTAGCATGAGAATAATGTTGATAACACACTGATGTTTTTAGTTGTTGCTAGGTAGTTGTAGTGTCTGCACTAAGTCAAGGACTTTTCAGCTTCCCACGCCCTGCCAGGTGCACAAGAAGCTGGGAGAGCACAGCCAGGACAGCTGGCCCAGACTGGCCAAAGGGATATTCCCTGCCATAGAACGTCGTGCTCCATATGTAACTGGGGAAGCTAGCTGGGAGGTGGGATCGCTGCTCTAAAACAGACCAAGCATCGGATTTTTTTCTTCCTTCCACATATAGTGAGCAATTGCATGTGTGCATCACTTATATTATTGTTATTACTATTATTATTGTTTTGATTATCCTCTTCCTTTGTTGTCCTATTAAAGTGTCTTTATATCAATCCACAAGGTTTTTTCCATTGTCCTTCCCATCCCCTTGGGGTGGAGGGGTGAACGAGCAGCTGCATGGTGCTTAGTTACCAGCTGGGGTTAAACCACAACAGCAAGGAAATGTGAGAGTGACTGGGTCTCTTCTGTCTTCTGCCTCTTAATACTATCTGTGTAAAAGGATACGTCACAGGCTGTTAAGTTCACAGATGGCAAAAGGCGGTTGGAAAGAGAACAGAATGCATTACTTATGCCACTGGAAGTATGGCAAGCAATCTTGCTGTATTCCACTGCTGCATTTCCTGTACATTTCCTGCATTACCTACAACTGTGTGAAACTATTATGAAAATAACATTCACCTCATGATGGGGATGTATGCATTTTCTCCATCCTTAATTAGAAGTCGCCTAGCAAACTGAAGAGAGGGTAGCTTTGGAAACTACATTTAGATAAATTTCTGCAGTGTTTTAATACAATGTATAGTACATAAACAAATTGTCCCATTGATTCAAATGGATTACTTGTGTGAGTATATTAGTGGTATGACTGTTGTTGACTCACAGCTTTTAGTTTTCTTGTGGCCTCAAGCACGACTCTCTACCTTAATAGCAGAGAATTTGTTCTAAATAAGTACTTACCACAACAGAAAATCTCTAGGAAATATTTTGTTATATTGGATTTGCAATAAAAGTAAATCCTTTATGCATACCAATTGCATTCTTATTTTCTCTCATTTCCAGTATTAATTATTAAAACAAAAATTGGGGAAACAAAATCAGACTTAGTTCTTACAGTTTATTTGCTCCTATTTCTTGAACCTCCAGCTAAAATAATTAAGGAAATTATTAAATGCTTTGAGCAAAATGAAAATATTTTAAATATTTGCCTTAAACTCTTTTTTAATTGACATTCGCAGAAGAGCAATTATTGTTTTCCCTTGGCACATGTATTGTAGAACTGCCTGTGCATTTTTAGATTTCTCAACATAGAAGCATGAATATAAAGTACAATACACTAAGCGTGCTGGTGATTTGATTCAACACGAAAAATAAATCAGACAAAGAAAACATGTTGTAGATAATGTGTAGAACTGGGTGTGTGGTGACCCATGTTCCAGTTCAAGCTTCCATTTTTTCACAAAATATTCAAGGCAGTCAGTGAGCAATTTCATCATTGTGTGAAAAGAGTGATGAAATTGCCCCTTTTTGTTGCAGTTCATGTATGATTTTATGGAATGAGGAACATGGAAGCTGTCTACATTTCATTTTTAATAATGAGTTCAAGCACAGTTTGAGGACAAAAGTCCCAATAAGCCTGAGTGTTCATTGGCAGATAAGTGTTCAGGCTCAGAGCTCTGCAACAACGCAGATGTTTTACAGGAATCTTATGTCATTGATGTTTGGCCCCAGAATAGCAAGGAACTGTCTCCATGCCACCTTTCTAAAGGGCTTCATGAACTGCATGTTATTAAATAAGTTTTTATCTTCTGTATTTTCTGGATCGCAGAAGGTGATTGGTAGAGATAAACAATGGAGGGAAAATGATGGAAGGTGTGCTTTAGGTTTTAGATAGTGCTACAGACAGAACAGATATGAACATCTTTAAGAAGTCTGGCCAAATTAAAGGAGCATTACATTGTAGTCTTTCATCTGGACAGATTTATTGTCATCTAATGAATGATGCTTATATAATCTTCCTTATTAGATAGTTTATATAGCTATTTTTAGAAGAAGGATGTTTATGGATAAGGTAATGTTGAAAGAAGCAATGAATGGAGACAACTGGAATAATATACTGCTTAATTACTCGAGTGATTAAAAGACACTCATTTGGACTCTTTGTTTCAAGACACAATGTCTTAATTCAATAGCAGAAAAGAAATGCACATTTTGTAGGATCTATCCCAAGATTAAATGCAATTATGTAAAATACTTCCTCGCAGATACTGCCTCAGTTTTAGAGCTGGCTTCCTTGAAAAGCCTGAAAGGTGTGATTAATCACCTCACCTCCCAGTCTCCTTTCTCTATGCACTTGATTTTCAGTGTGTTTGGTTTTTAATTATTATTATTTTCGTGAAATGAGAAAATTTAAAATACAGAGAATGTAGCTCTTTCATTACCTTCATCCCATTTCTTTTCTCTAGGCTCCATTAGACTCTCCATTAGACTAAACATATTTACAAGTGTTGCCAAAACAAGTTCAGTTCTTTTCGAACAAAGATTTGGGCTGTTTTAGTACACTTTTGGTATATTCCCTTGCTATTATGAGACAACAGTGTCTAAAACCACTTTAGCATCAACCAACACACAATGTCTCTTTTCCTAATTCAGAGCTGACAGGCCTGGTAGAAAGAATACTGAAGACTTGTTTTTATTAAGAAGGGCTTTATCTAGTGGGGTCAAGTGATGATATTTGCGCTCATTTCCAGTCTTGTGACAATTTTTCAACGTTATCCTTGAATGTTCACAGTTTTGTACTATGTGTAAACTTTTGAAGACAAACTCAGACACAGCTTTTAAATAATTTGGAAAAGCAGTGTTCTGAAAATAAATCTTTGTTAATTATAAAGACTGAGCAGAAAAATTTTGAACAGATGCTGTATTTTGAGTATCCCAAGTATCTGTTGTTTTGACCCCATGTTTCTCTTTGAATTTCCATGTACCCTATTTTAAGTGAACATAGAAAAGCTATTTCTAAAAGTTCTTACTATTAGAAATAACAAAAGGTAAGTAAATGCAGGGTTTGGGTTTTGGTTTTGCGGTTTTTTTGTTCCTTTTTTTTTACTTAGTCACAAAAGTAAAATCTAGAATATTCAAGAAGGTAAATACAGCTGAAAAATAAATGAAAGATGGACATTAAATGAACTGGTAAATGACCTAGTATAAAAGTATCTAGCCAAAAGAATACTGTTCCTAATAACAGTAATTATGAGCTCTTAAATACCACTTGTTATTTATTGACTTCAAAACAGTATCCTGCTCTCTCTGCTACAGGTGGAAAAAATGCCTTTTCATTCTAACTGACAATGAAAGTAAAACAGTCATCAAAACATAACTTTATAAAAATAGATGTATATCCACAATATTGAGTCGGAATGGATGATATCTGGGTACAAATGCAAAGCAAAGGAAAAACACATATCTGTACAGGCGTGCTTTATAGTCCTTTCTGCCACCTCCTTCCTAGAGCTCCATAAATTTCTGTTAAACAGTGGTATAATGATAAGGTAGCTGATACTTTACTCTTAAAGAGAAATATTAAAAAAGACACAATAGAAATGTAGACAGAGTGAATAAATTCCCACTTAGCAATGGGAATCTAAGGAATAAAAAACAACAAAAAAAGAGCTGCCTGTCACAATGGAGCTACTGAGGTGAGCACTGTGTTGGGTGGCTTTTGTTTGGCTTCATTTTTCCTTCATTTTTCCCTTTTGAATTGCAGTGAAGTTAGATACATTTTGCATTAAAGTGAAACACACAGTCCATTCTCAAGCTCACTAGCTAGTTGGCTAGTTGGCTTAGAAATTAAAATTAGGGAACGGCTACATCTCCAAAATACAGCTGGAGAAGATATATTCAGCTTCACAGGCACAGCAGCACCAAAGGCTCTCTTAGACTGCTGAAACTCCATCGTTGACATAGTAGATGATTGTGATGGTCCTTGAGACTTTAAAACTGTTGACTATTCACTCTGTCTTTTAAAACTGACAGGAGAGGAACTGCTAGGGATGAGAAGGCATTGAGTCTCCATTTATAACCTTTAGCTTAACCCTGTACGCGGTTTTCTTTATCATGCCACTCGGTAATATTCCTTATTAAGGTTAGAATAAACACTGTTTTCTTCTTATGCCCTTGTTTTACAGTGTTTACACAAAGACTGAAGACCCATTGTCAATAAGTAAACTGGAAAGGACAATTTAAATAATTTATTCAGAATAAGGTTCCAAATGATTACAAAAGGATACCAAATATTTCTGAAATATAATGTATAAAATGCAACATTAACATTGAATTCTCTCCTTTTTAAGTACTGAATCTTATCCACAGGGATTTGTTGAGGAGAAAATCAGTATATAAAGAAATTTGGAAAAGCAAATTATTTTGGTCTTTGAATTAAGTGTAATAATACCCCATTTCCCATTACATGTTCTCTACTTTAACTAAGAACTCATGAGCTGATCTTTTGACTCCCAATAATCTCCCAATATTCTCCACTTTTTGTTCATCTTAAGACTTACTACTACGTTGTAGGTTTTAATGACTACTGTCTGTCATATTTTCTACCAGAAATTCATCATCCATACTGCCTCATAATACCAAACATTTACATGATTTACAAACAATACCAGTATAAGGCTGAAATGTCCCATCTCAGTGGAAGATGTCATACACGGATAATGAGAAAATGAAGGACCAATTTGAAAAATTCTATGCTCTGTAGGCTGAAATTCTGATTTTTTATAATATCATAAGATATATTTAAACAGCAGCTAAGTACATGTGGCCTCAATTTCAACTGGTTTTTTTAAGTGAATCCCTAAAGAAAACAACAAAAAAGGATATTCAGTTTATAGATATTTATAAAGAACACTTTGCAAGAAATTATATGAAAACATTCATAATAATTCTTGTCAGATTTCTTGGGCAAGATTATAGTCTAATTATACAAAAAAGGGTGTTGAGATATGATTGTACTGTGAAAATATAACTTTTCTCTATTCCATTTTACTTAATATCAAAATCAATCAATTGCAAAATCCTGAATTTAAAACTTGGACTATAGGCACATTTTGCAGGAGATTCAAATCAGCTATAGAGAGATTTTTAGGTAGTGATTAATGATCATTTGGGATTGGGAATACAAAAACCTTCTGTAAAATCAGTTGCTGGGCAATACTATTCAATATTTTATCAGTAATATAAGTGTGAGTATAAGATTTGGGGGGGGGGGGGGGCTTACAAGATAGGCTGCTCTGAGCATACGTAAGTAGAGTACACAAAGAGGACAGAACTTGAATGATGGAAAACTAAAAGATCACAGCTGAACAAACATCTCTACTTATATAGCCATAGTCAAAATAGCTCATCTTGGAATAATAAAAAAATAATAATACCTTACTGCACAGTTTGGGACACTCTGTACTAGAAATCCAGGGCTGAGAGAAGAGGTTCAAGGGCTCTTTTAAGCACATCTTCCTACCCCTAATGCCTGCTTTACGCCTCTACTGATTGCGTGCTGACTGAAGATAGGCTGTGCATGCACTCCTGGCAAAGGTAATCCAGCAGATGGGATTTAGTCCCGCGTGTTTCAGCAAGACCTAAATTTGCACTCTTTGATTCTCCATTTACATGACAGGTTAATCTGACCACGAGTTAATTTTTCAGTATGGAACAGGAAGCCCAGTGGGGTACATGGGGGCTGGCAGTAAATATTTAATCATAAGCTTTTAAGATAACAGGTAAATTAAGATCACAGGAGATCACAGAACGTATGAGAAAGGAACATATCGGGTAGCAACAGGAAATCAGTTTTCTTCTGTATGTAGCCTTTGATAAGACAGCAACTAGTCCAGTTCTATAAGAATATGAAAATACTAGAATTCACTAAAAGGTCATGAAAATATCTGGGAAAAAATACAACCTTGGAGCATACATATATATGTGTGTGTGTATACGTATATCCATTGTCTGTACAACTTCACACTTAAAATGCAAGTCTTGGAAAAACAGTCTTAAACTATGGCATGGCATGTCAGGAACCTGTGGCAGTAGTAGATACTGAAGAGTCATGCTGTGTATTTTCTGTAAGAAATTCTATATTGTCTACATACAGCAAATCAGACTGAAACAGAGTATTAATCAGGTCTTGGCACCTATGAAGGACCAGGAAAACTAATTCTAACTTGCTAGGATTATTTTGTAGCTAACAGAAAGTAATAGCTAGTACCCTATAAAGAAAGGGAGAGGAGAAGAGTTGCTGATTTTAGATCCATATATCTTTTTGTAATTGCCTGATACACTTTAATATAGTTAACTTTTTTTTTTTTTTTAGTAAAAGCAATATATTTGCTTGCTTGCTTGCTTGCTTGCTTTCCATATTTTAGTAAAACACCAGATAAATGCATTCATTTTTTACAAGTTAATATAATAACTGTGGTGTGTCATTCTTATGCTGCTTTGCTACTATGCCACATTAAACCCTTGAACACAAGAATAAAGTAGTATTTCATTAGTAGATACATTAATAATTACTTTACATTAATGTGTATGTTAGTCTTTGCCTAAGCAGACTCTAGTCATCTCTTTTGTAAAATAAGTCTCACTGTGTTTATATCTGGCCAAAAAAACCATTAAAATGTCATTTGTTAAGGAAGTATATAGTTTTTGTGTACCAGGAATTGCTAAATTGCTACAATCATGCTTTATTCATTCTTATGTTTTTATTATTAATTTATCAGCTCTTTTTTCCAAGCATTTAACTTGCACATTTTTTTAGTTCAAGCATTAAATTTGAGTTGATGAAAATTTTACCTATTTTATGGATACTATGTAATTTTCAAACTGTATCAAGTGGGCTCATAAATTAAAAATATAAAATTACAGGCAGATATCATCTATGAAGTATTTTCAGTCAGATTCAATGTATTTCAGGATTCAAACAGATGGGTAAGAACATTCCAAAAGTGCAATAGCAAGCAACACATTTTTAGAGCATATTTCTCTGAAAAAAGTATCTCTGCTGATTTCTCTTTACAACAGAAGTATATCTAATGCTATTTGTGCACAGTTAAAAATAATCTGTCAAAAAATTAAAGCTTACAGCATCACCAGTGAAAGGTCTGCAATTCTTCCACTGGAGGAGATCAGTCCACTTTCCGTTAATATAATGCTGCCATAAAACTCTTTAATGAACTGGTAATCTAAAGGAGAGAGGTTTAAAATGTCTTATTTTAGGTTGAAGATTCATTTACAGTATTATCTGACAAACAAGTTTCTGCTAAGTAAATCGATGTGAATTTTAATGACTCATTTACTTATAGTGAATTCTCCAGAGAATAATCATAACTTGCGGTAATCTATTCTCGGTTCAGGGTTGCTGGTATCACAGTGTTAAGACCATGCACACACAGTTGCTACTTTCACTTACATTAACTTTTTTATTTGCCCAAACCCAGATTAGCTCATAATTGCATTTTACTTCCTATATCTCTAAGCCAGACAAAGCTCTTTTCTTTTTTCCCTTTAGCTTTTATTATTAAAATGGGCACTAATTTTGTACTATACTATTTTTAACTGATTATAATTATTAAAGTAATACCAAAAACTGCAGTTTATGGAATATTCATTTTTTGTACTTGGTCCTGGAGATATAGAATCATTGTTAGTTCAACAAGAATAATTTTTATTTAATTACACATAGTATCTGTAGAAGTAGAGCAAACAAAATGATAAAATCAAATGTCTGGAGTTCCTCGCATATAATGGAGGGGGAGAATGGCAAGACTTAAATTAAATTACATTAGGGTCAAGAAAAAGCTTGCTTTATTTAAGACTTTCTTTTGGCCATACAGGGTATAACAAAAATGTAAATAAATATGACACTGTATAATGAATAACTTGCAAAGCTAGCTACAGAAATCTGTTTCTGTGGAACCATACTGTCAGCTTCATAGATCTCTTGCCAAGACAGGTAGGATGGAGTCGGTATAGATTTACTCAGAGACTGCTTTTTACTAATGACTGTGTCCTGGCATCAGATAGAAGAGCCAGAAAGGTTCTTTACTTTGAAAGTGGTCTCTGAAAAACTGTAACAACTAGGGTTGCTGAGTATCTCAGGTAACATGAGTTTTCTTTTTCTGTTGCTATCTTCAAACTTCTAAAGTGTCTCCTCAAGGGAGAGAGGATGTAATGTTATGATATGTTTGCTGTGTGACCTCAAATATGGTAGTAGGCTCACAGGGTATTTTTAGGTTTCATGGCTTGCTAGAGTTGTTCTGAAGGTCTCTGTACAGTAGAAAAAAAATTAGACTTGATATGACCTTATCTATGTAGCCTCTTGGACAAATCTCTAAAGTTCATCACCCTCTGGATCATGGTTAGCCATCATTGTGGAAGGACAATCCTAGACATGAGCTAATAGATATGGAGCCTGCAAATTAATAGATCAGGGAGCAAAGAGGCAAGTTATTTGCCAGTGCAAACCTGAACTGTGTGGTTGGCACCATATCCTATGTGAAAGGCTGATAGGATACAGCTATGCCTCTGTATTCATGACAACTGCCTGTTTTAAAAATGCTTAGCAACCAGTAGGAAAAACGGCAGCCATGCATGAAGAGGTAAATGGAGGCTACACAGTTGACTTGCATATATATGTAGGGAACAATTTCATGTAGCACATTAAGTGAGCTCAGTGCCTTGGATTTCCTGGGTATACAAAAGCCGAGCACACATGATTTATTTGGCTATGACTATCATAGATATCAACACTTAAAATGAATGCTGGTTATTAATTGCCTATGTATGTAGTATTCCATAATCACTGGTCATTCTCAAATAAGCGTGAAGGAATGTGAAGTCATTTTTACAGAATACATTATGCCATGCACATGACAGATGACATAATAACTACGAAGGCAGATTTTATAAAGGAATAAGTGCTAATTTCTTCAGGGACAGAGGAAATAATTCATTTTATTAAATGGCTTGTTAAACCTATTCTGCCAATGCTTTTATCTGTTTCATTGGTTTGGAAGTAGAGTATGCTAAAAACACATCTAGACAGGCTTTTAAATAAGAGCTGGATTTTGCTACTTTAATACATTGAAAGGAATGCCTTCCACTTCAAATACTCCTATTGTTTACACTGACCCTTTTCACGGAGAGTTGCTACACAGCCCTTATAAGTAGATTACCATATGGCCTTAAATTAATGAAAAATGTGGACTCTGATAGGAGTGGGTGAAACTCAAATGTTTGGAGTTTTATAAGTACCTAAATCCTATAGTGAGAAGTTAACACTATTCAAATATTGTCTGATTTAAATACTAGAAGAATAAGATTTCTCTGGTTCCTTCTTCCAGTATCAATAACAGTAATATATTTGTCTTTAAGCTGCATAGCAAAGGAAAAACAGACAAGTAAAATTTATCTTTCTTAGGAAAAAATTCACACTTGAAGACATTATTATGCTAAAAAAATTATTATGCATACATAGGACAATATGCATGCTAAAATGCTATGTTATATATAGAGATACCTGAATCATTATTTTTTCAATAATGCATACATATTCTAGTGAATATGATCCACTGTAAAATCAAGCTAGTGAAGAGTAAAGGTGTGAATGATTCCTAAGCGTAAAAATGTTTACCAGCTTTACAGTTTGGTGGCATTGTAGAGCATTGACCTGATTTTGCATACAGCTCTCCATTTAAAACCACAAAAAAGTCCGCTGCTTTTGGAACCTGGACCTCCTATAAGAAGTAACTTTAAGGATCTTTGGAGAAAATGTTCTTATTTCTTCTTTCTCTCTCTGTCTCTCTCTTTTTTTTTTTTTTTTAAATTTTATTTTTTTACTTTTGGAACAGTAATCCTAAGGAGTATTGATCCACTAAGTGAGGTAATAAATTCGGTTGTGGATATGAGGACTACAGCACTCAGCTGATCAGGTCTGAATCCTGCCAATAGAGTGCAGCAGTTTTCCCACCAACTTGACTGTATTAAGATATCCAATTTGCTCATTCTGAAATTCTTATGCTTATATATGCATGCTTATATAATACTCATTAACCTCAGTAACATCCCGCACAATATTCCTACTTCATGCGCGTCTTGAATATGTAATTCATCACAAAATTATCCCTTGCTAGAGCAATATAATCAGATTACAGACAATAGCATCCCAGGAATCACTGCAAAGGTAAAGCTACAAATTGCCACTAAAAATGGCATGTTAGAGTTATCTATTTATAGATATGGGGTTTTCTGAGAATGCAATAAATTTTCATCTCAAGACCTAGTTTTAAGATTCTTATTTCTCATGTCCAAAAGACCAGAATGCCTAAAAAAACTCAAATAGTTTTAATGCACAGGGAATGTCAGTCCTTGATAGAAAACTGTCCTTAGACAAGCTAATCAATCTTCTAATAGGGCACCAGTGACTACAGGTTATTTCCTTGTATGTATTAATAATGATATTCATCTTGCCAATACTGATTTTTATGAACAAATATTGAAGTTCTTTGCAAAAGATATGAGTGCCATTAATCTATTTTGCAGGTAAAAAAGTGCTAGCCAATACACTAGAAAAATTATTTGCCATGGCCACACAGCAACTGCAAAGACACAACTGGAACTTAGTCCTGGTCCTCACTGCAGAGAGCACTGAACTCTGCACATTTCTTGTGTTTTGACTGACCTTTCAGCTAGGAGATATGTATGTTTATTGCACTACAGATACTTCTAGAAGGAGAAATTAGTCCAGAAGGAGAAAACATTATCCCAAAGTGGAGTCAAGATGACAGCTGAATTGCATTCTTCCCATGCACATTTCCTGATGATAATCAGTTTAGCATGTGGGCACACTGTTTTTCAAATAACTGTGAAGCTCGTTCTCTATGCACGTGTTTCAAGACCAGCTCCATCAGCCAGTCCTGCCCTTCAGTGTTACTTCCAGAAATGCTGAGCCTGAACCATTGGGTTTGAAAATGGCTTATCTGGAAATTATTATTGTGAGGTGAATAAAACTAAATTAATACCATCATCACTGCTTGGAAAGAATGTGGCAGTGCTTAATAACTGCAGTACTGCCTTCCAAATTCTCTCACAAATTGTTCCAACCAGTAGCTGTTACTATTACTATAATTGCAAAATAGGTTCACTGTTCCATTAGTGGTATTTCAATGTCACTTTGGAATGACATGAAATGGCGTGGGATAGAATGAGTCAGTAACATTATATTATTGATTTTAGTGCAGCCTTTTTTTCCTTACAGTAGCATAATAAAGAATTAGGAGACATTGAGTCAGATTGTCTGAATTATATTTAACAGAAAAAAGGTTAGAGATTACAAACATTCTTAAATACATCACTGTAGCTACTGAATTTCATGCATATTTACTGACACTCTCAGAATGAGTTGAGTGTAGGTTTGACTTAAATGTATAGTATCAACCCTGAAATAAAAATGACATGGCAGAAACAGCAGTAGCGTACTGGGAAGGAACAGGGAAATGTAACAGCCACTGTCACAGTTCTAGTTCAGAGTCCTGTTCCTGGAAGCAGTCAGTGTCTTTGAAAGATGTATGTTTGGGGTAACTAGAATCAGATGCATTAACTCAAGCCTCGTTACTGAACTAAGTAAACTTTCCAGATTTGGCTTGAAGCAGTAGTTTTCACAGACATCTCTCCATCAGCAATAGTGTGGGAGAAAGAGAACTTCTCACAGAGGAATGGATAGCAAGCTGAAGGTTAGTATCTTCAAACGGAACAGCTGTTTACAGAATGAACATCTGCCTATAGCCTCCTCTTCCAAAATTTTACACTAATGAAGAAACAGTTAAATTGGTTTTAGTGTGATTTTAGACAACAGCAGGAAAAGGAAAGCCCAGCTTCTTTTAAAATCAGAAGGATGAAATTTTTGCTCCAGCTCATGGAGGACTTTTGGAAAAGATACCGAAATCTTGCATTTAGTTTCTGTAGCTGTGCTGTTCACCTTTTTCACAAGCTGGCTGGTTTAGCAGGTAAACCTGGACTTGTTAGTTTTCTTTCCAATTTATTTGTAGGTGAGAACTAATACCAACTGTAAACTACTTACTATTTATTATCAAATTATGATCACTTTCTTTTTTAATTGCATAATATGTCCTATTTTCAAAATCTCCCAGAATAATGCAGAGTGCTTTTAGAGGGAGGTTTATTTTTATGTGTATTCCAGCCACAGGCACATCATGTAGTCTTGATGAGAATAAAAACCATCCTGCACCTTAAAATATATTAGTCACTTGACTGAAGAAACTGGAATCTGGATGGAAATGATAAAATCTTCCTTAAGAAAATTATCTATCTACAAAGTAACCAGTATCTCATGGAACGGTAGGATAAGTAAATGTCCTTATCCAGAGGGAAAGAGCATCTCATTATTTAATCAGCAAAACAGATCTCTGGTATTTCCAAGCCTACTGAAATCAGAATAGAGGAATGTTTGACTATGTCAACCTTTCATCATATTGTTGTTGTGAATCAGGGTGTTACTGCTACCTTTCACTGTCCAAAAGTGGCTGAGAAACGTGTATGTTCAAAAGAGATGGGACTCTGGTTATGCCAAATATTAACAGTTGACTTATTTTCCTTTTTTTCTTTTTCTTCTTTTGGGAGGAGGGGAAGGACGATGGAGATAATTATTTCTTTTTTCTTTAAGTAGAACCTTCATCTCAAAGGAGATCCAGTTCCTTCCATTCAGACCAATGAACTGACTAATCATCTCACTATCATTATGGGTTCTGGCTTTCTTAGTAGTTGTGAAAAAACATTACTGGCTGCATTCCTTCCTACAAAATAATTCTGGACAGCTTTATTTAAAAAAGTCTCTTAGGGCAAGATTTTTTTTAAATTTTGTGATTTTGTTGGGATTTTTTAGGTAATTAATTGGTGGGTTAGCTTGATATGCAATTTTAACTTGTAAAAATACAAAACTACAAACCAGAGGCTGCCTTTAAATAGCCTGCTTTTAGACTTTCTTTTTCCTTGATTCAAGAATTTTGCCATAGAATCACAGAATGGTTTGGGTTGGAAGGGACCTTAAAGATCATCTAGTTCCAACCCCCCTGCCATGGGCAGGAACACCCTCCACTAGACCAGGTTGCCCAAAGCCCCGTCCAACCTGGCCTTGAACAATTCCAGGGAGAGGGCATCCGCATCTTCTCTGGACAACCTGTTCCAGTGTCTCACCACCCTCACAGTAAAGAATTTTTTCCTAATATCCAGCCTAAATCTACTCTCCTTCAGTTTAAGGCCATTACCCTTTGTCCTATCACTCCATGCCCTTGTACACAGTCCCTCTCCAGCTTTCCTGTAGCCCTCCTTCAGGTACTGGAAGGCCACAATTAGACCTTCCTGGAGCCTGCTCTTCTCCAGGCTGAACAACCTCAACTCTCTCAGCCTGTCCTCATAGGAGAGGTGTTCCAGCCCTCTGATGATCTTTGTAGCCTTCCTCTGGACTTGCTCCAGCAATTTTACATTAATGACATTATATTTGCACACCCTCCTTTGAAGAAGTCTCTGATGTTCCTAATTGAGAAGCCCGAGGAGACTCAAACTGTCGTTGTTATGAGGTCATTCTGGTGCGTATTGCTCTTCTGAGGTGGGTAGAATTGTTTTAGCCATTCCCTATCTATGCCTTTTGTTTAATATTAATGTTAAGGATCAGTTTCTATATAGCTTCTCTTTTTTTCTTCTGTTTTGGCAAACAAAGTGAAGGTTTATTGTACACATGTGAGATCATTTATTGAATGTTATAAGAAGCATATTCTGCGTGTAATATGACACAGAGGCTACTATGGTAGATACATTTTGATTTAAAGTGGTAAATAAGCATGGTAAAACTCACATAACTTGTCAGTGTGTAAGTTAAGTTGCTTGGGAACTAGACAAGGATCAACACTGGGCTTATTCAGCTATTTTTTTGTATTGAACTGGTAAATTAGCATGTGAAAATCCACATAACCTGTCAGTGTGTGGGTTAAAACTACTTGCGAACTGGTCTATGATACACACTGGGCTATTTAAGTTATTTTTTAAAATTGTGCTGGTAACAGACAACTCTATTTTGTACACTGGAGCTGTTGTCTCCTTATCCTGTTGACTTTGGCTCCTTTCCTCTCGCATTACCCAGCCCAGGCTGTGTGATGAAGGAGCTAGCACTCTCTGAAGGCAAATGAATAGAAGGGGTACTCCTAGATTTTTCAGGTCAAACATGTTATTCAAGGCCCCACATTTGAAGTTGAAGGTGACTTAAAGAAGGAACTACATTCAACTTCTTTCTGTGTAAGAAAGCTTGAGTCCGTGTATCTTGTTGCTTTCCTTAATTTTCTTTAGAATTTGCTTTATGCATTAATTAAATTACTGAATGTGATGTCCTCATGGTTTTTAACACCCATATCATCAAATAAAATTTCTGTCCTTATGCTTATAGGATTGGACTCAGAATACAACATGACTGCATTTTCATTAGAGATTTAACTACCTTTAACTGGGCTTTGAGTTTTTAACTGCTTTCATCCTCCTATGAAGCAGCTATTTTCCTTTATTATTTTTTTCCCCTTTTCTGTTTTATAGCAGATTTATGATTCAGCAAAAATCCAAGACTGATAAGCCTTTGGGGAAGAAGTAAAAGTATGTACAGCACAGAAGGAGTAACGCGAGTCTCTCCAGCAGCTCCCCTACCAGAACAGTTCAAGTGTGACCTGCTTGAGATCACCTTAGGGTTACCATGATCTCTCTGCTGAGACAATCAAACCCTGCTTGTTTGACAGGCTCCTTTTTTCAGTGGGTTGAGGATACAGCTTCGCATCTGCGAGCTAAGCCACTGTCTCATTCAACACAATCCACTGCACAGTCAGGTTGATAGAAATTATGTTTAATCATTAACAACCCAGGCTAGAGTTGATTAATTAACAGTGATAAAACTTTTTATCCCGGTCAGCTCTCTACTCCCTCACCCCAACTTTTCACCTCAAATTTTATGGAACACCTGTCTTATTTAGTTGTTTTTCTTTCATAAAGTGTCTGTATTTTTTTCCAAGCAATTCTGTACAAGGATTTGGCGCAGATCTGCACAGATGGCAAGGGTATTCTGGATACACTGCAGTTGATGAGTAGGTGGCTCTGGACTCTACATCACACATGTGGTGAGGTCAGCATGTCCAAGATGCCCACAGAGAGTGGTCGTTTTCCCATGACTTTCATACATCTGTTGTTTTCATTGGAGCTGCTGGTACTGTTTCTGCAGGAATGTTAGATACCAGAAAACGTAGCCAAATTCACTCTTTACTACGCACACAAAACTGTCAGGCCAAAAGGAGGAAATAATCAGGATACATGGTAGTGCAGTCTGAAATGTTAGATATGGGCACAGGTCTAGCTAGCACTTTGAAGGATTTACTCAGTGCTATGAGAAAGCTATGTGTTGTAGCACCAGATGTCTTCTCACTATTCTTTTCTTACTTCATCTGATAAAAACAATTTCTGTTTTACTCATCACATAAGGTTTCCTTATCCTAGCTTTGACACCACATTGATGATGAAGTGTCTTTGATTTCCTGCCTTCCTACCCCAACATCTTTCAGCTTTTAAAGTCACGGTACATGCACTATTTCCTCCTGACGTTTAGAGAAGGCTAGAAACAGTTTTAAAAACACCTCTCTTGATCT
Organism: Balearica regulorum gibbericeps; assembly: GCF_011004875.1. NCBI lineage: Eukaryota > Metazoa > Chordata > Aves > Gruiformes > Gruidae > Balearica > Balearica regulorum. Next base: position 20,888,965 of record NC_046188.1, on the reverse strand, counting down.
ATTTATAGAACTCACACAAAATACACTTCACTTGCTATTGATGAGTTATACCTATAAACCTTCGTGTCAATTCACCTCATGGCCTCTTGTTATCTACTGAAGGTTAATGGTGCTTGAAGGAGACAAGCCAAAACCATGGAGGAGCATATAGGCACACAGCTACCAATCCTGCTCTGCACAGGAAAAATACTTCTTCTTTCCTTCTTATTTTGATGTGCATCCAGTGCATTAGAAAAAGCCAAGTCATCTGCTGAATTTATTTACAGTTTGGCAAAAGCTTATCATTTTATTACATTTGAACAATCAAAATGATTCTCAGCTTAAGTTTAGTGAATCCTCTTTGGCCTGCCAAATGTGGCAACAGTATTTATTCATTCATTTGTTCATTCATACATTCAATTGTATGTATGTACTGCAGAGGGTCTTAGTCTGAAGTACTTACTGTTCAAGTAAATATAACGTAGCTGATGCTTAGTTACTGAGGGAGATTGGTTATTTTCATTGGATGTTACCATCACAGAGTTTGCATCAGTTCAGGTTTCTAATATGAATGTTCTCATTTCTGAATTTTTGGTTTTTCTACACATAGTTTGCTGCCAAACCTATCAGCAGGAACATAAATACTTCTCTTCATTTCAAAGAACTGTCTTGATGAGATCCCAAATGCAGCTTTTTTAAAGACAACTTTTCATTTAGCATGCGCAAATTGTGACAAAAGGGTACAAATTTCAGCTTGGGGAAAATAACTTTATATAAAGCAGTGGAATATTTGACTCGTAATATTTTTTTTAAAAGAATACTTGGAACAGGAATTCCAGAAGAGGGGAAAATTGGCCTAACCTAGACATTTCTCTCAGTGGTGGTGTTGTAAGTACCCTGGGGATGCTCCTGTTTTCTTCTCGTGCGTTTGTGAGCCCTACTCATGCCAGTGCATAGGACAAATGATTCCCATGGGGCTAATTACATCCTTTTCCTTTTGGCCTTCTAGCTTGTGTCTTCTATCACTTCTGCCATCTTGTACCACCCGTATTTGGCACTGTCATTTAGCCACCCCAGTATGACCTCAGAATCCTTGTATGTGAGCACTGCTCTTTGTTTGTCTAGCAGGGTCTCAACATGCCTGTAAGAAGCTTCAAACTTGCAAAATGGGAGTCCTCTGTCTGATATCTAGGCCAGTGGGGGTTTTGTTGTTTAAATTTTTTCATTCAGAGAGTCTCAACATTTCTTTTCAAATGTCCGAAAAGGACATAAAAATGAAATTTTGGTCATCTGAAATGCAAAGCTGACAGAAGTGGGTAGAGAATTTTGAGCCCTTCATGTTCACAAGAAATTTCATCAATTCTGCCAATTTTATGCTTGTTTCGGCATTATTTATTTATAGTATAATATATTTTTTACATGGAACAAAATATCATGCAATCAATAGCTGATAAAAATTCTTCCTTACCCCTGGCCAATACTCTGGGGTAATCTGTGATCTCACATTTCAGCTGTCTGTAAGAGGGAGGTCCAAAGGGAAATGAGTTGCACACTAACTGGTAGATGGGACACTAGGCTAGGAAGAAGTATCTGGGTACAGGCTGTATTACCAGTGTATAGGCTAGCCTTGGTCCTTTGTTTCATTTCCTTACCTGTTAAGAATGGAATATGTTACCTATCACCTCTACAAGTTGCAGAAATTTCCATATGAAATGTTTTATATTGTTAATGTGAATATAAAAATAAAAGGTTTCCATTTGTTTGGCCAAAACCAATGCCAACATTTAAAACTGGTCAACTGTATACCTGAAAAAATTAAACCTCTTTTTTCCTGTTTAGTAGAAGGGGAGGGGGAAACTCAGGCAAGAAGGAGGGTCAGAAGAATGTGCTCTGCAGAACAAAAAGACCCTTATGTAGGTATTTGCGGTAAAAGCTCTCCTTTATTCTCCAAGCAAAACATCAAACTCCCCATAAATATCCCTGTAGCAGCAGCATTTTTCCCTCTTCTCCCATTGAGTGGTGCTCTTCCAATTTCACTCATAAAAATATTATTATAGGAAAGTGTAAAATCAGTTCCAATTTCAGGGTCTCTAATTCCAAGGCTGAAAAAGACTGTTCGAATATTACATGTTTCAGTTTAGTCCAAAAAGCAAAGCTTGCAAATCCACCTGGGTTTTTTTTTTTGTTTCTACTCTCTGGCTGAGATTGATGAAAGCATAAAACAAGAGAAAGAAAAAATCAAGGAGAAAATAATAAAACTGGAGTAATCTTATTATTAAATTCTCCTATGGAATGCCATGACAGGGAATTACATATACCTATATCACTTAGACATCAGTAATGCTTCTTAAAACAGTTTTGGTATATATTTCAGTATTATCTACATTAAAATTAGACTGACAAATAAAACCTACAACCATGTGAGCTTCAAACTCTAATTTCAGTAGAGGGGACTGATGTCATAAATTCTGAGCATAAACCTACAGATTAAATTACAACCTTTATACTAATCTAGCAGTTTATGTACGTATGTGTGCACGTGCATGTATATGTGAGTTTGTAGGTATATATATAAGCATATATATATATGTATAAACGTAGCAATCAGCTGTCACCCCTTGCTGTTTAACAGACAGCATTAAGAAAGCAGTCTTGTAGCTACATGTAGTGTTAATATATGATCATAATCAGGACATTTTAAAGTCAGAAAGAGAAATGCTAATGAAAATGGTGCTAAATCGCCATTTTGGAATTCTTAAAGCTAAAAATAACCCACAAAATATCACAGTAGAGGAAAAAAATTAAAAATTAATTTTAGGGAATTCAGACTGACCTATTTCAAGAACATCAGTCAGATGGAAGAATTATGCACTTTTTAGTAGAGAAATATATTCTTTATTAAAGAAAAGAGATTTTTTTTCCAAAGGTCTTTTCAAAATAATTGATGAGAAAGAAAGTTCAGTGGAATTTTTTTCTGACAGACAAAATGGCGAGAAAACTCCAATCTGAACAGTAAACCAGAAATATTTTTAAAAAGAACATGTCTAGGGTAGGCCATAGTGTTTCTAATTTACTAACCTAATCTTGCAGTTGAAGCTGATCACCTTGATCTAGAGGGGCCAAACAGTGTAAATCTCTCTCTTACAGAGTCCTGACCTTGTCCTGACACTAGCTTATCACCAGCTGACAGTTAAGTCCTTTAAGTGGTAGCTGAAGTTTATTCTTTTGGTTTTACTGTAACATTTGATTAAAGTCAGCACAAGTGTGAGGTTTTTTCCAAGACATCCAGCATTTTCTTTATGGGTAGAAATGAAATTAATCATCACACTGAAAAAAAAAAATAATAAAAAAATCAATGAACATTATCAAATAACTCCATGATGTAGACATCCGAGAGAAAATTATTCCAGTACCAGACAGATATTTGACTGCAAGATCAGGTCTTGCAGAAAACAATAAAGTTGTCTGGAACTAAATGTGATAGTTTCAAAACAAAAATTAAGAAATGTTTGAAAGTTTCATCATGTTTCTCTGATCACATTCATGGCTAGGATATGAGAAAGTTTGCAGCACCAAAAGTTTCTCCTCTAAGTTGCACATACACACAGGTAAATACTGATTTTTTTTTTTTTTTTTTTTTTTTAATTATAAAATTCACAGAAGCTGCTGGGGTTTTAAAAATACTGAAACCCTGGTTGGTCACAGTTATTTGGGTATACATATCATATTGGCAATAGCAGAAATGAAGCAAACAGATCCATAATATTTGCTGACAAAACTACCAAAGTTTAATTCTTGGCGAGTTTTCTCACTCATATTTTAAAAATCACTGTCATCCAAACTGGGAAAACTAAAATGCTCTCTGTGAATGGTAACATGGTGGAAACAGCAAGAAAAACTTCCTATTGCTTCTGTCAAACAGTCCAGAGATTAAGGAGTCCTTGGACAAAGCCTGCTGCTCTAGGTAACACAGATATTGAATCTGAATCTTGGCTCTAGCCTGGTCATAAACCATGAAGCACATTTCATCTGAGGATCAAACCAAGCTCTAAGGACAAAGAGTCTAGTCTCAGTGGCTTCAGAGTGACACTCAACAGCAGACTGATGATTGCTGAGTAACTTAATGTGACTGTAATTTTTTGATTAATTTCCCTCTCTCCTGTCTTTTGAAAAAAGGGCATATAAACAACCTCATTTATTAATCTGATGGTAAATCTATTTTACTGTAAATATAATAGCAAACAGGTTTCTAAAATTTCCTCAGACTTGGGAAAAGTGCCTAATTTGTGGATGTAAATTCATAACAGGATTTTGGCACCTAAGGGACATTTTACCACTAAGTCCAAGAAATAGTCATCACCACTATCACCATTATCATCAAGATACTGATGATACATCTGTTACTAAAGCTCCTACTCTGCCTGAGTAAAAAATTTTACTTTTTTTTTTCTAAAACACAAAACTTCTGTAGCTATCAAAGTGCAAATGAGACAAAAACCTCCTGGTTTTGTGTGATTTCACATTGAAACACTCTTTGTTTGTCTTTTTCTGCCAGTTAATTATTCAGTCACAAAAAAATAAGCAAAAAGAAATCTTACAGATATAAAAAAAGAGTCAAATGTTTGCACCTGCTGAAGTGCTGGTTTTTTTCTAGAAGGAAAACTGCTGATTCTTTGTCCATTGAATTGTCTCATAAAACAAATGCACAGCCACAAATATTCATACCATAACAACAACATTTGTGCTTCTAATTTATTTATTAAAGGGCTTTTAGTAAATACTGTCAAATGAATCCAGACTGTTGTTTACATCTCTGAAGAGTAATAAACAGGAGACAATTAACTGCTAATTATTTCCACCTGGTGAACTCTATTTTGAGAAGTTTTGATTAATTAACAGTGGGGATCTATCATCATCATTTGCTGGTGAGAAGGGGAAAAAAATAACAATTTACATCAAATTAACATTAATCTGAAGAGAGGTCTTTGTCCATTTTCTGGGTCATTGCCACTAAACTCATTATAGAAATAATTGGAAAATGCAGCCACTGTTAATCAATATAACAATATGATTTCCTTTATGAAGCTGATGGCAATTATGAAGAAGCCTGAAAAGAAACTTTAAAGAAGGAGAAGTAGAGATGTATTTTCTCTAACCATTAATATGGCCTTACTATCAGCCAGTCACAGAGTAAAGAAAACTAGCTTTTCTTTCCTTTCAAAGTAGGAAAACTTTTCATTTAAAAGGAAAATTTGTAAATACTGGGGATTTTTTTTTCAGTGCTGCTAATTTCGTCTTAAGCTGGTACCTACTCATTTCACAAAAAAAAAATCTGTAGAAAGATTTGAGGCTACAGTATTTCTCTGGTCTTTCAGATAGCATCTAAGTTGTCTCTCAGTTTCCCAGGACCAATGCCTAAAAGATTATCAGTTGTGCCAGGGTTTCATTTGGCAGCATGCAATAATCCAAGCCATTTAACCCTCAGCAACGCATCTTACCTACCCTACATCTTCCACAGAACCCATCTCACTCTTTCACTTCAGATCATAAAGAGATGTATGTCAGCCAGCCCCACAGGACATTTGTTTATGATCCTCAGGGGGATTTTTTTCAGGAGGTTAATTAACTTGTTCGTAGTATTTACACTGCTGAGGGGTGAGTTGGTTTGAACACAGGGATAATTGACAGAAATGTTTGTTAGTATATATTTAATTATGCTGAGAGTGCCCAGGGCATTGGATGAACACACTTTTATAGCAGAGCAGGAAAAAATCAATATAAAAATATAGCATAAGTATGTGTAAATAAAAGGGGGGGGGGGGAGGGGAGCAAAACACTTTTCCCCCCTATTCTTCCCAATGTACTCTTTTTCTTAGTCTTCTCAGCTGATTTTCAACTCTCAGCTTTCTGACCTTCAGCTGTACACACGTGAAATTTAGTTCTGTATCTATTGACTTGGTTATCTACTGCTACTATTTAAAACATATTTGCTCTTGAGCATATGTGGGTGCCAGACAGAGTGCCTGTTTGCTGTTCTACCAATCAAGATTTGAGGTGAAAGCACTAGATAATTCTTCTCTTGTTATTTTTTTGCTTTTTTATGTAGTTAATTAATATAACAGAGAGGTAATAGAGATATATGGAGGGCATACTATTCTTAGGACATTCTTTGTTCTGTTAAAATTAAAAATATAGACGTAACATCTTCTGTGGCATTTTGCAAGAAACATTTCATCATTTCCATATGAAATTAAGAGAAACTTATATTCCTGCTTTCTTCTATTGTGCAAGAAAGTCTTTCTGCTTCAGCAAAATAACACCCGAAAGATACTTTATTTCATGAGCTTTGCCTGAAAAGCAAATTCTACTGTCAAATATCCTCTAAGATAGCTCTTTTATTTTTTTTCCCCCTAGTATCCTTAACTGTTTAAAATTATGAGTGATTTTCTTAATTACACATTTTAACTACTAGAAACAAGGTGTGGACACTCAGGATTTGGAATGAAGAGTCTGTATTAGTGAATTGCCATGGTAGAAATATTAAGGAGATTTATGACATATTGCTAATTGTTTGTTCTTCTTTCACTATTATTCATAGAGGAATATTTTGGAATTGAGACATTCTACACAGGATTTAGTCCTTTTCACTCTCGTTGCTGCAAGACAAGACTGTGATAATCATATGAAAAAAAACTCATATTAGAACTTTTTGCCTATATTAAAAAGTTTCACAATAATTTCCTGCCTCTACTGCTAAGAATGATTGATGTTAAGCTAATAGCTTTGTTTTGGAGAAGACAAAGAGAAATGGAATGAGAAATCTTAATCCTTTTTTTTACCACTTTCTTTTTCTTTAAAAAAATAATTTTCCACCCATAATTTTCTGATACTCTTCACAAGTTTCCTACCTAACAAGGCAAATACTACTGGTTAGGTGGGTTATTTTGTACAATGAGATTAAGAAGCCAAGAAAAAGTAGAACAGTTTGTGCATTAACAGCAGCCAGTGTACTCTAGGTTTAATTCCCATCCAGAACTCATACTAGGACAGCTAATTGTCTCTGTTGCTCTGTAAGATCTCTGACCCAATCTCAATTATTGAGCTAATGGATAATTTTCATGTTTCAAACAAAATATGAGAGATTGGTTACAATAAATGCATTGTCACCATTCATAACAATGCCTCAAATAATAACATCATTTAATATTTTTTTGTTAATAGGTAAAAAGCAAATTCTAGTTTCTGATAGAGTTCAGATCAAGGAGATACTTGTAAAGTTTACTTATTTGATGTCTGGAATTAACAGATTTACCTGCACAGAAATGTTTCCATTTACTGTAAGTTTCAGATTTCTAGTGTATGTTCCTGACCCTTTTCTCACTCTCAGTGATCTTGAAGTGCAACAACTCAAATGTGACTATTCAACAAGTTTAGTTGTATTAATAATCGGCAGGGTTTAGTACTAGGGAAATTGTTAGATGTGGTCGTAATCTGTAACGCAAAGGAAACACAGATACTGTACAGATGTTTGATTATCTATGTATATTTAAAGTGTAAAAAAAGAAAAGAGAATTGAGACATTAATATTTGTCCATATGGGTGTGTAAATGTGCCTCAATTTTTTTAAAAGCAAACTGTCTGACCTGTAATCTGAACCAGCTGTATTCCAGCATCCTGAATCTGAATCAAACATTTTCAGACAACTTTCTTATTTATCTCATCTACCATGTATTATGAAATACCTCAGACTATGGTTTCTATCCATAATTTCTAATTTTAAAAAAAGAAATGTCAGAGTTTACTTGATGTAATTTTTTAATTAATATGGTTATTTACATGTTAAAAGAATCCGGTAGAACATAAAATATTGTATGACCTCCCAATTCAGGATAGAGTGGACTGAAGGAGTAGATCAGATTTTTCAGGGGGGTTTAGTGCCTTAAAGACCTTTAAGTCCACCAAATATAATGCTTTAAGAATTATGTCTGAGAAAAAAAGGACTTTTTCATTTAGCATTCAGGATCAAGATCAGGAACAGCTGGTTCAGCCCCTGAGTTAACCCTGTTAGAAAGCACATCAGCTTGTGGTGTAGAATCCCCCTTTATTTCAACATATCTTTAGCCTCGTTCCTAATGATATCATACCACCTACAAAAAGTGCTGGTAGAGAAGGAAGAAACTGTGCATAGAGTGAGGATTGCCGCAACACACACAGCATTGCTAACACAGAAGAGTTGAAATAGGGTTTTGCAGCTCTTTTTAGTGAGTTGGTAAGCATATACTCTATGTTAAGATCAAGCTCTCATCGTGCACAGATATACGAAAAAGAAGGGAGAGATAGAGAGATGTCAGGCCTAAGTCAAGTTACACGACTGTAAGCTGAAGAACTAAGGAGAGAAATGTGACTGCACTTTCTGTAACTACATTCAAGATTAATTCCCCTTTGTGAAGAAGAGACAGAGAAGTGTCTCAAAGAAAGATAAAATTGAAGGAAATGCATGTCAAATTTTTGACTGACCTTGTGTTGTTCCTTCACTGCTACCACACACACGCACACACACGTGTGCACACAGACACAGAGTTATTCTCTTCAACTCAGTTATTCCAGGAAAAAGTGTTCAGGGACCGATTCTCACTTTAGCTTAAACCCTTTTACATGACTTTGGCAATGGAGAGCACCAATGGAAGCTGTCCCTTCCTCTTGCCTAAGACAGAAGGCTTTCCAGTGTAATAAGGCAAAATGCACACTGTGCAGCTACTGAAGAAGAAGGGATTAGATCAGCCACATGTTGGGTGGAACGTAGCAGCTATTTACCAAAACACAGCAACTCTCTACAACATGCTAGGAAAGGAAATTAAGAAAGCTGTCTCCATCTGAAACTGCAGGAAGAATTTAGAGAGGCAGAATATAATTAACCTAATTGAAATTTGTCAGAGCACAGGATTTCTGCAGAGCCTTACTGTTCAGAATGACTTTATCATGAAACAAATGAGCCACTGTCACAGACATTCACTTTTAGCAAAGCAGCAGCTTTGATCTTTTGATTATGTCTATGCTAAACTCCAGACTGTTCATGCACTGAGCATTCAGTCCTCTGTACTGTTTGTTCTTGGCAAACAAACAATAAAATCCAGTTTGTGTAGCAGGACATCTTGAACAAAGAGTCTATAATTGTAAACATTTTCACTAGTGAAAGAAACTGATTATTTTCGGGGTCTTGCAAAAGTGAAGGAGATGTTGATATTGCTGCTGTAAGGCAGAGACACTCTACAGAAGAAAAGAAAAGAAATTAGCAGTACGTCACCTATACATTTTTCAAAGGTTCACTTGCAAACAAGGTGCATTCATTTTAATATGAATAACTACTGGACTGGAAAGATCACTGTACTCACTAGCTGCATCACGTTTTGGATGTACGGCATTTCCTCTTCACCTTACTCCTCTTCAGCAGGAAAAGACTGGGAATATTTTAATATACTTGTTGTTAGATAGATAAACTGAGATGTATGATGGAGTTAGTGACTTCTAAAATTAATACAGCATTTCAGCCGCAGAGATGATGAGAATGCTGAAGCCTGCTTTAAACATTTCCTTCACTAGTTTCCTAGATGTGCAATACCAAACAGTGCAGTTTGGATGAAAAAACCCCAACGAGCCATCTATTTTGAATTAATTTCAGTCCCGATTTCTCCAACCACACATGCAACTCAAAGATTTATCTACAAAATCTTCCAGGTCCATTTTTGGAGCCGTGGATAGAGCAATACTGTGGTTCTAGTTAACACATTCTCAGTTTCAATTCCTTGCCCTTAGGCTAATAGTTTTACCGTTCCCTAACTCATACTTTTCTGCCTACTGCTCTAGCCACCTTACTAAAAAACTTGAACCTTACTGACTCTAGTTGCATTGTTCTTTTTTTCTTAGTACATCTCTGGTCTTGATATTATTGGACACTATAATATCTTAGCGGAGGAGGAAAAAAATGCCACTATTGTTGTATACACAGGTTCCCATGAGAGATTCATTTGTGTTCTGTAACTTTGCTATCCAATAAAGTATGGTCTCTAAGGCATAAAAAAGAATCCTTCATGTCACACAGTGAACAAGAATGGGTAGGAAATCAGCAGTAAAGCATTATATTACAAAGGGTTTGGAACAGAAATGTTTTTACCAGAAATTTTGCAACAGTCAGATCATCAAATTTTAAAAGAGTTCAATTAAACGTGTCATAGTATATAAGGTGCAGATGTTAACAACATCTGTATCTTTAAAAAAGTAAGTTAATTCCTCCCAAGAAGGTAGGCTACTAAATGACAGTGGGGAAGAGGAGCAAGAGGTACCACACTCCAGAAGGCAGCATGGAGGCAAAGGCCTCCTGCTCATCCCATGGTGACTGGAAGGGATGGGGAAAGAGTTCATTACGGCATGCAAAACTTTCCACAACAGGAAAAGGAATGGAAATCTTAAAGAGAACTTTTCCTTCCAGCAGTTATCTCATAGTCCTGCCCATTGAGATTTCTACAGAAATTAGTCATTTGGAACTGGTATGTAGAAATATATAAAAATATACCTGGTAAACCTTGGGACTGAGGATAAGCTTGAGACTATAGCTCATATTCTGTGAAGAAACAGAACTTTTACTGATTCGCTGCACTAGTTTAGACTCCTTGATACACTTCTTATCTTATTTAGATGGGAAACTCCAGATGTGATTATGTCCTCTGTGTAAGGGGAGAGGATCCAGTTGTCTACATGGCCACAGAAAACAATAATTCAGTTCCATGCTGCCTGCAAAATTCTCTGCATTTGAGGAAGAGTTGGTAGGAATAAAAATAAAATTTGAAGCTTGGACCATTGATCTTCAGTGCACAAAAGTTCCCTGGCTTTCTTGTACGTCTTTTAGAGAACTAATTATTAGAGTTTGCTATAAGCTGTTAGCCACAGTGTACCAACTGCTAGTCATAATGCATGGAAGAAGTGGATTGCGTACGCATACATATCACAGGTCAGGTTACCAGTTGCATTAACTTTCAAAGATGCTTTCTTAGGGGCAGTGCAGTTAACAGAACACAGCCTGTGCCCATCGTGTCAGATATCTGGGTTCTAATCAGAGATTATATTGGGGGGTTTGATAAGGTATAAATCTGTGATGCTCAAAACTGTCACAAAGGGCATATTATTAATATTAATAAAATATTGAATACATGGCTTTCCTGTTTACTGCATTCTTCCTAGTCCAAAATGAGTTAGGAAACAGGAAGATGACAGTTGCTAAATATGAGGTTAGCTTGTCAGTGTCTTTTCTGGTAACTCAGTTGCATGCCATACAGAAGTGAATTCTCAACAACATGCTCACTTTATATTGAGCAGAGAGTCATTTTAACAGCATATCTAATCACACTAAACAAGGACTTTAAATGACGGTTCTGATGGCTGTAAAAATCTGAGTGGATTTTAATAAGATAAAGAATATTCTATTTCTTCCCTGACCTCCTTGTCAAAATCTGAAGATACTTTGAAAATGATCTCAATATCAGGATGTTTCAAAAGTGATCAGGCAGAATGAACAGCCACAAAATAAACACTGAAAAGTAGAGAATAGGCTTAGTTTCAACGCCACTAGTGTGATCCCTGTAGTGCCGCAAAGTTACAAGAAAATTATATGTAGAGCAGAGGTCTGCTACAGTTTTGGAAACCACTGTTTTGGAATTTTAAAAAAATGATTGTTTTTAATATCACTTCAGTGATGCTAGTACCTTAAGTGATGAGCTAATCTGTGGAAATACAACATCTGCTAGACCCATAAAATTAAAATTAATTAGGTACTTAAAGGTTTCTTTTTGAAACAATAGGATTTTGTTGTTTAAATCCTCTTCTCACTTAAACTGTCTATTGTGTATTCAGTCTGTGAGAAGTTTGTTGCTGCAAGTTTGTCAGTCATTGTGTTATCAGATCATTTCTTAGCTGAGCTGGGAGATTTGAAAGCAGTGGTATCAACTATTATTCTGTTTCACATACATCATCCATGAAGAGACATTTAGAATCATTTCCGTGTTGTGTAATAGTGCTTTCAAGTTTTACCTTTTGCTTCAGTGTATTAGTACAGTATATTGTATGCTTTTCTGCTTTACCTTCACTCATTTTATGCATAGACGAGAACCCAGCATGTAGCTTCCTCAACAAAATACAGCAAAACAATAGTTCAATGCCAGATGAGACAAATAAAGGATATCCAAATAAAAGAATAATGTGTTTATATGACAGTATGATTTATACTGTGATATTGTTCTAATTACAGGAAATACTTTTCAGATTTTAAGAGAAATCTAGACTTTGCGGAGTTTAGAGATAGCAAAATCCTGGTCAACGAAAAATCTAAATAAAACATCAGGTATACTGTTGCTCTTCATGTATGTTCTTCATGGTCTTTATTACCCCAGCCCTTACCTCCTCCTCTCAGCAACTGTACCGCGTCTCAGGCTGCAGGGAAAGAATCCTTCTTGTAGCAGAAAGAATCATTAGGACTCCATGGGATCACCGCATCCCTCACCAAAGGGGAAATTTACATTTTACAGCTCTCCCCTGGAAGCTGGAAGGAACCTCCTCTCCTCTCCTCTCCTCTCCTCTCCACGGGCATGCTGCAGCAAGGCACTGTGCTGCTTGCAGGCATTCTTCTTGTGGTTGGTTTGTAGTAAGAACACTGTTCTCACAGGACTTCTCCATTATCTTAAGAAAAGAAAAGAAATAGTGAAGTTTCACAGAACAACAAAGTCCTTTTGGAAGAATAGGCACTAATAGAGGATGACTGGACATGTAATTTTCCCTCTGTCCTGTTTTGAAGGACTAGGAAAAAGTAGATGATAGAGTTTCACATTTTTTCACTAGTACATCCAAATGTCTTAAGTCCTGACATTTGTGTGAGACACTTGCAATCTCCTGCTTAGGGAGGGAAGACTTCTAACATTTAATTTTTGTTTTATTTTTAGATTGATGTGTGATGTAGTAGTTTCTAACCTGAAAAAGATCTGCTTTTGTACGTTACTTGCTTGATGTCTAGCATTCTTGATGAGCAGAACTGAATTGCATGGAGATGTATTGCTAGGAAGCAGAAGCACTAATTTGTAAATGCAATGCTAAATTAGTAATGCTAAGGAAAGCTATCTGCTCCTGCAGCTTTACAGATTAGGAGATGTCGTTTCCTCTGTTGTTTCTGGTTGAACCTCATAAAGAACAGAGAAACTGGGAAACAGAGACTTAAGCTTAATTTCAAATGCTTACCCTGCAGTGGGACACAACTAATTTGGTTTATGGAGGTGGAAGAAATTATCAGAAGCTTGATCCATGTAGATTTTAGTTAAAGTTGTTACACTGTAAAATCCTGAATGGTTGTTTTCAAAGACATCATTTACATTGTAGCTGTAACTTACTTCTATTTCAAAATATATGAAAACAATTTCAGGAATTGGTATTTAAATTCTATTTTTGCTTTTAAGAGTGTCTTAAAATACCACTTTTTCTCCTTGTTCCAGCTTTTGAACCAAATTGGAAAAGCTTCTGGGAGAGCAGAAAAGGAAGGAAAGCTGATGCTTTCTGTGTGCATTTACAATGCTGATAATCAAACCAGAAAAGCAGATGCCGTTAAAGCACAATTTTTATAACATACATTCAGTTCAGACTTCTAATCCCCTGGAATTTGTTTTCAAAATATACTTTTGATCCTAGATAAGCAACACGTGAGTCAGGTGGGATTTGCTTTTTTCTTAGTCTGAAGTTTTCTACAATTTCATCCTTGCTTAAAGTTTAAAGATAGAAAAGACTACCAAAAACTCAGGTATGACTTTGTTGTTGTTGTTGTTTTTAATTACAGCAACCATGATATTTTAAGTCTTCTATTTAGCTAAATAATTGGCATTGGCAAAAATCATTCCCATTTTCAGACGTTATTCTTTTGATGTATCTAGAGTCTGAGGTCCATTCGATGATACAAAGTGACTGATATGTGCTAAACCCATTGACTGCACGGGGAGCCATGTTTCAGAGAAGGTCAGAAGATTTCTGTCTATCTGACGGGGTTTTCATTTATTTCTGTAGTCACTACCAAGGCTCATTGGTTTGATTCAGGCTGAGGGACTAGAAGAAGTTTGAGTAGGATCATCCATTACTTTGACAGGCTTCTGTCAGAGTCAATTATCTGTTCAGAAAGAAAAAAAAAAAAGAGCAAAATATGTACCAGTTATTGGAACACACACGCCCTGGCATTTGTCTTTACAAATGCATTATGGGGTAGACAAATATGGCCACCAAATAGAAAATCTTAGCTTTTTGAAAACTGGACAAAAAGATGACACTGTGAATAAATGTATGGAAGAGCTGAGGTGGATTTATTTGGGATTGTGATGTGGGGTGGCTCTTCCCCTTTCCCTAAGTACACTGTTAATCACCAGAGAGGGAAGCAGCTGCCTGCTGCCTGGACAGCTGTGTGCAGCCTTGGGAAAGGTAAGCTCAGATAAAAGGATGCTTATAGGTAGGTGAATGGAAACTGCTTTACACCATCTTTTGTACCTTTTTTTTTTTTTTTTTTCCCCTTGGAGTTTAGCACTGAGATGCCAGACTGAGAAAGAACTGCTCCCTTATACATCCACCATTGTGACTACAGCCAGGACAAAAATCACCTATAAAGCTGCTGATTAAAAATTAGTTCCCTCATTCTCTTGGGGCTAGATTTTCAACTTCAAAAGACATTACTTCATTCATCTGAGGTTTATATAGTTTAAGAGAAACACCCAAAAAGAGAATTAACTCATATTAAACTAATATAGCAGGCAATAGAAACCAAATCAGTTTAAAGATCACAGTTACTTTGAAAACAATTAGCATTAACACAGATCCCATTAAATATTATATATTACTCGCCTAGAGGGACTAAATCAGGAAACAGAAGAGGGAAACAAAGGAAACTTCAATGAAAATTAAGTAAATTGATTAGTTTCATAAAGACTGGTGTATATTTTTCATTACTTTTGTTTTAGCGTTCATTTTCCCAGTTCACATAAACACTGCTGTGATGTTCACATGTCACAGGCTGATTCTCTTTGCCTTGCAGCAATGTGACTTTTGCTTCAGGTCAATATACTCTAACGGAGAGGACGATCCATTTGCTTCGTTTGCTCTCTGGTCTTCCTCCCTTCACCCCCCACCCCCTCTGCCACTAACACAGTTTTGTGTTACTTCCCAGATTAAAAAGGATTCCGAAGATCCTGATGTTTTCGGCTCTAAGCCAGACTGCCGTTTGAGGGTGGTGATGGCAAGTAATAGCCTATACCGGTTTAATTAATTCTTCTTTGTTTATTGTTTGGTAAATAAAGGAAGTTCTTCACTGAAGATTTCCTTTGGACACAACATCATAGTCTGCAATATTTAAAATTCTGAAAATAATTGTGTTAGACTTCTTTTATTCCTTCCAACCACCAGACATAGCCCAGGCTGACAAGCTCTTCAGTCTTTCTGTCACCTTCTTACTTAGCTTTAAAAAACTCACTTGAGTGCATTTGCCGCCTTTTTGCCTTCCATTTGACAATGAAGGTTATCATGCTCTCTCTGGATTTATATTTTTAAAGTGTCGTCTTGCAGTGATCAGTATGACAGCATGTTTCATACAGTGGCCCATAAAACCTTTGGAGAAAACCCAAGAGAGGATTAGAGCTTGTGAAAGACAAAGTTGGGGGAGGGAAGGAATTGAAGGATTCTTTTTTTATTTTGTATTTCATACGGGGAAAAAAAAAAAAGGACAAATCCTCCTCTTCCCCCTTGGAGTTTATTTGATGATTGGTGCCACTTGCAGTACTTCTATAATCCCCTAGATAGCACAACTTTTCAATCAGAGTGAAATATAATATCATTTTATTGCACATAAGCTTAAACCCTTTAGACAGGCAGACACTGCTGCTTTGTATAAAGAAATCTGAAATGAATATGAATTGCTTGGATTAATGGGACAGAAGACATTGGTAAATAATTTTATTGGAGATTAAACAGTACCAAAGCCCCTTAGCTGGTAATGCTTGCTATATGATGATACAGCAAGTGTAATGCAGGCTGGATATTTGACACTGAGATGCATCATATCGTAAAACACAATATTTGGTTTTCATAGGCTACTGCAAACTCATTTGTGTACTATCTGTAGACATAATACACTACATTATATAAAAAAATAAATATAGTTTCTTTAATTATGGGAAACTGCAAAAAGCACCTTGAGAAGAGTTAAATTCGTCATTGCTTTCTGACACATGGGCTTTATTGCATTTGACCTCTGTGGGCATTATTCTGCAACGGTCACCATGGTTATTGCCAAGATTAAGTAGCAGGAGCAGGCATACAGAAATTCAATATGTATTTTCTAATAGTTGAGCCTCAGTTTTGCAGATTTTCAATCATTCCTGATGTCTGACATGTAAATGTCTCCAGGTGAAATTCTGTTCTCTGTTACACCAAAGCCCATCCAGAGTCAGCCAGAGTCAGTGGGAGTTGAGGGGCAGATTTGGGTTAGTTTAGCCTAGTAAAATAGAGAAAAGAATCCTCCCTGATGCCATTAGTGAAAAGATTCATTATACTCTTTTTGTGAGCTGGATGAAGTTCGTCACGTTTTACAGCTGTTTTCTAGCAGGAAGTTGTAGTCGCCCATTTTGTAATGATAGGTGAGTCAAAGGGAGAAAGGGAATTGAAAGGGTGACAAGTGATGCTACAAGGGACTGTTACTCTGTCAACCTGGCTGAGTAAAAACTGTTGTGAATGAACTGGAGTGGAGGATACATTTTGCTGCAGAATTCCAACACAAAGGTGCCAGAAAGAGGGAGAAAAGACTCCACATCATAGGCAGTTAAGCCAGTTTCTGAGGAATTTCTGTAAGAAACTAGAGCTGACTACTAAGTATCTCACATCCCGACTAACCCGAGAGGTAGATCTCAAATATTACAGAATTGTTTTGGCACTTTTGTATTCTACAGTACCATAACAACATCTTTTTTGAATCAGTGGGCTTAGTGGTAGAATAAAGTCTGCTCACTGTAAATTTAAAGGGCAAGTTCTCAAGCAATGGCTAATTTTCCAGGCATCTGAAGGAGGCAGCCCGCTGGGTCATTGGGTCTCTCTGCTGAGAACAGCAACAGATGTGAAAAGAATAATGATCAATGCAGAGCTCTCCTGCCAAAGTATAGCTTAAATAGCTCTACCATTAAACTTAAACTGTTAGTCAGACTCATTCTGTTTTCTGTAGGTTACTCAGCAAACTGTAGCAAATGTTGACATCCCAGATATAGACAATGCTTCATAAGCAGGATTTTTACTCAATTTTTTGGTAACATAATTCATAAAAAAAAGTTTTCCTCATCTAACAGTGTTATTGTACTGAGCCCACTTGGGCTTTGTCAATCTAATGTCACAGTAGTTCACAAAGGAATTTGTTTTCATATGAGGGAAATAGCTGTATTTTATTTTTAGTGGGAAGGAAATGAGGGATGGAATAATTTCAGGAGAAAACCAATGAAAGAAAATTCTCATCATTTTGTGTCCATGTGTATATTACAGAACATCAGAGATACTCATATAGTACTTCACTTTTCATTTTAGTCCCTTATAAAGGTGACATCGCTTTATAAAATCTATTTCTAGTCCTGCATCAGATTTTACCAGTGAAAAGGGTAACCATTTATTCATGCTTATGAAATTATAATAGAGTGGAAAAGTCGGGATACAGAAGAAAGCCCTGGTGTGTGACCATCTGTCTTGAGGAAGATTGGCCTCCCATACCTGCAAGTAACAGCTTCCCCTGGATGTCATCACAGATTTGTCTTTCAAAATTTAAAACTTCCAGACGTTTTGAGAAAGGCTTAAAGTAAACTATCTCTGAATCAAGAAACCTTGTTCTGTAAGATGTGGAAACAGCAACCTTTTTGTGAAGGCTTAAGAACTTTTCAATTTTGCATATGTTCTTCCAGTTTTTTTGACAGATTCATTAAAACCTTACATGGAAATAGTGTGAAATGGAAAATATGAAGTAATGCATTACTTTTCAAACATGCCTCTTCTCCTGGTATGGTACTTGAATAGTTGCCGGTCAACTGATGAGGACCATTTAATTGCTCAGTTCTTCTTGGAAATGATCAGCATAGGAGCAATAAAGGAAGCACTCTTACAAATGCAGTTTGCATGGCTTATTGTTTATTGTATATCTTTATGATTATTCTTTTTGTACAAAAAAACCCCAACCAACCAACCAACCAACCAACCAACCAAATAAATTAAAAAATGGCTTGTATTATCAGCTAAAAAGAAATTAATAAAATAGTTTAAATTCTTTGTTGAACTCATGAAGGGTGCATAAAACTAGCTGTGATCCAATGACAAAATCTCCTAGATTCAAAGTTTATGTGTTTTACTTCCCAGCAAGTGGTTTAAGTATTATGTTATCACATTACGACATCTTCCTTTGGGATTGTAAAAATGTACATTTTACGTATTTCAGCCTTTTAAGGGATCTTCCACCACTTACTCACAACACAAAATTTAACCATCTTCTATTGAAATGCTCATAAACATATTTCAGTTTTATGTAATGTAATTTGAACTAGAAAGAACTGAGAGAAATGATCAATGAGCTCCTGTGTCTATTTGTGGCTGCAGTAAAGCCACTTTAGTATTGCAGACTTGCACAATGCATCACATAATAGAAATGCGATCACCTAACGATGAATGAACACACCAGCAACATTAACACTTCAGCGAAGGGCAACGAAAATTATTAGATTCAAGGGATGCTATTCCTGTGGGGAGTTTTCTCATGCGAACAGATTAAAGCCGAGGCATCCTCAAAAGGAAATAACTTTGCACATGAGGAAACATTGTGTAGTGCTTGAAATTAAAAGAGCTACTGTTGTAGAAGAGAGCTCAAAGTTCCTCTTCATATGAAAGAACTGAAGTGATGGCCTTTTCTGCTTCAAATGAAGGTACTTAGTTTTTTCACTGTTTTTAACGCACAGGAAATTACAACTCACATGAGTACAAAGGGTTTGTCTTCTCTGACTACACAGAGGTGATGCAACTAAATTGTCTTTTTTCTGTCCTTGACGAATGAAGTTGCAAGTGGTTTACTTTCTCTTTTTACTATGAGTGTTGTCCAATCAATTTTCTCCAAGACTGTAGGGCTTCTAGTAGGTGGGAACCTTGCTTTAGAGAAAACACTGCTTTGACAGTCTGTGTTAAGTTAATATGTAATGTAAAACCTAGTTGGCAAATCACAAATAGTGTTGGGAATTAGATTCTTAAGAAGCAGGAACTCTGCCACTATCTTCGTCCTAAAAAAGGGCCTGTGTAAGTGAAAGACAACTGGTGGCCATGAGGAATAATTCTATACGAACACCAAGATAACACAAAATAAGTTTAGCTTTTTTGAATAAAAATCCAGTGTAAACCAATCTCTTTATATGTTTTAATCAGTTCTTTTGCTAGATTTTAATTGTGAAATTAGCATTATTAGAATATGTTCCTTGACTATGAGGTTATTTCCTTTTTGAGAAATCTGGTTTGGTGAAATTTTTCCATGGAATTTCATTTCTTAGAAAATCACCTTCCATGGAATGGTTTGCCTTAGGCATTTATTTGATGTGAAGTTAAAAATTAATTAATGGTAATACACATCCTGAGATAGACTACAAATGAAAGCTTTTCTGTGAAGCTTTCAATGATTGCCTGATGTGGAAGGAAACAGTCTGTTTAATTTCTGATTGTATTTTCAAATATTATGAACATAAACAGCTTAATTCCATCTGTGAAATAACAAATAGATTTTATATTTATGTACAGAACAGTTTACATTTAAAATTAATCTCCTGCAGCACCCCTGCAGAGATTCTTGTCCCAATATATAAACCTGATCATCTCAACAGCCCTATAGTAGCAAAGCTTTTATGTACATAATACACTGAAGTGTTTCTGTAAGATATTGTGCTGATGTATTTTTATGAAAAGTTTTCTGTTGGAATTGTTCCTCCATTATAGCTCAGAATTTTCATGTAAATATAACTATTTTCACAATATTTTCCTGAGGAAAAGACTGTTGAAAAGAAATTCTGGTCAAAGAGGAAACCGTGCATCCTGTTCCTCTGCATGTACTCACATGCATGCATAAATATATCTATAAAGTCTCTTGTATCTCTCTCCTGTATAAATGCCATCTACTAGCTATGGCAATTATCTTTTCCTACAAGCAACGATTTAATGCTCAAATTCATATGTACTACATATACTACATGAATATTCTGAGTTGTCTCATTTTTCACAACCCTTCCTTCTTTTTCACCCTTTTATTCTTCTTCTTCTTCTTTACCTGTCATAAAAACCTCACACTGAGAAACAATTTTCACTGAAGAATTGCTTTGAAAAATGTACTCTGTTTGGATGTATTGCTGGGAAATAGTTTAGAATTTTCATTATTATTGAAGAATAAATAATTTTGTGGATTGCTCTGGTTGTTCTGCTTTCTTCTGATCATACAAGCCAGCTAAGATTTATGTGCATCTGTGACAAATTTTTAGGAGATATCAAGGAAGAACAGAGACAGAGGCAGTTCAAACTAGTTCAGTGGAAGGTCATGCTTAAAACATGGCTGAGGAAGTTAGGCAACCAACTTCATGTGAAGGGAAAGTCTCCAGCTTCCATTCCACCTTAGACAACGTCATGAATTAATGAAATAAATCAACTTTTAGAACTGAAGAATTAAAATGTTATCTGTGTTTCAAAGCTGTGTTATCTGTGTTACAAAGAACTGGACATCAGAATTAATTATTCTGACGTAACTCACATTATTCCTTACAATACCCATTGCTACATTGTTTGAAGACATTGCGAAGCTGCTTCTTTTGTGGGTTTTTTTGTTTGTTTTGTTTTGTTTTGTTTTGTTTTGTTTTGTTTTGTTGTTGGGTTTGGGGTTGAGTTTTGTTTGGTTGGTTGGTTTGGGTTTTTTTTTGGGGGGGGGGGGAAGTTGTGTGTTGTTTTTTGTGAGGGAGTCTTTTTCTTCAGGGAAAGTCATTCCTAGACAGACTGACAAATTCTACTATGTGCATTTCAGCTTAAAAGTGAGATAATTTTCTTCCATCTCTCCCAAACTGCTTCAGTTGTCTCATTACACAATTCCTATAATGAAAGTATCAAATATTTAAAAATAAAAATTATTAAGGACTGCAACTGTAAATCTTCTAAGTCATGTTGCTGCCACCCACGGCAGGTCCACCTTTTTTTTTCTTTTGCAGTTGTATTTGTGTTCATGCATACAGTCACATGAATGGGACTTAGTAAGTTACACATCACTCACTCTGTAAATCTTAAATAACTACTCTTATTTCCTGTGGAGCAGTTATGAATTCGTACCTGCTAAGTTGAGACAACGATTAGATCCAGTTCTGGGGAATACCTCCTGCAGCCAGATAGTCCATCTGAAGATTAAAGAAAACTAACCAATAAAAAAAGATTAATAATGAGGAAATTATTTTGTAGCACACTCTTCCAAGTCCCACTGAAAATTAGATTAGTCTAGCTATAGGTTTCCTACTTCATTATTTCTATTCTCAACAGCACTGTGATCATTTCACTCAGTTTAATTTCATTCTCTTTAAGGTAAAACATTCAGGTTCCTTTGAAGTTTTCCCTGGAGGAAGCTCGAAAGTAGTGGCTCAGTTGACAGCCCATAGAACAAATCCATACCATCAACACATTCCCTCTAGTTCACTGTGTCTTTCTTATATGCATGCCATAGTGCAAGACACAGTGGTGGTCACCACCACGGAAGGAAAAGCAGGATACCCATACAGCCCATGTCTAATGAGGTCCCCTCATTTGTCTCTGCACCTAACCCTGATCCATTGATATTGCTTTGGTCTAAGTCAGAAAAGGAGCTGTGGGAGAAAACCAAGAAGGTCTACCTGTACCTCCATGTCCATGTGGTTTTGGTAGGTATTGGCATCAATTTAAAGTATTCTGTCCACTGCAACAAAAATGCTCCTGCTGCTTTTTTTCATATGGATTTACCTCATTTTCGAAGGGAAATAGGCGCTGCTAGACTCAGTGTATTTCACCCTGTGTCTATGCAGGAGAACAGAGCTGGTGGACTGCTTCAGTCCTGACCCCACTCGGTAGCTGTGGCTCAGAAGGGCAGTAAATCAGCAAGAAGCTGTTCCCCCTACCACAAGACACCTCCACAGGCAGCAGAATGAGAATGTGCCCCATCCTTCCACTCAAAGTGGCAACTTGCGTTTGAATGACTTTTATTTAAGACCTTCTTCAACAGTCTTTAAACAGTTCGACGGAGAAGTTACACTATGTGAAAGGTAGAATATATGTTCTTAGACATGCATGTCCACTGCAAACCTGGCTTAACGTTTGGACTTTTATGCGTGTCACTGGCATCTGATTTCAGTTTCCTGTATGTGAAGTAGCCACTGTTTCTACCAGTCAAAGATCAAATCTGTTGCCAGTCTTCAGCATCTCAGTCTTGCATTCTAGAGCACCAACCGCCCAGGCTACAGCTACTGTCATTTCCTCATAGCTGTCTCACTAACTAGGAATGTCTGATAAAGCTTTTGGGGAATACTTCTCTCAACTTATTCATTTATGATAAAAAAATGTTTCAAACCATAGGTTTTTCTTTGTCTGTGGAAAGGTACGAGTTTTCACTAAGTCAAAGAGAAGGTTCTTAGAAGTAGGAAGGACTTTTTTCCTGATAGTATTAGAGACTTTCTAATAGTCAGTATTCTGGTGCATGGTCCCAGGATGTGGGAACCCTCAGTCAGCTAGTTAGCAAAAGGACTGGGATCCCACCTCCCCACAGCCAGGCAGGGTGCCCTGACTGCTGCTACTGGGTTGTGTCGTGTCAGCACCATCTAGTCAGAAAATGTGGTGGTTGTGAAATAAAATGTTTGGTTTCTGACAAGTACTACACATGCGATCCTCTTTCCAAGTTTATCTAATTAACTAAAAGTTTTCTTTGTCAGCTCAAATAAGCATTAACTAGATGTTTTACACTCTCACCAGCACCCTTGCTCTTGGAAGGGAAAAAATCAGTCATCTGCCTTGTATGGATGGATTTCATAGAAATTGAGAAATAGAATAAAGAGGTAATGGAGATAATCATGTTTTAATAGTCTCTGAACTTAGGGACACTTTCCCAGTCACCAATATAATCTGTAA
Source organism: Balearica regulorum gibbericeps (assembly GCF_011004875.1). NCBI lineage: Eukaryota > Metazoa > Chordata > Aves > Gruiformes > Gruidae > Balearica > Balearica regulorum. Next base: position 20,865,745 of record NC_046188.1, on the reverse strand, counting down.
GTGCAGACAGGAACTCGCTGGTTTCCAGTGGTCTATTTTTCAAGTCTTATGCTCCTTCCTTAGATAAAATATTCAGAAGTCTCTGTTGATATAACTAAAGCTATTTTACTTTTAGGTCCCGAGCTTTGATTTTATTTCACGAAAAATAAAAGAGCTGTCCAGCTTTGTATCATATTAATTTCTTTAACCTAGAAAAAAAATCTTCACTGAAATAAATCTTCCTCTGATTATTCTTCCTCTGACTGATATTCCTCTGATATTTTGGTGACTGACGCTCTTGGGTGGCTATCTAATGAAGTGAAGGTTGCTATTTTATTCTTTTTCATAGAATTAATTGCTTTATCAAAGCTCCAAGAGATTGTTTGTGTTTGCTTGATTTGGGCTGTTGCTTGCCCCCTTTTCAAATGAATTTAATTCATCATAGCCATTCCAACAGTGAAAAAATAAAGTTCTTTTAGATTCTGCCAACTAGCTAACTAGATTTAACTAACTAACTAACTAACTAATTCATTGTCATGTTTAAGAAAATATAAAAGTATATTGTCATATTTAAGAAAATACAAAAACACATTGTGTGGATTTTTGGTATAATTTTATTCTGCTTGTTGAATTTCTTTCAAGGATGGTAAGGAGCTATTTAATCAAAATTTTGTAGGAGGGATTTTGATTGGATCTTTGCAATTAAGATAGGTAAGAATATGAATATGAATATCAATGTAGTCAAAATGAAAACTTGAAGATAAAGAGATTGAGACTAAAGTATATTTGTGGTAACATGATCAATGCCATTGACATTGTTAGAGAAAAAACTAGTAAAATTATTCTTCTGTTTTATAATATTTACTAGCATACTGGAGAAGGACTTTTTACAAGGGCATATAGTGACAGGACAAGGAGTAATGTCTTTAAGCTGAAGGAAGGTAGATTTAGATTAGATATTAGAAAGAAATTCTTTACTGTGAGGGTGGTGATGAGACACTTGAAGAGGTTGCCCAGAGAGGTTGTATATGCCCCCTCCTTGGAAGTGTTGAAGACCAGGTTGGATGGGGCTTTGGACAGCCTGGTCTAGTGGAGGGTGTCCCTGCCCATGGCAGGGGGGTTGGAACTAGGTGATCTTTGAGGTCCTTTCCAGCCCAAACTTCTCTATGATTCTGATTCTATATGCATATGAATTTTAAACAATATACACAAATATACTATTTTATTGTAGATTTTAATGTTTCAATGTTATTTAAAAAATTCTGTTTTTCAACACTTTCTGATGTAACACAGTAATTTGATGTCATCATACGAAAACATTTAGATGTTTTTGCATTTGCATGTAAAACAAATTAGATTTGTCATTTATTCAAAACAGTAACAAAACCTGCATTTTGAGATGACAGATGAAATAGAGCTTTCCATCTGCCTGAAAAAATGATAGAAAGGGTCAGTATCCCTGCCTTCATTTTTAGTACTTTTTTTTTTTTTCGTGTTTAGTTGAAGAATAGACAAAGAAGCTCAGGTATTAGAGTTGGTTTACTTCTTTGTCCATTACTTGACCTCAAACAAACTCTCACTTAATTTTCTGCCTCATTACTAGATACATAGATTTATTTTTTTTCCTCTCTCTTGTCTTGGTCACTGCTGTGACAAAAAGTAGATCTTTATGTCACTATGAGTATTTTTATACTAATAAAATGTAAATAGAATCAAGAATCTATTTTGCTAACAGTCAAGTCTCATAAATTCTTAGGTTCTTTATTAAAAATCAAGGAAATACAGACAGTCTGTCCAACCTTTGGCTAAATTTGTTTCTCTGAAATACCTCTGCCTTTTGTTATATAACTTTTCAGGTTTGTCCCATGCCTTTTTGATGCCAAAAATAATGAATTTTTTATAACTGTCATGAAACCTGCTGAAGATGCTGTCTACCTTCTCTGACAGGTTAAGTAATGAGAAGGAAATGCCAAAAGAAGGATTTTATACCTCTTTCATCTTCAATTTTTATTCTGTTTTGATGATCTTTTTAAGACTTTAATAATTCCATTATTGAATCCAACTTAATAATGACAGTCCATAAAAAATAATCAGTTTGTCAAACTTGTCACTGGAATTCTGATCTGCAGAGAAGTACTTTTATTCCTGCTTTTTTACTGGAGTAGGCAGTGGGATGATATGATAAGGACAGGAAAGCCATGATATTCATAGCCTAACAGTATTTGTTGTTATTTAACGGTATACTGCTCAAAGTCTCCCCCCACTTTGTATTAGAACTTGTTTGATCTCCAGGTCTCTCTAAATATCTATATTAGGTGTTATAAGGTGAAAATCACATTTTCTGCATCCTATTTTACCTATTTCTCTTTAGCTCTTGTCAGCTGAATAATGTAAGGTTACTGTAATCCTTTCATCTCAATCAGATTGTGAATGCCAAAAAATTGCTCTAAAAAAACCCCAACTAATTAAAATGGAAAATCTACTGATATTAAGAATTGGATGAGACTTTGCCAATATATTGTAATCTGTATCTCACCTTTTCATTATTTTTTATTTTTCTTCTGAAACAAACAAGGATGATATGGCGGTATTTCTGTATTCTTGTTTTTCAGTTTTATAACTGCCACATAGAAGTTAATTGCTGTAATTTTGCATATTTTTTATTATTTATAGTTAATCAATGCAGTTTTAACAAACTTTCTCTACATGTCTTACTTCAGTCTTTAACTGAGAGCAAATTTAGTCCTGACTTCTTAGACTTTTCTTCATTTGCACACATTCCTGGTTATCTAGGGTTTATTGTTTATTGTTGTTTATTCTTTAAAAGTGCTTTTTAACTCCTTAGGTCTGATGAAACTAGTGTCTGATCTCCACAGGCTTGTTTCTTTGCAGTCCTGAGCACTCCAGCTCCACTAGACACTGCAACTCAGAACTGATATCAGCTTGCAGGGACACAGAAGATCCTGGACCATGTTGTATCTTATCCTTTCTATAGCAATTTTACTCCTGAGAAGAGGATTAGTGCCAGGAATTCTGCACTGTGTGAAACTTAGGCAAAATTTAGGAAAGATTCATAGTATATAAAACAAGAATTGAGAAAGAAATTGCCTTTGTTTAAAGCTTAATTTTTCTTATCAAAAAACATATTGTGTTAGAGGACAAAAGAAGAAGGATTCAGTGTTGCATTTGGTAATGTAGTATAGCATTTTTAACTCTTAGTGTGCAACATAATTACATTTTTTTCAATGCAAATTTATATGACTCTATTTTCCAGCTGTGGGGAAATATCTTTAACACCTTCTTCCCACAAATGTAAATTTACTGTCTGATCAACTAACATATCAGTTCCTTGCCAAATAGAGCACAAAATCTGTTCAAGGTGACTTCTTCCTAGGATAGAGATGGCCATGATAAAGGGATTAACTGGATTTTTATCTTTTAGTTATATGATCATGCTTCAGTTGTGTTAAAATACAGTTTGTCTGACTTACTTAGATAACTGCATCGTATAGACTATGTAGTACAACTTCCTTTCTGTCCTTGTTTTTCACCTCAGACAGACTATTTATTCAGTTGACCACATGTTCTAGTCCTACTGTATCAGAACTTTTTAATAAAAATGCTATGCTGCATCAAGTTCCAAAATTCTGGTACAACCAATTATTTTTATAATGTAAACTTGTAACCCCAGCACAACATGAAATCAGACCCGTTTGAATACAGTAATTCCTTAAAAAGCACATGCTGATTTTCATTAACTACATTACTGTATTTCCCTATATTGTATTTTTTTATTATTTTGCCTCAATTTTATTTCTGGCCAGCCCTGTGAGAGTGCTCAATCTGTTCAGACTCTGCAAACAGGTTTTGACTATCATCGGTTGTCTTCTTCAGGGTGCTCCTGAGATCAGCTTGACCCAGTCACTTTGCACGGTCTGGAAGGATTGCACAAAACAAACGGTAAGTACAACAGGTCCTGGAGGGACTCTGCCGTGTATCAATAACTACTACAAACTGCACAGGCGCAATGAGTTAAGCATGTGTATTGCTGGTAAGTATTTGAACCTGCTTCAATTAATAGAGGACAGGAAAACATTTCTTCATCTTTACATGACTAAAAATGCAAGAAAAATAACCTGTTGAATGTGTCTTTCTGTCCTGAAATATTAATACTTAACAATGTTAGCATTTTTTGCTACATACAATAAAGGGCTGCGCCGTTGCTGAGTTTCCTCTTGTTTTTAATTCTTCGCTGTCCTCTGAATGGCCAACGCACATATTTTTGTCCATTGGATACTGTTATCTTCTCTTATTTATTTTCTGTATAACCTCCATATTTTATGTTTAACATTTTTCTTGAATTGTTTTCTTGTTCTAATATTTCAGTGAACTTCTATCTCTGAATCTGGATCAGTTTTAAACCAAAAATGGTTATTTTTCCTGATAAAGAAATCATGGCATCTAATAAGTAATTCTCTCTGATTTTTATTTATTTTTCCTGCATGATGAGTTTTGTTCATAATCCCATCTAGCTCTGAGATTTTGCACCCTGAAGTAATAATTTTTTAATAACAGTATAAAAATATTAAAACATTTGTGGACCTCTCTGGGCTTTTTATTTTTAATACAATTGGTCCTTTACTTATCATTGATTCCTGTTTCTAGCCTCAAACTGACTGATTTTTATTAATAATAAGATCCAATATAAAATTATGTATTATTGGTTTATTCTTGAGTTGAAAAATTATTAGAAGATCAAGTAACACTTAATTACAAGTTACATAAGCATCCTGCTTACATTTTTCAAATTTCAAATAACATCTTTGGATTTTTTTTGTTTATTATTTACTCTCTCTGTTTATAAATCATCTTCTGTTTATTTTCTCTCCTGCCTCTTAATAACCAAAATTCAACTATTAAAATTCTTGTGACTGATCATGTTTCCACATGACAGTATAAATGAGGAGTAATTCAACTACAGTAGTGAAATTAGCACAATAAAAAGTGAAAGAATTTGCATCGGATATCTTTATACCAAGTAGAAAATAAAGGAGCTAAGAACTATGCATACATGTGAATATTCCATATTGCATATCTGTTATTCGATATAACTTAGGCTATAACTTCTTCTGGTCAAAGACTTTGTTTATTCTTTAAATATTATGCATACCTCTACTCCTTTCTACCCTTACCAATTTACAGTATTTTCTGTAAGCAGTTAGTGGTACCATATAATAAACAGGACAAGGAAATACTTTTGTGAAAGAGCAGTGATTAAATAATTTAAGGTACCTTAAAATATATATGGTTAAAAACACTGTAAGTAGTAAGTGAGACATATCTACTTAAAAAATAATTAAATTTTGGAAGTTTTTTCAGGCTAACGATTGTTACTGAGAGAAATATAAATGTACTTTTACAGTAATATACCATGAAACCAGTAAATAGGAGGATAAGCAGGTCACATACAGTCATTAAGAGGATTTTTAAATGTTTGGAGGAAAATAAAAATCAGATTCAGAAACAGACAACATGAAACATGAAAGAAGGGGGTTTATTCAAATTTGGTCATATAGTGTGTAGATCCAGAAGAGTGGGATCCTCCTGGCTCTGCTTTCAGATAAAGGCTGGAGATTTGAACAGCTGAGGCACGTGCATACAGTATTAAAAACTAAAGGACTGCTGGAGAGCTGACATGTGCCTGTTGCAATTATCTAAGAGCAGGAGTCCTTAAATGGTCCGTATTGGTCTACAGTGGTTTGCCATGAGGGCCTGTGCTGGACCACCGCCACAGAACTACTGCTTTTGTTTTGTTGATGCTAAATGCAGCTCAGTAAAGATTCAAGAAAAATAACTTGTCTAGATCAAGTAATAAAATGAGTTGCTGCTAAATAGGAAAGTGCTGCAGCATAATGACCCCAAAACACATTCAAGAAATATTGCCCTCAAAATGTCTCTGAAGAATTCAGCCAAAATTGAAGTTACTTTGAAGAAAGCAAATAAGATATAAGAAGGACACATTTCTGGAGCAGTGACCAACAATATACATGTAAACCAGTGTATTAAATTACACAGGATGATTTGTTTTCAATCTAGAATGCATAGTATTGCAAAACGGATGATGACATATCAGACAGCATGCAATTAGAGCCAATAGCTAAGAAAATAGATCATCGGCTTCAAAGACAAATGTCTCAGGTGGGAAAGAAAAAGGTCTGGTTCCTATTTTTTTTTTTTTAAATAGCATCTGATGGTGCAGCAGCTGACAATCAGCAAGGTCACACATGGAGGGAAATGTGTGCCTCTGTTCAGCAGTGGATAAGACCCGCTGCAAAGACGAGTGCCAAGAGCAGGGACTAGAGCTTGTCATCAAAGGGAAGGAACATCAAATGGCACGGCACTGCTCACCACCATTTATCCACCATTAAGTGGATCAAGCAAGGGGTGTCTCTCTCTCGCTCTCTCACTCACTCTCACACACACAGTTACTGCTCCAGTGCATCGGCACAGACCAGCCTGGGAGACGTGAGAGTCAGACCAGGTCTGTGCAGTAGCTTGGCACGCACACATCCTCTGTTCCTGCACCGTGGCAGATATCTGCCTAGCAGTGTTCCTCCCAGTTACTGGGCAGTTTATAGCCGGATCTCTGCACAGGCTGCCAATCAAACCTGTTACTTGCACCATCCTGTCTGTCAGTCATGGCTCATGGCGTGCAGCTACTCAGCTCTCGATCAAGGCAAGGTTGTGATGTTCCCACGACACAACCCAAGCTCACTTTCTTCCAAAGCAGTGGAACAGGGCCACATTCCCTTTTTTTCCCCTTTCGCGTTTTGTTAGTTTTTGTGTATCTTTCTGAACAGGTTGGGTAGGTGAAGAGAAGGCTCTCCTCTTCCTCCTCACCCCCCACCCCCCCAGCCACCACACACACATACACAGCCACACAGACTACAGCTGCAACAGTATTTTGTTATGAATCATAGGCACGTGTGAGTGCACCTTAACTGGGGAAGACAAACGAAGAAAAGGAATTTCCAAATACAGGTTAGATTTAGGTATACCAAGCTGCTGAAACTGATGATATGAGAAGTACCCAGTGAGCTGTGCCGGATGCTAAGAATGTGCAGAAGCAGTCAGCCAGGATGTTTCCTGGGGAGTTTAGGAGCTCTGAGGCTTGAACAGAAGCTGGATATATATTACTAGATTACATTTTATGATTTAGATATCTAAATTACTGCTTTGGCTGGCTAAATCCTTAGGGACAGAAGGCATTAAGGCTACTGGTAACTCCAATTTGTACTTTTTTTCCTCTTGTAATTGGAGGGCCTTCACACAGGCGTGTATTCCCACTTCAGCCTCAATGTAGCAAGATGCTCAAACATATGTTTATCTTTCAAGTGGTCATTGATTTCATTAAGAAGTACTCTCATCATTAAAACAAATAATTTATGCAAGTTACTTGCTAAATTGGAAAAGAAAGAAAGGCTTGTCAATCAATGGACACTAGATTGAGTGTCCATCCTTCTTTCTCCTAAAATCTGGCAGTCATCTTCTCCTATATGCTCACAGAGGTTTGAAAGGAATCAGGTCTTGCTTTGGGTTCTCCAGTACTGATTCATACTGGATTTCCTCATTGTGATGCATAGTAGCTTTGCCAGCTGAAAAAAACCCCAGATATTTTTTATGCAGAGAAGGTAAGAGCTGGAATTTGAGGAAATTCTGTTAAAAAAAAATCAGGGCAGCTAAAGTAAAGAATCAGATTTTTTTTTTCCCCAAAAGAATCTATGCCAAGCATTTCTGACTTTTCAAAAGTATACAATTTTATTTTACTATTCAGTCCTTGCTAATATACTAACTAAAACTGCTAGGTAATGCATCCTGAATGGTTTAAAGCATTTTTAAAATTAGATTTATTCAAAAATTCTGGTAGAGCTTTCTTAGGACAAGTATTTCATACTTATGAAGGCTGTTCAGTGTAGATATGCTAATGTTAAATTGTGTTATCATTCAGATTTTTTTTTTTTTTAAATAGAAATTTTCTCTGAGATACACATCAGCATTTAAAAGATTTCAGTAAAAATTGGAAAACAGCTTTGAGGAGAGTAGTGCTCCAAAAGGGGTAGATAGCCCTTTGATTTGTGTCTGCATATTTCTCTTGTTCAGGCATCCCTGGAAAAAAACTGTATTTGCATGTTCAGGTAATTCCATGTTTTGATAATTGACTGGGACATGGAGAATTCAGGTAACTCCCATTAACCTTCCTCAAGGCTGCGGGGGATGGAAGGACTCAAGTCTGTATAAACTGGAGCTATTTACTTTGAGTTTGGCATTCTACATCACTAAAAGGAGGGTTTTTTTAGGAGAGAATGGAAGAAAAAGTGTCTAAGGAAAAAGATACTGAACTGAACACAGAAGAGAGAGAAGGCATGCTTGAACAGTAAGAGAAATAACAGGGAAATGGCCTTCGAGTAACAGTGATGATCAATTCGATGTTGATCATCTCCTTTTTAAGATCTGCTGTCCTTATTTGACCTCATCCTTCCTTCCCAGCGATGCCTGATGTGTATTGGCTCACAGGGCTACCACTTCTAATATATCTAACATCCTTTTTACTAAACTTTCCATTAACAGGTTCTCTGTTGAAAAGCAAGTGACGACTTATATGGAAAATTATAAATTCCTGACTCCCTTTGTTGTTGATCAGCTGAGATCTCAGACAGCTCCAAAGGCAAATAATGCTAAAGAAACCCAAGTAACAAAAATCATAGGACTTCTTAAAACAAAGACATACAATATCTCCCATGAAATATTCTATTTAATTGGACTGACACAATTTGTTTGCTACATGAGAAATAAGATTTGCCTACCCAAATGGAAAATGATGGTATTCCTGAAGATTTCATATTCTTCTTATGTCTTAGCATCCCTATCTTTAGAAAAGCTAATTGTGATGTTTTGTCCCGGCTGGGACCCAAGCACTCACTCTGCCACTCGCTTCCTTCTTCCCCACACCCCCACAGGATGTGGAGGAGAGAAAAGCAAGAGTGAAAGACAAAGACAGTTAAAGTCAAGATAAAGACAAGGAGACTGCTTAACATTCTTGTCCCAGGCAAAACAGACTTGACTTGGGGAAGTTAACTTTTTTTAAAATATATATATATATATATAAAAAATTACATATAATATATATATACTGATTGAGTATTAGAAAACAAAACCAAAATAGAAACAAACATTTATACACTTATGGAAAACACCTTTCTTCCCCTTTTTCCAGGCTCAACTTCACTCCAGTCACCTCTCCTCCTGCCCTCTTATCACCACAGCTTTCTCTCAGTCCCTTCAGTGCGGCAACAAATGGTGTGGGGCTTGGGGTCAGGACACTGGTTTCTCTCTGCCTCTCCTTCCTTCTCACTCTTCTCTGCTGTGGCATGGGTCCTCCGTGGGCTGCAGACCCTTTGAAAATATCTTCCCTGTTATGTAGCACTTCTTCTGACCTTAGTGTTCCCTCTGCTTTTTCTCACTCTTTTCTGCCACCTCCTCTTCCTCTGCCTGTCCAGCATTTCTCTTTTTCTTAAATATGCTTTCCCAGAGGCACCGCCAGCTTGGCTGATGATGTCCCACGGTGGGTCATTGGAGCCATTTGGAACCAGCAGTGTCTGTCATGAGGTAGTCCTTGGACTCTTCTCATGGAAGCCATCCTGTAGCTGCACCACTGCCAATACCTTGACACCTATATCACATACATGAACCTACTTCTTCCTACTTTCAGTTTTAAATCTTCTACTGCTTATTCTGTGTGACAGGGCTTGGGTAACAGATCTTTTCTGTCAGCCTTCTCAAGCGACTGAAGACTGCTATAGTTCCCTTCTTCATAGAATCATAGAATCATAGAATGGTTTGGGTTGGAAGGGACCTTAAAGATCATCTAGTTCCAACCCCCCTGCCACGGGCAGGGACACCCTCCACTAGACCACATTGCCCAAAGCCTCATCCAACCTGGTCTTAAACACTTCCAGGGAGGGGGCATCCACAACCTCCCTGGGCAACCTGTTCCAGTGCCTCACCACTCTAACAGTAAAGAATTTCTTTCTAACATCTAATCTAAATCGACCCTCCTTCAGCTTAAACCCATTACCCCTTGTCCTGTCACTACACTTCTTAATCCTTCTTCTTTAATTTAGCAAGAGCAATTCAAGGGGTTTTTTGATAATTATTTTGTGGTTTTAGTGTCTTTTCATTTAGCCTTTAACCATGGTATCCCAAACTGGACATAGTACTCCAGATGACATATTAGGAAATCTAAAGTGTAGGCATAATTGTGGGGCTGTTGTTGCTGTTGTGGTTGGTTGGTTGGTTGTTTTTTTCGTGAATTTTTCTTTAAATGTATTGCAAAGGGCTGTGTTAAAAGGCTCTTCAAGAAATGGAGATGTCATGAAATAGAACATATGTCTTCTTGGACTTACCTACCTAAAAGATCTAAACAAACAGTAGATACAAGTGCTTGGGTTTAACATGGGAAGGTGGTCAATGTAGGCTGTAATAACCTGTGTTATTCAACTTATAAACTATATGAAATAAGAGATACATAGTGAAATGACAAGGTTTGCTACTCATTAAAAATTAGAAATTATTCAGGATAGCTAACAATGTAGTTGACTACCAGTTCCAGAATGTTCTCTCATTTTTAAGTGGAACTCATTTTATCACAGTCAATGTTGATAAACACAAAATAATATACATGTAGTAAAATATATTCTTACAGAAATCTAAATTATTTATTCAGAAAAAATAATATTAAAATTATCGTAGGCAATTTTTTGCATAAGTCAAAACAGGAAGGTAAAATAAAAAGTTGAGATACATTAGAACTGAAGTGAAATCAAACTATAGAGTATTATTGTAGGACTCTATAACATCTATATTGAATATTGTGTGCAGTTGTATTGAAAACATTTTAGAAAAACAAAACTAGAATAACTTCAAAAAAGAGCAATGGGATGACTGAAGAATAAACAAAATGGGTAGGACTTTTTAGTCTCAAAGAAATGGCAGAGGAACATAGCAAAGCCTTAAAACCATGAATTTTCTGGGAAAAAAAAAAAAAAAAAAAAGAACATTTATTCACTTTTTCCATAAAACAAAAACTTCAAATTATTACACAAGACATTTCAGCAAAAAGTGACTTTTTTTCAATGCCATACATATTTAACGTATACCAATTGTTTCTCAAGTGTCTTTCAGCATATACCTGTGTTCAGAAAGAGATTGACTGAGCTTGCTGTTTGACTTTCATATTTTCTTAGTCCGGCCTTCATCTGTGGCCCAGGACTGTAATACTTTCTGTTGTAGGCAATGCTGTACTGCAATTTCCTATATGGCTCTCATTCTTTTTGTTTATCTTGTAGTTATTTGACTTTATACTTGACACGTCTCAAACAGTTATTTTAGTTCCTCCACACTTATATCTTTTGCCTTTAATACTACTGTTTCTAATTCACAATAGTAATGTTACCTTCATGAATTTTCACTTAGCAGTGATGTGTAAGGTTTGTGATCCATAAAAACTGTATACTTTTAACAATATCTGTGTTTGTCCTGAAGATACATCTTTTAACTCCATTCTTGATAGTGCTGTTGGTTCTGATCTGTTTCCTAGATACGTAATAGTCTGATTCACTACTGCTACATTTCAACACATTATGTTGTCCTTTTTGCCAGTATAACAACTTCATTTTGTCATGTATTTGTCAATGTAAGTTAACAAAATATTTTCTAGAACTGTCATTGCAATTAAAATGTCAATGATGTTGTTTTTATAAACTAGGTAATTAAACTCTTCCATCCTATTACATAGTTCATAAGCATTCAAATTTAAGCAAATAATTAAAAGATGGCAATTCCTTAATCCCTTTTCTTATATTTTGTTTGAGATAATATTTTGTTTTCCATGTATTCTTACAATACAGCATAACATTTCTGCAGATATCTTATACGTAGCTTGTATGCTTTTATTACTTCATAAAAAACTCTTCTTCAAATATATCCAAGCTCAATGGAAAGAAGAAATTTTTTTGAAACTTGTTTTCTTTTTCCCCACTGATTTTGGAACCTCAGTACTTTATCAATGCCACTTCAGACTGATAGGAAATAGTGATATTACTCATTGAACAATACTTTTCTGTGTGATTTTGCCCCATGCTGCCACCAAAAACCAACAACAACAAAAAAGATTCTATCTCATTTGGATTGTTGCTGTCTTCATTCTCTAAGATGGGTATTGCCATTGCTTTTAGTCATCTGACATATCTTATATATGCCTTCCCGGAATCTGTAACTTTCTTAGGTCTGCTGTTTTTTTTCACAATTTAGCCATTTTACTGCCAGTTTTTGCATCTATCCCATTTTAGCTGCACTGCTGTTCTTTCTTTTTCTTCTTCTGTTGTGATGTTTTTGGTGAGCATGCCCAATGCTACACGCCTGTAGTGCAGACTGGCGTTCAGCAGTCCGTCCAAGTGCTGTGTCTATACTGCCATCCCCCCTTCACATTTATGGACAAAAAAGGGTAATTTTGCAGTTAATATAAGGGGAGAGTCCTTTTATCTTCCTGGGAGAAGTGAAACATTTACAGCGGGAGTAGACAAACACATGGGCTTAAAATGGCCCTTCAACCATGTGGCAGCCACATTAAAATGGAGCAGGGAAGGAAGGGGTGCTTGAAAAAGACCCTTCAGGGTCACTTTTCCTTTGCATGTTATGCTTAGCTGAGTTTAATGTGATGTCAGGCATGCAACCAGTGTGGTACAACGGAATAAGTGGCAGACTTTAAGCAGTGAAAATATTCACATAGGCAGTTACTATTACTGGTTTCTGACAAGGCTTTCTTTTGAGGTTATAGTTGTGGGTGTAAGGGGTGATTACATGTCGTGCATGTCTAGCAATCTTTACTTGTTGAAACCTCTCCATGAACTTGGACTTGCTTCAGACTTTTTAACTCTTGGATCTGTAAGAGACACTGATTTAAAGGAATTATCCTTGTTTACTAAAATATGTTTATATTCTTCTGCAAAAAGTAGTGATTGTGGAACAATGTACCATTTGCTAACAATTACTTTAGAGACATATCTTCTTCCACATTTATTTTTTTTCCATTTTAAAGGGAAATTCATACACAGCTATCACTTTACAGCTGCAGATTTTAAGAGTCCATCAAGTCAGTCACAGGTTGGTCTGATATGATTCCCATAGATAGGTGAATGTATGCTGCAAATTGGAGGGCTGATACATAGAGTGAAAACCTGGTGTACCTGACTAAAGGTAATGTAAGAGTCTTTAAAAGGTTGTCTTGCTAAAAAGAATGTATCAGCTGAGCAACATAATTAGTATTATGCTCAGAAATTAGATGTGTGACATTTGCATGTTCCCTGTGAGAAAACTTGCAAAGAATAGAATTGGAGGCAGGAGGCAATCAATAGAAAAATACCACCTCCATGTATGACAAAAATCCAGACACTGTATTTCTACTGAATAAATAAACTACAGAGGAACTTAAAATACTAACATGATGGAGGGCAACGTTTTATCAAAGCTGTGTACGGCAAACTATCCTGAAGGAGAAGCTAAATGTAATACTAAATACAGTGTTCCTGGTGTCCCCACTAAAATGAGAGAGATGAGAAACTAATGCTAGAAGGAAGAAACCATAGGGTACAGGATATTTGTAATCGATTGATTAATCCTTTCTTTGCTATAAGATAACTTGGCCGAACATATAAGCTACTAAGCTATACTTGAGTACATTTTCCTTTTCTGCTTCCTTTCCACCCTCCATAGGCATTACCACTGCATGCATTTCACAGGATATGACATTAAAGCATGTCATATGTTTAGGACAGGACAAAACTCGTGTTGCTACAGATATGTAGGTTTGGCTATTGATCTACTCAGGAAAATAAGACAGACTGTAGGAGAAAGGTAAATAGTTTATTAATGTCATTGAGCCTTTATACAAAATTATCAGTTACAGGTCAAAACGTACATTGTCACTTATTTCTAACCCCCTGGACTGGAGAATGGAGAATTATATTTGAAATGAAGAGTGGCTTATTGACTTTGGCAGTCAGTTGAAAGTCTTATAAAAGTCCATCTACAGACAAGGACAGCAGAAATGTAAAAAACAGAAGAGGAAAAGGAAATACAATTGCAAATTAAACTCAAATGAAGAATCTTTTTTTTTTTTTTTTTTTACATAATCAAATAAGACCTTCCTTTCATAGTTGTCCTAAAAGAATTTATATGTGGTTTATATAATTTCTTTTATATTTAGCTTCATTAAAATTTCATGACTTGCAGAATAAGATTTATTCAAACTCATACATTTCAGTGTCACAAAAACAATTAATACAACAGAGTAAAAATTGCCTTTATTAGTGGGGATCTATTTAAAAAAACATTCTTACAAACATGTCTATTGTTTATTTTAACACTCCTGTCAATCAGTCTAGTTGGTTGTCTCCTGCATATGCAAGTCCAAAGCTTTGAATATGTAAAATGTATTGAAACTACTGGATGAAATGAGTCAATAAACGGAAAGTAATGCAGAAGTATAAGTATTTACAGTTTTAGGTTTTTTTTTTTTTTTAAATGAAACTTAGTAAATAAGTTAGGAAATTAAATTTCCTCGGGAAAAAAGAATTAAGTCAAATTTTCTCCTATCATTGAAAGCTGAACCCCCTATATACATACAATGTTGCAACTCAGTCAAGATGCTGTAGAAAGTACCTGCAAAGAGAATCCTACCAGCTTCTCAGTTGTAAGTCTTCACCAAACTTAAGTTCTGAAGGTTTCTCTCTTCAGAAATCAGGATTATAAATTGAAATCCACTTTAGAAATGCTCTCCAGAAATAGCATGCTTTGAAAAGTCATTAGATGTTCTCTTACTTCATGACTTTTCTGAAGACAAAAATAATATTATAATGGTGCCCTGGAATACTATTGCATCACTCACCATAATGTCTACATGTTGGTGTGCCCTCAGCTTCATCTGGTGTTGCCATCCTGTGATATAACAGAAATCTACTGCATGCTTGGATCATCCTCTTCCATGCAATACAGATGGAACTCTGCCAGGTCTGGTTCCCACTGACTTTTCCTGTATCTTTCCTTTGGAACTTTCTGTCAGCTACAAATCAACACATACACGCTTTACCTATCTTCATCTCTGTACATAAAACTTCATATGAGAAAATACCAAACAATTTTAGCACTTTGCTGTGCCACCCTGGCAGGAGCTCAGAGAGGATTAATAAGGTACTGTTGAAACTTTCTGGGCTCATAGGGTTCCAAAAAGGTTATAGCAGCAGTCAGTGCCAGTTTAAACTTAGACTAAAAGCTGCCCATTTCTATGTCATCGAGAGAAACCAGGCTTCAAGGG
This sequence comes from Balearica regulorum gibbericeps, assembly GCF_011004875.1. Lineage (NCBI taxonomy): Eukaryota > Metazoa > Chordata > Aves > Gruiformes > Gruidae > Balearica > Balearica regulorum. The sequence continues at coordinate 20,850,336 of NC_046188.1, read as the reverse complement.
CTGTTTGTTATACATATCACAATTATAAATAATATCATGTATAAAATATATAGAAGGAAAGCAATCAGCCAGCTTTGCTGTTTTACTAGCTTTTATGGTCAGTGCCAATATTCCAGATTTATCAGTCATAGCCAAATTTTCAGTATCTAGGCCACTGAGACAGGAAAAGAGAAATTGGACCAGATCAGACTTCAAGGGACTGCAAAAACCTGAGTGCCAGGTGGTTTGTTCATGGTTGTGCTGTGTGCTGTCTAATACTGTGAGCTGATACAGGGAGCCAGGAGACATTTCTGGCTGTGAATGACATCATCAGATGTAGATTTGGGGACAAGGAACAAATTTCAAAAGTGGCACAGCCTGTCCTCTGAAGTCAGAGTTGTACACAGGGAAGATCCTGTGCTGTTGGGAAGCAGCAATGGCCAGCAACGCAAGCTGGCTTGCAGCTGTACTTAATAAAGACCTGTAGACTCTGCATAACCATCAAACACAGAAAAAAAAATATGGGTCTTTCTACTTACCTGTTGAGGAGTGAAGGCCTTTCCAGGTATCCATATCCAACCATGAAAGTAGTTGCTGCTTAATTAGACCAACTGCTGTAGCAGAAATTTCAAGTGTCACACATACTGTGAATGGAACACAATGGATCTTTTTGGAAAAAATTACTCTGTTGGAATTGTCGTTCGGTTTCCCAATATGACCTTGGAGTTTAATGGTAGCTTTTCCAGTGAAAGACTTGGTTAAAAAGTATAAGCAAGCCAATGCACAAAATAGCTTTACTGCTCCTGCTCTTCCTCCTTTTTCATCTGCATTGCTCCATCTTTTCAGCCCTTGAAAATCTACTCAACATTTCAACTCTATTCTAGGAAGTTTCCTTGTTGATATAATGTCCTCTTTCAAAAAGATTTGGCAGAGGGAAAAAATAATTGTATTGAGCAGTTGATCATCCAGGGAAGAAAGAGAAAGAAAGGAAACAAAACGAAACAGCACATGACTGCTGGATGCTTCCCTGTGGGACAACATTACACCGACACCTTTCACAGCTTCCCTGTCTGCCAAGATAGGTACTGTTAAATCTGCTCAGGAGAGGAGATGGATAATCTCATTCAGTTCCAGATAAGAGGAGTTAGTGTTGATAGGCACTCTGATTATAGTATGTCCACTAGTACAAGACATTTTCTATAGGTTTTTGCCAATATACTTAGCTTCTGATAGAGAGATGGTACTTGAGACTGCCATTTGCAGTGGATTTTGCATCACAGGACAAGCTCTGAAAGGGAGACAGTTGAAGAAGAGAGGCAAGTGTAAGGGGAGAGAAGCAATGGGTTACGCAAAAAGTGTCATGCAAATCCTTATTCTTTCACTTCTGGGGATAGTTCTGAGACATTTGGTGACATAATGCTGATGATAGGTATCATTTTACTAGTGATATCTTATTCCTGTGTAGAAAAGGGAGATGAGCTACCCGTTTGAAGAGGACAGATACAGGACTTAGGTAGCTAGTGGTAGTCAAAAGATGAGGAAGCATGTTTCTCCTTTCCACTGACAGTTGCTGGCATGCTGGAAAGAGGACCTGATGAGGGTGTAATGCTTATCTAGCTCAATACAGCTGTCAGGGCATGAAGCACACTTTCCTCCTCCTTTTTAGGAGTAAAGCTGGCTGCACAAGAACAGCTGGTGGGAAGAGCCATTGTCAGGAAAGAGCTGGAAGATGGGTCTCCCTTCTGTTTTGCTTGGAAGCTTTGTTTAAGCTGGGGTTCTCTCTCAGTCCTCACCTGACCACACTACAGCTGCATTAATGTCACGTCCATGCCTTGGCTTCTACCCCACTGATCCAGATGCTGACCCAGAGCCATGTGTTTATGAAACAAGGATAGAGACACCGAGCTTTGGACAAACAATGTTACACAGGCTAGGCTGGGTGTACAAAACAGGTGCTGTGTATGACTGGTGACCTAATGTGGTGAGATAAAAAGTGTTATGTTCTTCTCCTGGAGTACAATATGGCTATGATGCAAAAGGCTTCCCGAATTAAAGCTACAATCCTTTCTCAGGAGCTGGTTTCTTTCAGCACACTCTAGTGTAAATGTCAATGATTTTACAGATGTAACCACCAAAAAAAAAAAAATAAAAAAAAAATAAAAAAAATAAAAAATTATGATAGACTATCTATTTTCAGGGATGGCTTTTCCTTTATTCAGAGAAATAATATTTCACCAAATTATTCAGAAAAGAAAGATTTTTTAGTAATCTTAGTCAGCTGAAAGCCTCAAAGTGGAGGGAGGAGTGAGACACATTAACAACTTTATTTCTTGACTAATTTTTTGCCTCACCTGATTCTCAGTAATGAAAGTTCCTAATTATAACCTTCCTTCTCTTGTTTTTTTCTTCTTATCATTTCACTCCTCCTTCCAGATACTAAAAATAAAATAAAATAAAAAAATATCAGTCTTCCAAGGCTGGGAAACCAGTTAGGCAGATCCAAAAACTGAAATCAGAACATGTACCTTTGCATGTTATGCCAGGACTCTGAACCATGTGAGATTTCTCCTTCTTCAGTAATAATATTTACTTTTAAATTATAAAATACATCCAACAGCTGTGCTATAAAATATCAGGGTGGAGAGGAAGAGTAGTAAAGGGGAGAGCATTCTTTAAAAGAACATAAAAAAATGAACTCTGTAATCTGCTATGAGAAGATATTAATCTGTGAGCTCTGAATTGGCCCCTCATTTTACAGATTATCCCCTGAGCCAAAACAAAATTCTTCTTAAGCATGGACGTTTCAGAGCTGTCTAAAATGAGGACTTGCTGTGAGTTCTGTATTTAATAGCTTCAGAAGACTGGTGCCATTTAGACTGGCTTTTAACATGTTCTTAAATTGCTGTTTTATTACTCTTGCTGACATTCCAGAGGCATGAAATTGTGAAATGACATTAAGAAGACAATAGGTGGAGGGAGGAAACTAGTTAAAGAAAACCAGACAGGCCAAAAAATTAAGTCCTCATCTTTAACTTTCAAGGACATGTTTATTTAAAAAAAGAAAATTCATGTTAAATTTTTTAAACACTGTAAATGCAAATAACTGAAGATTCTTTTATGATATGAGGTAATTTGTCTATAGAGATTGACCTTGATTTGAAGGGGGATTTTTTCTTCTTTGTGGGTATATTTATATACATAAATCTATCTCTATATATGCATATATGAAAAATATATAGGAAAGACTTTACTCATATAGTGATTTCACTAGTGACACAAATAACATTGCTAAAGACAGTGGTCCATTTGAACATGCCCAATGTTGGTATAAATTTTCACCTGCTGAATTTCATTAGCATATTCTCAGTAACTGAAATGAGACCATTTCTCATAATTTATGGAAACTTCAGCTTCATAACAAAAGCAGAGATGGATATTGCAATATATTACATGAAGATAAATCATCATCGTGATGGCTCAAGTCCTTATTCCATAAAATGATTCTCAAGTTTCTTGGGTTTAAGTAGTTTCAAGAAAATCTATTACTGAAAAAATCTATTACTGAAACAAACCAGATAATGAGATAGAAAAAAATAATTTCTAAAGCAAGTTGCAAAATAGAATCAAAATCCTAGAATGGTTTGCATTGGAAAAGACCATCAAAGATCATCTAGGCCAACCTCCCTGCCATAAGCAGGGACATCTTTCAGTACATCAGGTTCCTCAAAGCCCTATCCAACCTGGCCTTGAACACTTCCAATGATGGGGCATCCACAACTTCTCTGGACAACTTGTTCCAGTGTCTTAACACCCTCATATCATAAAAAATTTCTTTAGAGAATTCCTATGGTAGAATCATAACAGAATTTCTCTCCAAATATCAGATTATTTTGCAAGCTATCAAATGCAGTAATGCAACAACATACATGTTCCTGGAAGTGCAATAAGTCACCACATATTTACTTGAATCCATATATTTTAAAGACTCAGAAATTAGTAAGTATGAGGCAAATTCAAGATGAATCATAAGCAGTATATGCTTGACAATGTGCTATAATCACAAGTTGTCTTTCTCCTGAATTTATGGGGCTCTCCTCAAGTTCTAGTTGTTCAATCAAAAGCATGTATGTCTACTCTTTCTCTTTTTTTGCCTCCATCAATGCAAAAACCAATTTTTATTATCCTAACCTGCCATAAGGGAGTTAAATGGTTGGTTTTGAAATATAAACAATTTTCATAGAAGAGCATGTACAATACAAAAACTTACAGCTAGTCATCTCTTACTACTCTAAAAGAATTACACTGCTCACCTCATTTTAGCAGGCTTGTGTACCATTCTTCCCAGATAAAATCAGTATCTCCTTTTAAAAGCACTTTCAGTATGCTTCAAGTTTCCACAATATCCCTGGGTTAATCAATAGAAACTGCCAGTATGTTACTAAATCTGCAGTTACAATATAATGAATTTTGAATGAGAAATGATTTCTTTTAAGTGTTGCTGAGTGTTACATCCACACTGTGCAAGGGTACGTACAGTAAACACTCATCTCCAAGTTCTGGACCTTGACTTGTCGCCTCTGATTTACTGGGTTTTGTTAATGTAAATTTATTACACCTTTATTGCACATTCTGTTCAAGAGAGACTTCCATCGTATAGGCTGGAACGTTATTGAGCAAAGACCAAGAAGGAGGGGACTCAGAAGATGGAGGATGGTGAAGAGAAGATATAAAATGGATGAAAAATACAAACTCATAACACGAGGCATAAAATTCTTTTTTTTTTTCCTCATGTTTATTTCTGCCTTATTATGGTGGATTAAGTAAATTTTAGATAGAAGGACATTAAAAATCACGATGAATATCAAATATCCTTCTTTTCGGAGAAGCGTCTTCATTTTATTGGAGAGGGTGGGTGTTTGCAAAGATAATGATATTTCACCTAGTGATAGAATAAGCCATAAAAAAAGATGGAAAGACCGTGTGCTGGGTCCTCTCTTTGGGATCAAGAGGAGCATAGAAGACTTCTTTACAGATAGCATGTACATTGTTAACAAGGACAATTTCTGACTGTTGAGTACTTAATTGAACCGCATATTGAGTTTTACAATCTGTTTACATAACTAAATTATCAACAAGATTGTTTTTAGCTTTTTGTGACTGTAAGGATGGAATGTCACGTAGTTTATATCCACCAAACTTTCCTGTTTCTCAGGGTCTCCTTATCCCAAGCAACTAGCATTTATTCAGCCCAGCCTACTCTCTGTATAACTTCCACTTTTCAAGCTAATTTATACCTGGATATAAAACACAACCAGTCTTTAGGTAAAACTTTATAAATGTGGAATAAATTTTTTGTGAGGAATGGATGTTTACATGCAGACCTCATTTTTTCAGTCCTAATTCAGGGTAATTAATATTGGAACAGAGACAGCCATGTGTCCTCAACATAGACTGCTCAGATGCCAAATAAAATCTCAACTTTCTATTAACAGCTTTCCCAGCTATATAGCTGTTCAAGAAAATATTTTTATAATAGACTAATATTTTTATAACAAAAAATGATATATTTTTAATCCTCATCATGTGTAAAAATGGTTGGACAATTTGCATTCAGTCTTTCCAAACAAATTCAGATTTGGTCAAGTGCCCTGGGGGCAAAAGATACAACCAAGTAAAATAGAGAATGTTTACAATCAAAGCTATTATGAATTTTTAATTAAATGCAGCTGCTGCCTTTTCCTTCACCAGAAATGACATCGTGCAGATCTTCGTTTAGAGACTTACCCTGATGGGAAACATACTCAAAGACTCATCAGCTAAATGTTAAAGCTGGCTTGTTATCATCTACAGATTCTGTTACTTATTCTCCACCATATTTTTAAATGATGATGATGTCATGTATCAGTGTTAAAAGGCAGCAATTAGCAGCACTCAGAAACACATGCTTCACACCTTGAAGTTCAGATCTAAGACAGAAGCATGAGAGGGCTAGACACTGTACAGAGACACACTAAAATCCAAACCCCAGAAGCCGGCATGTGTGGAAGGGAAATATTCACTCTCTGTGTATGTGTTTGGAAACAGCTAGGAATATCTCTACTCAGTTTAATGATGCATTTATATGCTAGAGTGTCCTATATGTGGTGCATCTCACTATACTTGGGGAAAAAAACCCACAAAAGCTACTTAAGAGTTGGAAGGTTACATTGGTGGGAAGAGACCCTAGTTAAGCAGTGACTATTTGATTACTCAGTAGCAATTTGATTTCACAGCTCTTCCCTGAGGCTGTAGCTGGTGGCGATGACAGCCTCATCAGCGGTAGGTGTGTGCTGCAGTTGAATCACTGAGTTACCAGGTGGGGGATGTGGTGAGCACACTGCATAGCATAAGGGGAATGAATGGAAGATCAAAAGTTTTTTTGCAAAGACTCGGAGCGGCAGAGGGAGAGGAGGAATCCAAGCTCCACCACCCACAAGAACAGGGACTACCAGAAGCTGCAGTCAAGATAGGTGGATTTCCTCAATGGTGGAAGCTGAAAGATGGTAGCTTCTGGCTACTGGAAGACTGTTTCTCCACCTACAGATGTGGGAAAATTATAGGGCTCTGGCAACATGAGTGACAGATCAAGTTCTGGCAGGGCAAGTGTCTGGGAGAGCCACACCTATCTCATGAATCAGCCCTGGTGCCACAGGAGAGGAAACCACAAGTAATTGTAGTCAAGTACACTCTTCTGTTATAGAAGCTAGGGACAGTCATCTGACAATGACAGCTGCTGTCCTAAAAGGCTTGCTGATTGCCTTCCACACTGGTGCTTCTGCTTAGTCTTCCATTGAGCATGAAGTTAATCAGATGCAAAGCCCTACACCTGGGACAGAATGGCTCCCAGCGTGAGTACAGGCTGGAGAACGGTTGGACAGGGAACTGCTCTGCAGAAAAGGGTCAAGGAGTCCTGGTGAACAGCAAGCTGAGCAAAAGCCAGCAGTACACACTTGCTAACGGCACACGGAACTGTGTTTGCAGAATTTTACTAAGTTGAGGGAAGTGCCTGTTCCCCGCTATTCAGCATGCAAGAGGGCCTTCCCCAAGTACAACAGAAATATTGTCAAACTAGAGACAATCAAGTGGAGGATCATTACCATGTTTAGGAGCTAAGTGTACTGGATTTGTTTAAGCAGGAGAAGACAACAATACTACAGAGAAGTTGTAAAGAAGGAAAGGAAGAAACATTTTCCTGGGAAGTGACAGGACAAGAGAGGTGCACAGTGAAAGGACAAGAGGAAACTGTCATCAGTTACAATAATGGAAACTTACATGTAGCTGAATCTGGTGGATATCTGGAGGCAGAGGATTTCTCATTCCCAGACAGCTAAAGCCAGCTTTGGTGGGCTGTAAGACCCAGGGGTTATTCCCACCCTGTCATTGTTCCTCTGACTCTCACTGAGTATTTCTGTTTAATTTGATTATCCTTTAGTCAGATGAAAATCTTTTGAACGTAAGAATAAAAATCTTTACAATGAGAGTGGTTAAGCACTGGAAAGGGTAGTCCAGAGGAATTATGAAATCTTCCTCCTTGGAGATCCGCAAAATTTGGCTGGAGAACCTGAGCAAGGTGGTCTAAATTTGAAGCTAGCACTAGTTTGAGTAGGAGGTCTGACTACCTGACCTCCAAAGGTCTCTTCCAAATTCTCATTTTTTTATCTCTGCAAAAAGATGCTGTTTGTAGCAGTGACTGTGTGCTGAAAGGGAAGCACTTGAATTATACGGTATCTTTTCAACTCTATTGAATCACTCCTAGAATATAATAAACTGCAGTTAAGTGCAAACCTGTAGTGCCTGAACTCCTTATTACCTGATTTCATAGTACTACAGTCACTCTCTCAAAAAAGTGGACTCATCAGTCAAACAATGTTTACCAGTGCATAGCATGCTGTCGAGCTCTAATGGTCTTTAAGTATCAAAAAAGCCATAAAAGATAGTATTCCTATTATCATTGAGGCACAATATTGGGAGCGTCTGCATTACCGAGAGGTGAATGTAGGCTTCCTCTTTATCGCTTCCCTGGATATAAACTGAGCAATCTATCACAATTTAAATGAATAATTTCAAAATGTACTAGTGTCTAAAATGATTTAATGTCAATGAGCTAACAGTGGAATCAACTTGGCTCTCACATTCACGTACACACAGCTGTGCTTATGTTGCTCTTCAGCCACTGGCATTACACTGAGAATGCTGAACCAGAAGCTCCCAGCAATACAGGTGTGAAGGCCAAGTACCAAGCTCTTTTTCTTTTTGACTGCTGAACAATTGGAAATCCTAATGAAAACTGAGAGCTCCTTCTTTTTTGTTTTTGGTTTTGGTTTTGGTTTTGGTTTTGGTTTACCAATTGCAGGACAATAAAGCCCCTTAACCGTGCCTCAGCTGCATTTTGCTCTACCAACACACACCAGTCTGACATTTGCTTCTATCCAGGAAAAAAAAAAAAAAAAAAGAAACTTTCTTTTGGACTAGCTAAATATAGTTCATCTGGCTAAAGCGAAAGGTTGCACAAGCTCTTATTTAGTTCAACAAGGTCAAGTGAAAGGTCCTGCACGTGGGTCGGCGCAATCCCAAGCACGACTATAGGCTGGGTGAGGAATGGATTGAAAGCAGCCCCGAGGAGAAGGGCTTGGGGGTATTGATTGATGAGAAGCTCAACATGAGCCGGCAGTGTGCGCTTGCAGCCCAGAAAGCCAACCGTGTCCTGGGCTGCATCAAAAGAAGCATGACCAGCAGGTCGAGGGAGGTGATCCTGGCCCTCTACTCCGCTCTTGTGAGACCCCACCTGGAGTACTGCGTCCAGCTCTGGGGGCCCCAGTACAGGAGAGACAGTGAGCTGTTGGAGAGAGTCCAGAGGAGGGCCACAAAGCTGATCAGAGGGCTGGAGCACCTCTCCTATGAGGACAGGCTGAGAGAGTTGGGATTGTTCAGCCTGGAGAAAAGAAGGCTACAGAGAGATCTAATTGCGGCTTACCAGTACCTGAAGGGGCCTACAGGAAAGATGGTGAGGGACTGTTTATCAGGGAGTGTAGTGACAGGACAAGGGGTAATGGGTTCAAGCTGAAGGATGGTCGATTTAGATCAGATGTTAGAAAGAAATGCTTTCCTGTTAGAGAGGTGAGGCACTGGAACAGGTTGCCCAGGGAGGTTGTGGATGCCCCCTCCCTGGAAGTGTTTAAGACCAGGTTGGATAGGGCTTTGGGCAACCTGGTCTAGTGGAGGGTGTCCCTGCCCATGGCAGGTGGGTTGGAACTAGATGATCTTTGAGGTCCCTTCCAACCCAACCCATTCTATGATTCTATGATTCTTATTTCTTTGTTTTGGTTTGGTTTGGTTTGGTTTGATTTGGTTTTCTTCATTTGGGGGCAAATTAAGTGTTGTTTTTGGTTTTTTTTGGTTGGTTGTTTTTTTAATTCCTGACATTTCTGTCTCTTCTCTGTTGGAAATAGGCAAAATTAAAAAATTACTTTTGTCCTCTTTTCCTCAAATATTTTGTGGTTTTGTGAGTGTGTGTTTGGGCATGCATAAATTTATTCTTAAAGAGAAAACCACTAGCTTTTTTCTTAATTGGTTTCCCCCATTTCCTCATGCCCCCTCCCCTGGCCCCCATCACTTAGATGCTGCATTTTATTCCCTTGTTATTGTTTCCCTCCTGTGCTTCTTTGGAATTACAAAGAAATTGATGAATTGTTTAGGTCCCACCAAGTGATTTTGTTTTGCCTAAATTTTCGTTTCTTAGATACTAGGGGTGTTGGTTTTGCGTGGCAAGGTTTTGGTAGCGGGGGGCTACAGGGGTGGCTTCTGTGAGAAGCTGCTAGAAGCTTCCCCTGTGTCTGATAGAGCCAATGCCAGCCAGCTCCAAGACGGACCCGCCGCTGGCCAAGGCCAAGCCAATCAGCGCCTCTGTGATAACATATTTAAGAAAGACAAAAACAGTTAGAGAGCGCTTTTGCAGCCAGAGAGAGGAGTGAGAAGATGTAAGAACATCTGCAGACACCAAGGTCAGTGAAGAAGGAGGGGGAGGAGGTGCTCCAGGCGCCGGAGCAAGATCCCCCTGCAGCCCGTGGTGAAGACCACGGTGAAGCAGGCTGTCCCCCTGCAGCCCATGGAGGGAGGATGAGGGGGTGTAGCGATTCCACCTGCAGCCCGTGGAGGACCCCACGCCGGAGCAGGTGGAGACACCTGAAGGAGGCTGTGGCCCCGTGGGAAGCCCACGCTGGAGCAAGCTCCTGGCAGGACCTGTGGATCCGTGGAGAGAGGAGCCCACGCCAGAGCAGGTTTGCTGACAGGACTTGTGACCCCGCGGGGGACCCACGCTGGAGCAGTTTGCTCCTGAAGGTCTGTACCCCGTGGAGGAGACTCATGTTGGAGAAGGTCGTGAAGGACTGTCTCCCGTGAGAGGGACCCCACGCTGGAGCGGGGGAACAATGAGTCCTCCCCCTGAGGAGGAAGAAGCGGCAGAAACACCGCGTGAGGAACTGACCGTAACCCCCACTCCCCGTCCCCCTGTGCCGCTGCGGGGGGCGGAGGTTGAAGCCGGGAGTGAAGTTGAGCCCGGGAAGATGGGAGGGGTGGGGGGAGGTGTTTTAAGATTTGGTTTTATTTCTCATTCCTCTACTCTGTTTTGCTTAGTAATAAATAAGATGAATTCCCTCTCTAAGTTCGGTCTGTTTTGCTCGTGATGATAATTAGAGAATGATCTCTCCCTGTCCTTATCTCGACCCACAAGTTTTTTGTTTTCATTGTACCTTTTCTCCCCTGTCTAATGAAGGAGGGGAGTGATAGAGTGGCTCTGGTGGGCACCTGGCCCTCAGCCAGGGTCAACCCACCACACTAGGAAAATCAAGGACAAGACCATTGCAGATTCTGGTATTGTTTTAGAACTGCATCAAATTTTTGAAAGACAAAAGTTGAATGAGTTCATTCAGTGGTTCTAACCAAATTCTAACACAAACAAAAACTGAATGAAAGTATTTCAAAATGATACAGATTTGCAGATGGGGAGGCTCAGTAAATATTCAGTGTTGAAAGGAAGACAGAAAAGGAGCATATGAAGCACGAGTCAGAGTTATTTGTAAACAAACAACAAGGGTAAATGTAACCTTCCTCCTGTTATGGGAACATTTACATTTCTTTATTTCTGTTTAGATTTTTTACTAAGGTAGTTATAAACCTACCACTTCATTTCAGACAGGCACTGTCAGTTGCCTACTGTCGTTCCTGTCTGGCCCACCTTATTGGCAGCACAGAACCAATTCTTTTCTTGTTCTCTCAAGGTCTTTGATCTGGGCTCTCTGATTGCAGGCAAAGTGCTGGAGCTTCGGTCTCTTTCTGCAAACTTCCACAGCGTGGCTTCTTAGCAGCTGCAGTTCTCCTGCCAGATAGTAAATCTTCACACCTCACTTTCAGAAAGACCATGATGAACAATAACTAAATGGCTATCCTTTCACTGCCTCTAGCACTGTATTTTTCTCTTAATTAATATTCAACATTTCTGGCAAAAAAATCTTCCAGAAGTTAATGCATCTTTCCATAGTCAGTTGCCCTGAACTACTGGTACAGTGTGTACAGAGATTCGTACTTCCTTGAACTCTGGTACATATAAATATAGCTATAGAAGCTATTTTACCTGTTATTGAAAAAATACTAACACTTTTTGCATTACCAGATGGAAAAGTGTTCACTATGCTTACTTAATCTAATATTAGCTCTGAATCCATTACCATTAAGCAACAAGTTTCAAATACTTCTCTCATAACTCTATTTAAATTTGAAATCTTTAAATTGTTAGTATGGTAATTGCTGTGATTTTCAAATTCTGAAGACCACTAGAGGAATAATCATCAAAATGAAGTGAATTATGGACAATAGAGTGTCCTTGAACAGTGACCATAATTATTAAATATTAAGAAATAATTAAATATTAAAACTAGAATCAAATATCAACACTGGGAAACAGAAATGCAGATTTCTCTGATTTGAAATTACCATTTTCATGTACACTTTTATCCACTGATAAAAGCAAGGCAATTCAAGTTAGCATAGCTCTCAGCATTGCTTAGCTATCCCTGTATCTTTCTGTGCTGTTTCCAGAAATAAAACCAGATCCTTACTCACCACTGTTATTAAAAGACAGAAGTAAATCTTGGAGTCTTTCTTTTCACGCTGTTTCCTAAGGATATTTAATGCCTTGCTAGTTGGCATTGTCCATGGGAAATTCTCAAATTTTAATTAAAAGAAATTGAAAGAATTGAAAGAATGGAAATAATATCTGTAGGACAAAACGAAGGGTTGTTTAATAATTCCAGATTTACACATCTTACAAATTTACTAGAGAAAGGGTCTTCATATCAGTTATAGAAAATACCTGACATTCTTGCCAAAACCCAGCTTCTCTCATCTACTGAGAAAGCAGCTGGTTGAAAAGAATTTTGGAAATTCCTGAAGATAATGGGTCTGCCCGTCCCCTTTAGAAATTCTCGCATAGGCCTAAACTGCTCCATTCTAAAATAATTCAGTAAAAGAAAAGACTGTTCACTTTGGTAAAGAAGTTAGTGGTACAGACTACAGATCATAAGTACTGCTTCAACGTTTATTAAGCAAATGACAGGAAAACAGGAAAGAGAGAGGTTAAAAAATAATCTATGTACTCTCAGGAAAGACAATGCACTTTGAAAAGAGCTTGCTGTCACTCACCAAACAACTCATAGACTAACAAGCATCTGATCAATGTATTTCAGACCAAATATAGTAACAATAACACCTTTAAAAGAAAGAAGGATAGGACTTTCTTCAAAACTATTTCAATTCCCATTCCAAACTGCTTTCTGCACTGACCTGAACTCCCTGAGTTTCGTTAGTGTAAAAAGACTTTCAGCTTCTCCTTTTCTCTGTGAACCTACTGAAATTTTTAAGATCTCCTTTTTTCTTTCTCTCTAAGAGCTGATAAAAAAAATATTTTTACCACACTAGTATAGAAGGAAATGAAGACCAAGATACAGATCTTAAGAAAGTTGACTTTCTGGAATAAGAAAGTGCAGTGCAACAAATTACTTTATAAAGAGTTTTCTTACTTCAAAAGTGCTCATGAATCACCAGTTTGCAAATATTTCATTTATTCACTTGCATAAATGCATCAAGGAGACGCCACATGAAAACTTTATTTCATGTCTGTTTCTCTCCCTCTTCTCCATCATGCTGTTTTCTGATGCAGTACAAGCCCTGACCCAAAACAACTTGACAAAATGAGATAGAAGAAGGAGTTGTATTTCATGCCATAAAGATAGCCCTCCCAAAAGGAATGGGAAACACATATTTACTCCTATGTTTTACAGAGATTTGTGATTATTTGCATCTCTTCTACAAATAGGTCCTCTAGCTCTGAGAATAAAAAATGGCAGGTTCAAATGATGTTAACTAATTGTTTCTAAGTTATACCACTATAAAATATAGGTCATTGAGAAGACTTCAGTAGACACAGGTCTCTGTAGAAGGCTAGATGTAAGAAGGAATTTATTCCTCATTTAAGTACAGATGCTGGTATCTGTGGTGAGGATCACTAAAAGGATCCAATATATATAACAGCTGTCTATGGAAACAATAATATTTGTCTATCAGAAGCTTGTCTAAAATTACCCACAAAGTTCAACCACATTGCCCAGAAAATAGAATATCAGAAAATATATTTTAATTGCTAAGAAACTGAGTCATTAAAAAAGATAGCTCTTCTGGTTAGAAACTCCTTTGATGCTTAGCATTACCTGTGTTCTCCAACAGGGTTTAGCAGAAATGACAGCCAACCGTTAGTGTCATCCTGCCCCTAGGAATCTTCAGAATACTTTTCACTTTTTAAAATATTGACAGCATGACTTCATTTATTATAAATTCTTTCAACTTTTTTTATTTAGATAATTGTCAATTACCCTCAAAGGAGTTTTAGCAGGAGTTGGCCATTGTTATGCAGGCAGTGATTTTCATCTTGTACAGCTTCTTAGTGTTGTTTAAGTACGCATTGCACCACCAGCCTCTTAATGACATGTGGCATGAACCATGAAACTTTATTCTACTTGTAATTTAATTTGCCAGTTCTTTCTGCAGCTTGAAGATTCTCCAGACTTATTTCATTAATATCTTGAAGTTTTAGTTTCATTTGGATTTAAAAAAAAAAAATCAATTTCCAATGTTTTTTGGTTTTGTAAGGACCAGACTGTCTTGGTACACATAGCTTTTTAAAGGCAATTCTTGCTTTATATTTACATTCTTTATCTTAGATCAGGCCCAGTGTGAGATGTCTTTCTTTTTTTCTGTGTGTTTTGTAAGAACCAGACTGGCATGATTATTTTTAAAGGCTATTCTTGTTTCATACCTATACTCTTGATCTTTGATCAGGCTCAGTATGAGATGTATTTCTTCTCTGGTTCTTGTACTAATATCCATCTCTGCAATAGCCTATTTCCCATCTGCACCAGTAAGATCTTGTCAAACAAGCCAACAGGAGGCTGCAATAGCTGCAGGCACCCTCATCGCATCCTTTCTTTCTCCGTTTTTCTTTAAGCAGCAGGAGCAATTTCTCTGAAAATGAACAAACACCTTTTAAATTTGAAACTATCACCAAAGGCTAATTGAAAGAACAGAGCCTCAAAAAGAATTATGTATTCCCTCTTTAGATAGGAGAACAAAATTATAAATCATTCAAGGCTAGAAAGTAAGGAATAAATTGTAATGCAATCGGATGTCAGAATTAATGATGGTTCCAAGTTTTTTTCTCTTATATCACCTTAAATGTTTTGGGCCATCTAGAATAATAGCTTTGTCTTAATCAAAATTAGAGCTGGTTTTGCAAAAGAACGTAAACTCTAGAGAGACGGTCATTAAAATAATCTAGTTGCCGTTATCCATAACATATTAGAAAGGGTTTTATCTAGATGACAAAGCACAGAAAGCTACCTTGTTGTCTTTAAAACACTGCTTTCCATAAACATTCTATGTAACTTTGATTTGTAATGAGTATGGCTCATTTCAGTCATTTGCCAGGTGTCTTTTTCAGTGAGATCTGATTTGAACAAATCTTGGTTACCAGTTTGTATTACAAGGTACAGGGAGCTATAGATAAATTGAACTTGTTCAACAGTCAACTGCTGGGATTGTTCTCTGTGCTAAACCAATATCAATTATTCATTTGATCCCTGTATCTGATTTTTCCCAGAGTTACCTTGAGTGCTACATGAAATCAGTGACAGATGTTTTAATATTCCTGACAATACCAGTGTTAAGAAATAACATTAAAATACCACCAGATTCTCATCCCACCAGTCAGCTAAACTTGAATACGGATGGTCATTATCAGGTGATTCCTGTGGATGATTCCCGTAGAATCATTTCCTATCTTTGTTTTTGTCATTGATTCCTTTCTTCCTGCACTTTATAACTCTAAAAAGCTAAAGTAGAAAGCTACATATATTCTAAAAAGGCTGGACTCCCTTCCCCCTACACACTCTGCAATGTGCCAAATATATGTGTGGTCTCTGTAGAAAAGGTATTAATAAAGGCTATACACAGTAACCATAATTGCTTAGAGGCTTTCTAGAAAAAAATTTGACTGTTTATCTTATGCTTCCGAAGCTGCTGATATTCCTGTCAACCCTGTCCAGGCTGATCCCTAAACCTAACCAAGCTCAGTGCCATAATAAAGCTCTTTATCTCTAACAGCACACTCTATATGGAATAAATAGCATGAAGGAGAAATACTTACATTACAATAGACTGGTATGCAGAATCCGTTGAGGCATAAAGTTATTGTTAATTCAGTCCAGCTCTCCTCTCTGTACTGAAAAACAAGAGGGAAAAAGCATTGGTAGGTGGTTGATCTGCATCAGAAAACAGTGTTATGGATTCAGAGGGAAATAATCTCATCAGTTTGGAATGTGTTGATTTAACAGTAACAAAGGTGGAGGAAGTTCCTGGAAGAATTGGTTGTTATCATCTTTATCTGTTGATGCTTACCAATTTCATAACACTAGAGAAGCAATCCATTTTGAGTTCTTTTGGAATATCTAAATAACACTAAAAAAATTCCAACAAACAAACAAACAAACAAACAAACAAACCCCAAACACCAAAGCACGCACACACACACACACACACAAAAACCACACCCCAAAAACTCAAACAACCCCAAACAAAACAACAAAACCCCCAGCAACAACTAACAACTAACAACCAAGCTTTCAGTATAATGTAATTGTAAAGCCTTTTTTTCCCTTTTAACCTTATAAACCAAAACTGCTCTGTTTTAGAAACAATAACTTTACATTTTCACTACTATATTTCTTATTTCATAAAGCAAAAGATGAAGACCTACATTATCAACACATATGGATTTACATTCTTCATTTCTTTTGGTTTGTTTTTACAACTTTAGGTACCTGAAGAAGGCTGATTTTCTTAATTACTTACAATGATTTTTTTTTTTTTCCTCTCAAAGTTAGGGTGCTTTAAGAATGATCACATGCCTTTGTATAGTGATTAGCAATGAACTGAGGAAGGAAGAAACAAATAGAGGAATAGAAAGAAATGTTGCTAGAGTTCTATCCTCAGCGTGTTGTTGTTCTAGTGTTTTGGTTTGTTTTTTGTTTTTTTTTGTTTTGGTTTGTTTTTTTTTGTTTTTTTAAACTGTATATGGGATGGGAATGAATTTACTCAAATGTGTTTGAGTTAAAAAAGAATTTATAAAATTTTTCTTCCTTTTTTGTCTTCATATTTTTGTGTAAAGTAACAGTGAAAGAAGTAAGATTTATTTGGAAGAAATTTAAAAACTGAGTTACTCGATGAGAGAAAAAAAATCTGTATGGAAAGAATAGGCCAAAAGTAAAAGCTAAAAGAAAAAAAAAATTGGTCTTACTGACATTATGAAATATTGGGAAAGCCACTAGAGGGAAATGCTGTCATTTTCATATTTCAGGGCTTTCATTTCACTCTGATGAAAATTGAATAATACCCAATTTTACCAATATTGTAAAGCATTTCACACATCGTTGTCATTTTTCAAGCGACAAGTAATTTCAAAAGTCAACAAGTTTAAAGCTGATATTTGACAGAGAGGGTAGTTCTGTAAAAATTGAAGAGTAGTCCAATGACTACAGTGGTATCCTGGGATTTTGAGTTCATAGTTTCACCATAGACTGTCTGTCTGATCGTGGACAAGGCATTTGATCTTTATGCTGCATTTCCTCATCTGTAAAATGGGAAAGTGTAGCATTTGCCAGTCTCAGAGGAACCTGCGAGGATAAATACATCGATTGTCAAGAAGAAAGTTCAGGAAAAAAAGTTTTCATTTAGGCATACAAAATTGTGTATTTGAAATGTCTTTGAGGTTCAACAGTTGAAAGAATTGGTCTTAGATGCTTAATGCAGTGTCTTAACTGGCTTTAAGTCATTAGAACTGCAAATAACTACAAAAAGCTATGAAAAATCTTCAGACCTCATAAAGCTCTAATAGAGAATTTTCCAGTTATCAAATTTCCACTACTAACTATACTGAGATTAAAAAAATTCCCAGAATATTATTAGGTATGTTGAAAATCTCCAAGTGGGATTGAATAATGTGTTAATATACTAATACCTCTGAATACAGAAATTATATAAAATGAGAGAAGGTCTCTTTAGATAAAGTAATATAAGAGTTTGTTGTTTTTCTGGTTTCAGTACACTTGTGAAAGATGCACATTTTCTACAAGTAATTAGATCCCACAATTTTTGATAAATTTTATAATATCCATCAAAATGTGCACCATGAATTCTAGTCACATGGTAGGTCATGGATTATGCAGGCCTGGTGGGGTTTTGTAGAAGCCAAGTGATGAAACATGGCTTTCCATACCTACAGTAAATAGCCCAAATAGCAATGTTCTGGAAGATTATGTAGAAGAACTGTACACTTGCTAAGGTTATGCACTAATCACAGAACTATATGTCAGGAAAGAAAAAACAAACCGGCTATCTAGCATGAAAGTGTTCAGCAGCCCTGCCTGTTTCTCAGGCCATGTGTTTGTCCTCTATATAGCCCACACTGTTTCTATTAGAGCTAGGAGCACTCCTATTTTTGCATCTATGTCCACGCCTGTACTCTCTTTTTGCCAGTTAATGGTAAAATACAGCTGTGTTGATTGCTCTGTACAGAAGTTAATCTTGGAAGATTTTGGCACAAAGTAGTTTAAGTTAAGCACCTCAGTTTCATGTCATTCTTTGTGGAATTATGTGAGCTGAAAATGTACAATACTGAGGTGAGGGAATTTAGCCTTGCATAATGATGAAACATATTTATGGTCATAAAAAATAATCCAGAGCAATTTCTTCTTATTTCATATCTACTGCATCCATTTTTGAGCTCCTTAGCTCACCTCCAACTTGAAAAGTTTTCTGGTGCCGGTGTGAAGGCACACACATCACCTCCTCAAAAACAGTCTGGATCTAGTTCTTCCCTCTGCATCACTGGGTGGCTTTGCCAGGCAGATGTTCTTATTCACTCTGGACTTGTTACGGTTCTAGATGCAGAAAATCTACAGAATGCTTTATCCACATTGGTTGAATGTGGCATGGATGGTAATCACTAAATTGTACTCTAAAAAAAATCAAGGTAATTTTAAAGTTTGCCTAAAAGAAAGAGGTGGCATGTGTAAATTAAAAAGTATCGTTGCATGATACTTTTAGCTTAATACTGTAAAAATAAATAGTTAAGTATTGAAAATTATACTTTTGTACAAACATCTTTGTTCCCATGGTATTAACGTTCATTTCAAGTGTGAAAATGACTGTCCAGTGATTTTAAATTACAAAAATTCATCATTAAAAATATGCATTTCAAGACACAAAAGAGAGGATTTGCAACAGGTCACGAACAATTGAGCAAGAAATATGTATAGACCTAACAGTATTTCAACAAGTGTCTACTTTGCCTGTTATTGTAAAAGGCCAAGAATACATGGAACATACTGCATTGAAATTTGCTTCAGCCTGATTAGGACACTTAATGTGATGTAGATCTCTAGCCAGGGCTGACAGGAAGTAATACTGTAACTTTCATCTACTACCTCTTTTCCCTCTGCGAGCTTGTAATGCCACTCACATGATATTATCTGCAAATGTGCTTCCAGCTTTGGCCCAGGAACAGCATGGTTGTAATGCTGCAAGTTCTTTCTGCGTGAAATAAAAGTATATGCATTAAACTAATTTTAAAATCAGGTCTTGTTTCTCTACCTGTAAACTGGAAAATGCCTATTGTGTGTCAGCCAGTACTTCCTACTGCATAGAACGGACACAATAAATATGTGCTGGGATCAAATGCAGAGATAGGTTAAAACTTGTATAGTCATTACTGTTGTCCTAGTTCAGCCCAAAGGCTGAGTTTATATAGGGAATCTGACAAGGCACAGGAGTCCCTGTTGCCTACGTTTTGTTCCCATTAACACACTGATACATCATTATTACATTGATAAGCAGTGCAGCTATGAGCATAGAGTGGTGACACTGGGAGTTTTCCTAGCAGCTTATGCATTAGTTTATTTTCATGTGCCTGATTCTCTTCTGCCTCTGGAAAACATAGTTTTCTCTGTGGTCCATTGATTTCTTGGCTGCTAATGAGCTGAGCCAAAGCTCCCACATAGCTTCACATGTGTTATCAAAACCAGATGCTAAGTATCTGTGGCAGAGATAAAGCAATTATACGAATGTGAGTGACATCTTGTCTTTTAAGGCACTTGTGTCCTCTGAACATCCAGTTTCAAACATTTATTTACATAATATATGTACTACCTATAAAAGAGAAGCGAGCATCTTTAGAAGTGGAAGTTGCAGTAAAGATTTTTTAAGAGACATTATCATCTTAATAATCTCTATTGCTCTTTCCACTCTCTGAAAATGTAAGCTTTTCATTTTGCCATCATGTTGAAGAAGGAAAACAAACCAGACTTGACGTATTTTCATTGTTTCTAGCATAGTTCATTTCAAGATGTCTATCTGAACTCTCAGTATGCTCCTTTGCCTGTTTTAGCATCTCCTTCTGCTCTCTGTCCTGTGGATTGTGAATGCCGTTTATGTGCATAATATAGCACTGTTTCATATTTTGTAACAGTCTGTACCTTCCTCATCTGGCTTTAAAAGAACTGGGTACTCTTTGCTGTTATTTGTTCTGTATTTAAGTTATCATAGCTGTGTTTAATCAAGCCGCTTAATCTTGTACTTGTCCATTTCTATTCTAGCGTGGCATTTTCCATTACTTTTACCTAGCTCAGCTGTCCAAAAATCTTTTCATATTTAACTTTGTCTCTTATGGAAAAGGGGACTTTTCGAGCTAAATACTGATGACATCTAGAATCAGTGGGGAAACTCTGATAAGTTCCATGGTTTTCATTACTTGTAGTTGCAAGTTTTTGCTTATTTGCTCCAGGTTCTTTCTTATATGCTTATTTATAATTATTAAATTTGTTTATTTTAGTTCCCCTTCACCAAATGCCACATTCACCCATCTTTTGGTCACTTACATATTTCAAATGATGCTTCAGCTGTCCTGCTTACTAGGTAGGAGTAGATGAAAACATGCTATTTCCAAAAAACTACATGCCACCTAAGTTCAAGAAGCCCCTCTTCTCCACTTATTTTCCTTGTAATTGGCACTAAGAGGCGGAATGGATACTGAAAAGATGTAAATGTGTTTTTTCCTGTCCATAATTCTATTATTGCTGGGTTTTGACTCTATTTGTGTCTATATTCAGGCTGTGTGCCTTTGAATATTTTATTCTTTTATGCTGATAAACGGGTTGCATATGATAGTGACAAGTATGCTGTTTTATTCCATTGCAATTCAACACCGCATGTTGATACAAACTGACCAAAAGCAGTACTTTTGCCCTTTAATTTCTATATTCATCCTTCCTTGTGCTTCTGCTTCACTCTTCTCTGCCCTTTTTTCTTAGCAATAAGACTCAGTTTCCCATATAGGTAATATCTTAAAAACAGTTTTTCTTTAACTTATATTTATTCCATCATTTTGTCACACATGGCTCTAATTTCAGGGTGCTATTTCCACTTGACTCAAGCCTTTTGTTTATTTTCCCTGATTGCATCCATTCATTGTATATTTTATGTTTCTGCCTTTCAATTTTCATCTAGGAAATTCCCACATACTTTTTATTTATAATTCTTTCTTCTTTATTTTTTATCTTAAAGATGTGACGTGACCTTCTTCCCCATCTCAGTTCCTGTGATCTGGGTACTGAATTTTTTTCTGCACCAATTTCTACTTTGTTTTATGGCTTTTGTCACTTAATTTTGTCCTTAATTTTCTTGCACCAGCTAACCATTCAGGCTAATTACTAAACTAAGATCAAGCTACTTAACTAATTCAAGCTAGTTAACTAATTTTGATCCAAACTACATCCCCATCTTCTTTTACTTTAGGGAATGCATACACCATTATAGATCTTGAATTCTTTGCCCTACAGTTCACAGATTTACAAGACAGAACAGAAAGTTAATTTGTCTATTGTTTTCCACTGCCATTAATTTGGCATTGGAGAATTATCTGAAAAGCAAATAAGGCACACTAGGTTTTTATAACATAAATAGCAGCAGATTAACTGTAATGAAAGACAAGAAATAAACTACATTTCTGGCTTACTCACAGGTGGATGGATGTAATTTACAGTCTTCTCAAGAATAAGTGTGTGCATTTCCTGAAGAAGTGTAAGTAAGGGTAGATCCCCTGTTGCCAGAAACCAGCTTGACTGATGGAAGGACAGACCATCTTTTCTGTCGAGCTGACACCTTGCTAAGGACGAGCTCAGAAGACCTCAGTTTGTATCCAGGCGCAGCCTCAACCTCAAATTTACTGTTTAAACTTGAGAAGACACAACACCATGTAGTTTCCTGCCTTTGAAAAGGAGATAGCACTGCTCTTCAGGACAAATACATTTCAGTATCAGGCTCCATTTCTATTTGAGGGGCTCAGATGCTACTGACTGAGTAGCTGCAGACTGAACATTCACAGTTTAGAAAGAAAAAAAGAAAAAAAATCAATGGTATTTGATCTTATCAGTTACTTGATCTTATGCTGTTATTTTATTTTATTCCTTGGGTTTTGTTTTTGGTTTTGTTTTTTTTTTTTTTTTCCTTCTCAGTTGTTTCATTGTAAGTTCAATTCACATTAACATAAACGAGAGTAGGATCTGGCTTTTTGAATTATTTTCCACCTGCTTTTCAAAGTGCCAGAGGCTATTTTAATGTCTTCCAAACAATGAAAATCCCTATAAGTTTAAAGATGTCTGTAGGGTAAAAGAAATGCTGTTAGATCAATTTAGAATAATAATCAAAATTCTTCTATAAAGATTAGATATTTCAACATTTTTAAAATATTGACATTAAATTTTTTGGTGTGTTAAACACGTTGGATTCTAAATAAATGTTCAGGAAGCCAAAGCATCTCTGTGAGAAGGAAAACTATCAAGAGGCAACCAAACCTTATTTTTATAGTTTTATTTTGACATATAAAGGAAAGAGAGAGCATTCAATATAGATTACATAAAATGGAGTTGTATACAATGTATTTCCAAACTCCTAATTTTCTACTTCAGTCCTGTAGTCGGACAGCATCACCAGTCTCTCTATTAATTAAAATTCCATAAATGATGTCAGTCAAACCTCAGACTCTACTGTTTATATCAACCATAATTTGCTCCAGATTTTGTGTTGGGTTTATGCCAAAGACCACACAAAATCTTTCTTAGGGTTTGTTGTTTTTTTTTCCCCCCAAAGCTTCTGTTGTTCAGTACAGTTTAGATATGAAAAATTACATTAAATGACATCATTTCCCACTGAATAATAACTTATCTTACCATGATAATAGTTGTTTTCTTCCTCTTGTGGATAAGATACTTTTAACCAAAGTATCACACTTCAGAGGTTATATGCACGTTGTCTCTTTTTCTGGTCTTTATTCCAGCTACTTTTTAAAAAAGGGCATATCTCAGCATTTCTCCACCATTTCTTATTTATATAATCATAATAATCACAGCTCATCAAATATGACTTTTCGCTGATTTGATATCCTTTATGTTCTGGTAATTATGTAGAGAGCATGATGTCCAACTGCAGTTGAAAACAGTGCTAGTATCTATCCTGTTTAATGAAAATTGTCCAGGGCATGGGGGATGTGGAAAGTAGCAAAAATGATCTTTTCAGTCATATTGGAAGAGGCTGAGGAATGGCACAAAACAATTAAAAATTTATGGGCAAAAGCTGAGATTCTCAATGTTATAAAGTTTGTGAAACTAAGGAATAATAGTTTTTAGATATAATCATGTAAGAGGTATTCAGTTTTCAGTTGCAATAAATTCCAAATATTTGTTTATTTTCATCAAGGCTTAGATGAAAAATATTTTTGATTTAGGTAAAAGAGAATGGAATGCATATATAGACTGTAGTCTATATAAGTAGACTGTAAGTGGGTTATAAGAAGACTCTAAGTAGAGTGACTTCTTCTGAGCTGTGTACTTATAAGCTCTTTGAGACAAAAATAAGTGGACTTTAATATTAAGAAAGATATGAGACAATCCCATGGAGTGCAGAAGAATCATTTTCTTATTCAGACAATAGCTATTTTCCCATTAATTGGAAAAGTAAATTGGAGAAGTCTTTGCTTAAATACGATCAGAAATCTCATGAAAGTAGAAGGTAGGTGTTTCTATTGCAAGATGAAAACCAAAATCTAAATCAAGTTAGATTTAAAAATAGTTGAAATCAAGCAGATTATAGTCATTGAAATTACTAGAATTTGGATACATGAGGTCTGTTTTCTCCACTGAGAGGTCAAATTAGAAGAATCTCATTCAAATTTGGGATTTTGGCTTTCTCCAGTCATAGCCACAAGACCAAAAGCTGAGCCAAGGCCATTATTCCCTGAGAATCACAATTTCCAAACATGTTTTGAAGAAAATATTTCTCTGAAAAAAATCTTGAATATTTGACTAGACCTAGCTGCTGATACTGGTTGGAAGTGGTATGTTTCAGAGGCCATGAGTAATGTTCATACCTACAACCAAGAACGGACCTATGATAGCATTGAGCAAACGGACTAAAAAGACAAATTAATTCAGATCTTATCCAAGATAGTTCAACCAACTCATATTTGACTACTGCCTGAAGCTCATGATTTAGGATAATCTAAAAATTAAATTTTAATCTAAAACAGAACAGGGCTATCTGTATTATTATATCTTTCAGTACCTTTCTGCTAGCCAAACTCATTGCTTGGCTTTATCGATCACTTCCAGACAAATTTGATTTAAGATATGAGGGAAGGTCAACCTCAGAAAGTTTTGAGTTTTACATGTGTGGTAGACTTTGAATTTCACTAGTGTTCTGACATGTTGAAGGTAAATTTCCATGGAAACCATAACTCCATCCATGGAACCAATCTTTCTCATAGCAGATGCAGCCCTTAACTTGTAGCTAAATTACCCACCACAAATAATAATAAAATGCAGCAACACAACAGACTGCTGAAGCCAGAGACTCCTGCATAACTTGGTCATCGGTCCCTTAAACGGTGGAGGAATTCTGTCCCTGGAACTGGATCAGCTCTACTGTGCTTAGGAGTATTTGTCATGGGCAGAAAAAAATTATTGCAAAGACTTTAGAGGGCAGAGAAGCAAATCAGTCTCCCAAACACCATCCTCTGTCTCTGGAAAATGCATCTAAATGTCTTATTTCCAAACTAAGTGGAAGTTTTTAATCTGTTAGGAGATTCCCCTCTACCCCTTCCTTTTCTAAAAATACTATGACAGTATTCTGAGGTTTTCACTCTTTGGTGGGCTAAAAGATGAAAGATCTATTTGTCATAACAAATGATCCCCTTCAAATCATTAACATTGTAAGATACAAAAACAAATGTAAGTTTGTTTTCCTCCCTTCCCCCATATTGCTTCTTCCCCCTTTTTTTGTGTCCGCTTTTCATTCTGAGAGGTATATAGTACTCAGAATATTATAATCCCTTCTGGCAACAGAACAGAAACATGGTTTCCATTACAGTTTATTACTTTTTTCCTTTTTAATTTTTTTTATCAATCCATATGAATCCCAAAGGACTCAAGCCTTTGTTAGAAACTGTAGACAAGATATATTGTGAGTCTAGTTCTCCCATATTTCTATATGACTTAGACTGTGTATTTAGTTCCCTAGTGCATAATTAAAAGTAAAATCTAAGTACAGTATGTATCCATTTAGTATTCTGACAATGAATACTTTTTGTTCTATTGATGTCTATTAAAATACTACCCTCTCTAGGTTTGTGTATCGAGCATGTTTAGAAGTGTTCTAAGATGGGAAAAAAAAAAAAAAAAAAAAAAAAATTCTCTCCTTTTTATTAAGAAATCTCTTTTTATACAAAAAATGTAATGTTTTCAAGCAAGTCTTTTCAGCTACTCTATACAGGCATCTTTAGGGTGGTTTCTACTCCCCTCTAGCTCAGGCCAGTCAGTGAGGTGCCATCTGTAATCAATAGAGGCAGGCAACCTATTGCATCTTATGCTGTAATTTCACAATCAGTTCGCAGCGGCAACATCTGGCACGGATGCCAAGAGAACTGTTCCTATCACTCCCCTTTCACCTCCCTGCCATCTTCCCCCTCCTGGGGAAGTTTCGTACTGCTGCAGAGCAAAATGGGTCAGCGAAATTATCTTGCTTAGAACTAACATGGCAAAAAACCCCAACTGTTTAGTTTTAACTGGAAGGTAAATGTTTGTGCTGACACAAGGGAGAAATAGAACTGCAGAAGAACTATGGGGCTGATTCTTTCTGCAGCCCCATCAGTTTAATCTGGTTTAAACTGATTGTGAAACAACAGCATTGCATACCTAGTTTTGAAAATGGGTAATTGCCTTTGAATATACTCATTTTTATCCTCTGTCAAAGGTGCTTGAATGACTGCTTCAGCCTTTTCAGAGTTAGGCAGCTTGTCTGAAGTTCAAGGAAATTGGTTCCCCCAAAATCTTTTACACAAAGATAGTAAGGGTTGGCACTCCTTAATTCTCTTCATGGTGTCAGTGACTGTGTCATGAGACTGAAGGAGAAGATCCACATTTTAATCAGCTCACCTGCATCACTTGTGTTACCATATTTACTTTTGTTTCTGCATTTGCTGTAAGACAAAAACAGAGAACGTGGTTCAGTCGTACGTACTTAGCTGTGTTTTTAATCTGCTCTTTACCGCCTCCAACTGTAGATTTCACTGTAGTATTATCTAATTCTAATATTTGAAAGATGAACAATCCTCCTAAAATACCATTTCCATAGCTCCCTCATAACAATGGTTTGACCAGTTAACATCTGGTACTTCTAGTAAGGTGTTGAACAGTGTAAGTCCCAGATGTCTTTCACTTTCCTAGGAAAGAAAAAGAGTAGTTAATCAGTTCAGAGATTTAAAGAATCAAAAGTAGTTGATTCTGCTAAAGGTCATAAAAAAGTTAAACTGGACCTAAACGAGAACAATAGGCATTGTGAAAGTCCTCATCTTAGCATGCCCATATCAATTCTTACCTTAATAAGGGTGAGACAGGATCAATAGCTAAATAACTATGTAAGTCAACAGAATGGCATTTCCAAAGTGTTTTATGAACCCAGTATGAAAGACAATGCATGTGGGTGACATATTCTATATTTCTTACTTGAAGTCAAGAAAGGAAATGAGAGTAGTCTTAAATAATTTGACATGAAGCATGGATCACAATGCAGCAAATCTTGATTTTGAATTCTTTATTGAGCAAAGAAATTAGAAAAAGTAGTATGAAAATAAGTGCTTAAAAGGAGTTTTTAGGCTGATAATCAATGCAGTGAGTCATGGAGGTTAAGGAAAGCAGCCTTCTAGTCTACTAGGAAAGACTGTGAGCGAGGGCTAAAAATCCAATGATGTACCTCACTTATATTTAAGCATTTAACACACCTTCAGCAGCCAGCAGCGGAGGTACCATGGATTCACACTGTCTTATTCAAAGTGATTCCAAAGGTTGTTTAAAATTCTAGAGATGCTTGTAGGGATCTAATCATTTGACTCTTCAGTTAATCAGTATAGTTAAACACTGAATATTTGCCAGGATTCTTCTGGGTCTTGGGGCCATGAAGCTATTCCCTCAAAGCAAAATGTTCAGTATTTAAAAAAAAAAAAAATATTCAGGAAGAAGTCTTAAAAATTAAATTTCTTATCCCAATATTGGAATTTAAGATTTTGTTTATTCCCAGAATATGTTGCACTCTGTTGGAGTACACCCTTACTTTTTACCTCATGTTCTTTATCTTTCACTGTTTATAACTACTGTCTCCCAGATGAATGATATAAAATATGGTCAGAATTTTGTAAAGTTTTGGTTTGGATTGAGGGGGACAGATGAAATGGGATAGCAGGCACTGATTTTATGGTAAGTATATGTTAAAAGTATATGAAAATGTAATTTACACCAATTCTGGTCTCTTATTTACATGGCTGAAGAGTTGAACTAATAAAAAAATCTGTCACAGAGACATTCTCCTTTATGTCCTCTTTCCCCCAATATAGCATTCATATCTTGGAACGAGCAGCCAAACCTCTCTAAAGATATTAGGCAAGCAAACACTGTCACATCACATGGATTGTTGTAGGTTTAGAACTGTAATTCGTTTGGGATTAATTCTCAACAAATGCACGATTATAGTACAATAAATCATGCTGATAAGTATTATTAGTACAGTAAGATTCATGCCAGCCTTTGCCTCTCTGCAGTACGGCATTGTCAAATACAAACTCTTTCATATTACAATCATTAGAGAAGGAATGGATTTGGTAGGAGAATGGTTATAAGCAGTTAAGTGTCTAATAGAGAAGCTCCTACAAAACCGCAGTTTGCTTTAGAATGTGCAAATTGTATTGGTTTCTGAAGTGTTTTCCAGGGAGCACCACAGCAGAAGTTCATTGTTGTTGTTCAATCTTTGGAAGTGCATTTGATCTGAATACCTGTGGAATAATAGAAATACATTTTTTCATCTTTTGGTCTCTCTTTCCCATACTGAGCCTATGGCTCTCCATGTGTGGTTTTGGTGGGCAAATTTCATGTCACAGCAAAGATCTGTGGTGCTCTTTGATTCCCACCTTCAGTACAGCCTAGGTCTGTAACCCGGAGTCTACGAGGGACTACAGAATAGTGTATTGACTTCTACGCCAAAAATGAAGTCAGGAAAACTGCACGTGCTGATGAATCCTAAACAGCAAGAGGTGTTTCTTTTCTTTTATTAAGCTAATGATCTAGCCCAGAAGAGAGGGCTTAGACTTGAGATTTGTGAGGTTTTTAATTGTCGTTTTGTATGTCATCTAACCCTAGTGACAATAATCTGACTTCCACATACTCAGTATTATTTACTCTGCACAGTAAAGAAATAGTCCAAGAGAAATAGTCCCTGGGGTGCCTCAGACTAATACTAAATAAATTAGGCTAGATCCCATTCTCTACATCTGAGGGCAAAGGCCACAGTTCATGCTCAGGCAGTAATGCTGTTGCCCTTCCTTGATTTTTCCCAGCTTATGTAGTCTCACCCAAACTGGGTGCCAGGAGCAAGCTGTGTCCCAGCTCTCCCTTGAACCATTCCCAGGTGTCATCATATGAAGCTGAAATGGAGCCCTACGGTTGGGGCAGAGGGTGTGGGGGGAGTCCTGGGGACTCACCCAGGGCAGTCAGGCTCTATGGGTGCCCTCAGGGCCCTGACAGCCCTAAAGAGGCAGAGGAAGGTCTCTCGTTTGTCTTCCAGTCTACATTGCCTATGAAGATCTATTGTAAGGTTTTGATCAGTCTTTTCTTAGAAATGCTTGGGGTAGTAGGGTTTGCCATGATGATTTGCTGTGTGATAAAAAGAGAAAATTAGCCCCTGAAACTCCTAGTGCATCAGAAAGGAGGACACTTCCCATGGGTCACTAGTTGGTTTTGACCTTTGGATTGGAGGGCAGATAAATGAGCTCTAAAATAAATAATGTAAAAAATCTTACTTCCCTGCTTTATCTTGCTTTGAGGAGCTTGGGTTTTTTCTTCATTCAGGTGTTCCATCTTTTACAGAAGAAAGCCTGTTGATAAGATCTGTTAAT
Organism: Balearica regulorum gibbericeps; assembly: GCF_011004875.1. Classification (NCBI taxonomy): domain Eukaryota; kingdom Metazoa; phylum Chordata; class Aves; order Gruiformes; family Gruidae; genus Balearica; species Balearica regulorum. Next base: position 20,821,166 of record NC_046188.1, on the reverse strand, counting down.
TTTAGCCATAAATTCAGAAGGTTTTGTATGGTTTTTCCTCGCTATTTTTTTTTCAGAAAGATAAACTTCTAATTAACATGTTTCATCATCAAGTGACACCAGAATGAAAACTGATAGTACAGTGATGTTTAGTGATCCTTTTTTGCTACAGAAGACTTTATTTTTCATTTCTTTACTTGCATAAGTTGAAGTCAAAATTCTGTTATTTAAAAAGTTCTTTAAATTTAATTACAGATCACTCACTCCAGAGCCTTCTAAACAGAAAATTATCTTGGAGAAATAATTATTGACTATTTAGTCAAAAAAAAAATGGGGAAAAAAGTCCAATATCTGAAGTTTCTATGTCAACACTTAAAATTATAAATATTCCAGTTCAGAAACAGGAAGATTTACTGGTTTAAAACTGACTTTCATTTTTATTTTTAATTTAAAACTGTATTTGAATTTAAATAGTATTCTGAAAAAACAGTGTATTAATAACAGTATTTTGTTAGTTTATAGGAAATAATTTGTGATTTTCAAAATAAAATTCCCATTTTGATTCACAGAAAAAGCAAACCAGAAAATAACTTTTTCACTATTGTCCGTTACATACTTTTTGCAGTTTCTTCCTTTTTTTCTTCTTCTTCATTTTAATGTTCTTTGTCTACAATTAGAAATAATGCTATTGCCATTCAGGTTAGGAAAAAAAGCTAATTTCCTAGCCATTTACTTATAGGTATTTATCAAAGAAAACTATTATTTTGAAAATACAAAATTTTGTGGGGTTTTTTTTAAAGTTATTTAATGAAGCCTTTTAACAAAGAAAACTGTACCTTTTTTAGCATACAGAATTCATATATTAAAACTAAATTTAATCAATGTAGTCAGTTGAGAAAGTTATAAATAGCAATAACTTTAAGTTCAATAAGTGCAGCTTCTATCATTCCACTAAGATGTAGATTTATTTATAACTTGAAGGTAATGGTAACATTAACAAGTAATCACCTGGTAACTTATATTGTTGCTCTAATTATATTAAGTATTGGATAAGTTTCCTAATATAAAAGGACTTTTATACTTCTGCACATTTGTTAAATTGATCTCTAGATGTATGCTTAATTAGTTATTATTTTGGACAGACTAATATATGACTACTTGCATTGTTGTAAGAAAGAAATTTTGCAGAGATAGTTTTCTAGTCAGGTTATACTCACACAGAAGTGAAATTTTATTTTAGAGCTGATTGGGCAGCATATTGCACATTTTTTAATTCTATCCATGCCTTTTATATTGAATTACACAGTGAAATCATCAAAGATATAAACAAAAATATTAAAGAAAAATTAAGCTATCAAATTACTTGGTCAATAAATTGAAATAACCTCATAATTCTGATTTTTTTTTAAATCCTTACAGTTTATTTTAAAATTACCATTAATAGGATAAGAATTTTGAAGTGGAACTGCTTTGAATTGAAGATTAAAATTTCTAATTTCTCTACTCCATTTGCTTCTTTTCACTGTCTTTTTTCAAAGATTTTTCAAAATCTTAGTCTTTTGAATGAAACAAAACAGCCTTTTTCTCTGCAGGAGAAGAATGAGTAGAAATAATATTCCCAGATAGTTCTCCTTTATATTAATATGTACAGAAGACCAGCACCAAGGGCATGGGGAGGACAATGGGAAAAAAAGTCTCGTGGGTTGAGATAAAAACACTTTAATAGGACATGAAAGGAACACAGTAGCAATAATAACAAAAACAAGAAGTAACAAGTATAAAACAAATGATACACAAATGCAATTGCTCACCACATGCAGGAAGAAAAAGAACAAAACCTGATGCCCAGCCTGTTTCTGAGCAGTGATCCCACCTGCTGGCTACCTTCCCCAGTTCTATCCGGAGCACGATGTTCTATGGCAGGGAATATCCCTCTGGCCAGCCTGGGCCAGCTGTCCTGGCTGTGCTCTCCCAGCTTCTTGTGCACCTGGCAGGGCGTGGGAAGCTGAAAAGTCCTTGACTTAGTGCAGACACTACAACTACCCAGCAACAACTAAAACCATCAGCGTGTTATCAACATTATTCTCATGCTAAATCCAAACCACAGCACTGTACCGGCTACTAGAAAGAGAATTAACTCCATCTCAGCCAAAACCAGGACAGTTTCCAAAAAAAGTCTTGTTTTAATGAAAGCATTTGATTATTTTTTTTCCCTTTTATGTTTGTTTTTTGTTTTGAGAAAACTCAGTCTTTGTTGAAAAATCATCTTTGAACTTTCATTATTGACAATAAATAGTTCTATTTTGGGATTCAAATTATTTGATGTTTTCATAATGCCTCTTAGCTTCCAGACAACAAATAAAGTATAATTTTGTTAAAAAACCCCAACATACAGAGTTTCTAATCACACGTATAGTAAGTGTGTTGGTTTTGCGTGGCAAGGTTTTGGTAGTGGGGGGCTACAGGGGTGGCTTCTGTGAGAAGCTGCCAGAAGCTTCCCCTGTGTCTGACAGAGCCAATGCCAGCTGGCTCCAAGACGGACCTGCCACTGGCCAAGGCCAAGCCAATCAGCACCTCTGTGATAACATATTTAAGAAAGAGAAAAACAGTTAGAGAGCGCTTTTGCAGCCAGAGAGAGGAGTGAGAAGATGTAAGAAACTCTGCAGACACCAAGGTCAGTGCAGAAGGAGGGGCAGGAGGTGCTCCAGGCGCCGGAGCAGAGATCCCCCTGCAGCCCGTGGTGAAGACCATGGTGAAGCAGGCTGTCCCCCTGCAGCCCATGGAGGGAGGATGAGGGGGTGTAGAGATTCCACCTGCAGCCCATGGAGGACCCCACGCCGGAGCAGGTGGAGACACCTGAAGGAGGCTGTGGCCCCGTGGGAAGCCCGCGCTGGAGCAAGCTCCTGGCAGGACCTGTGGATCCGTGGAGAGAGGAGCCCACACCAGAGCAGGTTTGCTGACAGGACTTGTGACCCCGTGGGGGACCCACGCTGGAGCAGTTTGCTCCTGAAGGTCTGCATCCCATGGAGGAGACTCACTTTGGAGAAGGTCGTGAAGGACTGTCTCCCGTGAGAGGGACCCCACGCTGGAGCGGGGGAACGATGAGAGGAGTCCTCCCCCTGAGGATGAAGAAGCGGCAGAAACACCGTGTGATGAACTGACCGTAACCCCCATTCCCCGTCCCCCTGTGCCGCTGGGGGGGCGGAGGTTGAAGCCGGGAGTGAAGTTGAGCCCGGGAAGATGGGAGGGGTGGGGGGAGGTGTTTTAAGATTTGGTTTTATTTCTCATTCCTCTACTCTGTTTTGCTTAGTAATAAATAAGATGAATTCCCTCTCTAAGTTCGGTCTGTTTTGCTCGTGATGATAATTAGAGAATGATCTCTCCCTGTCCTTATCTCGACCTGTAAGTTTTTTTGTTTTTTTTTCTTTTCGTTGTACTTTTTCTCCCCTGTCTAATGAAAGAGGGGAGTGATAGAGCGGCTCTGGTGTGCACCTGGCCCTCAGCCAGGGTCAACCCACCACAGTAAGAAAAGCTGAGAATCTGAAAACAGTCTTTCCAAAATCACAATATATGTATATAAATATGTATATTTATATATATAAATAAAAGAAATTAAAATACAAATACAGAACATACCATTAAATATAAAGTTAAAATGATAACATAACATTTCTGGTATAAAATATGTATTTAAAAGTTAATAAAATAATTGTGCATGTATAAAGATGCACAAATTTGTTAATCCTTCCTGCAGACATATATTGTCATGTTAGAACACTGCAATGTCATGTCAGAGAAAAAAAAAAATTCACTTAATCAGGAAAAAACCCCTGGAATTAAAGAAAGGAGAGAAAATCTAGAGACATTAATAAAGATGATGAAATTCAAAGCAAAGATGTTTTTTAATACTAAATCAATATTGCTTATGAGCAATAAATTTTCCTCATGTTTCATAGAGAAATTTTATCTTTTCAGTGTCACTTTAAAAAAAAAAAAAAAGAAATAATCAAGTCAGGCTTCTTTCTACTTTTTATATCCTTTCATAGGACACAGGTCATTTGCCAGGAGCAGAACATTAGTTTAATGAATCACAAGTAGCCTCAGCAATATGTAACTTTTAAAACTATTTTGGAACTTGAATAGATAAAGAACAGAATGTCACACACACTGATTTTGTGTTTTCAAAATGTATCTTAAATCAAGCCTGGAAACGAGGTGAGAAGACTGTTGAATGATACACTGACTAGGATGATATCATGCATGCCAGCCACAGAAAAAGCACATGTAACCGTGCTGACTTCATTTTCTCTTGGCATACAGTAATAACTGTCAACCTGCAGAACATCTGATAACGGTGCGATAGGGGAAACAATGGCTGAGCATGCTGGAACTGAACGCAAAATAGCAGCCTTTGAAGTCAAAATGCAGATTTAGGCAACGAGAAAAGAAATTTGTGCCTCAAAGGACAGAAATATATAGGTTGCTAAAAGTGACTTTAAGAGGCTTTCCATTTGAGAATTATAAATATACTTGTTTAGTTTAGCAAGCGTGAGCTGAGAATTTTGAGGTATGTGCTAACAGTTTAAATTTTGTGGTTTTGGGAAGAAATCTGCTTGTTAATAATGGAATACTATAGGAAAAGAAGCTTGAGTTATCTACTGGGAAAATGTGTGGTGCTTTCTGGTTGTTTTAGAAAATGAATTACATTATTGCAGAGCTATGCATCTTTTGTGTTTGAATAACTTCATGGTTATTCACACGACACAGACATTTGCAAAGAGAAAATGTTGAAAACACTGAGCCTTACCAGATTGGAAAAAAGAACTTGTGTGTTTCCTGCTGCTCAGCCAGAAATCCTACTTTTTGGTTCTCTCTGAGACTTTGGAAAGACGAGAAGAGAGAGTAATTGAACTCATTTACACAAACCCTCCGTGCTACTTAGGCAAACCCTGCAGAGGATCTCTGCATTAACATGCAAGCAATGCAGTCTCTGGTGAAGGCAAGGGCAGTGGCAGACGGCTGCCGAAGTGTTCGCATGGATCTGAGCATTCAAAGCGAGCACACATCCCTCAGCCTGTGCAGAGCACTCGTTATTGCCGCACCGCACACGTCCCCCCAGCCAACACTTTTTTGTCAGATTTCTACAAAGCACCAGAACTGAGCTCTACTTTTCTTCAGCAGTAAAATAATAGACCAGTTGGGACCCAAATCCAGCCTGTGCTTTTTCAGTTACAGCGTTCAGTGCTTATTATGGTAGAAGCACTGTTGGAATCTGTTATTTCAATAGTCATCCTCAAAATATTTAAACTAAAATTTAAGCTTCCCATGTTGCAGATACAGCTGTCTTTATGGATATTAAAACCTGCCTGCATCCCCACATCACAGTGTGTTAACAATATGACTTATGGCTCATCAGTCTGGAAAATAAAAGATATTATTATTGATGAGTCTGTTTATCTATTCACGCCTCATTCCTTTGACCTTTAGGGGGAAGTCTAAAACAGACGGCATCAATCTGATGTCATGCCAGCTTGCTGACCGCACCGTTGTTGAATCACCAGGCAAAGTTGTGAAACTTTTATTTAAAACCAAATAAACGAGAAAGATCAGCATTGATTAAGGAGGACCTCTGATCTCTCCAGGTATTTGCAGTTTACAATGTAGAGAGAACAGGCTTGCTCCCCCGCAGCAGGAAGCGCTGTCACGTTGTCTGCTGGAGGAAAGATTTAATGTTCTCCTCGCTATACCCAGGAGTATCTGTTGTGTTCAAGTTAGGTGGCCACTGCAGAACATGCAGAGTGAACTGACTTAACTGGCTTTAGGGGAGTTGCAGATGTTCAGGTCCCAGCCTCTCCCAGCACAATAATCACTCAGAGGATGCAGAGCATAAAAGACCCTCAACGTACACAGAAAAATGCCAGAGGTAACTGTGACTATTGCTAATGAGTGGTAGAAGGATAATTTCCTCTGGTCTGTGTGTATGTGAGTGTGTATGTGTGTGTTTTCCTTCCTCCTTAAAACAAATCACAGCAATAACTGGCAACCTAATAACCTTTATAAAAACTCCATGGTGACTAATTATAAGAGAACTAGGAGCATCTACAATTAGCAGAAATAGGATTGTTATTCAATAACCTTGGGAGGTTGCAGATCCATTGATGCTCTGAATCCGTAGTTATTACATGGCAGGGGGCGGGGTGTCTAGTGAAGGTTGTTTCAGATTGCTGCTGGCATCTTGCTGCTGAGCTCTGTATATTCAATGCCACAATGTCAGCAGCTTGAAATTCCCTGTCTGGATTTTATGCAGCTAATAATCTTCAATTTAGTAGTGTTTGCAAAGAAAGAGAATGAGAATGAGGTATTTTCAAAGTAGGGGCAGTCTCTGCAGCTCTCTGTCTAGGGGCAATACATTCTCAGGCACTGCTCACCTGCAGCAATGATTTATGTACCGAAAAAACAATTTGTTTAAGCTCCTGTGATGTGTACTGATGTTGATTAACAGAATGCAGACATTTGAAATTGCCTTTATATTGTATACATGGCGTTGTTTGAACAAAAGGTAGCAACAAGTAAAGAGGAACTGGTGGCATGCCTGCCAGAGATTTAGACACATCCAGATCTTTGCCTCCTCCCACTCTGTGAAAGCAGGAACACCAGTGGATTTCAGCATCCCTGAAGCAGGGAGGCTATGTTTCATTTTCACACTGCGTGGATGTTGATGAGGGAAGAAAAAAAACAGCAAACAAGAAAACAGATTAGTCTTTACAGAGAGCAGTCTTCAGGGCACTGGTTTAATTCCATTTCAGAGGGCGACAAACAAAGCCACAAAATTAATTTCCAGTCCCAACATCTGTGTTTTTGTAATAAGAGACTTACAACTCCCAGATGATTCTTGGACAAATGACTTTGAAAGGCTGTTTTCACTGGAAAGAGAAGCTGGCCTTGTCCTTTCCTCCACAGAAGTTCTGCTGCATGAGGCGTGAGTTGTTTCACCAGTAGTTTCTTTAAAATTTGGTTGTTGGAAGAAGACTAGATAGATTTAGGGATTGTTATCAGTAGCAAGTGCACCAATTACAACATAAGTCAACCTCATTAGGAATCTGTACTTAAGTTAGAAAAGGAAGATGAGGGCCAAACAAAAGTTAGAGACCCATTTTCTCAGAGAGCAGAAACCTTTTTTCACATAACAGCGACGGGTTTACCGCGGTTTGGGCATAGCAGTGTTCTGAGCAGGTGTGAAAATGTAGAATCTGCCTTGTCCCATCAACCAGAAAGGCCTCAGTATGATTTCAGGGAGGTTTCTTCAGTCCAGTGCATATTCTTTGGCAGCTTTTAAAAATCTGCCCCTATGTTGCCCGGTAGGCTGTCAGCCTTGTTTCATTGGAAACTGATCTTCTCAGCTTGCAAGCAGAGGTTAGGACCTGCTTTAGAATTTGCTTCTCTCACAAACTATTTTCCCTATCTTGTCTGTCTTTAGACAGAATCAGCAATTCAGAACAATTCTTCAGAGATCTTTGTATTCATACTTGCACCCTTTCTTTTTTTTGTTCGTTCTGTTTTTAAATTGAACAGTCACATCATCATCATGCACTGTCATGGTTTTACCCCAGCCAGCAGCTGAGCACCACACAGCCGCTCGCTCTCTCCCCTCCATCAGGATGGGGGAGACAATTGGAAGAGTAAAAGTAAGAAAACTCACAGATTGTGATAAAGACAGTTTAATAGGTAAAGCAAAAGCCTCGCGCACAAGCAAAGCAAAGCAAAGCAAGGAATTCATTCACCACTTCCCACGGGCAGGCAGGTGTTCAGCCATCCCCAGGACAGCAGGGCTCTGTCACGCGTAACAGGTTACTTGGGAAGACAAACGCCATCACTCCCAACGCCGCCGCCCACCCCCTTCCTCTTCCACCAAGCTCCTTATAAACTGAGCATGACGTCATATAGTATGGAATATCCCTTTGATCAGTTTGGGTCACCTGTCTGTGTCTCCTCCCAACTTCTTGTCCACCCCCAGCCATCCCGCTGGCAGGGCAGTGTGAGAAGCAGAAAAGGCCTTGGCTCTGTGTAAGCACTGCTCAACAATAGGTCCATAGAACAAAAACATCTCTGTATTATCAACATGGCTTCCAGCACAAATCCAAAACATAGCCCCATACTAGCTACTATGAAGAAAATTAACCCTCTCAGCTGAAACCAGGACAAGCATATAGAAACACAAGCTGGATTTTTATACAATTTTAAACCTGTTTTAAAATTGCCAAGCTTTTTCATTTTTCTGCTATAAAATTATCTTTCATTAATCCTTCCTAAATAGACCAAAAACTCTTATATGGAACTGGAGTTGAAAAACTGTTCTTCATTCAAGTCTGTTAACACAGACCATTAAAATCATACAGTGATGTCAGAAATAGTTAGTGTAATACCTCCCACTATGGCTTGTTACAAGATATTGTTTATAACCTGACAGAACAAATAGAAATGTATAAATACTAAAAATATATGTAATACTAATTCACTCACCTAAGGAAGCAAAGCAGCCTTCTTCTGACCATATCTACACAGCTTTCAAGCATAACTCTCAGCCCATTCTCAAGTCTGGACTAATCCAGTATCCACACTGCTTGGAGGCAAACCCACATTTTGGCATGGGGAACGCTCGAGATTCAGAGGATGCTGATACTTGATCCGCTACTTCTAATACAGACCAACACAGCCCACCCTGCACTGTGAGCAGATGGAAAACTGGGGCTACACAACTGAGATATACAGAATGATGCTTTTACTTCCTGTGGTTACTATAGGTATTGGCACAGGTAAATCTATTTCACGGTATATTGCAGAATGGAAAGCTAATTCCTTGTGCAAAACTGAAATAATGTCCCAGCTCTCAAATATTTGGATTTTATACCTAACTTACAAGCTGAATCTGAATTTATGAATGTTTCTCTTTGTGAACAAGTACAATACAAGCTTGAATTCAGTGAGATTAATCTGACTTGGAAAACTGCACTTGCTGCAGAAATTCAAAGCTATTAGTTTAGTTCTGATCAAATTAGCCTGTTTTCAAACCAAAGTGTTACTAGCCTGTTTCTTTCCAGCTGTGCCATGATATTTGGTAATCTTCTGTTTCTATGCATGAGTTTTTCTATAAAATGTTCCAATCAAAAATTAATCAGTATATTTTACCGTCAATATGACAACTTTTAAGAAGGTATTTAAAATAGTTTGCTTTTACTTTATTTCTTATTTCATTTGGATCTGCAGCAGACTTTTGCAGCTGACTGAAATAAGAGCACAATAATTCCAAGATATCTTTGCAATTCTAATTAAACTGTTAATTGGTACCGGTGACTTTTCATACCTGACATTTAGCATCAGTGAATAACAACATAGTAAACAGCAGCAATAAAACCGGCATTATTTTTCCCTTGCAAAACTCTGAAACCAATTCTGCTTTAAATTTTGCAAGCTCGTTTGATGTCAGTGTTACAGCATAATTTGTCCAAAAGTCTCCAGCACTCTGTGGGAGGAGAACTGTGATCGTAATTAGATATTGCTGCAGGTAGCAAGTGCATATCATATACTGCCACACAAACAAACTCTAAATAGGATATGCTGAGTAAAGAACAATACTGAATTTGATAGTTTAGCCATGAAGCTAAATGCCACCCCTGTGACTGAATTCAGAAAGCGTGAAAATAAAAACGTGCAGCAATAATGTGAAAAAGCAGATAAAGAGTAGCAAACCTACATTCAAGAAAACCTCTCTTTACCAAACAAGAATAAATACTGTTTGCTAACATCTCTCTCTCCCTGCTAAACTGAAGATTGGTGTAAAGAAACATGGGTGTGCTGAATATGCAAAAAATGTCAGCATCTAATCCATCCTTGAATCAACTATGGGGCATATGAGACCTAGTCCTACCAAATAATCTCATTGTGTAGGTTTTTTTACAGTTGCTGATACCAGTGAAGAGAATTTGTTCTTCCAGGATGTGAAAGCAGATCCTTTCTTGCAGAAACTTTTTCTATTTATCATTCTCATTTTGGGTTTGAATTGAAAATGCAAATGAATGTCTGTTAATATTGTTTATGACAAGATGTAGAATACAAAAACATACTTTTGTCTCCATTTTATTTTGAGGCAAAACATTATGATTTGTTTCAAGATGGTAAATACAGATATATATACAAGAAAATGGAAGAATAACCCAAAAGAATAAAATAATCTGTTGATACCTGTCCTAATCCCAGACTGCACATTATTACATCTGATCGTTTAGGATCTGATGAAACAACCTCAGGATGAGCAAATTTAGATCCAGCTAGTTCCTTCACTTTGGAAATGATCACATGATTTTTATTAACTGCACCTTATGCCATAGCCTCACATGATGCTAAAAATTATGAACCAAGATGTTCTACCAAGCCTGTTATCTTCAAAGAAATAGTTGCTGGAATCTCATCTTGTTGTCCCCTCTTATTTAAGCAGTCCTGCGCAAGACCCTGCCGTTGCTCAAGTAGCCAAAGGTTACTTGACTAAGAAAAATTTGCAGAGTTTTGAAATTATTTATTAATAACATGCATGTTTACCTCATTCAATACAGCTGCATGTTTTACTTTTCTTGAATGATTGCAATGCATTTCCATAACTTAAAAAACCAATTTGGTTATATTTTCTAGTCAGATAGTTCTCTGCTTAAAGCTCACTGAAAGCTTATATTGCATTTAAAGTTCTTTTCCGCTCTGAATTTGGCAAGCAGTTTTTTTAATACAGGAAAATTATATTTAAATTATCCATGTTAAATGACAGATTTTAATTGCACTTTATATTTTTCTCTCCTCTTTTACATACAGGTGATTTGGAATATTGAGTAAGCATGTTAAATCCCTGACATGTAACAAGTCTTCATTTAAAAGTTAAATGGTACTGGATTGGAATATGCCTACTGTTTCAATCAAAGTCTGCTGTCCCATTCTGGCAGGGCTCAATCCTGCATGGTGCTTTATAGTTATAAATGTGTCTGACTGAGTTTGCAGAACTTTCAAACTAAGCTTTTAAAGGACAGAGCCATAATGCTTATTTACACATTGATTTCAACTTACTCACTAGAGTGAGGAAGGACTGTTTACACAGGTGTGATGTTACCAGACTGAATTTGTTTCATTTAACATATCAAAAAATCGAAGAGAGATGAAATATTGAACAGAACCATTTTTCAGCTCCTGTCTGAAACTCCTTACTAATTCTGTTAACAAATTCCTTGATATTTTAAATCTTGCTTTTCCCCTGCTTTATTTTAGGATAGAGAGAGAACTTTTCAGCTATTTTATTCTCAAACAGTAAAAAGGCAGGAAGGTAAATGGAGAAATTAGTTTCATAGAGCAAATGAGATATGTAATGGTCTGAAAAACTGTATCTTGGGGAGAGAAAAAGAAAGATAAGGAAATGAAGGAGGGGTAGCTACCATTTTACTGACATCACAGGAATCTGCTGTATTAAAAATCAAGTGACCTTAAATGCCACAGGGCCATTAAAAGTAATGGGATGTGATCTCAAGCCAGTGAGTGATGTGAAGCCAATTCCTTCTCAGGGGCTCAAGCTGTAACATCCACATTAATGTATTAGTATCAGTAGATGAAACATAACGAATCCTACATCTCATTTACATAATGGATGAGACTAGGGAACCAGTTCCAGATGGCTGATGAGCACCTTGAGCCAAAAGAGGAATTTTTTTTTTTTTTTTTTTTTTTGCGTATCAGCATCCACAAGTCTAAAGTGCTGAGATTAGATCAGGCTGATGACAATATGGACTTTGAGTGATTTGTTCCCCTAAAATTTGAGGAAAGGTAAAATATCCCTCAAGAACAACAGCATTCCATGCAGCTTTGGGACCTTCCCTGGTTATTGTTGTCATTTGCTCATAGCTGTCTCAGGTTCAATGGAAATTAGAGGTGTAAACTTCAGGAAAATTCTTATTCTCTGAACAGTCCTACTGAACATGTCTTCAAAGAGTCAACTCACGTGTTCAAAGTCAAAGTCGTATTTATGCATTGTACTTGGTTGGTACCTTAATGCACACAATACATTGTGTGGAAATGCTGGACTGTTCATGATCTCAGTGCAACACTCAAACGTTCAAACAGTTTAAAGACAAATGAGAATGCAATGTCCTTTTTTACAACCATAGGCTTGCTTTATAAATGATCTGTCCAAGCCTGGCATAGGTATAAATTCAAATGCATTGGATCGGCTTTATCAGTGCATTGAATTATGTGTTACTGGAAGAAGGAGTCTGTTTTGCCACTGAAAGAAGGAACTGATGTCCTTGAGGACTTCTTATTCTTGGAGAAGGCTGTTTTTTGTGAATGAGCTCAATTAGGGCAAGAAGTGTTTTGACTGAGTCATGAACACTGTAGGTGTTTCAAGAATCCCAGTCAGTCCATAGGCAAGATATTTCTGTGTACTTGTTAGTACTGAAAAATCTCAACTGGACTGATTGGTGTCTTTTGCTCACCTTGTTAAAATTATATTATGGTTAAACCTACTTTTATTAAACTAATATTATGTCAGAGTAAGACCCATTTCCAGATTTGCAGTCAGGAAAAAAGTTGTCTTACCCTTTTCCCTCTCCCTGGTTAGACTGGTGATGACATTATAGCCTTTCTACCTTTGTCTGTAGCAGGCAGTGAAGTCTACTTCCTAGGATAACTGGGGCAATTTAAATCAGTGTCTTTGCTGTTTCAGAAGGCTAAACCATTGACAACATTATTTTCTGGGACACATGAAATTATTCTCATTTTTGGCTCTCGTGTATTAAAGATATTGAGTATAAAAGAGTATTTTAAGGAGTGATTTAGTCATTGTGAAGAGGTAGAGGTGAGACAGAGAAGATGTACTTAGTGAGCCTTACAGCTTTCACGTGGTGGCCTGACGCTAATTCAGTATCTGGAAGGGCCTAGCTAGACTTCTATTTCATAGCTTCTTCTATCCTAAGTAAATATCGGAACACAAAATATAGAAGAAACTTGGAGAATGTTAATTGAAACATTATAGATTTGTATGTGAGTTTGTGTGTGCGTGCATGCACACTTTAAATATATGTATTTGTTGGAGCAAGGGGTGGGAAGGAGTTATGTAGACCTTTTGGTAAAAAGTCATTTCCTATTTGGAGAATAAGCTCAGCAAGTTTGTCAACAGTTTTTGGATTCAAAAAGCTTATCAACACCTGATCTTTCTCAAACATTGGTTTGATTTTTGGTATTCCTAAAAAGTTGCCAGCAAATTCCCATCAAGATATTCCAGGAGGAAATACTTCTGACTACAGGAAAACTTCATGTGGAATTTCCAGTCCTCAGAGGCCCACGCAGGTGAAATGCTGCTGTGTGAAATTCAGGGCATTTGCTGCCTTGCAGGATTATGCTGTACAGTGAACAAGAAGCAGAGAGGGCTATTGGATTTGGGAGGCTAGGAAAAATAGATTGCTTGTTTTCAATGTTAGTTGACTTTGTTTCTGCTGCGGTTCTAAGATTTTCAGAATCATAAATATTTATGTCTAAAAATTTTTGTGTTTGGGGTTTTTTTTAACATTGACCCTAATGAACTTTGGGTTACAGCTTGATAAGAAATCAAAATAGAAGAATACATAGAGTTATGTCTCTAGTTCTCAATCATCCCTAATATGCTAACAGAGACTATTGGAGGAAAGTTACCAGCAAGGGGAAAATAATGAAATACAAATCTTAAAGCACTGAATTTAAATTGTATCAGAATGTAACTCTATAAAGAGATATTTTACTACATCACACAGCATTTTTTTTATGAAACAACCTTTCTATAATCTTAAAATTAAAAATTGTTAATGGAATTACACAAAGAAGGTTTTCTTTTTACTTCCCCTCCCGCCCCCCCATTCTTTTCCTTTCTTAAAAATCAGTAACAAAATTGCTGTTAACTTGATGTATTTTCCCTTGCCTCTGGTCTGCGAGCACAATTATGGGCTGTGTATCACTGGAAACAGGATAAAAAGTCATCAAAATGATAACAATGTTGGGAGGTGAGGTGAAATGAGGAAGGTATGATGCAAACGCATCCCTTCGTGCTATGTGAAGCGTAAAATGAAAGCATTCTTCATTGCAGTGAAGCAGCTATGAAACACATTTGAGACTAGCAGCTAGATTTATGTTGACTTAATATTAAGTTAATATTGATTGAGATGAAACAGCCAAAACATGAATGGATACACTAATTCATATTATTATGTACTTTTGGCAGCTCTATTTTTTTTGTAAGCTTAATGAAAGATATAGTCAAACTAATTCATCCCTAGAGGTTTGCCTTATTTAGAGATCTCATACTGTCTGCTTTGTCTATCTTCTCTTAATTTGTTCAAACAAACACTTTTTCGATCCTTAAATTAAGGTGGCTTTTTGCTTCTCCCTCAAGACAATTGCACATCATTAGAGAGGTGGTGGAACAAGTACAATTGCAAACATCTGCTACTGTGGTACAGTGATGCCGTAAGCTGATCTGCAGTCATTGTGACTGTCAGGACTTCAAGTTTATGTAAAGGTCACATTGTTTGACTGTGGATAAATGACCCTGGGATTTCATGCCATCATTAAGGGCCTATAAACCCATTTTGATTATTCGGTACATTTGTTATGTGAAGGGAGAAACTGTATGAAGTCAAGTAAGTGTCCAGAACTGGGTTTTTTGTGTGCTTTTTTATTATTATTTGTGTGCTTTTTTATCAAGAAATAGTCTTGATCTTTTATATCACATGGTATTTCCAGTGCTGATACCTAGACCTTAGCGGATGGGAGAAAATAGTTCTGTAATAGTATGATATAATGAATTATTAAATTGTACTGCTGCTAGGCATGGCTATTTAAGTTCATACAGAATGTGAATACTGCACATGAACAGACATTTTTCTTGAGTTTAAAACTCAGGATTGGTTGTTTGGTTTTTTGTTTTTCTGGTTTTTTTGGGTTTTGTTTTTCTTTTTGCTGTCAATATAGGAAAGTGACTTATTTAAAATTGCTAGCATCCTATCTTTTATAGCCTGGCAACTTGTGTATGATCCTACAAGGATAGCTTTCCCTAACAGATGGAATTAAGATTTCACCACTAATTACAGAAGCTGTACAAATGACCCATCTCTGCCTAAATCCTAAAATGTTCTCACACTCCTAGCTATCACTGTAGTCAGAGAATCTATGTAGCTGCTTCCCTTTAGGGATCAGATTCTTCGTTTTGTTTGGACAAATCTTCAGTTAGTGTAAATTGGAATTGCTTCATTGCCTTCAGAAGGGTGATAACAATGTATTCCAGCTCAAAATGTGGTGCTTAATCTCAGGACTGAGAGAAGAAGGTGAAAAAAAGGAACATGCCATATCAACTTAAAAAAAAAAAGCCTCTGGTCTTAACTCAAGACAATGGAAAATTTAATGCAAGTTATAAATAGGGCCATTAATTTGATATACAATGCTCTGGCAGCATACTCCGTTAAGCATCCATATTTACTTAGCTGCTACTGTGCTACCAACACGACATAGCAAAGTTGCTATGTGAAACCCTTCAATCATATCATATTAGTTTTATGTTTCAGACTTGGTTAAAATGCATATATCTGTAGAATTAAGTTTCTAGATTTGCCAAGTCCCCACTTGTTATCATAATACTTTGTGTTAAAATAGGGATGAAGAAATATCTTATGTCTGATTCTGAATCTACTTGGTCTATGTGAGTTTAGAAACTTGACTCAAATATTATTAAATTTAAATTCTACTTTGGCTTGAAAAACATGAAAAACTTGTGTGAAAAACATGAAATTGATTAGAAAACCTTTGCTAAAGCTCAAATTAAAAACAAGGAGATGAACACATGAAAAATCGGTCCACAGGGAAGTGAAAAAAAAAAATCAAATGATAGGGTTCAATGATTGTTTAATGAAGATAAATTGAGTTTCAGTCTCAGACAAGGGCCGAAGGCATGAGCACCCTTCCCACTGTTGTGATCAAAAAGACTGACACAAAGTATAAGACTCGCAAGAACCTCCAAGGTCAGTGAATCCAATTCCCATAAAAGCAGGCAATTATTTCATAGTGCCTTATACATGTAATTCATAATGTCACATTATACTGCCTACAGATGGTTTGGGAGAGGGGGTTGTTCTCTATTCTTTCCTATTAGAAGATGATTCAGACCTTTATTTCTTTTGTGACAAGAAACAACTTCTAATTATTATGCTAAATTTATTAATTTCAGTCCTTCTTAAAATTTCCAGGTCTCCAGATTTGCCCTACTTTCTTCCCAGTTCAGTAAACAGTACACAAGGGTCTGTGTCAAGGAATATCAATGTAAAATTGTATACCAAGTGCAGAGGCAATCCGATTAGATTCTGCAGTGGTCCCTCCTGGCCTGTTTTCACTTTTCCCATTGATCAGCTCAATAGCAGCAGTTGTACAGAAAGTAGACTTGAAATAGCACAAAGAGCTGTGATAACAACTTCACAGTTAACTTGCCCAATACCTTTCCCTCCATCTCACTAAATATTTCATAAACTGTTATTTGCTGTTTCATGCAGTTTGGAGTTTTTTGGTTTGTTATGGGCTTTTTTTTCTTTTTTAAAACAGTTTTATTTCTCTTGGTCATCTTTCATTCATTGAGTTTCCATGAAAAAAAGGCCATTGTCCAGCTAAAGAAGCATCTTCTCTTCCTAGGGAAGAATTAGTTGCCTGACAGGCAATATAAAGAATCTTGCCTTGCTGCTTCTGGAGTCTTTAACTTTTATGTAGTTAAGTAAACTAGAGGGCTTCAGTCAATAATACACATTACATTCACATAAATATATTTTTAATACTTAAAGAAATATGGATATATTAGGAACATCTCCAACAGATCCATAGAATAGAATAGAATAGAATAGAATAGGACTATTTCCATTGGAAGGGACCTACAATGATCATCTAGTCCAACTGTCTTGAGTAATTCAGGGCTGGGTGACCAAAAGTTAAAAGCATGTCCAAATGCCTCTTGAACACTTACAAGTTTACAACATCGACCACCTGTCTAGGAAGCCTGTTCAGGGTTTGACTACCCTCTCGGTAAAGAATGTTTCCTAATGTCCAGTCTAAACCTCCCCTGATGCAGCTTTGAACCATTCCTACGTGTCATATCACTGGATACCAGGGAGAAGAGATCAGCACTTTCCTCTCCACTTCCCCTCATCAGGAAGCTGTAGAGAGCAATGAGGTCTTACACATAGTTAAGAGCATAAGCATTTTTACATATAGGATTTAGGTGCATATAATTTACTTATCTTTCTGTAGGTGTAACTTTAATTCATCCAAAGACTGGAAGAGAGTTGTGGTTTGTTGCAATCTGTGAAAGTAATTAAAATGCCGTTGATGAAAGATAGGCATGTTCTGACTAGCAGTAGCCTTGATTATAGTAAGAATCAAAACTCTGGGTATGCTACCTATACCTCAGAAGAATAAATTAATTTGGTCTAAAGGAGAAATTTATTGAGGAGATATTTTACATTCAGTACATCTTTTGTGATACAGTTACAATCACATAATTTCAGATTTTACCCTGAACATTTCTGTACCAAGATCAACTCTGTCTAGCCATTACAGGGTTTTGTTCTCATAACCACATGCTATACTTCATATACTGATATTTGTTGACAATAAGATTATGCTGTTGCAGATATCTGGAAATATTTGATAGAAAAATGTCAAAGCCAAATGGATAACAGCATGTCTCTTGCGGTGACTGAGAGAAACTGCAGTTCCTTTGCTCTACCTTTTTCTACATTTTGCTTTCTTCTTGCAAGTTCTCCCAAACCACTAATCAATTTCCTAGTCCTTAATGTTCCATCCAAGACAAATAGAAAGGGAGGAAAATAGCATTTCTTATATTAAATGGTCACTGAAACATTTTTCAGTGAACCATCAAAACAGTTTACGTCCACTGTTTCAGGAGACCATGATTTATTCAATGTTTCAAAACCTGTCTCCAGGGGTGTTTGTTCTTCACACTCAGTATCCCTTAAGGATATAGTGAAGTCATTGAATTCATTGCCAGATTTCAACCATAAGAAAAATCACACTTTTTCCTCTTTTAATTGCCTAATTTAGATATTCCAATTATTTAAAATCTCCTAATTTGTTTGTAGAAGAAAGAATATAGGCATGCAAGAAAGTACATAATATCTATATTCTTCCACCTATTCCACTAACAAGAAGTAATGACAATCAAAGTTCCCAGCTTTAAGGAGCAAAAGAATCACTTTAAAGTGGTGCACCAAGCTTTGAGGTTTTCTTGAATGCGTATCAGTAAATCCTGTTTTTAAGAGAATCTCAGTGATCTAGAAATCACTCTGAATAAGTTACCATTCTTTGAATGCTGTCTCACTCTTTGGTGTGTCATAGTTGAAATAATAGAAAGCTTTATTCAGTCTTAGTGAAACTTAACTCAGCTTGAAATTAGGTTTTGACCATAATTCCTGCTTGGAGAAATCAAGACGAAGCAAGTGAGCATTGTGTCCATTCCACAAGGTTTTTAAATGCTGTATTCCTACTGTATAATAGCCTATTTCATATCAATATAATCAGTCCTACAAAGAGTCAATTAATTCCAGTTTGGATAATGAAGGTATGTTCCGAACACTTCAGAGCTATCAGCCAGACACAGAACGTTTGAATGCAGTTATGTTGCCAAGACTTTCTGAATGCTCAAGGGTCTAGGAAATAGATGAAAGTTGCAGAGCAAACAAATGACAAAATCAAAGCTAAAAGTGGGGGCTAAAGTGGTAAATCAGCTGTATGCCCTTTATCTCTGAATATTAGTGCTCCAATTCTGCATTAGGACCCATAGTGAAAATAATTTTAATGCCTTCAATCTGATCCCCTGGGTGCAGTTTATCCACATTACAGATTTCACTATACCATTAAGAATGACATACATTTTTCTCCTAAATAAAGGTGTGGAACAGGAATAACAGGGGACACTTCACAGACCAGGATTGATGTATGTTGGCAAAGCAACGTGTGAAAACTCTAGCTCTGTAATAGCCAGGGGATTAAGTACGGATTAAGGTGCACTGAAAGGGGCTATTGAGAACTCTGTATGACCTCTGTCTGCACAATGGTGCTAATATTCAGACCTTAGCTTCATGAACACCATTTTCATCAGTATAGTTATTAACTATAATAAATTAATGTATATCTGAAGATCAGGAGCCTATGGTAGCTTATCTCCTACAAGGCTGGGTGCTGCAAATCATAAAAATACTGCACTTCCCACTTATCCTGATCTAGACGTAATAAAAATGAGAGTAGGTTACGTTTTAGAAATATTGCAATGATAATAGCAAACTAATACAGTTGTAGGGTTTATTCAGTATTTGTTGTGGAAGATGTACAAAGCTGAGGCTCATAAACATGAGAACCAGCTTGATTTATCACAGGTAATAATCCAAATACTTTTAGGAGTGTATTCTTGATCAGTGTTTTATACTTCACAAAGTGGTTTTGGAACATATTTCTCCTTTGTTCTGTTTTGGCATTTAGTTCAAGTTTAATCTTCTTGTGCCAGCTCTTTCACTCCCACGGGCTATTTCTGTTCTTCAGATATTCATTTGTGTAGCTGTCCTCTACAATTACGTTAACTCTCAATGCATCTGGGATCTTCTAAATGATAGAGTTGATCCATTTATAAATGTAACTATAGGAATTCCCAGAGGATGAATATTTTAAAGCAACAGCCTCCAAGCTGGTCCCTCAGATGTCACTGGTACCATGCTGCCCAAGAGACCCTCTGACATTGCATGCAGCTAGAAGCAGTAAAAAAAGTTAAAACCTGATGTTGGAAGCAAGAGCAACCTTGTGATATTGCTTATGGTGTATCAGCTACTCACTGTCATTTCTGGCCCTTCCATGCCTGAAGGATTTCTTGGGTGCTCCAGAAATGCTCTGCTGGTCAAAACTGCAGCAGTGAAGCACTGAATGTCCCTCTCCCAAGTCCAGCTTGTGCCTTACATCAGCTAGAAAATTATGCTTGATGGAGCACAAAGGGAAACAGGGAGAGCTGTAGCAAGTTCCCACTACTGTTATGTCCAGTCTGGAGTTTCTATGCCAGTTAGTTTCCCTAAGATTCTTAACTAGATAACAACAGTTTGCAAATACTTGCAGAAGCCGTAATTTTTCACATTTCTTGCAAGAAATAACATATCCTATATGATGGATTCCACAGAAAAAACCAAACACTGTTTTGTTTTTTCTACCAAAAAGCTTCAGAAGTCTTGACAGATCACCTCCATGTGTAGGGAAAAACATTTTTGGTATATTTATTATTCAGCCATAAACTCAGAGTGAAATACCAACCCTACAGAGAGCAATCGAGTTCTAACACTGGCCTCCATAGTGTCAACAGTTCGTGCTCTGAAAGCTGGAGCTCTTGATACAATAACTGCTAAGCTGGAGCACTGACTAAAGAATAATTTGAGTGGAAGCTTTCTCATATCCCACCTTACCCATCACTCTGAAGTATCACAAGTTTCAACTTGGAAAAGATTCAGAGAATGAATCTTGTTTGCTTTTGATAGGCAAACAAGATATAAGACAAGAGAGGCAGCACTGCAGTGGATTTGGAACAGAGAGGATCAGGGGAAGAGATGGGAGGAAGGAC
Organism: Balearica regulorum gibbericeps; assembly: GCF_011004875.1. Lineage (NCBI taxonomy): Eukaryota > Metazoa > Chordata > Aves > Gruiformes > Gruidae > Balearica > Balearica regulorum. The sequence continues at coordinate 20,800,483 of NC_046188.1, read as the reverse complement.
TGGACAGGAGGAAGGGGGACTATTGATTTCCAAGTTCAGCACGTGCTGATATTTGATGAATTTGGCCATGAGCAACAAAAGTTGATCTTTTCCATGGCCTTTGATTTCTACACCCAATGTGCTCCTCCTTTTAGAAAAGAAAATAAAATCAATTTACCTGAGGGAAGAAAAAGATGAATTGAGCAAGTCTGTTAAAGGAATCACTTTCTTCCTTATACGCTTAAAACCAAAATATTCTCTGTAAACTCTTCTGTACTCTGAAACAAACATCCAATAAAGAGAAAAAGCTGTTAAACTGAAGCATTTTCCTTGGCACAAGGTTTCGCACTGAGCGTGATTCTGTTGAAATACCAGCTGTGAAATGTTTTGCATGAAGTCAAGAGAAAGCCTTAATCTTCCAGTCGTTGGCATTCTGCTTATACATTCAGCCTATGTTATTCTTCCTGTTGTTATTATAGAACATGGTTTAAAAACTAGCTTTGTCTTTGTTCAATGACAATGGTTATGAACAAATTAGAGTTCGAAAATGCATTTTCCTCTCTTATTTGAAATTCAAAGACACAATCTTTCATACAATGAGAGATTTCAGATGGTACTTGGAAAAAGTGTAGAAAAATACATACAGTAATAAAAATATGATAGTATGATTTTTTTTAATATACACTCTGGTTATTCTCAGTAGATTGCTGCAAAATGTTCATAATGTAAACTTAGGGTAACATGAATTTTGCTCTAAGCACAAAATGCAGTTGAAGCTGTTGAAGGGCAAAAATGTGGATCTTCTTTTTGCTAATCCCAGGCTGATGTATGTGCTCACATGAAAACCACAGGAAGCTTGAGGAACTGACATTAAACCAAGGGAAACTTTGTGGATTTTGACTGGCCTTGTATTCTTTCCATCATGAAACTTAAAGTAAGACTTGTGGCAATTTTACTCCGAAGCCCGAATTCATCCCTAGTGCAGATCTGTGGAGGTCAGAGATCAGTTACCTGTGATAAATTAGGTTACTAGGACCTCGTGTTATTCCACAGGGAATTTGGTACCTTTGTGTATGACGTTTCTTTCATGATTCTCCCATTAAGAAGCAAGAATGCAAAGAGGTTTTTCCCACATTCAGTGCAATATCCTACATTTGTCTGAAGCATTAGAATTAGAAACTGTCATGGAATTTTAGCTCCTGATGATGAGATAAAAATATATCAGAATGGCTCATCTGTGGTAGGGCTTTTCTCTAATGACAGCAGTAAGATGCAAAGTCAGTTTACTGTCCTGTGCATGGATGTGAGTTGGAACACTGTGCCCCCTAAGTGTGAGAAAGGCTGTTTCCCAATGTAACTCGGGTGAGATCAGGTTTAGGTGATTACAGATAGCTCATAAGAAAATCTATTACTGTAAGATTTCAAGCAACCTTTGCAGTCTTATAGAATCTACTTAGTTACAAATGCCCTCCAGTCAGATAATGGACATACTTCAGTGCTTATGCACACTCCTGCTCCTAACCTATTATAGTTTGTCCTTGAGAAACTACCTAAGCAGGATAACTGTAAGTATTGAGGTGATAAGCAATTTATATTTCTCAGTTCCACATCCACAGAGAATTTTTTAAAAGGTTATCAAAGTTTGCTCTGTAAAATTTGAAAGATCAGAATCGGCGGGGGGGGGGGGGGGGAGTGAAAGTGAAATTAACAGTATTTTTTTCTTTTTCCCTGCAAGTTGTTATAAGTTTTCTGAAAACAAAACCAAACAAAACCCACACCAAAAAAACCCACCAACCAACCAACAACAAAAACCACCACCACCACCAACAACAACAACCAGCACCAAACCTCAGATTGTACTACACCAAATTAATGAGAAAATAAATCTATATAGTTTAGAATATAGAATGGGGGTTTTTTATATATATATTCTGACCAACAGCGTGGCCAGTTGGAAATTTCTGTAACCACAGTCATCTCTCTTTATAAGGTTATATGTCTCCACTGCTGCAATGTTTCATCAGAAATAATTTTAGGATAGGAAAGTCTGAGGACATATCCAGGTTTTTATAACCTCTTTGTCACTGATTCTGTGGGGAAAAAAAAAATTCTGCTTAAGTTTACAATTGTTTTAGCATTCTCCAAGTTTGCTGTAGCTACATGGACTCTTGAATCAACTCTCAAGCTTCAAAGTATGTTGTAACATGCCTTGCATCTACCTGTAAGAACGTGTTTGTGCCTGTGCAGACATGAAGGTTAAGTAACGGTGGTCAAGGTGACATCCACTGCTGCGGGTTTGCATCCTGGTCCTGTGCTTCATTGCTCAGTATCTGGAGGAGGTGTTGTTATTCTAGTGCTACTTAACTGCTTCTCCTTCATTCCTATTGCCATAGCAAATTGGTTACAGACCTTCTAAATAGTCTTTTTATAACAAAAGGAAACAAATACGTACAAATATCTGCAAAACATTTAAAATATAAATTGGGGGTGGGGGGGAAGATGTCAAAATTGTTGCAGAAAATAGGTTCGGTTGCTGTGAAATTGTCCCCTCTGCCATTATTTTCACTCATTGCTTGCAACAGACGGACTCTGAGGTGCAAGGGACAGGCAGATCAAGGAGGAAAGGCAGTGTTGTTCACAAGTCATTTAATTCACTGCTTTTAAGAAGAGGAACGGCAGTGACTACTGACTGACTGACTTTCATGTGATTAGGGAAGGTTCTTACTCAGGATGCAGCTCTTGGGTATGGGCTTTCATATGAGCTGAAGCTTGATTACTCTTTATGCCCAGCTGGCACGACACAAAATCTGCTTGGAGGCCAGCTTAGCACAGAGTAAACTGTATGATGCAGAGGCAAACTTAATACATTTGGAAAACTGTAACTGAGATCAAGAGTTGCGTAATATGGCTGTGTAGTCATAGTCAGCATCTTTCCAAAGAAAGAGAAAGGTATTTACTTGGTTTAGTTTCAGACACGCAAATGCAAGCACTTATCTCAAGAGATTTATTTCCCTAGGTGTTCTGTAATCAATGGAGCTAAATAGATCCATAGCAGAAGGATTAACTTAGTAGCTAACATAGCACAACCAGGTTTCACAGAGGTGGGTTTCTCTAGTCTCAAGGTGGAGTTTGCTCCAGTCTCCTCTACGTAAAATTCCTTGATTTTCCATTGATCTCCCACAATTTCTTCCTTTTATTGTCCTTCGGGCTGTGTTATCTCTTCTTCAAAGAGCATTTGCTAGCTTAGCGTAGCAGGAATGCCATGTGCATCCCTGCTTGTATCATTTGTAAGAGTAGTTGTCTTTCCTTCGTATGCTTTAAAAATGTAAAATGTGATAACGTAAATGTAATATTCATGGGACTAAGGGAAACTTCTAAAAGAATTTCTGAGTAGATGCCTGTATATTGCCAACAGAAAAAAAGAAAATTATAACACTAAAGAAAAAAAGAAATTACATCTGTGCAAGGACAACACTATATCAAGGAAGAATAATTCACTTTGTCCTGCCTTGGGGTTAAACGCTCACTGCTGCTTGGGAAAGCTTGTGTTTCTTTTGTGCTGTGTATGTCTGTGAATGTTTTATGAATCTAACTCAGCTTAGGAATCAAGTTTCTTAGACAGACACAGTTTATTCAGAAGAATAAAGATACAGCAGAAAGTTATTGATTTTTGAGGAATCTACGTCTTGTGAAAAATTAACCAGACATTCCTTCCAAATCAATACCATTACCCTTGCTGTTTCAGGACTTCTTAATCTGACCCATAGAGTGTTTCCAGAGTAAAATAGTCTGTACCATCATTCCTTTCATAAAAGCTGATTTCTGCTGCCCTGTTTGTCTGTGTTCATATCTCCCACTAGTCTTTCTGGGTATGCATACATGCATGTCTCTCTATAGGAGTACTGGTGTTCATGAAAAACAAAGAGGTTGTCCTCCCACGTTTACCAAATTTAGAGGCGTTACAAATGCAAGAATCTTTGTCAAAATACCAAGTCTTCTTTTACTGATGGAACTGAAAACACAAATATTATACTTTTCCATGATGCATAAATGCTGTTTTGGAAGAAACATTGCTAAGAGATTAAAGTCCCTTCAGTCTCCATTCCCAAGGGTTTCTCTTTTGAAACCATCATTAAAGCTCATAACTACGAGTACTAAATCTTGCCATATACAAAGCAGAAACATGCTGCAGTTGCCCATCCACTAAAGAAATTTTAGTTAGCAACTGACAGATATACAGCTTCTAGTCGGGGGAGTTGCTTTATAGAACTTGAGCAATTATTTCCCTGCTGTTCATGAACATTGTTCTATAACTGGTCTCCTGTTTCAAATTGGCTTCTTTTAAAAACTGCTTTTATTATATTTTCCCTCACAGTCATTCAGTATTAGCTTTCCTGAACTTGAGAAAGCCTGAACGCTGTTGTTTTTGAGATAACTTCATCAAACTGACAAGAGTAAATTTTTCATGAAAAGGCTTTGCTAACTTTCCTTCTTGTTTAATACCTTCTGTACCTGTGCAATAGGAGTTTTATACATCCTCATTTGTCACTTTTCTAAGACTAGTGATGCACTTTTTCTTTTTTTTTTAAATATACATTGAATAAAGCATCTCTGATGAAAGAAATGAATAGAATTACTGATGGCAATCAATGATGTAGAAATGAACAGGAAAAAAAAAAAATTCTTTTTTTGCAGTTAGCTTTTTCTGTTTTAATTTTCTAATCATCAATGGATTTGCTTCCATATATTAGCCATTACTGTGACACAAATTTCTGAGATCATATTGGGGACTGGTTCTTCTACTGGATGTTGCATAACAGAAATTTAATGTAAGTAAGTGAACTGAATCTAACTTCTACAGGAGCCTACGGGTCTTGGCCTGGGTAAAAATAAGCATTTGTGACTATTCCTTGGTACATGACACAAGTAGGAACACATGTAACTTATAAAAAGACAAACTCTTGGCAAAACATGCTTTCCTGCACTTTTTAGGAACATACCCATGCCAGAGCTCATGAACAAAAAAAAAAAAACAAACAAACAAAAAAAAAAAAAAACCACCAAAAAAAACCCCGCCTGCTTACACCATGAATGATAAACTTCTAAAGATGGCCAGGTTTATTTTGAGACATGACAGAAGTTCCCAGCGGAGGGTTCACATTTATGGTGGGAGAAGTCCAGTCTGACAGGACACATTTTTATCCTAGGTGACTTCTGGGGTATTTGAAATTTTTACAGAAATTTTGGAAGGGGCTGTTTAAACTAAATTCCTTTTTATTTAGTTCAACATCTATTTTCACAAACTTGATTTATTTTCCATCTCTGTAATTTGGTATGTAGTTTAAATGGTTAGCAAGAGCTGAACCATTCCACTCATGAATGGCTGAGTGTTCCTGTTAGACATAATTTGTGCTTTGGAATCTATCATCTGGATGAAAGTTGCTCTGTTAATGGAAATTATTGTAATAATAAACAATGGGAATTTTAGATCCAAATGAGTGTGTGTGTGTTTGAAGAGTCCCTAAACTACTATAGATAATAAATTACCTTGTGACATGAGAGTATAGTTCTTGGTCAGGAAAGGCCAGAAAGACCCAGGAAAGTGTGGCTGAACTGTAAAGTTCTGATTTTCCTGGACTGGCAAGTTGTATGTCAGGACCTGAGGAATTCTCTTAATCTGTCTGCAGTACTTTTACTGTATATACATAATGTATGCATATGTGTGCTTGTGTATTATGTATATATTTACATGGACTACTAACAGACACAAATGAGAAGCTAAATATATATATATATATATATATAGTATATGAATATTTCAGAGCATGAGGTATTCTCATTGATGGTCTGTACCAGGAGTATAAAATTGAAAATGTCATAGTTCAGAAGCAATTTATAGCCTTCCCAATATTAAAAAGCCATGAATAAATAAATAAATAAATAAATAAATAGGAAGGTTTAAATTGGAGCATGTCTTCTCTTCAAATGGAATCAGAGATTTCAGGTAAGGAAAACAAATGTTTTAATATGAACTGATTTGAGATGCAGTTACTGAGAGGCTTTTAAAGGCCTGTGCTTTTTTCCTTTTTGCAGTTGTTTCACTGTAAAACTGTGACTGAATTTTTCAGTTTGAATCAAGCTGCTGTTTAATTTTAAATTGACTTTAACTCTTTCTTGAAATTACCCCAGTGTTCACAGAATTTGAACTGTTCAGTGCAGATAAGGAAGATCAATTCAGTAACAGGTGTCCCAGGTTCCCTGCCATAATACACACATATACTCTATTGAAAGTGTAGAACTTTGGTAATGATTCTATACCCAATCAAACATAATGACTGATGGAAAAAAAAAAAAAAAAAAGGCTTCAGTAGAGTAACGATTTAATCATAAGCATTTGGAGTATCAAAGATTCTTAGATTCCAGATCATAGGGAAAGATATATTACAAAACCAAGTTTGAATTAAATACAGTATTCTCCCAGGAAGAAGGATTTTTTTATAGTTTTTGCACATTGTCTTTTAAATATGAAAGACATATTTAAAAGATTTGAGTGCCATCATGTTTGCCACAGAGTAAGTCTTGACACTTCTTCATCCTGTGCTCTGCCATTTGCTAAATGATACTTCAGGAGCAGCAGCCTCTGTGGAGCCACACTGATTACAGCCAGGGACACAGAAGCACAATGACAAAAAGGGCCAGTCCCTTCTACATTTAAACTTCATTCAATGATGCTATGAAGGCATTCATAAGAAATTAAAAATGAAATATATAACAAAGAAGAAAGTAGAAAATAAGAAGCAAAATGTTATGAAGTGTGGAAAGCTAATTAAAAAAACCCCAAATGCTAAAGATGTTGGTGATTATTAACCACAAAGAAAAGTTATTTTCTAAAGCAAAATAGAAAAAAACAATCCTGAATTGTTTTAGGTGTTCAAAATGGAAATGGTGAAATTGTTAAAAATTGATGCAGATCTGGCAGATGTGTTTGATAAACAATTGCACTGCATAGAGAAAAAAATATGATGTATTTACACTGAAGAGGATGATGTAGTATATGTCAGCCTACTGGAAACTGGAGAGGTGTTAACAGCTGCTAAGCTTAAACATCAGACTCAGCTTAAAAAAAATTCACAGTTATGCTATTTTTTTAATATTCTTCAGATATTTTTAATATTCCAGAATAAAAGAACAATGTCATGGATGTGCCAGCCTGCAGAAAGGGCAGGAAGGATAACCAGCGTATTTACAGGCTGGTTACTCTGACACCCATCTGGACAAAATAATAGAAGAGGTAATACAGTGACCAGTTAATAAAGAATGAGAGGATAGTGATATAATTAATGCCAGTCAAAATGATTTTATGGAAAATAAACCGTCAGACAAACCTGATTTAATTATTTTATGGGATTAATGTTTAGTTGATAAAGATATTGTTGCAGGCTGAATATTTTTAGATTTTTGTAAAACTTCTGACTTAAACCATCTGGCGTTCAGATTTTTAAAAATTACCTTTATACTGTATCAAAATAAAGCACATGCTAAATGGAATGAAAAGTGATTGATCTCCAAAAGTAGCTGTCAATGAGGACTCATCACTGAATGAGAATGTTTTCAGAGGAGCTGATATTCAATCTGACACTGAAATTGCTGCTAAAAAAAAATAAATTAGTAGGTGACAGGTAAAAAGAATGGTAAATAACAGCGAGGGAGAGGCTTAGACTAGAGAGGCGTATCACTGAGCGGCCTGGGGTTATTAGTATGGCAAAGCTGTGCACCTGTAACAAGGGATTCATGGCACCGCCACATTCTCTACTGCTACATAAAGGTGGTTTGAAAAGTCCTGATGCTAAAAGGCTATGTGGGCAGTCCTGGAAAATCAGCTCAAAGTGAAATGGTGCTATGGCCAAAAAACTTCTGAAACTCTCATACAGAAAAGCAAGAAGGTGGTAAGTTAATCATGGCTATCCCCTTTGGAAGAGTTTTGCTGTGAGTGTGTTTTATCAGATGTTAAAAAATGGGAGAACAAGTACAGGAGTCACAAAATTCTTCTGTGGACTAGAAGTATAAATGCTAAATGTGTGTAAATTCTCAAAAATAATTAAAAGAGAGAACTTCATATAAGTGAAAATGTACCTTCAGCAAGATAGCAAAGAAATAACAAGAACTAGTGATTAGAAAATAAAATCAGAAAAATTCAAAGGAGCACCAAAGACTTCATTAACCATTTGTGTTTAAAAAAGAAAAAAAAAAGAAGAGTGATCACTCCATCATGATGATTTGTATCAAAACTGGCAAGATTTGTAAGGAAAAGTCATAGATTTTATTAGATTATGTAATCTATTTGGAAAAAGGAGGCAAACTTTAACTTACAAAATCCAAACCTGGGGAAAAAAAAAAAAAAAAAAAAAAAAAAAAGATTTTGCAGCAGCTACTGTGTCTTTGAAATAAATCTATTAAATTTCTGGAGTCTGTATTTTATCTTAATCTGTACCTCCTTAGCTACTCGGTCAGCCAAAGTATTCTTTTTAGCAGTGCAACTTTTTTTTTTTAATCCTAATATTTCTTACCAATATGTTTGAATATTGAATTGAATATCTTTTTTTTCCAAGTCAGAGGATGTAGTTAATGTCATGTTGCCTGTTAATGCATGTTACTCAATTACCATCTATATTTTTGAAATAAACAGTTTGAAAAATTAGGGTAAAATGTTTTCCTTCAGGAAAAAATACCCACCACAACAATGGAATAACCAGTCTCCTGAAGTTTTGTACTGAGAAGAAAATTCAGTGGAAGGTAATTTTCAAAGCCTATGGAAATTATCTTACTTATACCTATGAAGAAGGTTTTAAAGTCAATGTATTTAAAAATAGGTATTGTTCTGTCTTTCTGCAATAGTTTGAATTTTCCTTGCAGTGAAGGTTCAGATAGCAGTCTGCCGTAGTCTGAATTTCATTACTCAGAGAAGAAACCAAAAGGCACCTCAAAGAATGGAAAATAGAGTTCAGACTCTATTTCTTCCACAAACATGACTTACTGAGCTTGAAGTATCAGCCCCTCACCATAGGTCCTTCAGGAGGAAAACATTTACTTGTAGTATTCTAAACTTTTTATTTGAAATACTTCTATTTTATGAATTTTCATCATTTCCAAAACTAAGTAATGTCCTTCTCAGCTCTGAAGAGACTTATCAAGAGTTGGAGGTAAATAATGGCTGGGATGCAGCCCCTAGATATCTTTGCTTGTCAGGAATTTGGTTCCATAACTCAGAGATATTTGATTAATTCCAGGCACAGATACAGGAGCACCACATGAGAGAGATGCAGGACATGCTTGTGTGTTGTGGACTGTGATGAGCTCTGGAGGCGTGTTTCATGGCCAGCAGTGCATTAGCGTCTGGAAAAGGGAATCTGGCATGTCTGTACGTGTACATAGATTCAGTTTTCTTTTTCCTCACCTTTGCTTTTTGCAGGTCTTTCATTCTAACCCTACAGTTGATTAAGTGTCATCCATTGTCCATATGACTGCTGTCCTGAGGTAGTTAGGCTGCTGTGCTGCTTCTGCAATGGTTTCTGGGCATGAGCTCTGCAGAGCCCTTAAAGGCATTTATGCCCAGCATTTCCTGTCTCTGTTACCTTTGGAGATCCTTTCTGACATTTACCCCACAACTTCACTGTGACTCTCTACTCAAAGTTTGGTGTGCAGGTGACTTCTGACTCCTTGGTAGCTTACTTCTCACTTGGCATGGAAATGCTTGGTGTCTACATGTCCCTCTGAAAATGCCTGAAAGTCTACATCAATGTTCTACACTTGAACCTGCAAACCAGAAGCCTAAAAAAGTCCATCATGAATGGCAACATAACTTCCAACATCTGAAGAACCTGCAAGTGAAAACTGGTGATTATTTTGATAACAGCACTGCGGTTCCAATCAGGGACCAAGCCAATGCCAAATATTCACTCCAAATGCAGGAATATCAGCAAGTAAAAGAGCGTAGTCAGGAGACTACACTAACATGATTATTCGACTTCTAGAACTGTTAGAAATTACCCTGGTAGACAAAACATCTAACTCAGTGCTTGCTGAGTGGTGCCTGCACGGCACCACCCTTTGCTGCAAAGACCTGAGGGACAGATTCCATCTCCCCTAATGTTAGACATTTAGGCTCCTTTTATAATCAATGAAGAGAAATGGACCTCTCTGGAGTGTGATTAATCTGATCTATTTTAAACACTAAGCTTACAATGAGACAAAAGTGACCTCGAAGTATCTGTTTATTTCAACTGACTGTAAAGTGAGACTACACAAGTAATGCAGATAAAAATGCCTACACTTGGTAAGATGAATGCCAAGATGCTTGTGGAAATTGGGATCTGCTAGGTTAAGGCTGAAGTTGAGTGAAGAATATTTAATTAGAATTCAGACTTAAGAACCTGTATTTCACCTACATCCATTAAATATGACCAATTCCTTTATTGCACCTGCATCCCAGTTGATCTTACCACTCTTAGTTTAGAGAGTGAGCTGAATGTCCTGGAAGGAAAGGTGCTCATTGGTGTTGGAAGTGGGCACCTTCATCACACCTCACTGTTCATTTATGATGTTTTCTTCCCTTACCCATCCTTTTTTAAAGAAATAAATATGTAAATATGTCAAATTAACTAAGTAGGTCTTAGCCCAGCTAATAGATCTCTCAAATGCATCCAGACACACACACATCTCACCTCAGGATTTTATTGGATCTGTCAGTTGTTACCTCAAATCTCAATCTGAACTAATTTCCAGAGTCAGCTCTTCTGCAGTTTTTTTGTTTGTTTGATGTTTTTGGTTTTTGTTGCTTTGTTTTTTTGTTTTGTTGGGTTTTTTTTCCTGTTGACCAAAGTAACTCACTTAGAAGGAAATGGAAAAAAAATTAGGAAAATGAAAACCTACAAACTCATGATTCAACCATAGAAGAAGTTTCATACCATACATTAAAGATCATTATAATGCAATAGTAGAAAGTATTCCTGGAGGATCACCTCCAATAACAACCATAAAAGGAGACAACCACAAACATATGGACTAATTTTGGGAATAAAAAATATCTTAACTTCCAGTGATCCCAGACTGCTACCCCTTCTCCCCAAATTATCAAAATTATAACACAATCTACACTTCTCTATGATTTTTACTTTCTCATTATTTATTAATCCTATTTTAGTCTGTAAATCTTTTTAAAGGAAAAGAATATTTAAATTGGAACACCTTTAGATTTCAAATCACTGTAGTTGGAAGAAAAATTAAAAGGTAGAAGAAGACAGAAAAGTGTTTCTCCAGCAGTTTTTGTGAATTTATTTGAATGTTACTGAAAAATAAAACTAACACCCAGAATCTATACAGTAGAAGGAATTATTAAAAAAAGAAAAAGAAAAGAAAAAAAAGGGCTATTTAAATATATGGTGTTTGTAACACTGGTCTCTGCTGCTTGCAAACCGTCTTATTTGAGCACACAGCTCAGAAGGAGCTGCAATTCATTATTACTAGTCTTACATGTAGTAGCTTGTGAACCACTTTGATGAGTCTTATCTAAATGTAAAATATTACCATTATTATACCATGGTAAATTTTTGTTCTAGAGTTGCTTACAAGTCTGCTTCAACTGCATTTAAAAAAAAATAAAATGTCTGTGTCGCATAGAGACCAAAAGTTATTTTGTAAAGCAAATGGAAGAAATATGAGAACTGAAAAAATTCTTTGTGTTGCCATAGGTATACACAGGCACTCACAAACATAGACTCACATACAACAGTAAAAAAGGCCATGAATGACTTAAAATTATGACATAAAACCTGAAATGCAAAATCGAGCTGTGGACAGCAAAGGAAAAACAATGTGCTATCAGCGGTAGTAAAATAAATGCTGATGCATGGGTGATATATTACCAATGGATTGTAAATAACAAAGGTATAATAGTTTCTGGGCATATTCAGAGGAGAAAGCAAACTTAGCAATAAACAAATTGCTTTGTTATAATTAGATATTCTTCAAATGTGTGGCTTAAAATTGCATGAATTTTAGTTAATATTTTAAAAAGTGATTTGCCGTTTGCTGTCCCCTTCTTTAGCAAATATTTCTGTTAAATGGTTACGATAAACAGGGGAAACTGCATGAAAAATTATAAACATAAATACATTAATAAATGGAATAGAATGTACTTTTTCAATGGCAGTAGTTATAATCCTTTGCACTTCTGTAACACTTCCATCTTGAAATCCCCATTTACTGACTCTGGAACCAATCCAGCAGTGCACTTAAACATGTATTTGACTTAAAGCATTAGACCAATAGTGTTGCACATCTATTTAGGTGTTAGCTGGAGGAGGGATAGAGTAATCATCATCTTGGAGTAATGAACTGGGCAAACCCGATATGCGTTCTATTATCCAGTTTTACTGCATGACAATACTGATGATTTCAGTGAACATTTGGTTCAGTTAAGTCATTCTTGACTAGAAATGGATTAGAAACATAATGATAGTAACACAAGCGAAATACAGGTACTTCTGAGATGCCCCAGAAAGGGGGGAAAAAAAAAAAAAAAAAAAAAAGAAACATGCAGTGCTGCCCAAGACTAACTAGAGCAACATCAGGAAACTGTTTTAAATCCCATTTCTCTTTGGAGTGTAGTCATCTGACTCAGAGGTTCTCAAAGGTGTCACTCTCTTCACAAGAATCACAACACAAAACACTATCCTGCTCTTACGCATTTCAATTTCTATTTCAGAGCAACTTATCTAGAGGAAACAGTGCTCAGTCCAGAAATGAGTGACTCGCATTAACTGCTCTCTCGGGATCAAAGACTTTGCTACTTTAAATTCACATCTATGCACTCTTCCCTCTTGGTACTTGACTTCTCTACAACCAGCCCAAGAGCAGTGTTGAGTAGGGGTATCTGCAGTCTGCCTTTTTAATAGCAACCCTTAAATGTAGTGCAAACATTAAACAACTCTAAAATATAGGCAGAGGAAGGAATAATGTCTGTGTCCTTTGGGTGAGGATGCTTCCCTGGAAGTGAAAATTATTAACATTCATTGGATAAAATACAAAACCAATGCAGATTATTATCACAGTCTTTCTGAATCTATCCTGATTTTATTTTTCTCCTAGAATACATTCCTTTTTTTTTTTTCTGATATGAAAGGTCTTAGCTTCTCTTGAGTGCGGCTTCTGTTTGGTTTTCAATTCCCTATCAGAAGGAGGAAGACAGATAATACCCTGTAGCATATCTCAATGAGTAGGTGTTTAGCTGCCCAAAGCTCCCGGTGGTCAGTGAGGAGAAAGAGTTACTTCCATGCATTTATTCACCTAACAAATAAGGAAGTAACTATGAAATTCAGCTTCAACTGAACCTATGTCACCAGAGCAATATAGTGGGAGCCTTTGGACAGCACCTCTCCGCTCCTCATGCTTTTTCAGAACAACTCCTATCCCACTTGCCAGTTAAGAAAAAGTATGTCCATGTGGACACTATGCTAGAAGAAAATACAGTCGTCCAAAACATCATCTGTCATTATCTGATGCTGTAGAGAAGCTACTGCAGCAAGTTTTGTATTCCCTACAGTACCTGGAAGCCCAGCAGTTATAAAAAGGTCAGCAGCAAACTCCTGAAAGACTTTTGTTTACTGCTGCCTAGATACCCTGTGGGGATTTTATTTTGATAGGGCTGTAAGCAAATTAAATGGTCTATTTGCATATAGTTACAAAAGTGTAAACCTTTTATAGTGTTTAATAAAGATTCATGCAATACCATAAACTTGATACATATCCAGCGCTTGTATAATTGAGAGATGCTAGACAAACTGCGCTTGCAATATCAATTTATTTCATTATTTATGATTTTGAGTAACACCATTAGTCACGAACATATGTTGTTATAAAACATTTGGTAATATTCTCCCCTCCCTCACACTTCTAAATCTAAATCTCATTGAAATTCACCTTTTTTATCACTCATGTGACATTTGTCAAGGCAAACACAGGGAAAAGGATATATTCATAAGTGGCCTGTAACCACAGGAAATGCCCTGGACTTTTCGTACCTTGTTGAGGTAATTTTATTATTTATCATAGCAGCAACATTGATTTCTGAAGAAAGAATTGTAATGTCAAAATTAAATTACAGCGAAAGCTTACAACTGCAGCTGCAAATGCACCATGTAAGTAGAAATATTAAAACAAGGAGGAAATGCAGACTGTTGTTCATTTTAGGTTCAATTCATTTAGGGCATATATCTTGATCCAAAACAATTGGATCCCCAACATCCAGGAACATAATAGTCAAAACCAGATAATTATGTGTCCACACATAGATTTTTTTGTATCAGCAATGAAAATAGTTCTTCTCTGGCAGAAGGCAAGGGGAGGAGGAAAAAAATCACCTATATATATAGATAATATCAGAAGAGAATGTGGGCCCAATAAAGAGAAAAAGAGCAGGAGAAAAAGACTTTGCCAGTAAGTTAATGGCAGTGACCAGAAAAAAAAAACAAAACCCACAACCAAAATCCAGAAAAAAACCACAACCCTGTATAAAATTATTGGTAAGGACAACTATTAAATTAGCTAGTACCAGTCTGTATTGGTAGCATAAGTGGTGTTAAACTGAGAATGAAGTGCTTCATGGATATAGATTTATGGTGAAGGTTGGGGTCCAGGTTTACAGCAAACCAGGCAGACAGTACAGTCTTTTGAGCAGTCTTTCAACTGGTTATGTTTTTACTCCTTGTTGTGCAACAGAAGCTCTCTTGACTTCCTTGTCCTTGGTCTTCAAATCTGTAAAATGGTGGTAATGATACATTCCTTATGACTTGCTGCAATGATACTGAATTTGTTGAGAGGCACTCAGAGTGATTTGTGCTACAAAGATGTCAAATAAACAAAGACTATGATTCAGACTCAAAATGACAGATTAAACTTTCCAAAATAATACTAGATTCTTTGGTGTTAAATAAATTTTTCACGAACACCTGCTATGCCATTATGTTTACAGAATTGAAATCCTACAAGAATATCTGTACTCCTACTTTCTGAAGATATATTCCTATTATGTCTGGAAAGGTGCTGCATGCACCTAGATGCAACTGTATGTGCAGTAAAATTATTTAAAATGGGCCACTTGTGCTTGCTGAGAGATCTAATATTCCAGATTGGGTCCTCTTACATTTCTGAGCCAAAAGGAAGAGTCATTGGGGTTTTGTTTACATGAAATCCTTCTGAAACCATAAGCTGTTTGTTTTTTACAAATCTAAAACTGTGGATCTAAGCTACCTAAACTAAGTGTCTCTGATTAGAAACATAAAGATAATCTGACCTCTGGATATTTCTAATGCATTCATTACTCTAGTATCAAGGCTACATCTGAGTGATAAGAGAATTAATTTTATATTTCTCAAATTATCTTGGAGGGTTTTTTACACTCTCTTTGAAGCTTTCTCAAAACCAATAAAGTTTAAGTCCCAAGTTTTAAAAAAGTGAAAAGGTCAGTTCTGTTCTTTTCCAAATTAGTGTTGTTACCACCTGCTGAATTACTGGTGTTCACAGAGCTACCTTAACTGTCCCGACTGTGGTTTCAATTACTTTGTATGATATAAATGTCAAGAGAAAGCAAAAGGGGCATGCATTTTTTAACAAATTGCCCTATCTCTCCTTACTAATGTGATTTTCTAATTCAGCCTTTGAGAACATTCAGCTGAACTTATGAAGTTCTCCAGAAGGGCTGCTTACCAGCTTTCAGGCTTCAGCTGTCTTCCTGCTTTTACAATCCTCTATGAATGCCATGTCATCTATATGTGTAGAAGGGAGAGGTGACTTTAATTAATTAACTAACTATTAATATTTAGGTACTCATTGACACCTGGTGAAGGTAATAGTCACATTCTATGTGAGCAAAATTGGCTTAAATGCCTGACTGCTTCTCAGGAACTGAAGTGATGAAGCATTTGATTGCTACCATACATCTCCTTCCTTTTGGAGAATGGAATAGGAAGTTTGAAGATTAAAATGCTTTCAGAATGACAAGCCATCAATTCTAAAAGAAATGCAAAGTAGTGTTGGTGATCAGCTGATTCATAAGTGTTTATTTGGTGCCATGTCTTCTTATTCTTTCATTTCTCTTTTAAAGTTTTGTGGCAATCCTATTCTTCCAGGAGTTTGTTTGGCACCCTTTCTCACCCTCACTGTAAATGAACACAGGAGACATATTGAGGTAAACCAGTATTCTTTCTATGAGTAGTCTGGGGCTAATAGTGGACCTAAGGAAAAATAAAATATATAAAATACAAATTGTTTTTAATTTTTGTTTCCCAGTGGGGTTGTGATAAATCAACCTCAGTTATTAATTTGTTGTATCATTACTTTAAAAACTCATTAAATTTTAACTCAGTTCTGCCTTTATCTACACTGCTTTAGTCAGACCGGGAACAACTAGCATGCACAAAAGAGAGGAAGGAATATGTTTGAATTTTACAATTCACAAATAATCCCTCCCTTTTGTTAGTGGAGGTGGGTTTGAAGATGAGGTTAAATTTGCAAAGTTTTAACTTTCTAAAAAGCTGCATTCCTATTTTATTATTACAAACTACAGCTGGTTGGAGGCTTGAAATTGCTGAAAAATCCAAATTTCAGATTCAACATAAAATTATATCCTGTTTCCACTTGTTACTAGTTGTAGCGTACCTATTATAAAAGAAAGAAACTGAAAGATCAAATGAAAACAAAATGATTAAAAAGACTGACACAACATATTTTGATTGACTCAACCAATGTCTACTCCCCTCTTTTTGTTTTCTTTATTCAACATTTAAAGAGCAGTTTGGGGATTAGAAAGATTTTTGTCCTTATTTCAGCAAATGAATAAACTTCTGAAACACTTTTCCAGATGGGAAACTGTTTCCATGTTCACATCATTGAAGTCAGTAAAATCGTGGTGGTCTGCCTGTCATACCCCAAAAGCAGTACTGAAGCTCATGAAGATGAACTAGTGAACAATGTGGCAGAAGATCTTTCTCTTAAATAGAAATGAGGATCTGCACAGTTTCAAATGCCCAAAAATTGGTGTTTTGATTTTAAAAGTGCCTTTAAAGACTAGGAATATGCTTTTGAAGCATCATCCAATGAGGAATATGAGAGGACTTAAAGCAGCTGTTCTTCATGGTGAAATTGTTGGCCTTTGGCATGCCTTTTCTTTTGTAATTATAAATGGCTTAGGGAAATGGTTTCCCTTGGGGAGGTGGGGGTGGGAGGGAAGTCAAAAAAAGGTTCTATCAATTTTATAGTCTCAATCTGTCATCAGAAGAATGCATTAACCTAGAAAATTAAGAAAGAAACAATCTCCTGAAATCATAGCAAGACCTACATTAAAACAACTCTAAGACTATTAAATATTTTTTTCAATGTCATTTACCAATTTGGCTTTGAATCCAGATGTAAAATGTTTTGCATGGATGTACTGACTGGTAAGACAGATGATGGACACAAGCTGGATGGTAGCTCCCTCTCCTGTAAAGACTTATTCAATTGCTGACTTGGGGTGCCCACTGTTAGATGTCTTAATTTTTTTGGAGTCAAATACCACTTCCATTCTCTATGTAAGGCTGCCCTCAAATATAAAAATCTACATTTGAAGAACCTTGTTTAAGTTAACACAAATACTGACAAGTGATGAAACTTTTGATCTAATATTTCCTAGACCACTCATGCTCACAGTTGTGGCACAGGCAGCCAACCTATTCCTTTGCAGTTAATTTATTCCTCCTTCACTACCCTCCAAGGAATGTTTATCTCATGATCACACAGACAGGAAAGATCTGTGCCACTTCTGTTATTTTCATGACTGTCACTATGACATCTGTGTGTTTCACGACTATTTCTGAGAAGACAAAGGGGTGCCTTTTGTTCTAGAGTTTTCCCCCTTTCTCCTCTGGTCTTTTGCCCCTGCAGCCTTTGCCAGATATCCATTGCTTTCCAACATGCCATCCACAATGCCCAAGCCCAGTTCTGTCCACCTCAGTACATCCTTATCCTCCTTTTCCTCATGTTCCTGCCTCTTCATGCCAAAAGCCAGTTTCCCCCAAAGCCATCTGTTGCCAGCAGTAGGATTACTCAGGGCGTAGAAGAAAAAAATCTCTTCTTGCTCTCTCACAATTCTGGCAGAACTAGGCAGTGAAGAAGACCCAAGTTTCCTGCTTGCAGTCTTGGGATGAACACCAAGTCCTGCTGATGAGTTGTCACACAGGAGCTGTGTGAGGCTGCAGAGTGCTTGGTGAGGGTGGCTCTACAGAGAATAACTCTTCAAGACTCCAGTATACTCCTACTGAGCATTTCTTAACTTCACGTCCAAAGGTTTCTTCCAGTCATACAGTTTATGCAGGAGCAATTCCACCAGTGTGACATGTCTGTCTAACTACACTTTGGATTCTGCTTTCCACAGTAAACACAGGAGTTTCTCAAAGATCATAAAGGTATTTTCCCCCACCCAAATATTATTCTTCCTGCCAGAGAAAATTTCACTCCTCAGTTCATCAGTTCAAAACAAAGAGTGGTGTTATGATGAAAAATATAGTATCATCATTTTGTTTATAGCCCAACCTGTAATGAATTTATTTCTAGTTTCAGGGCTAAGCCCTTGCTTATGTTAAAAAAATTCAGTATAGTCACATAGTATAACAGTATTGACTATATCCTTAGGGTCTACTGTTCAAAGCAAATAACCAAAAAGATGACAATAAACTTGGATATTTGTGCCAGGATTGATTTTAGTTTCTGAATCACCCCAGCTGAAATTTGTGTGAAATTTTCAGAAGAACAAAGACTCCCATGAGACTCTATTACTTCAAGACTTCAGCTGCATTGGCAACACTTGGGAAGCAGAGCTGCCCTCAGAGTTCATCTCTCATTAAACAAGCAGGAACTGAACGTGCCCATTTGAAGACAGAATTTGACCTTTGTTCTCTCAGCGATTTGGCTCTCATGTCAAATGAATACCAGAGCAGAAACAATTTGAATAAATGCACTTATAAACATATAGCATATCTGTGATAATATACAGGCATCTTCAAAACACCTCCAGTTGCGATTTCCAGTTTCACTTACTTGACTTGCCTGAGTTGGTTTCCATTACTTTAGCTTTATTTCTACACACAGGTTTGAAGCTTTCATGTGGATATTAGCTAACAAGTTTCTCACATGGTTCATTTTTAACTTGTTTTATTTAGTTGAAAAGGTACCATTTGTCAAAGGAAAGCAACATTAAACAACTGCACAACAATGAAATGCTAACTCACTGGAAATGAGCTTCTCTTTGGGTGGTAATGTCTGGAAGTAAAGAAGAAATTTATGATGCGAAGAACCCTACACAGAAATCCTCTAATGTCCCTCACTGACTGCAGAAATATCTCATCATTCTTCAAAGATGGCACTTTCTGCTTCTACACGGCTCTTTTTATTGCTAATGCAGCACAAGCTTAAATCTCCAGTAAAGGGCAGGGTCTGCAATAGGTCCTTGGCAAATATTTTATTTCACGTAATGAGAGGAGGAGCTGCCCACAAGAGGACAGGAAAAGCATGGTCTGGGAATAACAGGATTTAGACAAAATAGCATGGAAATTCTCCTACAGGAATCAGACTAAAACTTTCATCGGAGAATATTTTCTCCCTAACATACTACCGTAAGGGTTTTAACCAGAGGGAGAACATCATCAGCTCTCACCAGTTAGCATTCGGGGTGGGGCAGACACCTGAAGGACAGAGGAGATGTGAGGCTGCAGAGGGAAAGGTAGAGAACTGTAATCCTGGTAGAGCTAGGGAACTGGGCTTCTGGCAGTGAAGTCCAGGCATAAAAACTCCGGTGAGAGTTGACTTTGGCTTCTGGTCTGGTTTGGCAGTTCCCGGTATAACTGCCCTGCTCTGGCATGGGGCCTTCTTGTGTTTCCCATAGTCTGCATCATAGTAACACTTTACTTTTCTGTACAGGGATGATCACCTGGAGCTCCTAAGGCTTGTTATATGTATTCATTAAGCCTTACTGAGCCTTTGAGGAAGTAAATAATAATCCTGTTTGACAGGTGGATAAACCAGGCTACGGGGCACTGGTGACTGCCTGTGGTTTCCAAACAAGTCGCTGCCAAACATTACACTCAATTTCAGACATCTTCATTCAAAGCATCCACCATCAGGTAGCAATGGGTTTACACTGTCCCAGAGTTTAGTATGGGAATAGAAAGATCCTATTGTGCTCGATGATCTGTATCAACTAAATTTTCTGTGACATCAAAATGCTACAGCAAAAGTCTCTTTAAAAACAAAAGCTTACCACAAACATGGCCAACAGGTTTTAGCTCTTGCAACAATTTTGTTACCTGATATCACAGGCAATGATACATATAGTAAAAAGAGGAAAATAAATGACTGCAGTGTTCATATTGTGGACAACATAATTTCATCCATGACATTAAAAAAGACCTTTTTATTATCCAAAGAGATTTTAAGGAAAGAAAGAAATAACAGATTTGGCAACATTGCTTTTTCACTTGGTATTTCCCCCCAGATTATTCTATAAATGAACTCCCATATTCCTGGTTAGTGATCAAAGCTAAATTATTCAATGAAATATTGGAAAATCTGATTTTGTTTGTACATTCTTTTTTTTTTAATTTCAGTTGTTCTCCAGTTATCACATTCTTTTTGATCCCTATCTCTAGTTCTGAGTAGCTCGGATTTGTCTACACGAAAAGGAGTTACGAGGAGAAAAGATTTTTGCTGAGCACTAATTGATAAATTTGTTCATGATCAAGAGAATTTGTCTTGATTTGGTTTCTTTTCTCTATACAAGAGCAATACTTGTAAAAAAACATTCTGAATGGGAAATCTTTTACTTATTCAAATAAATCTGCACACTCAGTAAAAAGAAGAAAGAAATAAAAAACATTGCTTAGGTTCAAGCAGGAAGTTGCCACTAAAGTGATTAGAAATTGTTAAGGAATAGAATAATAGATCAGAGAGTTGCTTGCTTCCAGGTCAATTTATCTGATAATTCATTGAAAGGAATTGCTAAATTATCAGAAAGCCACTACTGGAACAAAAAAAAAAAAAAAAAGTCACTGCTATAATGTAAAGGGTAAAAGAATAAAATCAAGTCAAATTAGAAAGTTTGAAGATGAAAAGGTAAACACAATAAGAGTTTAAAGCTTTTCTCACACACATAGTCTGAAAGAAATGCAGCAGCAGAGATATGACTTCCTGCAAACTTATTTTCACATTTTATCTCTGCTTTAAAATGTTCCTTCCAATGGTCAAACGAGCACAATTTCATTGTTTATTCAACTTGGACACTGTGTCAAAATAGTTTTATTAATAGCTTCATATTTTTATGTGTAATGATGTTTTAACAAGGTTTTAGGCAGATGTTCAAAGATAACATAGAAGTTATAAACACTTCCCTGTCAACTTACATGCTGACTGGCTGGAAAACAGCTTGACAGAAAAGGACCTGGGGGTCCCGGTGGACACGGACTTGCAAACGAGCCAGCGGTGTGCCCCTGTGTCAGGGAAGACTAAACGTATCCTGGGCTGCATTAGGAGGAGTGTTGCCAGCAGGCTGAGGGAGGTGATCATTCCCCCTACTCAGCACTGGAGAGACCACACCAGGAGTACTGGGTCCAGTTTTGGGCTCCCCAGTACAGGAGAGACATGGATATATTGGAGAGAGTCCAGCAAAGGGCCGTGAAGATGATTAAGGATCTGGAGCATATGAGGAAAGACTGATAGAGCTGTGACTTCTCCCTGGAGAAGAGAAGGCTCAAGGGGATCTCATCAATGTATATAAATGCCTGAAGGGAAGGTGCAAAGGCGAGGGAGCCAGGCTCTTTTCAGTGGTGCCCAGTGACAGGACCAGAGGCAACGGGCACAAACTGAAACACAGGGGGTTCCATCTGAGCATCGGGAAACACTTTTTTACTCTGAGGGTGGTCAACGACTGGAACAGGTTTCCCAGAGAGGTTGTTATGTCTTCCTCCTTGGAGATATTCAAAAGCCATCCAGACATGCTCCTGGGCAGCCTGTTCTAGATGCCCTGTTTAAGCAGGGGGGGTTAGAAAATATGACCTCCAGAGGTCCCTTCCAATCTCACCCAGTCTGTGATTCTGTGAATTTTTAATACCTCCACTGTACAAAAGTGCATGGATTTTTAATTATTGTTTTTGCACTTCTGTACAAATTGAAAAAAAAAATTATAAATATTTTAATTGTATGGTGATTATTTAATATAATTAAAAAACCTTGAAAAGTTGCATCAAGGTGTATTGTTTGATTAGTATGAAAGTTAAATTTAGAACCAGGTTTTTAAAGCAATGAGGTATTAATATCAAACTCAATATGATCCTAAGGCTCTACTTAGTTACTGAAGCTATTATCTTCAAGTCCAACTGGAATGAAGAGGACCATGTATAATTAGAGTGTTTCCAGTGACCTTCTAAGTCTTCTGCCTTTGCAGACTACTGAGACCTTTAACAAGATTTCGTGACTCTTGTTAAATTATAATCATTATAGAAAGCAGTTCTGGGTTAAACAATGATCAGTATTCAAAACATTCATCATTTTGTTACTTTTAGTAAATTTTACTCTGTACTGACAAGATCATTTGGGAAAAAACCACAATTTTGTGACAGGAATTTATGGAATTAATTAAGAAGACATGATTACTTGGTAAGACTTAAAATGGTTTGTTAAATTTGCAAACTCAACTCGATTACTTTTACATAACCCCATTGCTTTTTTAACAGTATTTGAGCTCCTCAACAATTT
This sequence comes from Balearica regulorum gibbericeps, assembly GCF_011004875.1. NCBI lineage: Eukaryota > Metazoa > Chordata > Aves > Gruiformes > Gruidae > Balearica > Balearica regulorum. Next base: position 20,777,668 of record NC_046188.1, on the reverse strand, counting down.
ATGCTATTTACTTAGTAAAGTATGTATATTTGGTAATAGTCTCAATTCCATTTTTCACTAAAAATGAAGGAATACAGTGGAGGTGTTCAGATTTTTTTTCTGAACAGTTGTGAGTGAAATGACCACTCATTTCACCTAATCTCTGTTATAGTTAATTTGATGGGTTTAAGATATTACTATCTCTTACATTTCGAGAATCTTTTTACTCGTTCAAACACGTTTTGGTACACTGTAGTGAGACTTTAAATTAAGGTGAATACATCATTACCACTGCATACTGTTTGTCGTCTTGGACTTCTGTGGAGCACAAAAATAAGGCTACACATAGATCCTCAGGTTTCCTCCGAAGTTTCCTGTTAGCACGTCTCCCCCCAGGACTTCATGTTCTTTTTCGATTCTTGATTTCTGCAGTTTCTAAGCATACTTCATGTAGACCCCCTTCATTTCAGTGATTTTAGTTGAAAACTGATTAAGTCCCCTCATTTGCGTAGTGAGAGTACACAGGCGAGAGTTCAAATTACTAACTCTAAGTAAGCTATGCATCTACAGCTATTTGGAGGAGTACTCATGCCGAGTGCTCAATTTTCTTTAACTTACTGAACTAAATTTCTTGTCTTAGGGAAGATCTGCAAAGTGACAAGTACAAGTTTGTAATAAGCAGACAAGCTAATTTTGAATGTCAGCATTATTCTACCCCTGCACAGGCTTGTGGTGATAATGTGAAATCTATGTAAGGACATGTTATGTTCACTTCAAGTTTCTTTCCCTATTTGTTCTTCATTAGCATATTCATCATTTGGGACATCTGAATGAATAGATACTTGGGTTGAGAGCTCCTCCTAGACAATTAGGAGTTGAAGTTTGTTCCAAATAGCATTCAGAAAGCAATTTCTCTGAGAATAACATTAAGGTTTTAGATGTGATGTATGAGCTTAATGACACAGGCAGCTAATGACCCCAGGCATGTTTCAAAAGAAAACAAACCCTATTTGAGCACAAAATACTCTCTTCTATAATATTTACATTGAGATTTTCAAGACCAGATTGCTAATGCATAATTCCTAAGCCTGATCCCTTGGCAGACAGAAGCTGCAGTTCCAGATTGAGAAAAGGAGCTGTGCCTGGAATCATCTTGGTTCATTACTTCTTTCCCCATTCCTATTCCCTAGCAGATCAATGAGAATTAAGTAGTGAAAAGTATAGTCCATTTTACAAACCAATACAAGAAATAATTAAATTTGTTGATTTTTATTTACTCATTAACTTTTTTTTTTTTTTTTAATCTATAAGAATGCTAGAGCTTGAACCTTTTTCCTCTTTTCTCACAGACCACCTTTGGGAAACCCTAGGCAAAAATTAATCATCAGTAGCTGTCTGATTTGTTGCTTTGTCATTTGCTATATAATTTTTTTTTTTTCCTAATGCTGATTGTTTGACATTATACAAGGATAGATTAACTTGGTGCACAGTGACATTAGTTGTCAGACTGTAAGGATAACACAGTCCTCCAACAGTAAAGCAATTCATGAGGGAATCTTCTCTTTCTGTGAAAGAAAGAATGAATGTACATATTCTCAGTTGTTTTAATATATCTCTGTCTTTTCATGCTTAATATATGAAAAAGGACCTTTCTATGTGTTTTGCTTTGCTTTGGGTTTTATAGCATGTCAAGGAAAAAAGTATTAAACTGATCTGCTTTTGGGGGGATTCTGGATCAGAGAGAGAAAACCAGTATGGAATGATTTTTAAGGAAGTGCGTAATATGACAGCACTATCTCCAATATTAATGTTTTTTCCTGTGATATATATTGTCTCTTATGAGGCATTCATATTCTATATTCCCTGTAAATTCTAGACATAAAGGATACCTCAAATTGAACTGAAAACTGTCCTGAAAAACCCAGTAATAATCAGAGATACGTAGTGACAAATATCTTCATCTCACACTTTCTGTTCTCCCATTATTTATGAAATATATATGTATTTCAATTCAGCAACAATGAAAGGGATTATTACATTTGAGATTCTTTATACCCTTTCTAGTTCGAAGTTTGATTTCAACTTAGGGGTGAAGACAATTACTTAAAAAAAATCCAGAAATAACATCTCAAGACATCTTTGGATCTGGCCACTCAGAAAAGTAGTTTAAGACACGTGTAATCTCTCAAAACATATCTTCCACCCATTAGCAACTCTTACTGTGCCAAAGCCTGAACTGAGAAGGAGAATTGCATCCTTTAAACATCCTTGTTGATTATTTATTTCGCTGAGACTCCCATGATAGCCCCTGATGAGTAGATGATGAATGAGACTACAGACTTTCGTGACAATCAATTTCAGATAACTTGTTCACAGACTACCTGAGTCAGTCTCAGTGGTATTACGTTTCTCTTGTGTCCCTGTCACTTTAGGTCGAATGTGTTACAAACGCTGCCCCCTGAAAAAGGAGTCTGACCGTTTGCCTCTGCTAGTTAGTAGAGCTCAGGACAAGACGTTTCAGATCTTATGTCAGATCATTGGATTGCAGGAGGATACTTAAACTTTGGTTTTACGGGGGCCAGAGGTGGTCTCTTTAGCCTTCTGTGCACCAGCTTACCTGACTTTTAGTTCTACTTCTTACCACAATGTTGAGTCACACAAATGAAAATTTCATCAAATTGTATATATGAATGATAGCTTCTATAGAAACAGCAACCTTTTTAAGAATATGGGAACAAGCTCTGCCTAAGAACAGAGGGATGCCAGGTTACTGGCATCTCCCAACATGAATAAATAATGTTTGATAGGATGAATCTGTACCTTTATGAGTGTGTATATATAAAAATTTCCACCAAATATGCTTGTTAAGCTACTTGCATATTTGATTCTTCAACATTTAAACGTGGAAATAACCTTGAAGTTATGATGGTCTTCATTTCAGTTGCTTATTTCATACAAAGTAGGCTAGGGAAAAATATTTCTTCTTCTTTATGTTTTCAGCAGTGCCTAAGCTAAGTGGCTATCTTGCAGTGCAACACCCCCGCAGGGTACACACATGAAGATATGTTTGCATGGGAAAGAATGGGTGTACAGGGGAGAAGAAAGAAGACATAACACTGATCTATAATGGATTATCACATCTGAGTTCCTTCTCATGATGTTCAAATGGGTTGGAAGGCAGTCAGGGAACTGCCTAGGTTCAGACAGTGTTGACTAGGCTCAATGTACTGGGACTTAGAAGAAGGTGCTGTTCTTGGCAATGCAATTGAATCTTGAGGTCTTGCACGTAGCATAAGTAAAATGAGACTCTTCCAAAGAACAGTTTTTAGCCAGATGTAGTATCTCCTATTTGACATCACTAAGTCACACTTGCTGTTCTTTGTTTTCCAGTGCTGGTCGGTGAGCACAAGGACATTCCTTCACAACACAGTACATATTTGCTCCATGGTTAATTTGTTGTGATTCTAGCAATAAAAGCTTTTCTCTCCTCTGGGACGTACAAGAATTGATTATCTGGAATTTCACTGAGAAAACAAGCTCCCTCAGTAGAGAGAAACACATGTTCTTTGTCGGCTCATGGGCCATTTGTTGACGTTCCATGAGTCTTTTGATGTGAGTGGAAAAGCTATAGACCTTCTGCAGATCTCTGCAGAATGGAGCCAATAAGTTTCTACAATTCTAATTCCTTACTATCCCTGATAAAGTGATTGCTGTGACGTTCCAATAACAGTGGAGCAAAGCACTTGCTGTTACTTTGTACATGGAATTTGTTTCACAGTGCCCTAGGTGCCTCAGTGTCCCAGCCTTAGCAATGTTAAGGACTTGCCATTCACAGCACTGTAATCCTTTCACTTAGGCCACTGAGGCACTGTTTTCCTAGAGACATTGTGGCTGTAATTTTTCTTTACTGTTCTCATGCTGGTTTTCTCATATTGCTCTCATGGCCTTACACATGCAAACTCCAACAGTGTTACAGAGAGTTCTTATAGGCAGCAGCTACCACTTGCATGAGAGTCACCCTTCTCTCCCCTTAATTCCTCAACTCCTTAACATACCGTAAAGTACAGAGCTAGTCAAGATGAAAAATATGGAGTTTTGTGCGTGCACATTAATATGTATCCACACATGTTTGCATGAACTCACCATACTGACTTAAATCATGAGTCTGAAAGTCACTGGAAGTTTTGCAATTGTGCTTGGAAAGAACAATTATTTTATCCACGCTATATTCCTTGATAGATTTGCTTATAACTGTGAGATCAGACAGAATGCTCTAGGCATTTCTAGGTGCGTGCTCTAAAACACCAGCTATTCTGTACAGATAAATCAAAAGTCAGCCATTACAGGTTAAAATATAAGAGGAGCAATTCATAATTGTAAGAATGAGCCTTTCCTCACTCCTGTTTGTTCACAGCCAAGCACAGCTTAAGGACTGTGAACAATTCCTTTCTACCTTAAAGAAATTCTAAGGGCAAATTCCATCTTGGATCCTGATAACGCAAATGAGAGCAGGCAGAGTAGGTAATCAGAGATTTTTCAGGGCAGGTAGCTGAGCTGGTGATCCGGTGACTAGTTTCTTAGTCTCCTATAGCTTTATGAAACATTAATTTGCTTCCACAGCACAAAACTCTGACCCAACCCGGACAAGGACTATAGAAGAATACAGTACTCAATCTGAATACTCATGACCTATCTAATTAAACCAGGCTTTTTTAAAAAACACACACTGTCTTTCTAATTAAGGTCTAAAGCTGCTACCATTTTGGTTTAGTGAATGCATAAGACTATTTCTTACTAGTAGGTATTTTCAGAGATATAGCAGAATCAATGAGAAAAAATTGTTCACTTTGATTAGGAAGAAATTGAGATGTGGGGACTGATCTGAATCCTTATGGCGTGAGCTGGCTGTATTTTCAGTTATTCTAGCAGACTTTAAACTGAAGCTCAGGTGCTGATGCATGGCTGTGCCTGTGGTTTGCTGAAAGGTACCAGTCTGGAAACATATTTCACTGAGGTTAGAAAAGTTAGCCATGTGCATTTCAGATTGCTGCTTAAGCAAAATGTATTGAAATTGTCTGAGATGAGACACTGTTTCTAAATTTTTTTTTTTATTACAGTGTTTTCTGTAACACCTAATGTAAGGTGACTGTCATTATTTTAAGTTTAGTAACCATAGTTGATGGCCCTTTTACATGGAGTTTGGAAAGAGAATAAAACTGCAGAAGAAATATGCTGTGCTAGCTAATTTCTAAAACCAGAAATCCCAAATAACAAACTGTAATTTCACTGAAGCACTTAGAATAGGCAATATGGTCCATTTACTCTCATATTTTTTGACCACAGCTGAGTAAAGATGCTTTAGAGGATTGTTAAGGAATCTTCTTCTGACAGTTAAAGAAGAATTTGCAGCTTTATTTGTTAGCCTATGAAGTGCTGGATCTTATATGTCACTTAAATGTGTCTTATTTTTTAAAGTTTTAGTAACTTCTTGGCTTCCTTATATTTCAAAAGTAAATTTCACTGTTCAGCTATGCAATCGTGTTTATACTTGTTGTAAGCTTTCAACTGAATTACATTTTGCTGGTTCTTGCACTGAGAGAAAATTATTGTATACCATATTTTTCACCATTCATCATGCCATTTGTGATGCACTCTCTCATCTCCCACCATTCAGTTATCACACAGTTATTGCTGTTTGCAACCACAGGACTTAATTCTCAGAGAATTCAGATAACAGTGTATGTGAAAAGAGAGCATTTGAGAAATTAAAATCACTGTATAATTCAGATCTGAATTCCAAAATCTCGTTGTATAGGTAACCCATTGCCATATATAACGGTAATGTAACAGCTAAGAAAATAACTTAGTGGCTCACAAACTATAGGTGAATTCAAAGGTACCAGGATTCTTTCTGGGAAGCCTGCAGGGCAGTACAAATATAGCGGATTTCCTGTGTCCACCTCCTTGCTAGGAAACGTTTTAAACAAATTGAATAAATATCTTTCCATAAAATTGGTTTAGAATTACTTCCATTGCACTCTCTGTTAATTAAAAGAAAAACATGACCTAGCTCAAACTTCATTACCATCCCATCCCACATTTACTAGTAATGAACTTTCTCCTAGGTCCACTTCTATCATAAAGTTTCAGTTTTATAGTAGTGCATCTTTTTCGGTAGCTTTACAAATGTTCTAATGTTTTGCATCCCCCTTTCTTTATTAAGCAAAAGTTCAAAGGGTTGTTTTCTCACAAGCTGATGCCAACCTTTGATGAATTGACTTACTAGGCAGTTCCCAATGGCTTAGTGGAATGACCAGGAAATTAGGACACAACTCAGCTGGAATAGGGTGGAATCAGTATTTCCCATAAGTATTCAGTATTTCCATGCCGACATAGATCTAAGCTTGCTTTAGATGTACAGACGTCAAAGTAGGTGTTAATCAGAGCATATGAATTTATCTTTAATTAAGGATAACAAGTCTCACAGTTGAATAAACTGTCGCCCAGAAAGGATGCAAGTGAAAGAAATTTAAAGTGTGTATATATTCTCATAGAAACTGATGAGATTTCCATATGGTTAAAACTATTAACATATTTACTTCATTTGCTAACCTAGGACTTCATTCCTACTACAGAATTATTTGGGCCTAATTAGGCTGGAGATCAAAAACTATATCCCTTTATTAGAGTGAGATTCTGCAAATTTTTACTCCTGTGGGTATTCTTCTGCTATGTTCTGAGTGCCATTACTTACATACAGGTGGAAATAATACACCAACAGCTCAAACTGTGATCATGGAAGAGCAGAAATGTTGTCTTCTGAGTGTGTGTATATATATATATACACACAACACACATATATTATACATAAAGAAGACAGCATTTTTGTGTGTGTGTGCATTAAATAAACCAGAACATTCTCCTGAAGCAAATAATATTTAATAACATAAAGCGTTAAGATTATGTAATTAAATCCTTTTCTGGAGTTATCTGTGAGTGCTGTATCTGAGATCTCTAGATAGATACAAAAAGCCTCTGTGAGGACCACTGATGTTTCACAGACTCACCCCTGAGAAGCTGACAAAGAACCGTAACATCCTAGCATAAATACGTTGATTCAGTGTATGCAACTAATTCACCACATAAAACCTGATATACAGCTATTGCTTCAGACTGATTTATACAGTGTAAAGTGTTCTCAGGAATTCCTTTGTTATATTTGTTAATAATTTTAACATAAGTTGCCTGGCACAGATTCTTGGTTCTTGATGTTATTTAATATGAACCTCTCCAATGCTCAAATGCTATTTATGTCAAAGATGCTTTCTAACTCAGTAATGGTTCCATGTTGTAGTATATATGTATAAGTACTTACTTTGCTTCTTAAAATAAAAAGTATATTAATCCTAGTGATTCTTAATAAACAAACAAATAAATTTGAAAAACAGTAAACTAAGGTTACATACTGCAAAGTGACCTCTCACAGTACACTTCTGTTATTTTGATTATTTTCTAGAGGATTTTGTAAGCACTTTTTGACAATCCATAAAAAATTCTATCATCTCCACTATTTGAATTTTATAACATGGCTTAAAAAAAAAAAAAAAAGTTTACGCTTCTGGTCTACATGATGTTAAAATATGCATAGAGAATCTTACTGGGTTTATTTGATAGAACTTTCATGTAAGAGATGTTCAAAGATACAATATGTATCATACAGGATTTCCTACATGCATTCCTGTCAGGATTGTAGTTCCAAGGAACCTGCTACTTGCAAGACAGCAAACTTTTTCTATTGCACAAAACTTTTTACGTGTTTGCCATATATGACACACTCTCACTCAGCTGTCACCCAAAGCATAAACAGTGATTTATCATTATATAAGGAAGAGTTGAAGCAAATGAAATTCAAGGTAAGCTCCCTTTATTCCTTCAGAGCATTACTAGCTTTACTTTTCCAATCGCTTTTTATTTTTTAGGTAGGACTATCTTTGAGCTCTCTTCCTTTATTCTGCTAAGACTCTATTTCCTCCACATAATCTTATAGATGGCTGCATTCAACTGTGACAGGACTGGATAGGGACTGCAAGGTAAAGTTATCAGTTGGCAGAGTGTGAAGAATCACAAGTAAATCATCACATATCTAAATGTATGTGTATTGGTAACTAATTCTTCCGTAGCTGATGCAAACAGGAGGACTTAATATAGCAGGAACTTTTGGTACTGGAGATAAAACTGACAAAATTTATAAAAAATCTTTCACTTTTAAAAACACTCCTTTTAATTCTGCCTCATGTTCAACTTGATGTCCACCAGGACCCCCAGGTCTTTTTCTGCCAAGCTTCTTTCCAGCCGGGCAGCCCCCAGCATGTACCAGTATATAAGGTTGCTCATCTGCAGGTGTAGGACTTGGCATTTCCCTTTGCTGAGCTTCATGCCCATTTCTCCAGGTCGCAGAGGTCCTTCTGGATGGTAGCACAACACAGTTTTTTCAGTTACTCTTCCCAGTTTTGTATCATCATCAGTCATCTCAATTTTGTCTGTGGAGAACTTCGAAAGGTACTTTGAGACTTATGTCACATATACAGACACTTAGAATGAACTACCTATTATCTCTTTGATTATGCTGAAAGCCAAATGACCAACTACTTGGTACCAGATGTTGAACTATACAGGTAAACATATGTAAGATAAATTTAGATTTAGTGATTCTTTCTTTATTTCTTTTCATCCAGAATTAACTTGCCCTGTGCCTTCCCTATGATTACCATCACTTTTTCTACAAGAGTCTTCTCTTCCATAAGTCTTAGATTATTAAATAGTCTTTCAAAAGCTAGCATGCACTGAAGTCAAAGGTAAAACTTACAAGCTGTGAATCATGATCTTATTTTAAACTGTCTCTAAATTTCACCTGAGTACTTTCAAATTTTCTACTCATTCACATCCCCATTCCACTGAGAACCATTCACTGTCCTACTGCTTGCCTTGCCCCTGTGTCATTTAAAAATCTGCCCTCTTCCTCGTTATTTTTGGTGGGCTCTGCTGACTCATGAAGTGCCACCCAGATGAGAATCCATTGCAGTTATCTTTCACAAAAGCGATATATCAAATGAGCTTACATTTACCTGTACTTAAATGCTTGAATAAAGAAGCACTGATATGCACACTAGAAAGGAATAATGGAACAAAAAATATACATTTCTTAAAATGTTCAGTACAGATTGACCTCAAAAGATATCAGTCTTTAGGTAATTTTGTCTCAAGCCAAATGCAGGATACCCAAAAGCCAGAGCAGAGACCTATGAGCATTTTACTTTTAATTGAAAAAGAATGCTACAAAAAAAAAAAAAAAAAAAAAAAAAAAAACCAAAAAAACCCACCAAAACCCAAACACCTTATATTTTTTAAAAAGTATTCTTAGCTTCATAATTATTGTAACATGGTGAAAATATAATTTTAATACAAAATATCTGAATAGGTAAAACAAATCACTATCTGATTAAATGAGAGACAGAGTTTTAATATTTCTCAGGCATTTCACTGTGTAACTTCTAAAATTTGTGAAATGGCCAAACTTTTCATGCAGCAATTTTGGTTGAAATTAACTTTCCTGTCAAATTGAAAAGAAAGGATATATCCCAGCTATTCTTTTAGAAGAAAACTATGAAAGTGCAAGAAATATGATACATTTGAAAGTCAAAACCAAAAAAACCCTTGTAATTTTCGCAATATTATTTCAAAAAAAAATGTTGATTTTTTTTTTTTTTTCTGTTTTCACTCCAATTTGAAAATAAAATAGTTTACTCTTCCACCACCCCTCCCCCCCAGGGAAATTAATGTATTATTTCTGTGTTTTGTATTCCTCATTTTCTCAGTGCTATTATGACAGTATTGTGTGAGTTTTAAGCTGATGCATTTTTCAAAATTAGATTTGATTAATATCTAATCTATATTTTTATAATATATCACTTTAGTACACATTTTCTCACTTTCTATTTTTTTTTCCTTTTGCAACCCTCAAATATAAGCATAAAATACCGTGCGCTCTCTATGTCATTGAATATGAAAAATTACACAAGATCAGTAACTGCTGATCTCAGAGAGAGCTATCAAACTTGGAAGTATTACCCAGATCTGAATTTATGCTATTTGTATTATTATTAATTTATTTCTATATTTGGAAGAATTATCAGCTTTATTCTAAAACCATTTCATGCATGCAGAGACTTTAAAGCCAGAAAGAATGAGTATGACCATGCAGTTTCACTGGCTGCGTAACATACTACACTGAATTGCAGAAATTTGTGACACAAATTATAAAATGATTTCTCATTAACCTGTGCACTCAAAAGCCAAAGTGTACTAGAGCTTTAATGCCTCCTTTTTGTTTGCTTGATAGTTACTTTTAACTTAAACATTGCCATAGCTTTAAAATATGGTAAATTATCCTCACAAGAAGAGCTAGGGGTTAATGACTGTATTAAGGGGAAAAAAAAATCAACTTATTACTGACCTGGAAAATGTGAAATGCTAAATAAGACTTTAGAGGCTGGGGAATTATAAACAATAAACTGTAATGGCTTTAGCTTCCTAATAGTTTAATAATAGGCTGCTTCAGACTAATGCTGTTTAATTTACCATTTTTCACTTTGATTATATCAAGCACTTTCAGGTTATGTATGTTCCAGCAGTCACTTTACAGTGTTGTCACATCATTTTGTACCCAAAGATTATGTGAAGCCTGTTAGATGTAGACTGAAAACTGCAGATAAAAGCTGCTGTGGTCTAATACCTCTCTACTCTGTGCACTTCTAAAGCTTGTATCAGATTCAGATTTTGCTTGCAAGCTATCTCAGAGTTCATTTATCATTGAGTGGGAAATATTTATAAATGGAATTAAATCAAATATTCTTACAAACCCTAATCATTATGGGTGATTAATTTTCTATTCTAGACTCCATTAAGTGCCTTTACAGATATTCTTTCCCCAGACCCAGGTCTCTAATTTATTTCCCCCCTCCCCTTCATCTCCTAACAGTGCAGGGTCGTGCTGGGATACTCATTAGTTTTATGCTAGCAATTCTGTCCGGCAGCCTCAGAGGCATCAGCATCACCTCAGAAATCATTAACGTAACTGGTGCTGCAATCTAAAACTGACAAGCATAGAATAATCATTTAGGTGCTGAAACATGTTCTTCCATAAATGAGCATTTTGGAGGAAAAAAATAAAAATGCATGTGTTCCAGTCATCCTCTGGAGACAAAAAGAGATCTTAATAAATCAGATCTGAAGCCACTTTTGTGCACATATCCTTGCCATGTCTGAGAAATAGCATTAAGTTTTTCAGACCCATGATTTATTTTTTGCTGACAAAGTCCAGAAGCATTGAATCACACGTGACAGCAAAGATGCTGAATCAGGTTTGTAACCTGACATTATACTAGCTAAGCCTGATTACATTATTTGCATACTTTTCATGATAAGTTTCACTTAATATGTCTGTTGCCTCCCTTACCAGGACTATTTATGAGGCAATTTTTCACAAGAACAACAAACAAGAAGAATTTGAATGGTCATATGTGTAAAGATACTGGCACAAATATTCATCTGAAATAAATAGCACAGTTTTGAGGCACTTTGTTATCGTTAAGTACTGATGCTGATTGAATCAGGGGGTCATTTGGGGGAAGCTCACGAAAGTCAGGTAAGAGAATTTGGGAACAAAAAGGAAACGTGTCTTGCATGGCTTAGTGGCTTGGCCTTTCAGGCTCCTCATTCTCTTTCTGACTAACAGAAATATCTGTTGTTTTTCCTTGATCCCTCACTATAGATACACGTACCCTTTTAAGCACCTTTCTGTTTCTCAGTTTTTTCTCCTCATAACTTCAGCTCCATAATACTGATTTAGAATAATTTTTCCTTTTCTCAGTTTGGCTGAGACCTACTGGTCCATACTCTCTTGACTAAAACATGGCCACACATGTACCAGTGATAATATAAACCAAAAAACCTCTTCTCTGAGATAATGGAGGGGCAGCTTGCCCTCATTAACCATCAGATCCAACACTCAATTCACCGAGTGTCTGCCTGTCATGGCCAGGCTTGGTCTTTTTGTCTCATTGAAAAGGAGTTGAGTAACCCAAGAGCTTTTGACTTAAAAGTACCAAAGGAAACAATACCAAATTTCACTAATTTCAGCAGACTGTATATATTTTTTGTGACGAGTACTGAAAACTATAAAGGAAATAAAGAACTAAGTGCAAACCAGCCAACAAAGATCAGCAGTCAGGGACTCCAAGTCAGCATTCATCTTCTCTGTGTCTCCACCATTTTAGTCAGTGAAGACCAAGTCAGTGATTTCAATAGGGTTCACATCGTCGTTTACCTCATCCTATGGTAGATTTGTAGACATCTGGGAAGATGAATTGCAACCATAAACATCACTGGTGATATTGGTTAGCGATTGATTGATCATGAGAACTTTGATACCATGATAAGAGTTAGATACCTAGGGCCTGATTCAGTTGTGTGGTCTTGGTGTCCAGTGACTCTTGAGATCAGCTGAAGTGTCTGTGACATATTCTGGGATTTCTGAACAGGACAGTTCAAGGATCTACAGGAGAGGTACACTCCTTTAAGGTGGCAAATGAAGGTTAAGTGGAATACCCAAGGTCATCTCAAATGTCAATGGATGTCCATGACTCTACTAGTTACAGTTGTCCTACGTCATGACACTTTCTCTGTGCCTCAGTCATCCATCTGAAAGCTGGGTTTAAAACAATACCTTATGAAGCAATAGAAACACTAAAAATCATCAGGCAGACAGATACTGTGGTGACATAAGGAAATATAAAAAAAAAATAGCAAGAGAAATTGTACAATCTAAACAAAATTTTAAGTGCTAAGCTGAATAATACATTACATATTGGATTGACAGCAGATTCTAAACCAGCTGTTTTGTTTCTGAACTCTCAGCTTCGTTTCCTAAAAACTACAGTAAGTTTTCCCATCTCTTTTCAAGGTTCAGATTGTCTCTCTCATTGCTTTTAATGGCACTACTTGCAGACTGGGACATTTCAAAGCAGTCAATGTGGCAGAACCCTAGCTGGTAAGAAAAGAGACTCATTATGGAAGTTGCTCTTTTGCCCAGGGTGGATCTCAAAGCTTTCTGAAAAATGTGAGAATCCTATTCAAAATCCCAAGTTCCTGAAAAAACATCCCCTACTGCTCAGTTCCTCAGTTCCCATGAGAGATGCGCATGTGTCACTGCTGAATCATAAGCTGGAAATACAGAGGTTGAGGTAAACTTTAAAAGCACACCATCATACATTTTGTGAGGCTCTTTTGTAACCCTATAAAAATGGCATCAGAAAATTGTTCTGTTTGGCTGCAGTTTGAAAATACGGTCATTTTATCTAAGATACACAAGAAAACAGATGGGTAAATTCTGTCAAGACAGCTAAAAGGATAGTACATAAAGAGTGGAAAAAGATTTTGTGACAAATTGATTTTCACCTCTAATTATGGTTCTTTAGAAATTATATGTCTCACAAAGGTTCAAACACATCTCTTAATGCAGGTAGCTATTGGTTTCTCCTGGTAACTCTTTAGTTTCATTTGTGCTTTCATTAGATGTCTTTGATACAAAGCTGGCACACACAAAAGTTTATAAATGTGATGCTGTCAATGACATTTTAAGACCTGTGTTGCAGCTCCTTTCAAAATGCAGATGTGATAACTGTGTTACAGTGCTCTCTGAGAGGTCTTTTGAAAAAGCAAAGCTACATGCTTGCTGGGAAAATATCACTTATGTTAAACTAAGTTGTTAAAATTCTAAGAAATAATGTATTCCAGGTAGTAAATTCCTGCAGCACACTGCAAAAAGAAAGGGATGAAGTTTCAAGTAACATGGGCTTTATCTTCCTACCTCTGAATCATTTTCTTGAGTGAATTATGACAAACCATCTGCACAGCCTTCACCTCAGACAGAAGAGGAGAGGCATTTGGATAATGGTGCCAAAGAGAGGATTCTCATTTGCTTTTATATGCCACAGTGGATTTCAGAGTGTATCCACAAACACACCCACATTTTTATTTTGTCTGTCAAACTTTTGTATCAGCACTATTAATGGAAAGAAGATTTAGAATATTAAAATGCAAATTAAATGAACTTTGGCAGACAATTCCTGTAGTACTCCTATCATTACAGTAACAATTAGGTTATGAGCTGGAGTAGTGGTTTACTAAAAATAAATAATATTTAGATGGAGGACTTTAGTCTGCTATGTCGTATTCCACTTCAAGTGTAAGTATAACTAAATTGTGACCTCAGTTGCACTTGGATGTATTAGAAGCAGAATCCAGACAGTGATTTGGGAAATAATAGCTGTGCTCTTTATGAAGCAGTAGTACAATATAAGTAGAAAAATCTACCTAAAGCAGTATATAACAGATAACAACCCTGTGACAATTAGCATTAGCTATGAGGAGTGCTAAGGTGCAATTTTCTGTTCCTAAGTAGGACACACAGCATGTTTCACTAGAATTAACAAGTAGAAGAAGCCTAAAATGGTTTCAGCTGTTTGAACGAGCTTTTCAATGCTTGTAATATGGCTTCCATTTGATTAAGAATAAGGAGGCAAATGAAGATTTTTAACTCTACATAGTTGGGTTGGAAAAAATCATTAACCTTTTTCCCCACTTCTAACTGAGTCAGACTGGAGATTCTGAAAACACGATATCTGGGGTATTTTCACACTTTAATTGAGGTTTGCTTCAGATTTTCAGGGGACCAGGGGTTATTTGATTTAAATTGTTCTGTCTGCAGTAGGTTTTTTTCCAAATATGAGGTAACACTTCTCTTAGGATTACAAGGATAATTGTATCATTCTCCTTCCTCTGGTCCTTATCCAAAAATGCTTTAACCTGTCCTGGGGAACAATGACATGATTTTACCACTTTTAGAATAGGCTCTTGGCCACAGTACACTGTATATCAGTACTGCTTACCAACAAAAGCAATTTTATTTGGCAGTTTTTCCCTTGAGAGGTCTGTGACCAGAGGTGAATTAATTGCCAAGACAACTTTCTTAAAACAAAATAGTTTCACTTCAAATGAAAGAACACATGATTTAGTTAGTTTTATTTAAAAACCCAAGTATTCCACACATGGCTGTAATAGCTATAATCTACTATCCCTTAGACATAGACCAGGCAGGTCTGGCAGGTTTCTGATATCACAAACACTGTCTTTATCCATCTGATTAGATATCTGTGAAGTTTCCTCTTTTGTAAGTGTTATAGCTCTTTAGCTCAGCTGGTTCCCTGCTGCTTGGTTCTGAATGGGGAACGAAGTTTTTTAGGTGGCTGCAGGCAAGCAGCAGAGCCTTCATGGTAATAACTGAGCCATCCTCTTATTCCAGCCCAGAAGCATTTGCTTGGCTTTGCATTCTGCTTATCCCCTATTAATTTTAACCAATATATTCATATGACAAAAATCTCAATAACTGGGTTATGTATTGTGTTCATAAATTGCTGTGGAACAGACATATTCATTCTGAGAAAGATTAATGAAATTGAATCGTTCTCATATAAGATCATACAGTGAACATGCAGTTGTTTTCATATTATATTGCACCCATTTTATCTATCTGACAACTTATTCTATGAGCACCACATTTTTCAGTATTTAATAATTACTATTGACTTTTGGAGGGTTGTGCAGTCAGGAATTTTGCAACAAAATACTTTCTTTTTTCTCTCAGAAAATGGTGATGCATGGAAGATTCATTCTCATCTCAGATCTATCAGTTTCAGGGAAACATTGGTCTAGAAAACAATTGCAGATGAAAAGTAGAAAGACAATCGCTTCTTACGCTTGGACCGGCATCTGAATCATGCCCATCCCAGAGATTACAATGTGGACACTAAACCCAAGAACTAGACGCCTAAGCCATGGGAGAAGAATTTTTTTGTTTTCCCCCAGCTGAGTGCCCTAACCATTGCTCTAGAACAGTTTTCTAGTCTTCCTCCAGAAGAAAATGAACCAAAAAAATGTCAGTTTTGTACCCAAGTGGCATAAGAATTCTATTTACAGGTCAGTTTATTACTGTGGAATAGTAAAAAACTTTAGAACATTGCATTTTGTGAGGCTATCTATCTGAGGATTAGTTTCTTTTCCTAAGACAAAACTTTCATTTTGTCACGTCGGCCTTTTTTTTTTTAAAGAAACCAAGTGCTAATTTTGGAACTGAAGAGAATCCAATTTTTGAGTCTCCCTGTAATATAAAAGCACAATTTCACAGATAGATTTAGTTTCTCTCTAATCTCTCACAAATACATTCACATTAAATTTCACTCAACACTTTCCTTCAATCTCAATAAGGAAATGCGTGAACTTTATTGTGAGTTTATATTAGAAAACATTATAATGTTTACGAATAGCTCACTGAGAAGAAGTGAGACAAATTCGGAAATCTTGTGTAGTCCCAGCATCCAGACAGACTGTGGGGAGAGTTTACAAGTGGAGCCAAAATGAAAAAAATCCCCTAATGGAAAAGTCACCTGTCAGAAAAGCTCTGCCAAAGAATGTCCAGAGTATGAGGCTTGATGATGTTGTTGTCCACAAGCTATAAATATGAACAGCATCTACGAGCCAGAGATGAGAAAACCAGCAAGGATACAGAATCAGCAGTTGGACAAGGAAATGTAAACACACTTAAATCTGTGAGGAAAAAAACTGTTTAAAAGTGAAAAGACTGGTATCCCTTTGAGACGCAGAGACAAGCTTTCCCTTAGCAGCACAAGCGGGCTTGCAGGCAGAGCCAGCTGGCTTGACAAAGACTCTCTTCATCACTGTGTAGAAAAGCCTGCCCCGACGGCAGAGGAATGAGGCTCGGACTTTACTTTCAAAGTCTCCTGCATTGCAGCCCTCTTTAGTTAAACCTGGACCTATCATAAAGCAAACGGGAACCTTGCCAGTGACTTAGGGGTGGGATTCCACCCCTCAGCAGTAACAGGAAAGTTTTGCTATAAGTATTCATTTTTTGTTATGTTATCTAAAACGTGCTATACAAGCAGGGAAAGACTGAAGATGTTTTACTGGTTCCCACTGACCGTACAACAGTGTGCATTTGAGGAAGGCAGTAGGAGAAAGTGCTGCTAATTTGTTCACAGTATATAGCTTTTCATTTGACATTGCACAGGCATTTAGACTGCAGCACTGACTCCCATTGTAAGAGGGATATGTATATTTAAAAGAGCAAGGTATTTGTGCTCCATGAGAGAGCAATGAACACAAGAAGTATCTGTGTAAAATCTGTATCCACAACAGAGTACAGAGCTTTGGAAAAGATCGGGTATGATAGATGCTCATGTATAAATAAAGACCATGTATGTGTCACAGCGATCCATGTGATGAATTGCATTACGCCTTTCTGAGCATTTCATGCAGATTCTGATAACTAACCTCTCCCTCCAACACTTTCTTTCACATTCCAAATCTCTGAGCAGCATCAAGCAGATTTTCACTGAAAAAATGACTTGCCATAAAAATATTTCTTTCTTTCCTGCCAGGAGTCTGGAGAAGAATCCAGTTACCTCTGGGCTAGAGTTTGGGATTTCCTTGCAATGAGAACTTTCAGCTATCCGTGGGAGTAACAGGCTTTGATAATAATAAATTAATATTCTTTTAAAAGTAATCTCTTTCATTTAGACTACATCAGGACTTTTACAAAGTTTTTTAATATACTTGTTACTGGTTTGTTGATGCATAAGAATAATCATGTTAAGTAAAGCATGCGCCTCATCTATGGAGACTACGATCTCCATAAATCTGTCTCATTTCCCACTTAAAATCAGGCCCAACAATCTCCAAAAACTTCCGTCTATGAACCCCTTGCGGGCTTGCCGTGCAGCATTCACTGGCTCAGAAGCAACCCAAGGAGCTCATCCTTTTGCACATTGCTGGTTTGCGGTTTTGTTTTTTTTAACATATTTTTAGTGCTCACCTAGATGTTCTCTGTGAAAGTCCTTCTCTTTTGATGGTGTGAGAACACGGTAGGTGACCATAACTATTTAGGTGAAGAAATCTCATGTATGATTTTACACGAGAAACCTGTGCATGGATAAAACAGCCTGTTCTCAGTAGGACAGGGATTTCCCTGCCATTACCAAGATTTGAGAGTCCAGTGCACAATACTGCAAGGCTTGTACTCATAATGGGGGAAGGGAGTAAGGGGGACGGTAGAGAAGGGGACAAAAAAAGTGCTCATTCATCCTGGCCTGGGGCCAAAACTGTCCCACAGTATGATGGAGGGTGGGAGTTCTGGATTAATACCAGATGGGAAGGAGATTTGTTTGAGAAGGGAAAAAACCTCCACTTGCTCCTTAAGCTTGACTTCGTGTACACTGTGCACAACTAGAGCAGCAGAAAGGGGTTTAACTAGGGCTGAGTATCTGATCGTTAGGATCTCAAAAATGAATAGCATATTCAAACAAAGAAAAAAAAAATAATTCCTTAGGTGTTTGCCTGCAGTCACAAAGTCTCACTGTTTTTTTCTCTCCTTTCCCAGAAAGATCTCACCTGTTTTCACTTAAATGACTAGGACCACTGATGAAAACCAGAAGAATAATATGCAGCATGAAAATAGAAGTCCTAGTCTTCTGATTTACATTAAAGGAATAATCTAACAAAGACATGATCAATAAGTCAACGAGGAGCAGAAAATGAAGAAGGGAATAGAAATATTTTGGAAAGGGTGAATACAAGGAACAAGTTTTGATAACCAGCATCAGATATGTTGATGCAGAGGTAGCTAATTATTTAATGACAAGTTAATGGGATTTACAACATATATTGTAAATCCATATACCATTGAACAGGCAAACTGCCACAGATCTCATCTCAGATTAACAGAGAATAAAGCATTTTCATGCCTCTGACTCTGTTTACGATTTCATAGGAGAAAAAAAAAAAAAAAAAGGAGAGAAAAAAAAAAGGGAGGAAAAAAAAAAAAGGAAACCATGTCTGATTTGGAGTTCTCAAACAGTGGCAAAGTTATTAGAAACATACTTTCCCTACAAGAAAAGGTAAAATTGCTCTTGTTTTTTACCATGAGCTTTCGATTCTAATATTGTGTTTAGTTTTCATCTGTTTTTTATTTGAATATCCCATTTGGGCAGATCCAGAGAGAATTGTTAAATGTATTAAATGTTATAAGCATTTAAATAATATGAACATAATTTTCTGGGTTTCCTTTGCTAAAATGATGTTTAAAGAACATCTTTTCTTAGTATACTAAGAGGTCTATTACACCTGCTAAAGTTAATAACATTGTTGAGACTAGATGAAAAACACAAAACTATCGAAATGTTCAAGCAATAAGAAGGAATAATTGAACCACTACAGATTTCTATACTTAAGTGCTAATATCTTCTAAAGTGTATATATTTAAACTAATCAGGCAAAACTTAACATGTTTCAATCATTCAAAGTACAGACCAGACTTTACTTTGCAAAAGTATAAAATGCTCATAGAAAAAGGAAACTCTTTTACGTGTTTAAACAAGAAGACAATACATGATATTTTTTTTTGTTTAATGTCATTCACTAAATAGACTGGCAAAAGTGTATATACATATATCCAAGTGAATCACACAACCAGTAATTAGCTGCAAATCAGTCATGCACAGTCGATTCAGGGAGAAGTACCTTCTGTAGAAGCTGTAGTACCAGGGGTTATGAGGGACTTGGCTAATAACACCTTCAAAAATTCCTGGTAACTGAGGTTCCACGATGGCCACCAAAGTCTTTTTTCCCAAAGACTGTTTAAAAGATTATTTTCAATAGTAACCGTAGTGTTTTGTTTTGTTTTTTTTGTTTTGCTTTAAAAAACAAAACAAAACAAAACAAAAACAACAAACCACCAAAAAAACAAAATTAAAAAAACCCACCCAAAATATTTGAGTAGAAGACATGAAAAACAAAAGAAACTATGGTCACAGCAAGAGCTGTACAACCAATCAATAGCAGTTTGGGGGAGTTTAGGTCCCCCCCTTCCTGACCATAATTTAGCTATACCATCATGGTGGGAATTCTATTCAACTGTTTGAATGTTACAGCTGCTTGAAAAGTTCCGATTAATTAATATATTCAGTAACATAAAGTGATTATGAGCTGGTCATGAGGAATATTTGTAATTTGCTATTTGTAATCTGGTACATGAAATCACATGTTTTGGGGTAGGGTTTTTCTGAGGCTCTGATAGGGTGACTGAAGCTGTAATGAGAGCTTGAAGAACAAATGAGGCCTTTGATTCTTTTGGGGAGAGGATTTAGCAGACGATAAATAAGCCTATACATTTTAGAGCATTTAAAATCTTTTCCTATCATCTTTGAACCAGCTGGAGAACTATGTTTATTTGGCTCCATACACGGACCTTAGATTTAAAAATAACCATATTCCTTCCTGAGTGAGGCAGTGAGAAGGATAAAAGCCAGACGTACTGGCTGTCTGAAAGACTTAACATTCATTTTTTTCTTGACACATTCACACCAAGCAATGAAAGTGTGCGGTCCTAGTTGTGAAAGCTGCGGTTAGAGCCTGGTTCTGTCCAGGAGGCCGAGAGAATTTCTGTTTCCGTATCCCACATGCAACAGAGCAAGATGCTTTCTCACATAACTGGCAAGTACATGCAATGAGCTGATTTTCTCTTTTATGCTGTGCTCTCAACAACTGTTCATCACAGAAACACTTGTACATGGAAAGTGCTGTTGACAAAGCAAGTGACTGGGTTTGGGGGGCACTGGACTTTGCTTATTCATCAAATTAAGGGAGTTTCACAGAGATAAGTCACTTTTGATTAAGTTCTCAAAATTTATCTGATGATTTGCCAACTCACCTTCGTTGAGACTGGTTTCTGGCAGCTGGTCTACGAGACTTACACCCTTCCAGAAGCCACAGCTTCTCAAGAGCTCAGCAGTGCTCTGTTCACGTACAGAAGGAATCTAAAACGTTCAGTTTTCTAGCCAGACGAATCTGAAACTGAAAGTAAAAATAAATCAAATTGTTACTGATAAAGAAATTAATTTTTAATGTTCCACTTTAATCCCAATGCCATGCCTACTTGTTTTTTATCTGCCCACTTTATTAATTCAGCACATGAGTCTCTGTTTCCTTTTACTGAAGTGCTGCACCAAGGGGAAAGAAAGCATGATATTTCACAGTGCAGTTTTAAAACTTTGCATGGAAATGAGATTTATAAGTGCACGTCCCCAAATTAGGAATATTATTCAGTTCTTAGAGGGACCTATAATTCAGGGACCCAAATCCCACCACAGTCATCTGGGGTTTAAAGCCTTTTCAAGAGATCTGGAAGACAGAGATTCAGATGCTTGTATCAACTTAGGAAGGCTGTGGATGTAAAGATCAACTGTATGTGTGTGCTTTCATCATTGGCTTGGTGAGCATAATCAAGTTATCCCCCATTTCAGTGAGAGTGAAAGAAATTAAATCAAGATTTTAGGGCTGAATATACAAAGCAGTATGATCACTTGAGACCATGTTTCTCTAAACTAATGGGGTTACTTGGAAGCAGAGACCTGTACTCCTCACCCACTCAGGACACTTACGTATTGTGCCAAATACAAGTTTTCTTTGAAAATGCATAAAAAATCCTCAGCACAGAGAACAGTCCAGATTATCTCTCTCCTTGGTGTGTGCCCTAAGCACAAAACGAGAACATTTTATTCTCTCTTTATTTCTGACGTCAAGTTTTTGGGGAGGGTGGGGGTGGGTAGGAGGGGTATACTGAAGTAGCTTCAAAAGAAAAACTGTGTCTTCATGCCAGTATAAGATAATTAATCAGTTTGTTGTTGGTTTTGCTGTTTTACAACACTGTTGTGGAAGCTGGAGAAATGTAACTTTCAGTCTTCTAAATCTTGATGAGACAATTGAACTCTGCTACCCCAGAAGCTATGCAAATTTCTGGAACTGTGTCCCAGAAATCTGTGAGGAGCAGTACCAGCACCATTTTCAAGGAAAAGCTGCTAACTCTAGTTTCACATTAATCTTTTCAGAGCTTTTTTGGCATGTGCATCAGAAATGTGTTCATGAAGTACCTTTGAGATCAAGTTGCTAGGAAGGTAAATGCTTATCTGCTTTCTGTTTTAAAGTATGAGCTACAAAACGTGACTCTGCTGCCACAGTGGATGTGCTTCTGAATATGGGAGTAAAAATAGGTGTCTCATACTTCCTGGTTAGAAAATAGTGACCACAGGGAACTTGGGCTCCTCCAGCAATAGAAAGCAAGCAAGCAGAAGACTCTGATCCTTAAATACCATCTCAGCCCTATTATATTCAACTATCTAGTTTTTGGTTGTTCTCGACTCATGAAAATTGAATCTTGTTCTACTGTGTTCAGATATTGCCATGTTGTGTTCAAATCTAATTCAGCACATCATCAGTTCTCACTAGAAAAAATGTGTTCCCCTGAAATGTAAATAAATACTTTTGATTATTATGCTTATTATTATTATCATTATCATTAATGTTACTATTGCTATTATTTATTTATTTATTTATTTTACCACATTCTTTCTTGCTTTGAAATCACAGTAAATTAGACTTTATTTTGAAACTGCTTAGAGCTGTTTTATTTGTAAATCTCAAACAAGTTTATCTTAGGGAAGTATTTCTTTGCCAAAGTTAGATATATGTAAATTACTGAAAGATAAGCGACAGTTCCAAAGTTGAAATGATCAAATCTTTTTCATCTGATCTTATATTTCATTTTACGGTTCAAAATGATCACAGATATCTTGCATAAATTCACACTTTTCAGTGCAAAATTTTATGTATTATACTTCTTCAAATAATTGACACAATACACAGAGTATATGAGAGGGAGATAAACCACACATAAATAGATGTCGTGACAAAGGTACTGTATAACACTAAAATGTTTGCTATGCTAAAGAATCTAAACTTATAAATTATGCTAGCAATCTGGATTACAATCATAGCAAAATGCTAAAACGCACTCTAAAGTGTCAAGCAACACCATTTTCCATTGGGCTTGTATTTCAAGGGTCTCCATGAGTGAAATCTTGACCCCTCTGAATTCAAGGGGGATACTCCCCACTGACCTATGACACTGCACAGCAGCAGAGGATCTGGGTCCCAGAGCTCTGAAAGCCTTTTAGCTCATCTATTCATCGCCCCCATTCCGCTTGTGTGATTCTTCAGATAGGCACTGGAAGAGCCTTTGAGGAAGAAATCTTTAAGCCAACAGTGCTGAGAAAATAAATTCTCATTTAGGCATACAGCACTAATTCCAATACTAGTGAAAGTAAGCAATCGTACATGATGTGAAATCATGCGACAGACATGATCTTATGAAGTATTGCATAGTAGCTACCATGGCAAGCAAACAAATAAGCCTATAAAGGGATTCTGTGATGCAGAGAAGAATATTTTTTCATTAAGTTTTCCAATTTTGGGTTAGTAGTCTGTGTGTTCCTGTCCAGAGTTTAGAGTAGAATTCACATATCTGATTCCTTTCCTAGTTCTCCAACTATTAAAATTGTTCTTCCTCCCCAAGAGAAACACTACATGTAGTTGAAATGCTTTGATCTGCTCTTAAAAGCAGATCCATTTTTAACAGGCAGCCTCTATACAGACAGTAGGGGCTAATATCACTTAATCCAAAGTTGACATGGTTTTATGCATAGAATGTCAGTGCATTAAACCCTGCCTTGAATTTTAAGGCTTGTTATTTAATATCCAGAGCACTCAGATGTTAAATTTTATAGATTTCTGCAAAGATAGAAAGAAAAGAACCCTGGGTGTTGTAAACATATAAGGAGGAGCTTAGCATTCATTTTGGCCCATCTTAGAAGGTATTTTGGCTAACCTTCTCCCACCCAATTTAACCACATACTATCCCATTTGCATTACATTTGCAGTCATTTTGGAATATTCATCTTTCTTTCAGTTGCCAGTTGTGTAGTAGCCTGCCACTTAGTACTGATATTTGTTTGAAAGGTACATTGAAACCCATAAACTGGAAAAGTCTATCTTCTTTACTGATATTTTTTGAAAGGTACATTGAAACCCATAAACTGGAAAAGTCTATCTTCTTGTTGCTGGTTTGCTCCCAGTTGGTTCCGTGATAGTCAAAACTTTTAAATTCTACAGTAAGAAAAAAATTCTCAATTACATTCAGTTTTCAACTGTTCTGGGTTTCCCCTTTCTCCTGATGGTAAAATACATGTAGATACATACTTTGTGGGTTTTAGATACAACATCTCCACATTCATTTATATCAAATTGCCCAAGCAAAAACCGCTGTGATTCTCTTTTTCGTATTATTTCTATTTAACAAATGTCATGTTGCTCATGCCAAATACCATGAGCTTTAACACATTGGGCTTTTCATCTCTTCATTGAAAACATAGCCAAGAAGGGAAACAAATTAGATTTGAGGAAAGACCTTCATAAGATCTCCAGCTACAGGAATTTTGAGCACACTTTTATATGGTACAGTGTTTACCAGGCAGTAGAGAAGGATCACTTTGTTTCTTCAGACTCAGCATTTATTTTTAAGTGCTGTCTCTGCTACTTTTAAGATAGGGTAGCAAAGTCTATGAGTATTTCCTCCTGTTAAGCGTTGCAAGCTGTTGGCATTCTCCTGTAGTGAATTGTGGTCTGTTATTGGACACCAGTTTGGTAAACCTTAAGACACAAAATAACCTCATAGTGTTCCTGTGGTTTTGGATAGAAGTTGTTCTGGATGTGCAATTACTTCAAATAACTGTTGTCTGCTGCTAAGAAGCATTCCTTATCTTTTCCAGCATGGCTGGATATATTGCACTACAGTACTCAAGGGGTATTTCAATCTTTGCGAAGATACCTGCTCTTACTGTTATACCAACTCCTCATCTACTGCTCAATCTCTTTATTAAATCTCGGTTACCAGCAATAGGTTCTTACAAGAACAGCCATTTGACACTTTCTAACGTATTTTCTGGGCAGATCTGCAAACAATTCAGCTCAGTAGCATAGAAGAATTTATCACCCTAAATTCCCACAGCAAGTACCCTTGCTCACTCAAGAGCACTTGATTGTGGGTCTGCAGCAGCAGCTGTTCTATAATTAATCTTAGGTTGAGCTGATTCTTAATTAATAATTAAGGTTGTGTTCAGCAGTTTACTTAAAGTAAGGATTCAACAATTTAGCTTTGTACAAGAAATGCAATCTATCTTTCTTACATTTTGAGTGTTTACTCTGTGAATAAATGTGAAATCATGCCCTTTCAACTAACTGTGCTGTTTAATTTAGGAGTCAGGAATGATCAAACCCATAGCTTTTAAAAGAACATCTTTCTACATGTCACTTCTCTTCAGATTCCATTTAATAATGAATGGTCAGTTTGTTATCATTTAAACTTCCAAAGTTACTATTCATTAAAACTTCATATAAAAATTCTACTTATTGCTTTACAGAACTATGCTTATACTGGTGGGTTGGGGTTGGTTTTTTTTGTTGTTTGTGTGTTTGTTTGTTTGTTTGTTTCTGAAAGTTGCAGTTTGGTTTTGCTGTTCTTATGTTTTTCCTTAATTCACACTGGTGACAGTTTACAGTATGTCTCAATGTGCTTGTTACTGTCAAATGGATTGATACTCTTCATAATCATGTCTCTCTACCAAAGCCCAGGTGGACAAGAGGAAGATAGTCTCTAGCAATGATGGCCATTAGAGAACTGGAGTGTTTGATTTAGGTACAGAGTTTTTCTTGTTCCTAATTCAGAAGTTCTAGATTCATTAACTTTTTTTCATACAGAAAGAAATATAACTGTGTTTTCAACAACGAATAGGAAACAAAATGAAAGCAATATACCTTGTCACTGTTCAGATACCTGTTTGTAACTAAGGAAAGCAAAATTCCTATATTTCAAGGTCACATTATTTTGACCTTTAAGAATAGTCTTTTATCAATCACCCAAGGACTTCCTTGCATATATTTGCCTAACCACCACCATCTGCTTGAACAAATGAATCTGTGCATCTCGTCCTACCTTCAAACAGATGAGAGGGGAGAAAATCTGATCTACTTTATGTAAATTATATGCAACCTTTGGGCTGTTGGTAAGGTGCCAATGCATCCTTCAACTGAGCAAATATTGGAGACCTGATCTAAACCTACATTTTTTTGAGGCTATTGCATGTTAATAATGTATTTATTTGTGTCATTGAATTCACTCAGCTTCCTGAAATCAATAAAATAATCCTTGCTGGAGAGGTTTGGATAGGCTATGTAAATCCTTCTGGCTAATAAAGGGATATGTTGTCATTAGCCACTCATTTCTAGCAGAGTTTGTGGAGTCTGTGGTTTTCTTCATTCGGTCAATGGTACAATCACTCCCCTAGAGAAACATACTTTCCATTTATACAAATAGGAGTGTTTCTTAAAGAGCATCTACAGAGAAATTTTATGGGGAAAGGCTGCTTTCTCACCCAATATTGCTGTCAAGAATGATCTTAAGAGAAGTATACTGCGTGAACTTGCTTTTATATAAAGCAGAACACATGTACATAGCAGTGAAAAATAGATACACTTTAAGGCAAATGACTAGTTATTTATGATTTTACGCTATTATATGTGTATACATTTAAAAGCATTTAAAAATATGTATCAAAACATTTTTCAAATAAAGATTCCCTAATGTGCCAAAAAGTAAAGATGTCCATCTGTACATTTTCTAAATTTTGTACTAAATCATTCTGAGCTTGTCGTGTGAAAGCATTACTAGCCATGGATCCCATGTGATACCTAATTATAGTGTGGATGTGGGCTGAGAAGTGTCCTGGCATGATGCAGATAGAACGGCTTTCTCGCAATTCTTCTGAAGTATTTGCTTCATCTCTCACTCTGGTTACTTTATACCATCTGCTTTGAGTTCTCTCCAATTTTACTTGATAGAGGACAAGGATACAGCCAGTTTAGGAAGCAGGAAAACTTCAAACCCCAAACTTTTTCTGTTTAAAAAACAAAACAACAAAACCAACAAAAAAACCCAAGACGAAACAAACCACACCGACCCCCCCGAACAATCATGATATAGCAGCTAGTTTGTCAGTGTGTGTGCATATGCATAGTGTGTCTATGTGTATTATTATTTTTTTATAAGATAACAATACTTGCCAATGTTCTTTTTCGTATCCATAAACAGTTCCAAAACATTTGGAAGGTCTCCATTGAGGGGTTTCTGTTTGTGTCTTCAATTTAGTTTTCTTTTTTTTCTGTTTTCCACTATATCTATAGTGGAAACTATATATTAGTTTCAATGCCTATATACTACACAGTTTTTATATGAAGTGTATACTATAGACAAGTTATAGCATAAGTGAGAAAGAAACAAGTATGTGCTTTGAATTCTCCAGCAGTTATTACACCAACATGGATAAGTGGCACTAAGTGTAATCATTCAGATCCTTGAAAAAATCTGGTCTTAATATTGTATATTGCAGAGAAGAGTGGATGTTATTTTCTAGCATTTAACTTAAAATTACTGGAAATTCAGTATGTTGGGCTTTCTCTCTTAATTCTTTAGTAAAATTACTGCTTTTACCTTAACTAATATGAATTGTATTATTCACATCATGGTAATCTGCTAGTGGTTAGAGTAAAAAAAAAATTGAATATATACAGGCACTCCCCTACAGTAAATGGATCAAGAAACCCAGAAAAAAAAATCTAGAGCTAGTAAATATAGTGTTAATATTAAAAAGATTTTTCCAAACTATGTATGGCAGTTATTTAATTTGTTCTAACTATCTGAGACTGGCTTTTACAGGCCATAAACCTCTGAATTCTAATTTTGAAATGTAATATGACTGCAGTGTTCAAACATGCTCCTGATCCAGGACAGGAATGGCCATAAGGATAATTCTGTAATTCAGAAAAGAATGAAGAAGCATCTCTCCATCAGCCTCTGTCAGTTCTATGATGCTGGTTAAAGCTGAAAGATTCAGAAGTAGTCTCGTTTCACAGATAACAATCTGTCACATGACAAAGTGAGAGTGAAGAAGTCAAATGTTGCTAATAAAGTAGTATTTCCAAATAATATGACATTTGTCATAAGTGCCTATCACCACCATATGCAGCTAAGAAGGTACATAGGCTGTATTTACACGAACCTAAGGGTATTTTTTTTCCCCCGTTCTTTAAGCATTTGAATCCACGAGTATGTTGGATTCACATATTGCAATCTAACTTTCTCAGACTTGCTGTTGTGGTTTAACCCCAGCCGGCAACTAAGCACCACGCAGCTGCTTGCTCACCACCTCTCCCTCTGCTCCCCGGTGGGATGGGGGAGGGAATCAGAAGGGTGAAAGTGAGAAAATTCATGGGTTGAGATGAGAACAGTTTAATAATGGACATAAAATAAAATATAATAATAATAATAATAATAATAATATGATGCATGAAAAGGAAAATAACAAAAAAAAGAAATAAAACCCAGGAAAAACAAGTAATTCAAGTGGAAAAAAATTGCTCACCACCCACTGAGCAATGCCCAGCTAGTTCCCTAGCAGCGATCACTGCCCCTTGGCCAACTCCCCCCAGTTTATATGCTGAGCATGACATCATATGGTATGGAATATCCCTTTGGCCAGTTTGGGTCAGCTGTCCTGGCTGTGTCCCCTCCCAGCTTCTTGTGCACTCCAGCCTTCTCGCTAGCAGGGCATGAGAAGCTGAAAAGTCCTTGACTTGCTATAAGCACTACTTAGCAACATCTAAAACATCAGTGTGTTATGAACACTATTCTTCTTACACTAATCCAAAACAGTGCTACACCAGCTACTAAGAAGAAAATTAACTCTATCCTAGCTGAAACCAGGACACTTGCCATAGGGCAGAAGTTGAATATAGCTATCAGGGAAATACTTTGCCACACATCAGCTATTTTGTTAGGACTGCAAGCACTTAGGTAATGAACGTAATGTAATTCGAGGCAGCTTACCCTGATAACATTATTCTCAATAGAAACAAAACTTATTTAATTGTCATTAATAAGGTAAATTTAAAATTTATTTTGGGCTATCAAAAATTAGAGAAGGTACAGGTTGCCTTAAACTCAGGTTTGTCTTTTACCCAGTTAGATATGACTGTATTTGTACATTACATAGCACAATAATACTTGTGTCTCAGATTATTTAGAGTGTTGTTTCCCAAGATAATACCGGTGCTGAATAGTGAATGCTGTGAGATACTTCAGCTTTTTCTAAGTAAATGAAAGGTCACAGAAATTTACTGCATTATATAAATCGAATGATCTCTCCATATGCAGCTTCTCTGCAGCAAAATAATGAATAGTGTTATATGAATTTTCTCCATTATAATCTTACTTTCCCTACTCTGAAAACCATTGCCAATGGCAAGGAAAGCTAGTAAGGGGCTTAGATAATATCTTGTTTTTATAAAAAAGCGTAGCAGATCGTTTTGGTTATGTGTGAGTTATTGATATAAACACATAGAGTTTAATGTTGATGTTTAAATATCAACATCCTTGCATATTCTTGCTATTTGTATTAAATGGATGAATCTTTTTTAAAAAACAGCTTGTATCTGTTTTTAAAGGAGATGATAAACAATAGCAGAGACAGTACTATTGAAACACACGCTAGGACTAGCTGGAAAATGTCTATAAAATAATTTTCCTTCAGAAGTGCAGTTAGGATGATTTTCTGAGGGGTTTACTAATAATATTTTTCATTACGAAGCATGAAATGAAACATTTTTCATGTAGAATATCTACTTCAGGGAAGATATAGCAGTTATAAAGTTAAGTTTAACGTTTTCTGTATTGTTTTCATATAGGTTTGAATTTACTTAAAACATACAAACAGTCATCTCAACTAGTGCAGATGAAACATCTGTGCTTTAGTAGACATTGAATTGCTCTCTGCTCTTTCTCAAACTCCAGAAGGATTCCCACTATGCCCATGCTTTTAACTTAGATGTCTCAGTTTACATTTTGATACAGCCAACATTTGTATTGGGTGCAGAGTTCCACAATAAATTTTCAAAATCCCCTTTTTCTACAGTAATTTTTACACATATTCAGAAAAGTTTAACTTGCGGAAGAATATATGGAGGGGGCCCAGCAGACCTTAAGCCAGAACACTCAGGTGTGCTTAAAATCTCCTTTGCAAGGACACCCTGGTCCTGCGCTGAGGAATGGGGGCTGTGCAGAGAGGAAATCCTACTACTTCATCTAAATTGCCCATAATAAATGAGTAAATTCCTTGATTAATAAAAGCAGGGATTTTTACAGTGCATTTCCTTCCTGCTTTTATCTATCTCATTCTCAGAGAGATTTATTTTTTAAGCAAAACAGAAACAACCAGGCATATGTTCAGTACAGTTCTGCTATGCTCAGATTTATTCCCATTTCCCAGGAATGGTACTGCTGGGTTCGGGCACGTGTAGCAGCCTCCACATCTTCATGCTTATCACTCTGCAGCGAGCAGGGCATGGTAATGCTTAATAATTCTGCCCTCTTCCATAAGCTGGGTGTCATCCTGCTGCCGATTTATTTGGAGCTGTTGCCTGTGCAGGACGACAGCTTTCCCGGTGCTCCATCGGAAGTCCTCAAGGTCGCTGTGGGTCGAGGACAGACTGGCCATTTTGAAACGGCATGACATAACAAATGGAAGTGTCCCATTTCAGCAAGTCGGCATGAAGTTCATTCCTGTCATTGGTGTCACCAAATCAAATCTGCTCACAAAAGTCAAAGCTATCAAAGCCTCCCTTGTTTCCTTGCTTATAATTCAGGAATTACAGAGCCATCTACTGGTGCTTCTTGTACCTAGAGGCACAATACTAGTGCATTTGGGAACAATATAAATGAGCCCTGAAACAATAAGAAGGATGTTCATCCAAATTAAACTGGTGAATTTTTGTCTTTGTGTTTGAGACTTTAAGGGAGAAAAATGGGAAGTGGGCAACAACATCTCACCTGCGCAAATTCATGAAAATAATGAGCAAGCTGACAAAATAAGGACATGTTAGAGACAGTGATAATGATGAAATGCTGAAGCTTAAGTGAAGGCTGAAAGGGAAGACTTCAAAATCCACTTTTTTTGTGTGAGCATTTGACTACTAATAACAGATATTTTATTAGGGTAAATAGCTGCGCTCTTAAAATGTAGTAAAGATAGGCTCCTTGGCAACCAATTCTGCTTTTTGAGGCAGTCCTTACTGGAGAAAAAAATAGTTGACTGAGTTTGAGGGTCTTCGGTGGGGGATAAGCTCTCTTAGTCACAAGCAAAGGTAAGGCAACAGTGAATATCCTTACACATAAATGAAGTCCCCACCAATAATCCTCCTCTTGTCCCTAGATAAGCATCATTGCAATTTGTTACATTTCTATGTCTCTGGCAAAGTTGTTCTCTGGTAGGCCTAATTGCAACCCCACACTCAGGTGGCAGGGCATGTTCAGTGACAGATCTGCTTAGATTTGTGAAGTTTAACATTCAGGGTGACTAGCTGGAGCTACACTGATATCATCACTGAGAGCCACTTCTAGCACAAGGCATCAGTGAAGCAGCTCGCTCCAGGCCACTTTCTCCGGTGGAAAGCCTCTGGCACATCACTCCTCCTAGGTGTGTCCGAACAGAGGATGCAGCTGGGGAAACAAGATGTATTTACAAAGCTAGTCCCTGGCTGTCCTTAGGATAAATCTACATTAGGATGTAAAACAAGCTCAGGACGGTTTCTCATTTGAGACCAAGTGGCACAGATTGGCTCACCGCCACAATATGCTTTCTAAAGCAGAGTATTCAAATATACATTACATAGAGCTTGGCCCTGGGCCCTCTCTGAGCCCCATGTAGTACTGCTGAAGCCCTAAGGCATTGTAAAATACAAATATATATTTGCTCAGTTCAGAACATCTGAAATAATGTATGGGCTCTACGGCAACCCATCAGCAAAAAAAAGTCTGGGCGCACGATGCGTACCCTAATCAGTGTCATGAGGGTGCATGGAGGTGTTTGAGGGATCAAAGCCAAGTTATATAGTGTTGAGTAACTGTGTAGGATAGGGGAATCGAACTGGTCTGGCCTTGTTCTTGCTGCTTATGGAGAATATCCTTGTCATTTACTATGAAACATGCCTGCGTACTATGAGCAGGGACGAGCCAAACTGTGCCTGGGAAGGTGGTGGCTATTAAGCAGTGCCGAGGAGCGTGGATCAGTGTTTAGGCCCATGCCATGGTTTGGGGTTTTTTATTGTTATTATAGCAAGATAGAATTGCTAGAGCAAAAGTAGGGCAGACTGGTTAGCAAGGAAATAAATTTAAGTAAGTGGGGAGTATGAGTAATCTGGCACAGGTTCAGACAAAAAATGCTGTGAAAGATGAAGGAAAGAAATTAACAGAAAAGTATCTTTCAGATCCAAGACAAGAAAGGAAAGAATAAGGGGTCTCAAGCGAATAAGAATGAGGAAGTAGAAGAAAAAGTACACAAACTATGACTAGAACTGACAGAGAAAACAGAAAATTAAATTCAGGGCCTAATTGAACTCAGCATACAGGTTCAAGTGTGTGCTCTCCTGGCATTTTCCTAATTCCTATGGTCTTTCATAATGATCCGCTCTAATTCTTACTAGAACAGAGATATTTGTTTCATTTATCAGCAGAGTTAAGAAGCCTTTTCCTACCTTCAGGATGCAGAGCAAAATATTCTCAGAAGCAAATCGTGGCACATTAGCAATACGGGGAAGTAATGGCTTTGTCTTTTCTTGCTGCAAAATGCTCTTTCAGCAAAGCTCTTCATCATTTCTACGTAAGTAATCTATCTATATTTGGCAAACAATTTAAGTACTTATTTAATATTAGACACAGACTTAAAGAGTTCCATATGTTAATGGATCTCAACTATGTGGTTGATTTAAAGCTGTGCTTATGTATTTTCCTTGAATGGGACCTTTAGGTGTGTATTTGACTAGCTATAACTTAGTCCCTCCATCTCTGAATCCAGAACCTATTACATTATATAATCAAAGACTGGTTCAAGAATCTGTCACAGAAGTACTTTGACTGATTCTGGAAGTTAAAGCCTACATCATCCAGCTTCCACTCAAATCAGAGGGGGCTGTACAATCGCCTTTTCAGATACCATCTGTATTCAGCCAAAGCTCTTTCAGCAACACTGTGCTGCCAGAACTTGCAAGCAAGGGCTAAGGAGGAGGTGAGATTGCTCTGGAGAGTAAACAGATCCTTTTATATATCTTTCTTCAGCCACTCTGCATTCTGCTCTGTTAGAAGAGACATCTACAGAGATATGAAGCACTTGCCTACCCAGCCTCCATCAGCGCCTTACCTGCTGCTTGTGCTTTCCCAGGGGAAATATGTAGATGAAGCTCTCTCCCACTTGGGCACAATGGGTTTCAAAGGGATCAGCACTGATTTCACCTTATGTATGTATTCCAAAACACATATAAAATTAAAAAAAAACCAACCACAACAAAAAAACCCAACAAAAAAACCCTCATTGAAAATTATCTTGAGCTTTCCACTCTTTTATACTTCACCAATTCTAATACATAATTTGCTGGATTTCATTAGACAAATTGATCTGAAAAACACAAGGACCATGCTGCCTGAGACTGCTAGAGACCTGCTACTGTGCGCCACTGGAGACAAGAGGCTCTCTGAGGGGGTTTATCTTCACACTTTTGTACATTTTTAAATGTTCTGAGAATGACTAGTGAAGTGTTATTGGATTTGCTAAATATACCCATAGGCTGATATCTGCAGCACAGCTAAAACACATCCACATACTACATTGCTGTTGTCAGAGCATGATATATAATTAAAAGAAAAAAAAAAAAAAAGCAGAAAAGGAATAAAGCCCCATCTTAAAGACTTCTTATAATGAAGCATTTAGGTCTTTGTAAATGCATTTAAACAGGAGCTATTTATTTGTCCTTATAATAGAATTCAAATCTACAAAATAATTGCCTTGGGTGAGATTTCAGTATTCTCTTAATACAATAATAAATAATTCTTATTTAATTGTGCTACAGTAGCACTGAGAAGTATCAACTGAGAAAAGCTTTTTGCACACTATGAAGGCACATTAAGAAACAATCCTTCCACTACAGAGTAAATCAGCAAGACAAACAGACTGTGCCACAAACCGAATGTATTTGTATACTGCATATATTAAGGAAAATTCTGATAGAAGTCCTTAAAGAACTGAGAAATCAGGCTAGTTTCAACCTTCAACACTTTACTGGACTGATATTCATTGACAATACACATGGTCAATATAATCATTATCACTACATATTCAAACAGTTAATCCTTAACAATTTTATCTTAAATCAGCTGAAGGTGAACAGTACCACACACTGCTAGTTAGGGCATGTTAGAACTGATGGGTACCCAGCTGCTGAGATGGAGGTGGCCAGGATTGAGAGCTCTTTGATAAAGGAAACTGTCTCCCAAGTACGGATGTTTTTTCTTCTCCATTTTCCTTACTCATGTTTTATTCTGCTCGACACCTTCCACAAAAAGAGTGATCTCATTTGCTCTTGACATAGTTCATCTTTTTGGTGATGGACAAGGACTTGTTCTGGTTTCACCAAGCATCTTTCCTGCTGTTCTGCAGAGTTATCTCGATTCTATCAGACATCTCTCATTATACTTTCTTTCTTCTAACCTTGTAGATTTTGCTACTTGCAAAAAGTACCATGTTTGAGCAAATAAATCACAAATCTCCATTTGTCTGTTTGCAGTTATATATCACTTTTATGCTTAGCTATGTTACAAAATGTTTATTGCCAGTTCTGCTATTGGTACTGTTACCATATTGAAAAAGGTCTATAAACTGTCACGTATTTTAGTGTCCTTACATGTGAGTTTAAGACAAACAAATATTAGTCATATTTTTCTTGGCCTGCTTCTATTTTGTGTGTGAAAAAGTTTTGGTTACATCGAGCCTGTCAAGAGGGACATTTTTAGATATGCAGTATTAGAGAGAAAAACTCTAGAAACCTGAGGTACTTAGGGCTTCTAGGATCAGGTGATACATGAACATGAGACTTCAGATATATTTCAGATCTGGACACTTAAGTGCTGCCTAAGTCCCCTTTTACATGGATCAGGCCCTTAATGATAAGATCAACTTTTATTAAGTAACGGATGTAATCATTTAACCTACCAATGAAAGGATATAAGGGCATAAAGTGAGAAGGAAAAGGCACTTTTCCTTAGAGTGTGTTTTTGTCACGTGTGTCCAAATGACCAGTCCTAGACTTCTTTTATTTGCAGAAGTGTTACGACTGTATCAGACTGTATTAATACAATGCATTTCAAATGAGGATGGCAAAGGTTTTGCTAAAAAATAATTAATCATTAAAGTACAGAGCAACACATTTTGTTATCCTGGGTTCCAAAATTTGTCTTCTACTCTTGTTCTGCGATCCCTCCACGTCTGCACGAAATCCACACTTTGTGAAGCCAGTTCAAGCGCGCAGGCAAGCAGGCAGCTAACAGACAATTCAACTGCTCCTAGGAATGCCTTTATTTATACAGTTGACCAAACCCCATTAAATAAGTTGCTTGTAGTCACTGACTTAACCAGCAAATATGTAGACAAAAATGTGACCAGCAGCAGAGAGAGAAGCAGCTTTGGTTTCTAGTGCTTCCTAGAATGAGCACAGTTCATACTCAGCAAAGCTTGTTCATCAATGCGCTTTTACTAAAGACCCAAGGCCAGAGGTACATACAGGCAGGTGCAGATTCTCACTGACACTTGCAGCAGTTTTTCATTTCAGTTGTAGAACTGGGGCTTACTATGCAGTTACCTTCTGTGTCTTTTCTACCAAACAGGGGACCTCGGAGGTTTGAAATTGTAGCTTTGTCTGGTAGCTACCCACCAAGTTTGTAAACACAAAGGGAGAGCCTCAATCAATTAGGAAATTTCCAAGTAATGATTGCTCCAGCTGTTTTTCTCCTGAATCTTCTTCCATTCTGCATCAGTCATCATCAATACTGCTAGGGAAATTGCTGCCTTCTTTTCCTGTCATTTATTCTTTGGTGATTTGTTCATGTTCAGTCTGTTTCTTTTGTTTCTTTTTAATTAAAAAAAATAATACCTGAGTGTTTCCTTATATTCATTCTCCTCTTAATCAAAAAGAAAGCATTTTTCCTTTATTTTCCATTGTTTCTTTTGGCTAGTGAAGATATATTTGTGCACCTGGAGTCACTACAGGAGAAATGAGACTGTGCAATTCTGAAGTTGGGGAAAGTCTTGAAGAATTACAGAATTAAAGATCCATTTTTCATTCTGTTATTCTGTAACTCTTTACAAAGGCCAAAGTTAAGAGATAAAATGCCTTTTTGTTCTAATATATAAAGAAATTTTTGTTTTCTCTTTGCAAACTCTTAGGAGGAGACACCATCCCATTTAGAAGAGAGACCAATTAAGGCCATGATCAGATTTAAATTCATCATGTATCTTATGATGCTCCAGAGACTCCTAGAGTAGAGGTTGATGGGGCCAGTCTTGGCTCCCATCATGATAAAATGTATATTCATGATCATGAAAAATTTCATACTGACAATATGGTTAAATTCTGTTAATATTCACAATAGTTCACCATGAGGTGCAGCTATTAAAGATTTCTCTTATATGCTCATGTCTTTGTACTGCTATGGCTAACTAACATGGAGAAGGAATATTTGAAATAGACTACAAGAAAAATCCTCAGCTGGTATAAATTGCCCTAGTTTTGTCACATATTCAGTATATAAAGCAGCTATCACATGCCTGGATCATTTTCTAGCACTTTAAATATGAAGAGGAGAAGTTGGTAGGAAATAAGATAGACAGATCACTAAATGGTGTAACATAGCAGAGAAAATAGAGTCCTGTAGGAACTTTTGAGTTTGCATATGTGTCACTTTCTTTTTATAACAGAATTCTTAGAAGCAAGCCTAAACTTAGTATAAAGCACACATGCAAACACAGATTGCAAGTACAACTGAATTTACCTCTTCTCAAGATAAGCTCTTCTAATAACTCATGACGTATATATATTTAAAGATATATACATCAAATAAATTGTAAATTAAAAAAGCCTAGCTCACCTCTATTAAAAATAACAATAATTTAATATTACAGGCAACTCCATTTTTGTTTCAATCTTTTTTTTCTAAACATGTGGCTTGGGGATTGATGTTGGTTTGATGTGTATTCACTCTGCCTAGGCACCATATCTTGGAAACAATATAATTGCTGCTGATTGAGTACATCCTACTGCAACAAAAATTATATCAAGCTTCAAAGATTTGTATTATGAAAAAGACTGAAAAAGCTGAATGTCTGCTCACTGGATGCAAGGGAACATCAAAGCAATCCATGCAAGGTTTATAAAGTTATAACAGAGATTAAATCAAATACAAGGCTAACCCTAACATTTAAAGATGAAGAAATAGACATTAAAGAGATTGTTCTCTCAGAAATTAAGGAATTAGAGAACAAAATAATAGTTTAAAGATTTTAAAAATCCCATTTCACAAAGGGTAATAAACTTGAAATATTTATCTAAAAAGAGGAACTATCACAACTATGAGCTTCAGTAATGATGAGATGGCAGCTGGAACAAAATCTAAATTAGACTTGGAGGAATGAAAGAAAAAAAGCCAGAGAGACTGTTTCAGGGTGAGGGAAAATCACCAGTGGCAGGGGGTAAAACAGAAGGCTATTTCTTACCTGCACATACTTTTATCCAGGCTCCAAAAGCAAAAGCACAGGGTGTTTTGTATTATGTGTTTGTTCAAATACTTGGATTTGCTGATTTTTTTGTTGTTGTGGATAATTTAATTGAGAGTTTACTCCTAATCTACTCCAGTGTAATCAGTAGAGGTGGCATTTATATAAAACAGAAATAGCACAGAACAATCGTTAGCTTCTTGCCTCTTCCCTCTCTTCCTTGCTTATTAATTCTAGCAAATTGGCAAATAGGACCATAATCTGTAAACAAGGTTTATTACAAACCAGCAAAAAGCTTAAAAATGTGCTTCACTTTAACCAGGTAAGATTTCCCTTTACTTCAGTAATTCTTTGTGCATTGATTGCAGCCTTAATTTTTCAGACTGTAAATACTTAATCATTGATCGGATTATTTAAATGAATTGTAGCCTTCCACATTTCAGAACAATCAGTTAATTCTGAGATTCCTTCATCATATTTAATCTTTTACTTAAGTCTCATAGTATTGTTTTTCGAGCCCAATGGATATGTGAATCTTTTTAAACAAGCAGGTAACAAGTGACAACTAGAGATAGCGCAGAATATATTACTGGTGTGGACTTTTGGATGAACAATCACACCGGCTTGCACTTGGGGGATTTGCACTTATTTTCATGAACAAGTGTCAGTTGTCAGAATACTGTCAAATAATATACAATAAGGTGCACAGAATAACAGCATAACAACTCACTCTATTTATTCATTAAAATATTCATGAGGGATTTTTTGTTATCTGACCAGCTCTGATAAGGAATGAAAAGCAACAATTAGGATGAATATTATAAGGGTAGTCAGCTAATGCACACATGAATTAGCTACTAATATCTTTAAACAAAAAAACCCAACTTTTTCATGAGTATTAGCTAGGATAAAATATAGCATTCATTGGTTGCATTGTAGCACTTGTATTCACATTATTAGAGTATTCTTGCTCTAAATTTACTTGTGGGTTGGGGTTTTTTACTGGAAATAGCAAGTTTTTAATAAGTATTGGGGAAGGCTTTAACTTATGCTTATATGAATATTCGCACTGCAACTCTGAACCAATTTCTTTAGGTTTACTTGAATACAGCATAGGACAGGAAAGGATATCTTTGTTCAAGCCCTATTCTCTGCTTTCACTACAGTATGGTCTGCAATTCCTTTTATTTTTATATATATATATCTCTCAGCTTCAGTTTTAAAGGCAATTAGGTTTTTCATCTCTTCTGGTTATGGACTCCCAATCTGGACAAGAGTCATCAGTTAGATCTTTGCTGTATTCCACTTTCTGTACTTCATTTTCACCCTAGACAATGTGAGTTGTTCTGATATAATGGGATCTATCCCATTTAACTTCAGACGTCTGTAATGCCATCTCTGCCCACACCTGAACTAGCTGCACTGGTCCCATTACAACCGATAGAAATCCAGTTAATACAGTCAGAGGAGTTTAAGAAATGAATTATCTGTTCAAAGCAGGCATATACCGAAGGATGAATCACATCTTAAATGTGATTAACTACATTGAACACCTTCTCATTGATCTTGGAGGAAGCCTGAAGTATCTTTCTCTAATGTACACTCCCTCGTTTCAGCAGATAAACCCCGCCATTTTTGTCTATCATGTGCTTCTAATGAAAGTACCTGCTCATCATAATTGCTTACCTTTGCAGATCTACATTGTTAGGCTGAATTTTAAATATTTTAAATTGATCTCTGTCTTTAGTCTCTCACTCTCATGCTTTTTCTCTCTGTTTTTTTCCTAGAGGCCTGATTATCTCAACATTGAACAACAGTGCACTAGGAAACATTTCTGATGTACAGGAAGGCAGCATAAAAGAAAAAAGAGTTAAAAAAAGAGTTAAAAAAAGAGTTAAAAAAGAGTTAAAAAAGAGTTAAAAGCATAAAGAGTTTTGTGTCCAAAAAAAAAAAAAAAAAAAGTCATAGTCAACACCATCCAGCACAAGTATAGTAGTAAAAGTTTTGGAGATGCATTTTTACACTACTATTCAGATATTCAGAAATGTATGCTTTCTAGTAAACTGGAATACTCAATTCAGCTGACGCCTGTACAAGTGCTATTTTAAATTGCCATATGTTCTGAGGTAGGTACATCAAGTGTACTGTAATGACAACCTTCCATGAGCTCTCAGTCAACAAGCCTGTAGGGATAATTTTCAGAACAGAGAAGGGTAAAAATATTAATTTATAAGCATAAGGGATGCATGAGGGCAAAAAGAAAATAATTCTAGTATTCTAGAAACAGTGGCTTCCTATCCAAAATTTCCCACCTGACATCAAGTAGCAAGACTCATGGTTTGTCAGTATAAAGATGCAGAGTTTGACATGACAACATAGAATTCTATGGGAGCTTTCCTGAGAATCAGAAGCAGCTCTGTATTTTCCACAATCTTCTGATATTAACTTGAAGTTCGTTGTGGAATTTTGACTCACAAGACACTGGCTATATTTATCTGTGAAAGAACCAATAAAAGTCTCATTGCAGATGACAGAAAATCTGCATGAGTTACAAAAGAATGTTTTGCAAATAGGAAACAAAACCTAGCAAAAGTCTTACAAAAATCAATTTTTTTTTCTTCAAAATGAAATCATGTCTTGGTACTCTATTATCCCTTGCTTTATTTTCATTTTGTGTTAACAGATAGTGTATTTCTAAACCAATTACTGCAGTAAAGGGAAGAAAGACAAGAAAAATAAATTAGCCCTTCAATTTAAAACAATTGACTGTGAGCCAACTGTGTACTTCCAAAGAAATCCTTGCTTCAGAGTAAATTCTGAGCCACATGTGAAGAAACTACCTTACTGCAACTGTATACACGTATTTTAAGATAATAACAATTAAAGAACAGATAGGCTTTTGTATTAAGAACTTCCATTGGCTTTAAGGGCTTGGTAGTATGGCACTATAAAGAAGATGAGATTAAGAAAAACAATTCAAAATTAATTTCTTTCCCACCAGTAGTTTTATTGCAATAATTGAATGAAAAAGTGCGTATTTCTTCTTGAGAATAAAATCTCCCAACAATATCTGATTGACACTGTGTATGGACATAAACTGTTCCTCATCATCACAGGTTTGTTCAGCGGATCTGTGGTAGATAAGCAGAGGCACATGCATGTTATCAGTGAGTAACTGGTATTTTCGTAATGCTGAGGCAGCTATACAGAGCAAAGAATGCCATCACTTGTTCGTCGTCTTCGTCTTGCACTATACATAACAGTGTCACTCCTTTATTGCAGGATAAAATGAGATCTCAGATGATATTGTTGTTGTTGTTATTCAGCCTGTGAATATGTGTGCTTGATGGGGTACCTTGGAAAATGAACAGCAGCAATGTAAAGGAATAATAGCTTTTACCAAACCGCCAAGAAACACCACTCCCAGCACTGGGTTTTCTTCTGATGTCTCCAGCTAGGTCCCAAATCATCATCTTTGTTTAACCAAACAGGCATTTCTCAAAGTCTCAAATTAAAATTATTGTCTCATCTCAAATTATGGGTTTCCTTCTCTCTCTCACCTGTAAAACATACTTTTATTAGATTAGATAGATAGATAGATGATAGATAGATAGATAGATAGATCATACATACATACATACATAATCTGTTCATAGCAGCCACTAATGTAGAAGAGAGTAAGACACATAACGGGAGGAATTCTGTATCTTTTAGTAAATCCGTGAAAGAAATGTAGAGTTCATCTCTTTATGATGATGAGATGAAAGAGATGGTGAGATGTTTTCTAGTTCAGATGAACTTCACCTATCTGAATATGAATCCTCCTAGGTTTGTCTGTAGTATGCTAGATCCAGCATTAGCAACTTTGCATTTTGTAACATGAAGAATCCACTTCCAATAGGTTTAGTTATTAACATTCACTGTAAAAGGACTTTGCCTAAAGCTGGGACATTTACTAATTTCATTTAGTTTGAATTCTCTAGCAGTCAAAAAACTAAGCTGTATGAGAGATGAGATTAGCCACAAACTGATAATTTGATGTTGAATTTAATCTCCAGTATATAAGTGTGTCTGCATGGATGTGTGTGTATGCATGCTTTCTTCTTCCTTGGTTAGTTAATTTGATAGACATTTCCAAAATATCTTACGAGAAAGGAAATGAATTGCCTGAGAACTTGGTTATAATTCAGAAATAATTTATCTGTAATGTAAGACTCTGGGAGAAAAGAATTGGGAGTCCCTACAGACTACTAACAAAGGCCAGATGTGCTGAGCCACCCATGGAGATGTAAAGATCTCCAAACCTCAAACTTGTGGACAGTCCAGGCATTACATACTTCCTGTTTTGACATTTTCTGCCAAACTTCTTACATGGATCATGAAATCTATTCCATTAAAAGTTACTAAAAAAAAATATTTTCTTTATACTGTGTATTATAAGTGAAGCAGGGAACGTGACAATGATGACCTTACAATTGTCTAATCTCCTCCTTAAAATATCTTTGTCAAAAGAAAACGCACTTAGCAAATCACAACAATATAACTCATGCACTGAATATTATATAAACCACAAAAAAAGCAAAAGACAAAGTAAGCAAAGTAGACAGGGTGGGTTTTTTCCTCACTTTTCTTGGAAAATTACAGTTCTTCCATTAGTACCTTGCTCTTTTAAACAAAAGAAAACAAGTTTGCTACAGTCTCCATGACCAACTTTAAGCATATATAAATGGGAACCTCAAAGTCCTATTGCCATGTAAAATTCTCAAGTCCTCTGAAAAGGAAAGACTAGCAAGCAGTCACACACAACTGTGAGTGTAGTACATACATAGTCTGTGTACAGAGTTTCTAATTTTCTAAGGCTTTCCTTCTGGGAAAGCTTTGCTTTACAAATTATTAATATATGCAACACTTATCAGGGTTATGGATAGGAGGTATGAAATTGTGGCATTTGAAAAATAAAACATTAGATTATTGAGTTATAAAAAAAGCTGTACTTTCTGCTTAAGTCAGTGTAAAATGCCCTTCTATGTCTATATATCAACTAGTGATAAAAATCAATGAAGTCTAACTGAACTTAGTGAAGACTAAAAACCAAAAATGTTTGCACTACAGACAGGTCAATGAAAAGGCCCACGTAAAGTCTTCCATTTTCAGCAAACCAACCCAAACTCTCTTGAGGAAAAGGAAAAATGTGGATGATTTCATATGGACTCATGAGCACCAGCAAATATACCAAAATGTTAAAGCTCCTAAAGTGTCAGGTAATCCCTTGGCACTGTGTGGTTACCTACATTCCTCAGGTAGTGCATAGAAGCCCTTACATTTCTCCAAGACTTTTGCAGCATAAAGTTTTTACAATTTCTTTGAATCCCATCAGTCTTCTAAAATCTCAATATTCGTTTCTGCAAATACCAAGTTTACATCCAAACTGGTCTAAATAAAACTAGTTATATAAAAATTGGTGCTTAATATTTACTTTAATATTTATTTTACTTGTATTTTTACCTATAATGCCAAAAGAGGCTTCTTTACTTTTCAGGAAGTCTATAAAACCACCTATTCTTGTTTCCCTTTATATAAGATCCCAAGCTACACAGGTTACACTAAAGCCTAAAGCCAATGTTGGAGGCTAATGGGAGCACTGTTCTTGGAAGTTATCCTTGAAGTTCATCAAGCCAGTTATTATGTTACTTATTTAAGAGATATCTTAAATACACTGGCTGACACTGAAGGATTATTTTTTTAAGTAAAGAATGTGTTCAAAGTGCAATAACTAATAATAGGTTGTTTAATGCGTGTTTTTAAAGTCATCAGATATGACAATTACCTGTTGGAAATACTCATTCACTTGCAGATGAATAGTGGGGTGCATTTAATATTTTATACTTCCCTCATATGATCAGAGGCTAAGAACACAGATACTTGATTTAGGCAAGTTTGTTTAA
This sequence comes from Balearica regulorum gibbericeps, assembly GCF_011004875.1. Taxonomy (NCBI): domain Eukaryota; kingdom Metazoa; phylum Chordata; class Aves; order Gruiformes; family Gruidae; genus Balearica; species Balearica regulorum. The sequence continues at coordinate 20,733,957 of NC_046188.1, read as the reverse complement.
CCAGTGACAAATCTGCTACAATAAAATATGGATGTTCTCTGAAAATTTTAGAAAGAGGAGATAGCTTTTCCTAGATGTACACGAGGAAATTATGAGAGAAGATGAAAAGTCAAGTGTTTTCCTAACAGGTGCACCTTTGAATTCTTCACATATTTAAAACTCTTATTTCCATATGTTCCCTGACTTCTGCTATGAAGATGAGGTGAATAATATCTGGTTTTCTGCTTCGCACTGCTGAATCAGCATTTTATCAGCCAACTTTTCATTCATTTTCTGGCCAATAATAAATGCATATTCAAGACTCTCTAACATTGGTACATCCATATTTTTAATGATGTGTAAAATTCCAACATAAATGCAAATGAGTTGACATTTCTAGAGCAAATTTTCACCTCAGTAAACTCCATTAAGTAAAAGTGTATAAGGGCAAAAGTCACTGAAAAGTTTGGTCATCTTCACTTAAAAAGGCTTCCTTTGAATTAAAAAACCAAACACAATGCTATTGGAAATTGACCTAAATTCTTTAAGGATACAGGCTTAACTAACTGGAAATGTCTTTCTTAGCAGACACTAATTGAAGATATTCCTTTTTTTCATTAAAGAGCTTTTCATCTGTGGGGTTCCAAATTCAAATTCAAACACTAGAACTGAAAAAATTTGTATCCTCATCATAGTCCCTGTTTTCTCCTACATGAAAGTAAAGTTCTTCCTGAGTTTCAGTCTGAAAATTCTTCATTTTATTGATCTTTTAAAAATATTTCCTTTTGATGAGAATGGGTTTATTTTAAAAAGTACTTATCAATAACAAATTTAAAAGGTCTAAAACCACCAACAGCTTCAAAACAGAAATAAGCACTTTTTGTTGCTACTAGAATGTTAAGGTTTGATTTTGTTTTGGGTTCGTACCAAATTGAAATTAGTTATTTCTGTAAATGATGGAATTTCCTGAGAGATAGGAATTGTATTTCTCAGCCATCTCAAGCAAAGATATAGAATTCTTTCAGTGTTCTAGTGTTCTGGATTGCTGAGTTAGCACTAAATATATTATGCAGTCAGTCCCAAATTCACAGCATCCACTACTTTCATTATTCATATCTACCAATGGACAAAGATATTGTAGGTAAATAACCCTTACATTGCATGTCTATATTTGTCATTATTAATCGCCTGGTGTATTAAGACCTATGCCGTAAAAAATGTAAATTGAACATCAATAGCATATTCAAATGCTGTCTTTACTGAAACCCATAAACAGGTACATCAAAGGTAGGAGTGCACCATGGCACTGAGGTACCCAACTGTAATTTATTTTGGTGGGAATTAGTCACCTGGATGTCTTTGAGGATCTGGGTCTGAATTCATACGTTTTCTGGTTTTGAAGTATATCCCACTCCCCAGCAATGTGGGTAGATGAAAATTATTCTTCCTATGCTAGAATATATAGCACAATAACTATATGTGTATGGCCACATGGCACTGGAACAAAACTACAACCCCTTCCATGTATACATACAGGACTCAATACCACCTCCTTTTCTTGGACTGAAATCAACATTTCTGCACCATTGTCCCCACCACCTAATTTCTTAGAGTAGTATAAAGTTACTGTGTGGTTGTGCATCTTAGTATACAGCCCAAGTCCCAAGTGTGAGATGAGTTAAGCATCACAGTAGGCAACACACATTACTAAAAAGTCAGGAGCTTGTTCAACGCACAAGCCTGGCTGCATCCTGCTCTGCCAGAGGCAGTTCTACCACACCTCAGAGCTATGGGGACAGAATACTGTTACCGTTTTACAGACTCAGCAACACAAAGTGACCTGTAACAGCATCTTAACACTCTGCAAATCCACTGCACAAATAAATAATAACAAATGCCTTTGCATTCAGAGAAATTCAATTAAAGATAAGGTCTCCTGGCAGATTTTGAAGGAATTGAAAACTAAATCACTCGTCCATATTTTACCACAAGGTCATGTATACCTTTGTGTAGCAGGAAGCTCAGAGATCGCTCTATAGTCAGCCAGTGCTTGCCTACTCTAAAGTGCTGGCAATTCAGTGTGTTTCTGAACTGTGCATGATTGCAGGTTAAGTTGAAGAATGCCAACAATTCTGAAGTCAAAAAGATCCCACCATGCTGTCAAATTTAAGTAGAGAAGTGATGATGTCAAAAACATTAAAATGACACCACAGTTTCTTTCCTTTTAGAACAGAAGTGCATATATCATTTTTTCAAAGCTGAAATAAAACTAAATAATAATACTTTTTGACAAAAAGGAGCTTACCTGTTAAAGCAAAGGATAGTCTAAGTCTGTTCTCTTTGTGTTACCAGACAAATATTCTCTTTCCAGGTTAAAAGTATCTAAACTGAGAGACATATTTACAAGCACCGATATCACAAAATCCAGAGGCTATTAGGTTTCACAAAATCCTGTTCGCAGTGACCCAAATCTAAACATGTCTTGCAGCAATTCATTAGGAAAAAATGCCTCCTGGTAATAGCAGTCCTTCATGGTACATCTAGGAGGAAGGTGGCCAAAGACCATGACTCCACAAACCTCGCTGTTACTGAATGATCTTTTGAAACTTAAATAAGCATTCTTCTCTTCAGTTTACTTTTAATTTTATCTGCATTAAAGTGATATGTAGTAAAGTCCTCTGGGATCAGCTGAAGAAACTGACTGCATAGAAGTATTTTAAAATGTATACATTTCCAGATGGTATCCTACTTTACATTAGTAACCCACACTAGACAAGGGTTACTGCAAAACAAGATACCATTCTAAGTAGGGGTTTGTTGGTTTTTGGTTTTTTTTCTTTTTCTTTCAGAGCTCTGTTGTATTATGGTAACCGTTCTTCTATTTCTCTTTCACCATATTCTCTGACAGCACCTCTCCCTTGCAACACTGTTCCTTTATGTTAAAAAGAAAGTCAAAAACAAAACTATGCTGACTCCAGTTTTGTTAATGCATATGAAATAAAATAACTTTCTGTCAAAGCATGTGAGGGGTTTTTTTTTTTCCTCTTTTATATTCTCAAAGTAGCTCTTCCAAAAAATATTATTTTTATACAGACAGATTTTTAGATGAGTGCACTTCGCATTCATTTAACACACCAAATAATGAAGGGATTTGCTACAAGCTGAGAGAATATTAAGAGCTTTTAGTATATGCTTGGAAGAGGCTTCAAACCCATTGGGTATACTATTATGATCACTGTTCACTCAGCAGTCACTGTCTTTAGCTCATGAATAAAGTAATGCCCTGAAATATTCTCAAGAGCCTCATTGCATTTCTGGCCATGAAGTCTACAGTACTTATCCTGATGCCTCCCATCTCTCATCTTTTAAGGATCTTAATAAATGTCTTAGAGAATCAGGATGAACTGTACTGCTTTTGAAAGAAAGAAACGGAAAAAGAAAAGGGAAAAAATGCAATAGTTAATGTGATAGGTATGCATTTCTCGGTATGTTAAATGTGTTTGCATTAATAGTACCAGGTGTTGGAGGCATGAGGTATGAAAGTCAAGCATGCTTGGTTTGAGATATTAGAGACTAGGAAAGAAACGGAGTGAATTGCCATTCATCTGATATTGAACTGACTGCCACAATGAAGTATTTGACTCAGACTTTGTCATAAATGTTTGCTAAAAAAACTAACCAAACCACACCAACTTGCTGGAGTACCTTTGGAGTCGTCATTGTATAGCGGACCTGAGACCAAATCCAATACTGTATTTAAGTGCTTAAAAGTTAACTTGCATCAGGATTCAAGTGCTTCATCCCCATAATGACACCCAGAGCCTAAAGTTAGTTTCTAAAAAACAAGGCTAATCTCCTGTTAAGGATGTAATGTGTAAATACAGAACACATTTGACCTCACTTTCATCTTTACTAATGGAACCAGACAGGTACCTACAATGGGCAGTTTAGTCCCCCCAGATCTGAATCACATTGTAG